>NC_140945.1:67246280-68446280 GCF_014529385.1 Adiantum capillus-veneris
AGCATGTGGAGAATGAAGGGCTTTGGCATCCTCGAAAAAGCGCTTGGAGAGATGAGAATGTCACTCACCCCTCGCTTGAGGAGGTGCCCCATTGGTGTGTGTTCGGTGGTGGTGCGCCGGCACGCAAAGCCCAATGCCAGAGACAAGAGTTATTGGACATATTGGGTGCACAACATGTTGAACCCCCCATTAGCTCTACTTTGACAACTCCTTTCCCCTCTCAGTCGCACTTTGAGGCAAAGGATGAGCACATGTGAGACATGTGTGATGACTTACTAGCTCATGAACGCGACGTGTGCGAGGAGGATTGTTAGCCATGCACTCAACAGACAGCAGCAAGGAAGTACAAATTGATGGCAATGGAAGTGCCAGGGATCTTTACGATGCTGCATAATACTTGGGGCTTCAGGCAACATTGGAAGTCCTTAACTTGCAAGTGAAATTTGGTTGGACCAATGCAAGTGTCGATGCACTCCTTGGGTAAGTTTAAAATATGACTTTTTATACATCTCTTTCACTTTATGGTACCGCCTCCTTGATATTGTTTTAACTCGCCTGTTTGTTGTAGTTTGATGGGCAAAATGTTGCCAAAAGATCACCACATGCCTCCACATCATCAATGAGCTAGATCGTATGTCACTGCACTTGGAATGGAGTATGAGCACATCCATGCATGCATCAATGATTTCAATGAGCACGCACATGCTACCTCATGTCTCGTGTATGGGGAAGCATGATACAAGATCGGAGTGAGTGGGGCACACCTACCCACAAGGTATTGAGACATTTTTCTTTAATTCTATGCATTCAACACATGGTTAAAAGCAGGTCTATTGTGGAGCTTCTTGCTTGGCACGCTAACCACCACTCAAATTGGAATCAGAGCTGATCTCTTGAGATAGCTAATTCCAGTGTTAGAAGATTTCAACTATTGATGATGTGTTAGTTTAGACAGTCGACTCGACAGAGAATCAGAAACTGAACTGGAATTTATCTACTGGAATGAGAATCAGATTATGTAATAAGAATAAGATTCAGATTCAGATTTAGATTCAGAATACTGGACACAGAATAAGTATGACTCGAATATCTCCCATGATTGGGATTAGAGATAAAAGATTACAATGAGTATCATATGATTTACAGAGAGTATATAGCTGACAACAATTGCCAAGGATTGACAACTCAAGTACAAATGCCGCTGAAATGCTAACCCAAATG
Source organism: Adiantum capillus-veneris (assembly GCF_014529385.1). NCBI lineage: Eukaryota > Viridiplantae > Streptophyta > Polypodiopsida > Polypodiales > Pteridaceae > Adiantum > Adiantum capillus-veneris. The sequence goes on from NC_140945.1 coordinate 67,247,502, forward strand.
CCAACCAAATGCTGACCCGATTACAATGTAACGGGCCCTATTTATACAATTTGGGTTTACCATAGTAATTATCGTAGTAATTACTAACTAATTCGTTGCCCGTCTCATAAGTGAACGTTCCCACTTAGTGAAGCTGTCTCAGCCATCTACATCCTTCGCTCCTTTCTTGAATTTTGGCAAGATTCCAAAATTTCTAAGAAATTCCCCTGTCTCATTCTGATTTGAGACTGAAAAAACCACCGTTTGGTTCTGATGTTGGGGATTGGACTTGACCAATGATAGAGTGGCCATACAAAGATTGCGAGAGGCAGTTGAAAAGGCCAAGGTATTGCGAGAGGCAGCTCAAAAGGCCAAGGTAGAGCTCTCATCGTCTACACCAACTAATATCAACCTTCCAGCTGAGGAAGAAAAGTCGCCACTGAATTCCGAGATGGAAATACCCAGTATCGTTCCATTGAACCATCTTCCATTTGCCATTTGACCAGGATGGCATCTGAGAAGTCCCAGTACCAGCATTCTCCTTCTGAATCAGTCGGTAAATAGCCTCCTGCTCAAGGTGATCCCTCCTTTCTATGGTCATATTTACTTCATAAGGTGTGAGGGAATGATAGGTTTTGGTGTCAAGATCATAGAGTGTGCGTCTGCCTTTGGTGATCCTGGTTCTGGCCAGCCTGTGACAATGTGAAGCAGTATGGATCCATCCTTCTGGAAGAGGCTGATTAGTTTTGACCTGAGCTTCAAAAAGAATCTTAGCCATCTCCCTATACTGTGGTGCTAGGCCCTCCTTAGCTGAAATATCCTTCTCAGGCAATTTAGAGGATTCAACAGTAAGTTGCAGTAGCAGCTGATTAGTGATCCTGGTCAAGCCCCTGATCTAAATCTTCCACTGACCCATACACATCCTGATCCTGTGCATCTCCTCTTTTAGTGCATGAATATCATTGAGTTGGAGAGCATCATTGAACAGCGTTTTCCAAGTTTTCCATTCCACAGTCGATCGCTCATACCAATCCTGGAGCTCATCAATAATCTTGAAGTAGGTAAGGCGATCAGCTGGTTTTGGATGTTGAGGATAAAGTGCTGGAAAACATCTTGGCAGATCCATCTCTCTTGCTAGAAAGGCATACAAGAGAACTAGAGAATCAAGCACAAATTCTAAAAAATTGAGAATAGCCTGGTTCTCTTGCTGCATCATCTTTCTGGTGATTCTCACTAGCTGAAATAATTTGCGGAGAGCAGTTGCCTATTCTCCGACCGACATTCTAGTCTGAGTTCCTTTACTATAGTGGATGTCTGATCCTCAAGAATGGCCCTTACTCTCTGATCCAAGACTCCTCTGGCAATTTGCATCTCCACCAAAACCTCCTTTAACTGTTCCCGAACATCCTTCATACATTTGTAAGTTAGTTTGCTCCCTAGTAGAAGTTCCAATTCAAGGGCTAGAGAGCAACAATCTGTAGTAGACTGTCTTTGAAATTCTGGGTTTGTCACTCTCTCTTGAGCAGTGATTATCCATTCAGGAACCCTTTCCAGCAGCTGGATTGTGCTCGGATGCGCAGGTAAACGGCAAGCTTCTTGATCATGAAAAGCCACTGATTTCCAATGCTCCACCATTTCCCTGGCCCCGACATATAGCCTCTGAAACCGTTCCAGATCAGACAAGAGATCATCATCCTCCAGATATTGTCTGGTTCTGGAATCCTGCTGATGTCTCAATTGCCTGTTCAGGATAATAAGCTGCAAGGAATGTTGCTGAACAGCACTGGTCCCTCATCTCTAGCTTTTCTTTTCCCTTTAGCCTCCCTACTGAGCTGGGACTGATTTGTTGGCTGATTCGCAGTGTGACTGGGATGTTGTTCTTCTGACTACTGATTACCCGACTGGTGCCCTTCATTCTGGCCTTCTTGTTGGCCCTCATTCTCATGTGGCTGGTGTGGCTGTGTGACTAGTCTCCTTCAGTTTTCTCTGTACCACCAGTACTAGGTCCTGGAGGTGGAGATGGTGGTGGGGCATCATCATCATCATTAGTATTCCCTTCTTCTTGGTCATCCTTCTCCTTATCAGCTCCTTCGTCCTTATCTTCTTCTTCCTCCTTATCTTCTTCGGCTTCATTCAGGGAATTCTGTTGCTCAATATAATCCAGTATTGATTGATTCATCAGAGCATCATTATACCCAGTCACTTTGTCCTGCAAATCGCTCTGCATACTCTCAATCAAAGACTTCAAATTTTCCAAACCAAAGAAAGCATTGCCTGCTGGATTTAAAATTTCAGTCAGGCTCTTATAAATGTATCTGTCAGTGAGGGAAGCCTTCAGAGATGTATGGCAAATAAACAAGGAGTTGAGGTCAACTCTCTTCCTTTTCAGTATTGTTTCAACCCGTTCTACATCTCTCAGCACTTCATTCCTTTGATTCTTGATGATCATTATCTCAGACTTTGCCTTAGCTAACTTTTTGTTTAATAGCTCAATAACCCTATCTGAATGAGCTTCAAGTAGCCTATGTTGCATATTCTGCTCATCTCATGCTATCTTGAGCTTCTGAATCTGGTCTTCAGCTTCCTTCAAGTCAGCTTTAGCCTTTTCCAGTTCCTCTTCTGACCCTGCAGTATCCAACATTTGTCCCATACAGTTGACAATAGTATTCCAAGAAGACTGGATGAGGAATGAACATTTGTCCTTTATTGTAGCTGGGTCAAAATTAGTAGGCTCATATACTGTCACTGGAGCCATATAAGGTAAAGCTGCATAATCAGCTTTCCATAGAAGAAGATGCCCTTTTAGTGGATGAGTATGCATCTGCTACAACCTGTCCTTCTTTACCAGGTGCAAAGTTTGTTCAGTATTTGGAATAGAGACACCACCCAGTAAATTTGAAGAAGCTGGTCCTTTGCCTTTTCCGACTTGTCCTTTGCTTTTGTTGACTTGTCCTTTGCTTTTGTCCTCAGCCGACTCCTCTGCTACCTTCTCAGAAATTGTTGCTTTTGCCTGATCTTTGCCAGAACCAGTAGCGACTGCACTATGTCCTACTAACTCGTTAAGCACACTATTTTGAGCAGGTTGCTTCTCAGTTTGGCTCACTATAGACCTTTCAGTATTCATAGATTTGACCTAACTCTCTATCTTCTTTAGAAATGCACGGCTCTTCATCAGTGTAATCTTTGGCTTCTTTGAACTGCCAGCTTGTTCTTCAGTGGCTTTCCTTTTCAGACCAGTTGGAGTGGTCTGACTATCCGTCGCTTCGTCATCTGAGGACATATCAATATTCTTGGGTTCTGAAACTGGCTTCTCACTCCAAGCCCTTTTTACTTGTCCATGAACCTCTCGAGCAGTGGCCCAATACAAGAATTGTCAAACATACCAAGCTTTAAAAACATTCTGGGATTTTGACTGGCAGTTTGCTGGAGCACATTGTGTGTGACAGGATTTGAAAAAGGTTAATAGAGACCTTTGAATCCAATGTCTTGGCCAACAGCATAGCAAAGACTTTCTTAGATACATACGTTGGAGTATTTTTAAGGCTTACTATTTCATCCACAAGGCCTGTAAGCAGTAGAGGCTTCCAGTCCTACTACTGGAATCCCTTAACCACTGGCCTTGTGCTTGCGCTTAGCCGCTTCATCATCCTTTTGGACTATACTTATCTGTTGTGGGGTCGCCAAAGACGGCTTGGGCTCATTGGGCATCGGGAATGCAAAAGCTATGTCGTCTGGTGTAGCCGACACCTTTTGACCATTCACTATGGCACTGCCATCTTCAACATCAAAATAATGAAGAACCTACTTTACATGATGTCTGCGTCAAGGGTGATTCTTGTGGCTTGAAGAACAACTCGTAGATCCCATAGCTGTAGCAAATCCATTACTTGGTCAGTGAATACATATCATTGAATCTTACTGTACGGAATGATGGGAAGGATTGCCTTTGCAGCAGTAACTATGGCTTGGGTTTCCTCAAGAGACTCTTGCATCTTGTGTGAGAATTTTCTTCTACCCATACACTATGAAGATGATGAAACAGGCAAAGGAGAAGAAGACTTACTTGATGCGTTAAAGACGTACCCAGGTGTCGCTGGCAAAGCTAGTTGATAGTCAATTGTCTCTTCAGAGGACAAGGAATGCGGCTGTAGCGAAGAAACTTCAGAGCTTGGTGATGGCGAATGAATAACGGGAGGAAATCGTCGCGCAGGGGACTTGTGAGGAAAAATGCCCACACTCCTGACTGTTATACGTGTTTGCGCCATAAAAGCTCCATCACTCGCCGTTCCTAGACTTATGTGTGTCGCTGCTCTCATGGAATACATGCATTGGACATGCTACCCATCCTTGAAATGATTACTACTGGCGTGCCATCTGACCGTTGTGCGCTTAAAAATTGAAAAGTGTGTTCCCAATGATACTGGACTGGTTCCCAGTCTGGTTTGATCACACTAGTATTGATTCTGAGATCAGTCTCGTTTGGTTCCATTGGTACTGGTTCTGAAATTGGAACTGGTTGCACATGAAAAAGCCCAAAAATATCCGATTCTGGTATCTCTTGATCTCCAGTTTCCAATTCCTTAGTACCTTGTTCTTGCCCAGTCTCTCTTGCTTCTGAATAGTAAAGCTTGATCTTTGCACCATTGTATACTCCTCACAACAATAATCCAGATAAATCTTTCAGTCTTACTGTACCATTGGAGAAGACCCACTCTACCTCAAATGGTCCTGCCCAGGCAATCTTCAAGTTTGGCTTCTTCGGACCCAGTCTAGACTGATAGAGAAGCACCAAATCTCCTTTCTGAAATTCCTGAACCTTAATTCGACGATCATGCCAGTGCTTCCTTCCTTGTTGAACAATTTCTTATTCCAACATAGCCCGTTGCCTGAGTTCATCTAGCTGCATAAGTTCATCTAGGTGCTTTTTCAGATTGTGGTTGAAGTCTAAGCCATACTTCAGAGCCATTCTCAGACTTGGGATAACAAACTCCATAGGAACCACAACTTCAGTGCCATACACCATTCTGAATGGTGTCAACCCAGTAGTGACCTTGTAAGCTGTCCTATATGCCCATAGAGCAGTCTGGAGTTTCAAATCCCATTGGTTTGGTTTCTTTTGCACCACCTTAGTGAGAATAGTCTTGATTGTCTTGTTGCTACTTTCAGCCTGTCCATTGCATCTGGGATAATAAGGAGTAGATTTCATATGCTTGACTGAAAGCATATCCAATAGAATTTCCATAGTGTCATTGATCAAATGTGTTCCTTGGTCTGGCACAATCTCTATTGGACATCCATATCGGTATACAATATTCTCAAATAGAAACCTTGCAGTTGACTTGGCCGTGTTGTTAGGAAGATCTTTAGCTTCAACCCACTTAGTGACATAACAAGTAGCCATTACTATGTACTTGTTCTTCCTTGGGGTAACCTTCTTAAAAGGTCCCATAAATTTTAATCCCCATTTCATGAACACGCTCAGTGGTTGTACTGGTGTCAAAGGAGTCATATCTGCAGTTGTTGGTCGACCTATTCTTTGGCATATGTCACAAGTTTTACAAAAGCTTATAACATCAGCAATTAGTGTTTTCCACCACATACCAGCTTGCAGAATCTTCTTGTAGGTTATTTCATTGGAAAAATGTCCACTAGATTCACCATTATGTGCTTCTGAAATCACTTGCATTCTTCCGTCCATAGGCACACAACGCCGAAGTATACCATCAACACCCAGTCGATAGAGTGACCCTCCGATGATAGTAAATTTCAAGCTTTTTATGACCAGAGCTTTCTTCTGGTTTTGCAGCCCTCTGGAAAGGCACCTTGAGAGAGAAACTAATAAACATCATACCATTTAGGATCAGCTGATTCTCCTTCCTCCAGCTGGAATAAGTCGGCCTCCACTAGTTCATCCCTCAAGGGTGATTCTGAATAACCTTCCGTACCCCTTGACAGAAGATCAACTCCATAGTGATTCTTTCTAGGCTTATGAAAAATTTTGAATTCAAACTCTATTAAGAACATCATCCACCGTATCATCTTGCCTTGAATAATGACTTTATTAATTAAAAAAAAAAGAGCCTGATGGTCCACATAAAAATGGAACAACTTTTCCAAGAGGTAATTCCTGAACTTTGTAGCACTGAAAACTATTCCAAGGGCTTCTCTCTAAGTAGTTGTATATCCTTGTTTAGCCTGACTGAATCTGTGACGACTGGCAAAATAAACCAGATAATCAGTCCTTCCGTCTAGCTGAGCCAATATCGCCCCCATTGCCAATCCCGAAGCATCTACATGTACATGGAAAATAACATCCTAGTTTGGTTGCCTAAGGACTGGTTTACTGATAATGGCCTTTTTCAGATTCTAGAAGCTCTCCTCACATTCAACAGTCTAGTTGAACTTACTAGTCTTCTTCGTAAGCTCATATAATGGTACTGCTTGAGAAGCAAACTTATGTACAAATCTTCAATAGAAGTTAACATAACCTAGGAAAGAGCTCAACTCTAAAGCATTTCTCGGTGCTTTAGCTTGTTGAACACACTGAATTTTATTGTTGGCCATTTCTATTCCATTTCGGGAAACCACATGTCCTAGTAGTTGTCCCTTCCAGACTAAGAAAACATATTTGAATGGATTCAAACAAATCTGCTTTTCCTGACAACGTTTGAAAACCATTTCTAGGAATAGTAGGTGTTGTTCCTCATATGAATGTACAGTAAAGTCATCTATAAAGATAGCGAGGAACCGATGAAGGAATTCATTAAACATTTCCATCATACACCACTCAAAGGTAGTTGGTGCATTGCACAGGCCGAAAGGCATCACCAAATACATGAAAGCTCCCCACTCGGTGATGAAAGTGGTCTTCGCTCTATCTTCATGAGCGATCTGTAACTGGTTATAGCCACTGTAACCATCCATCAAGCTATACATTTCATATCCTGCGATCTCATCAAGCAACATGTCAGTAAAAGGCAATGGAAATGGATCTTTGATAGTTTGGGCGTTGAGTTTCCTATAGTCAACATAGACTCTCAATTTCCCGTTTTTCTTGGGAACTATGACTATGGGAAATAGCCAATCGCTACTGGCCACCTCTGTGATGAACCCAGCCTTGAGAAGATTATCAATCTCCTCTTTGACCTTTTTAGCATAGTTGGGGTTCATTCGGTATCTTTGCAGTCGTACTGGCCTAGCATCTGGCTTCAACGGTATCCAGTGCTGACATACTTCACGATCCACTCCCTTCAGGTCTGTGTGTTCCCAGGCAAACATGTCTTTGTAGTTCTAGAATATCCTTCGTGCCTTTTCCTTCATTACAGGGTTGAGATGCTTGTTGACCTTGATCATCCTAGGTTTCACTCTTCCACTTCTTGGTCGTCTGGAAGCAACCAATTAGGCCCGCCTCCTTTTCTTTTGGTCGACTCTTCAACATAATCCCAGGATGGCCCATTCAGTTTTGAATCAGCATTCTGATCCACTGTGTGTTCTTCAGAATGTACTGGCTCCTCTACCATACCAGTATCAGCTGATTCCACCAACCTCCCAGTTAGCTGAACTAATCTTTCCCCTATGTTGATTTCAATAAATTGATTGGGGAATTTCTTTTTCTGCTTGTCGGCATACTCTTTATTCAATAAAACTGCATTCAAGTCAATCTCTGCTAAAGGAAATATATTCATGGCCGCTAACATTAGTTCGATCTTCTTGGCCCTGTACTTCTGGCATAACTCCTTCAGCCTCAATTCTTTTCTCCAAATCCTAGTATTGTTCGCCAAGATCTGAATTTTGCCACTGGCCCCTTCTATGGTTAAGGTTTGATTTTCATAGTCATGAATAGGCATGTGCTGTTCTCAACCATGGGCGCCCTAGCAGCATCCCATATGCCCCTTGCACATCCAGAACTAAGAAGCTGGTTTAAAATTTTTCCCTGCCTACTCTTATCTGCATATTTTCAATCATGCCTGTAGCTTGTATCACTCTATGATCTGCCATTCACACTTCAAATGGTGCTCGCTTTAGATTCGTGATATCCATCTCTGATGGAGATGAACTCCCATTATATTGACTTCTGCTCCTCCATCCAAGATAACACTTGAAAGAGGTTCCCATTGCTTCCTAACCTTGGAGTCCACCTGAATGAGGGGAACCTCATCATCTCGGACGGTCAACAGGTCCGTTGTTCTGTTCTCCGCCTCAGCTTTCCTGCGCTGTCTGATGAATTTTTCCACTTCAGGCAAGGTTTTTCTGATATCCTCTAGCTCTACAATCAACTTCTGAATTCTATCACAAATTCTAACATGGATTTATTCTCTCTCTAGGTCAGATTGGTTGTCAGAGCTCGAAGAACTGGTTGTATCATCACACTGACATTCCTCGCTTGGAGTGCTTCCAATCCTTCTATCAACTCTCAGTTCATCAGCCATTCCTTGTACTGTAGCCAGCATGGTCTCAGGTCTGGCCGGTATTGACTGATCTTTATCAGTTGATTGGGCTGGTATCCTCTGAATGACTCGAGCTTCAAAACTTTATGGGGCTGCTCTGGAAGCTTCTTGACCAAATCCTCCGTGATCTTAGCCGCTAGTTCTCTCTGCTCTTGCCATTCATCTACCACCTTCTCCTTACCCTTGGCCTTCCAAATTTCTCTTTGTTGAGCCCACATGCTGCTGTTAGTAGTGGCTGGTATCTCTGAAGTATCTGGAATTTCTTCAATCACTACACCCTTGCTTCTTATGACTACCCGTACTGGGACTGGCTCTGGTGCCTTAGCCTCAGTAGTAGTAGGTGTAGGTGCCTCTAGGCATTGGGCTATGAAATGGCCGTACTTTCCACAAGTGTAGAAATTCATGCTCCGGCTCTGGAAGTTGCCACGCCCTCTGCCTCGGCCCATACCGGTTTGGAATCGGCCACGTTCTTGACCAGTACCATTAGTACCTGGCCTCTCCTCTTGAGATACTTTGGCAGGTTCTACTTTCACTAGTTCAGTATAGGCTACCACTGACAGGTCTTTGCCCTTCTTAAAGTGATGAATCCTGATACCACAATTGTTCCATAAATGACCAAAGACTTACAATAAGTGCATTGTGGGAACTCGTTGGAGATATGGTCCTTGGATTTGCATTTCGAACACCAAGTCTCCATCTTCCGAATTGGATGTCTGGTGTGGCTAATTTCAGCAATCTGTCTAGCCATTTCTTCAATTTTCTTGGTCCAAGATCCCTTTTTTGACTTCTCCTTGGATCGTTCATTAGAGCTGCTTTTAGAGCTACTGGACACCTCACTGGAAGAACTCTCAGGAGAGTAGAGCTACTGCTTATGGACCTTCTCTTTTTGTGGCTCTTTTCCTTCTTGGCTTGCTTTTCTAGCTTTAGTGCCCTTTGTACTAAATCATTGAACTTATTGGTTGGAGCTGGTACCTCCTGCTCCCTAAGATTTTTTCTTCTGAAACCATTCAGAAACTATGCATGCAACCTCTTCTCAGATGGCGGTTGCTGTAACTTCCTGGTTAGCTCCTTGATCTTTTCCACATAACTTCGGGCTGATAGATTCCGCTGCTTGATTATATCCAGTTCATAAAGGATATCTTCATCCCCTTTGTTGTCGGAATATTCCAGTCTGAAGGCTTTAAGAAACTTGTTGTAGGATCTGAGCTGACAGGCAGGGTAATGGTAATACCATTTCCTCGCTGCCTCCTTCAAGGTTTGCGGGAAGTATTCCCCCCAATCATCTTCATCGATATCTTCCAGTTCAGCATACTGCTCAAAAGCCTGTATGTGAACGTCTGGATCATCCTTCTTTCCTCCCTTGAATATGGGAAAAGAAATTTTTAGAGAAACCGTGTAATCATTCCGATGACCACTAGTTCTGCCGCTTCTCTTCTTGGATTCAGATCGGTGCTTGGAAGTCTTCTTGCAATTGTCAGTGTCAGCATCCCACTCAATCTCGGTCTCTGTCTCTGTGTCCGTGTTCCCTTTGGCCTGTCGGCTAGAAGTGCATGACTGCCTTTACTTGCCTTGGGACCCTCATCCCCCTCTCGAGATCGAGAACTCTTGGCTTTCCGTGCTTCCCTTTCTGCCCCTCAGCGTCGAGAATGACTGGACTGCTAGGAGTCTTGCGTCTCATCAGCCTGACTATGCTCCTCCTGAGCCTCAGTGTCAGTCACCTTCTCTTGCTTAGGGTCAGACTCTCTTCCTGACTCCTTAGGAATAGGATCAACACAAATGGTGGATTTTCGGCCACGACTAGATTTGGGTGCCATTGCTGAAAACTTCCAACTGGAAGAAGATTCTTTCAGTCAACGAGCTTCAGCTTGAGCCACCGTGATCGCCAAAATGGAATTGGAGATGATCTCTTGAGATAGCTAATTCCAGTGTTAGAAGATTTTGGCTACTGATGATGTGTTACTTTAGACAATCGATTGGACAGAGAATCAGAAACTGATCTGGAATTTATCTACTGGAATGAGAATCAGATTATGTACTAAGAATAAAATTCAGATTCAGATTTAGAATACTAGACACAAAATAAGTATGACTGGAATATCTGGCGTGATTGGGATTACAAATAAAAGATTACAGTGAGTATGATATGATTTACAGAGAGAATACAGCTGACAACAACTGCCAAGGATTGACAACTCAAGTATAAATGCCGTCGAAATTCTAACCCAAATGCCAATCAAATGCTAACTCGATTACAATGTAACGGGCCCTATTTATACACTTTGGGTTTACCATAGTAATTACCGGAGTAATTACTAACTAATGCGATTCCCGTCTCATAAGAGAAGGTTCCCACTGAGTGAAGCTATCTCAGCTATCTACACAAATGATGGAATGATGTGTGTCCCTTCCGATTCACCTACGTTGAGGCACATCGAAACTCATTGGCCAGAGTTTGGGTTGGAGCCTCGACACTTGAGGCTTGGGTTAGCAAGTGACGATGTCAATTCCTTCGGCACTAAGTCTACTTCATGGAGCACTTGGCCTGTGGTGGTCGTCAACTACAATATTCCAACATGGGAGATAACCAAGAAGGGAATTATAATTCTTTCCTTGCTTGTGCCAGCGAGGTACAAAGTGTCGAATATTGATTTCTACCTTGAGCCCCTCATCGAGGAGTTGGAGGAGTTATGGAGCGGAATTCTTGTTGTAGATGTCCCACTTGCAAACGTGGGGAGAGAAGCCATTGTGAGGGCAATCCTTATGTGGACTATGCACGACTATCCTGGGGTTGGAGAGATTTTTGGTATATCCTTTTTCCTCTCTCTCTCTCTCTCTCTCTCTCTCTCTCTCTCTCTCTCTCTCTGTCTCTCTCTCTCTCCCTCTAGCCCTCTATCTATCTAACGATATGATATGTATGCAAGGTTGTCCACATTGGGTCACAATGCATGTACTACTTGCGGGCCATCATTGGTGATAGAGAGGCCGGATGCCTTGCGCAAGGTAATCTATCCAAACAACCATCGTTTCTTACCCCATGGTCATTGCAAGCACAAGGCTCCATCAAATGGGAAGACACCTCTAAATCTCATGATGGCAGATTGGACAACCATTTGGGAAGAGCACTAAAATAACAATCCAGCTTCGTGTCCTCCACCAAAAGGTATGTCAAAGTATTCCATATTTTTAACGCTTCCATATTGGAAGGAATTAAAACTACAACACCTCTTGGATCCCATGCACATATTCAAGAATGTAGCCCAAACACTACGGGACCACACTATTGGCAAGAAGGACTCTTTGGGTGCGAGGGAGGATTTGAGGCTTTTGAAACGTCTCTCTGTCTCTGCTACTCTACGTCGTGCACCCAATGGAAAGATTGTTCTTCCTAAAGCACCATGGATGCTAGCCAAAGAAGAATTAGACAAAGTGAAGGGTACCATTGCTTCTATTCGCACACAAACAGGATACATGAGGTTGCTAAAGGGATCTTTCACAAAAGCGAAGAAGGGTGGAATTGTTTAATTGTATGGGTTGAAGTCCCATGATTGGCACAAGATGCTTCAGGTAATGTCCCTCTCCCTATTCTATCTATAGTTTGTGTGTATGACTTTCTCTTACTTTCCCTTCCCCTTATTTACATTGTACTTCATTCTATTGGTAAGTATGTGTATATGTCGGGACAAGAACATTAGGGATGCTACTTTCAAACTTGGAGAACTAGTAAGTTACACCACAAGACTCCACTCAACTACGCTTTTTTTAGTACACAATAATATCAACTAGCACTTAGTGTATCCTTGTGTGGTTTCTTGCAGATTTGTGAGCTCCAAAGGAAATTGAAATAGATTCTATCCCTGCTGCTCAAACACTTGCAACAAAAACTATGTGTGGCATTGAGGATGCATTTCCTTGATGGGTCCTTGTTAGTCCAATCCACCTCTTGGTTCACGTGGTGGAGGAGATTGATATTTGTGGAGTAATGCACACACGATGGATGTCTTATTAGAGAGGTTTTTAAGGACTCTCAAAGATTTTGTGTGGCTACGGTCTCAACCAGAGGCACGTATGGCCAAAGGGTGGATCCTGGAAGAGGCATTTGTTTACATCTCAGAGTATTTGGCACAAGTTGATCCTTGAATGCCTCGCATGTGGTCAAATGAGGAAGATGCAAGGATGACTTCACACTTGCCAAGTGAAAAGGTAAAACTACTTAACATTGATATGAATCTATCCCAAGTGGTTAATAACTTCTGTCTTCTCAATGCAAAGGTTATGACCAAGTGGATGGACTTGTGGATAGTGGCAAAGGCAAGGTGTTTGCAAGAGAGAGGAGCATGAAAACAAGCACATGGAGGAAGGAGGGAACCCCCAGTGCCTAGACACCTTGCATGTTTCCTAGATCTTGTTAATGTGTAGTCGATTCATGAGAGAATGATCGAAGCAAAAGCTCACGGAGAAGACATCACCAACAAAGAATGGGAGTATGCACGAGGCTGCATACCAAAGGTAGAGTACTCATATACCTAAACCATGTTATAATTTTTTTTCTTGATTTTATCTTTGTATTTGATAAAAGATATTTTCCTATTTTGGAGTTCCTTTCCTTTAACTCTATGTGATCAAAGAGTCGTCACTTTTGTACACGCCACATTGACAAGCATAGAACCACCATGGATTGTGGAATCATGGGTAACTTTGACACCGACAATGATGAATCCAGGTATTGTGGAACTATTGAAAGGATACTAAAGGTTAATTTTAGAACCTTTCATACCTTTGTCTTCGAGTGCAAGTGGTTTGAAAATGTGTTTAGACGACATGAGAATGGCCTCTACATGGTGGATTCTAGTGTGCATCACACAGGGAGGTATGACAATTTAGTTTTACCGTGCAATTGAGTAGGTGAGTGACTATCTTTTTTATTCTTATTTGCTTGTAACATTAATTATACCAATGTTACTCACTTTGAGTCTCTCTTCTATAGGTCATCTATATCCCAACAATTCACCAACCAAAAATGTGGTTCGTAATTCCCGTAACACCTCGGGGGAGAACCATTTTTTCCACTAATGAAGTGAAGACCATCTTCGACCCTTTTCCACCTCCTGCTTTGGATGAGGTGGAGATACAGGAGAGGGAGGTTGATGAATCAAGTCCGGTGGTGGCAAGTCTTAGCGAGGATGATTGTCATGATGATGAATATGATGAGATGGAGGATGAAAAATTCGAAGATGATGAATCCAATGCGTCCACAAACGATAATTTTGTTTCCCTTTTTATTGATTTGGGAGCCCATGGGCTTAGAATTAGATGATACTTCATGTACAGATCTTTTGTAAGATGATTCATAAACATTTTTCATACTTTAAGTCATGAAGATTTTTGGCCATGTAATCCATTCATCTCTCTCTCCCCCCTCTTCCTCTCTCTAATTTTTGTGAACATGCTCAATTATGTTAATCAAGTGACAATGATTAGTTTAGTTGTAACCAAGTGTAATCTTAGATAGCTAACTATTGTTACATGTTTTCATATCTTTTCTTTTTTAAATTTGAAAATTTCATATAATATTCTTTAATTTTTATTTAGAGGAGGGAAACACCAAAATTTGAGAGGGGGGGGGTGGGGGATGTTTAAGCCAAAATTTGAAAGTTTAGGTGCTATATCTTCCCTGGAAAATAAACGCGACAATAATAGTGATAATAAATGAGGTAATAAATGTGGTAATAATAGTGGAAATAGTCGCGGTAATAGTTTAAATACAAAAAATCTCCCCCGTCCTCCTCTCTTCTCCCTCTCTAGCTGAATTTTTGGACCTTCTCTCTACAAAACGTGGTAAAAGACCACGATAAACAATAAGAGATTCTCGTAGAAGCGTTTCACAACTCAATTCCAACCACACACAAAACGTCTCTCTCACTTCTATTCTACACACAAGAGGGCTCAACGGGACACTTGCTCACTCACGTCGGTACCACGACACAAAAGGAGAAGAAGTAGAGAAGGGGGCAGGGGGGAATGACACTCAAGAAACAACTATGGAAGTTGGATCACATGTACACTCCCAAAAACATCATCCATAAGCTCACATACAACAACGAAATACCCACTTGGTTTCCAAGCAAGAAAACACACACCTTGGGCTCTTCAGGGACACACCTTTGCATAAATAATCCCCTCAAAAAACACACCCTTACTCACTTGGCTCTTTGCAACCGGCTCCCAAAAAGGCAAAAAGCATTAAAAATGTACAAAAAATTTCCTTTATAAAGGGGTCTCCACTCTTTTTTTTATATTTTCAATCTCATTGGTCCATTTGGCATCCTACTTTGGCAACCCTCGAAGGGTAGTGTCCTCTCGCTAGATTCTGGTCCATCTGCACTCTTTTACTCTACTGGGGGGTACTAGCAATGTCGTTAGTGCCCCTTGGCACTTTGGAAACTTCAAATTTTATTCTCTCCCTCTCATCCCTTGGAATTTGTTTTCCCATTTACCTTTGAATTTCCTTGAACTCACACTGAACCCCCACCTTTGAACCCTTGCCGCTTGGAGAGCCTAAAACTTACCCTCTTGCACACTTTCAAACTCACCTCCTTTCCCTCCTTGACACTAGCGAGGTCACTAATGGGGGAGATACTTCCCTTACCTTCAAAAATTTTGGGCCTTTTGAGTCCATGTAAACCAATCCCTACAAGGGCCTGCCACATCATCACCTACACTACTAGATGGCCACTATAGTGCCACCATCATTTGCACCACCAGCAACCACAAAACTATTTACTAGACTATCCAAGAGCACCATGCAATGTGCCCATGGCACCCGCCATAGACCACTTGAGATCACTCTCTCTCCATCTCTCGGGGGGTTCACCATTTTGTACCCCCTATAAAACGTGCGTTCGAGGAGTATTAAAAAAATCCCTCTTTTAACATGTCTGAATGAATAAAATGACCCCTTATTTTAGGATTTTTTTCCAAAATTGAATATTAAAACTCCTTATTTTAATGTATCTTCGTTAAATTGCTTAATTTTTTTGCATTTTAAAACCCCTCTATTTGAACTCACGTTATACATTAACATGATTACATAGTGCCCCCCCCCCCCCCCCCCTCCTCCTCGAGGTCCATCTCCTTGTGCAAACGAGGGACACGCTTCAACTTATATACTACAGTGTCCAAGGTTCTCTCTCTACATATGGGTCCTTTAGCACTACCACATGGCATAGGACCGCCCAAAAATTTTAGGCCTTTTGAGGCCATGTAACCAACCTCTACAAGGGTCTACCGCATCAATACCTGCATTACTCAACGGCTACTATAGTGCCACCATGAGGTGCACCCCCAACCTCCACAAAACTATCAATTGGACTACCCAAGAGCACCGTGCAGTGCGACCATGGCATTTTCCATAGACCACTCTCTCTCTCTCTCTCTCTCTCTCTCTCTCTCTCTCTCTCTCTCTCTCTCTCTCTCTCTCTCTCTCTCTCTCTCTCTCTCTCTCTCTCTCTCTCTCTCTCTCTCCATCTCCATCTCCATCTCCTTGTGCAAATGAGGCACACGCTTCAAATTGTACACTACAACCTCCAAGGTTCTCTCTCTGTATATGGGTCCATTAGCACTGTCACATGGCACAAGCCTACCCAAACTGCCCCTCCAAATTTATGGAAATTTTAAATTTTTTCCAAAGTTCCAAGAACTACCATTTCTTGCTCAGAGATCGGATGCCCAAGCCATAAAATTTGATTGAAAGTTTCCCTTCCTACTACAAGTTGTGAGAGTAGCAGTGCATGTTGACTCTTTACTAGCCTCAAACAACGCCTTCAAAATTGGTAAGAAAACCATCTAATCCCCTACTATTTCCACCATCCATGAACTTTGACCAGCCTGAACTTGACAATTGTGACTCCAATTGAAAAGTTGTCAAGTCTTTCTAACTTGACAAAGTGCACATGTCCAAAAAACTCCAAATTTCATGCCTACCAAGGTGGTCAAACTGCCATACAACTAGCCCATGGTAAATCTTCAACTGACCATAACTTGCCCATCTGAGCTTTGATTGACAATCCAAAAAGATTGACATGCACCACAACTTGAGCACTTTGAAGCCATTCACTGAAATTAGCTATAACCATCCACCCCCACTTGCCCTATCTATCGAGGATTTGTAAATCATTCCATATACAGACTGCCATAGCTTTGACCTCATAACTCCATTTCAGGAGCTGTCTAGACTGGCTCATAGATCACTTGAACACCACATTTTGAGGCACAATTCTATCACTTCAAACACTTTGACTTGCCAGCTTAATTGTCCCACTCTAGAGACTTTTTGGCCTATAAAACCACATTAAGCATACATTTCAACAACCCTCCTACCCAAGGACTTCACACATGCACTAGCATTCTATCATACACCTATAAACATTCATACCATTGCGTTGTCTTCTTCATAGCACAGACAAACTTTAGTTGCACCAACGTCAATAATTTCTTGCTTATAGCAATATCAAGGTTGATGCCACACCATCAAACTCAACTACAATCGTGGTGCAAACATGCCATTTTGGCTTTGGTAAATCTTAACTGCACTATATTTGGCCACAAGTTATAGTTGTGTCAAGTCTTCCATCAACATGCATCAACCCTTTTAAGCTCCAACTCTTTTGCCAGCATCTCTTGGGCACACATGGGTGACTCAATTGTGTGAGTTGCAATTGTGCAGTATCTTTTTGGTGAGTTAGCCATGCCAGACACACCTAAAGTTTTTGGCAAACTTGGCCCTCTCAACACATGCCAAGGAGCAAGCTCATTAAAAGATCTATTAAAAATAAGTCTAATTTTTCTCAAAAGGTTTTCTTACTCTTAGGGACTGTTTCTTCCACAAGGCATGCAAATTCTACAATGTATATAATACACAAAATCTTGCAAAAAAATCCCAACTTGCTAAAAGCACCTCATGTGGATCAAAAACTTAAGTGCATATTCACACTCAAGCACATTCATATGTATGCGATATATGTGTTCACATGAGCACACACACACAAGCATCACACCTGAAATGTATGAGTGCATTTCACCATCAGCCATAAAAATTGTGTCCTCAACAAAATGGAGCAACAGAAAAGAATATCAAGATCAAAATGTTGTAGATTTAAGTCAACAACAATGATACATGATGAAGACTATGGCATGAAGGAGAATACATCAAATAACCATCTTTACAAGTGAATGATACGATTTTTTGTACTACCTTAAGACTACCTTGTGAGCCCAGGATGAGTTCTTTGGAACCATGGATGATTAATTTGATATGAGAACCCCCATGATGAATCATTTATTACACCTAGATGCATCAATAGAGCCTAGGAGTATACCATGACATGAAACCCATGAAACCTTTGTACAACCCCCAAGTTTGGCTTAAGGGGGGGGGGATTGTTGGTGTAAGCCCAACTTGTGGCTCCTATGGGAAGCCACCTAGACACCTAAGAAGGATGATATAATTACATGGTCCAATAGCAAGATGGTGTAATAGGACTAGCCAATGGATGCAAATCACCAAGCCTATTTAACACGCACTTTTCTAATGAATCTTTGAACTTTTCACTTTGACATATGTTGGTGTCATTCTGTCTACATTCTATTCTATTGGTGTTAACCATAACACCTAACCCTAACCCTAATTTTTCACAATTATGCTAGCACCATGGTGAGCTTGAGGCTACATCCTCCATGGCTTGCTAGCTCACCATTGTGACTTGGAGAGTGACAATCCCACTCCTTTCATTTCTAAAATGCAACCAATCACTGTAGGACGGACAAGCTTTAGAACCCTTGGTTGAGCACCCTGCACCCATAGTAAAACATTTAACATGCTAGAAAATTAGAATATAATTTTAAAAATCCATATCTACTACTTAAGGACAAATAAGTACCTGCACAAAATTCATTGCCGGGCAAGATGTGTATAGTTCATGGTAGAATTCCCAAAACTTAAATTTTTCTTTCATTTTTTAGTTTTCATATGTATCTCCACAATGCTTGGACGTCATCAAGTAGAGGTGCCACATATATGCTAATAATTTTAACGACATTTTCTTAGAATTATGAAAATAGAATTAAAGGTTCATTGTAAAACAAACTAAACGGAGGTAGATTGTAGCTAACTAGAACTATTGGCCAAGTAGACCATTTATATAAGTGCATAGAGAATGGATTTACATCATCTGAGCCAATGCCCATCTTAATGTGTCCTGGTTATCCTTTAAACTCTGGAAATTTTGCATTGTTATGTTTGAAAGAAAAAACATAGGGAATTTGCATAATCTCAACATTCATTGATTGCTAGTCCATAAGTCTTGCTTAATATAGGGTTTGAAATATATGTTTTATATAGAGATCCAATGAAAAATATCAAAGAACCTTATGAGAGATCTTTCAGCTTGTATCTTTATAATGAGATGTTTTATATATTGTGTATTTCTCTTCACTCTTGTATTCAACTCTATACAAAATACAATCATTGAAGCGTATGTTTATGATGTTATAATTTGGTCCAAGCTTGTTCAACATCTTTTTCACCTCATCTTTTGATGTAGAAAAGATGTTGCTTGAGGATAAAAACTTTTGAGGTAGTAGTCTGCAACATTTTGAGAAAACACCACATACAGAATACATGTCAAAACATTTAAAAATCATTCAATCAACATTGACGATCAAGAACTTGTCCTTCAATCTAGAATGAATGTTTCTTGAGGGTAAAAACTTTAGAGATAGTAGCTTGCAACATTTTGAGCAAACACCACACATGGATTACATGTCAAAACATTTAAAATAATAAAATTAAGATTGATAATAGAGACCTCATTACTTTGAACAACCACCACATATAAATTGCAATGTCAAAACTTTTAAAAATTATGAGACTAACATTGACAAATCAAAAACTCATTTACTTTAATAGTGCCAAAATGGATGCATTACTCCAAGCATAACAATATTGGAGATTCTAAGTAAGTAAACTTGCATTTAATCTTGATAAATTTGAGCATCTGTAAATTTTCTCAAGCACTTCTATCTAAAGAATAATTTCTTTATCACTAACACACACCACTATCTTTGTACCAATCATGAAGAAAATCATACATGCCATCATCATCATCAAAGACAACATTCTGTTTATCAAAATGTGAACCATAGGTTTTCTTAACATATCATAAGTGCTTGAATCACTCTTACAAAGGAGTTTTATACACTCAATTAACATACATGAAATGCCATGAAAAGGTAGACACACATCGTTCTCAACATCATAATCTGAAACCTATGACATAGGTAGGACTATCAACATTCAATATAAAAGAAAAAAACTTAATGTCTTTGAATAAATTCTTATCAATAAACAAGAAAATGAATTGATTAAGCAAAGATATAATTAGATTAAAAAATAAATATGTGAATTTCAAAAATGTGATACAAAATCCAAAAGTACACACTTTATGTATACACATCTATATATTCAAATCAAGGGTGGAGGTGCTCTTTTTGGCCTATAAAATCCATAGTTCACTAATAGTTCATCACTGACATGTAGTGATCTAATGAAATCTACAAGAAAGTATCTCTATCTAAAGAATGGCTACATTGAAACAAAAACCATAAATGTTCATGCTATGGATGTAGCATGCCTACTAATGCCAAGGATGCCATTCATACCTATATCTAACGAAAGGATGCATTGAAACACAAACCATAAGTCTTCATTCTATGGATGTAGCATGCCTACTAATGCCAATGATTCCGTCCATATATGGGTCCTCAAAATCACATAAGGTTCACCTCTGATGTGGTGGTACTTGTAGATTTTGTGCAAGGAATAAGCCACATCCTCCATCCAAAAGTCTAAAAGGAGCTATCATGTAATGAGACCCCAAAATCTAAAAACCTCTCAATATCCAAGAAGCTTGGGGACTTACTAGAATAAAAAAATACCTACCATGTGGGTTCAATTATAGGGATTTTTTAATTCTATATTTTCTCATACTTTCACATACAAAAGGGCGTTGAAAAAATTATCTTGAAAAAAAAATTATAGATTGAATATAAAAAGAGTCTCTTTTATTGTGAAAAAATCACAATTAAGGGATTCTATAAATAATCCTTGAACACACGTGATATATAGGTTCTAGATATCATGAACCCCCAAGCTAGAAAAAGAGATATTCCATGACATCATCCATCGAGTTTAGGATTATATGTCTACTATAGAGGCTAAAATAAAGTAGGAAAAAGAGATCTTCCAATTCATCCTGCTCTCAAGGTGAGGAGGCAAAGGTTGTTGCAAGACATTTATTTAAAATTCTTGGATTGCATGACAAGACCGTGTGTAAGAATGACAAGAAACTTAATCATAGATGGTATCTTAATAATCAATTAGAGATGTATATCTCTACATTGAAATATTATAATATTACTAATATACCCAGCTATAAGAATCTAAAGTAGTGTAAACTATTAATCAATATAAAACCAACATAATACATTGTTTATTCTTATTAATATAGAGTAAATGCTAATAAATATAAAACTAATATGCTGCATTGTTTCCTCTTCTTGTGAACACAAATAGCATAGTCCCTAAAAATAAGAGACACATTGGATTCCATGAGGAGTGGTGGACTCATTTCCTATGTGAGATGTGGTTATGGATATCATTACTTTAGTAAAAGGTATTTAATTTTCCAATTTGAATCTCAAATCAAATTACTTATATGTAGCCATATCTAATATAACTTTGATACCATTTTATTCTCAATGAATGCAATTTAGGAGCCAGTAGAGACTAAGGTGGGGATAACATCCCACTTAGGCTGCATGGACACACACGACTTCATAGCTACTGTTTTAAGTATATATTTACATTTTTTCATAGCATAGTTTTTAGGATGATGCAAATTAGAGCAACCTTAATCTTTGGATTTGTTTTGTATAGACCAAGGATTATGGTTGGGTCCGGATAGTAGTGGAGATTGAGATGGCCATGTACCAAGGATACAGTAGATCCCTACAGAGAATTCTTTCACCGGAATGATTTTTTTGTGTTGAGTATTATTTGTAGCTTTGGGTCATCTTTTCAAGCTAAAATGATTTTCAAAATAGTTTTTTATTGTCAATTGATTTGATCTTGAACTTTTCCTCAAAGAGGAGGAGTAAGGTAGGAGGATAGATGAGGAGTAGGCACACACTACATCATCAAAGCAAACACCTCTATGTACTAAGAGTGAACAGAACAATGAGTCCAATACTAATGTATAGTTGATAGGGAATTTTGTTGTATTTTAGATAGAGTAATCATGTAAACACATTGATATTGTGAATATACATATATTGATGATCTATATATTCAATCTACTTCACTCACTTCTAGTCTACTGGGATAGTAGTGACAAGCTTATTTCAATTTTGATAATTCATGCACAAATGTTTTAGTTTCTTTTTTGTTTATTCACATTACATCAAGGAACAAAAACCATACCATGATCATCCATACTTTTAATTTTGTATTTGTGCAAATTCACTGGTGTTTTTTTCTATAGTGCATGTAGAACGCTCCAATATCCTACTTTTGTATGCTATGGCATGCCCTTCTTGAAGCAAAACAAATCTAAGGCAATGTTCATAAGAATCGCACTAGACTTCAAAAGTCTTTGGAAGGTCCGGTAATATTAGCACTGTTGAGAGGTAAGATTCAGTTTGAGATTTTCAAAAGATTTATTTTCTTTTGCAATCCAAACAAATTTAACATTCTTTTTAGTTAAATCATAAAAGACCTACTAGTATAAATATGTTTTTTCCTATTAATCATCTAGAGTATGCACACATTCCTATAAAGCTTCACAATTCATGCAGATTCATTTTGGTGTAGGCCATCCTTTTATTACCTCCAACTTTTCAGGGTCCATTCCAATCCCTGCTTGGGAGATAATATGACCTAGATATTGAATCTCCTTTCAAGGAAATCATATAGGCCAAAGGTTATTCGAAAGGTTGTTGTCAAGAAGTGTATAGTGCAGCTAAAAAAGCTTTGAGCCTCTGACTATGAGAGTTCATAGTAAAATCAAGTGACTCGTAGAAGATTAAAAGCAAAAGACACACCAAAAATGAACAAAACTCCATCCATGAAATAATTTTGGAAAAAAAAAGACCAAGATCAATTCAAATTTCTTGTGTGTGTATGATTATTTGGTGTAGCCTCCACCCCAATTGCAGAGGTATAGGGCCTATTTGCACTTTCAAAAACACTTTCTTCCGACTTCAAGTATTCATTGAGGCTATTTCATGGAAGCTTGAGGACTTCCACAGAGAAAGAGATTCTAAATCTAGTTTTGGCCATGGAATTGATAAGGTGGCTTATATAAGAGTGTGAGACGTTGCTTGTGTTTGCTAATGAGATTAAAGAAGAATCTGGGAATAAACAGAAAGAGACAAATCCAGAATTTGTAGAGGATCTCTTACATGAATTTAAGGATGTGTTTCTGGATGATCTTCCTGGTATGCCTCCTCCTAGAGCGGTCGACCATGCCATAGATCTATATCCAAGAGCAACACCTTATTCATGGGCTCCATACAGGCTCAATATTGATGAGCTTAAAGAGCTCAAGATACAAGTTGGTGATCTTTTGAAAAAGGGTTTCATTAAACCTAGTGTATCTTCTTGGGATAGTCCCGTGTTATTCCAAAAGAAAAAGAATGGTACATATAGGTTATGCATTGAATATAGGGGATTAAAAAATCAGACCATTACGAACAAATATCCTCTTCCTCACATAGATGAATTTCTTAGCCAATTGAGTGGTGCCACAATATTCTCAAAAGTTGACCTTCGTTCTGGCTACCATCAAATCCGCATTAAGGCCAAGGACATTCCAAAGACTGCTTTTCGTACACATTATGGGCATTATGAATTTACAGTTCTTGCTTTTGGTTTGACTAATGCACCAGCAACTTTCATGTGCTTAATGAATAATATTTTTCACCCGTATCTTGATGACTTCATTCTGGTATTCTTGGATGATATTTTTGTGTATGCTAAGAATGAAGAAGATCATGCATTGCATTTAAAGAAAACATTTGAATTTTTGCGTGAACATAAATTGTATGCCAAAGCAAGTAAGTATTCAGATTGTGTATTTAGGAAGAGTGATTTCTAAAGAGGGGATTCCTATTGATCTTGATAAAGTTAAGACTATGTCAATAAGGGATGTAAGAAGCTTTATGAGTCTAGCACAATATGAGAGAGGACACATTAAAGATTTCTCTAAGATAGAAAGTCCATTGACCGAATTGACCAAGAAAGACAAGGGTTTTGTGTGGACTTCTACCTGTGAGACTGCTTTTGAAACCTTGAAGGCTAAAATAGCGGAAAATTGTGTTTTGAAAGTTCCTGAGATGGGCAAACCATTTTTTGTGTCATGTGACGCTAGTGGTGAACAACTAGGTTGTACTTTGATACAAGAAGGAAGAGTGGTTGCATATGAGTCTAGGAAATTAAGACGACATGAATTAAACTATGCAACACTGATCTAGAATTGCTTGCTATTGTTCATGCATTGAAACATTGGCGTCATCTTTTACTTGGTGTCAAATTTGAATTGCGTACAGTTCATCAAAGTTCGAAGTATATTTTCACTCAGCCATTGTTAAACAACAGACAAAGGAGATGGATTGAATTGCTGGCTGAGTATGATTTTGATTTGAAGTATTTGTGTGGAAAAGAAAATAAGGTTGCAGATGCTGTATTATTATGACTACTTGTGTATTCCTGCAAATTTTTTCTTTTAAGAGTCAAATTCTGCATGAGTGTCATAATTCACCTTTTTCTGGTCATCCTGGATTGAATAAGACATATGAAAAGATTAAAAATTCATTCTTTTGACTACGTATGAAATTGGATGTTAAGAATTATGTGCGTGAATGCTTTCAATGTCAACAAGTTAAGATTGAACATAAGAGGATGCATGGTGACCTTCAACCCTTAGACATTCCTTTACACAAGTGGGAGTCTATATCCATGGACTTTATCATTAGACTTCCTACTACTCGTGGAGGGTATGACTCGATCTTTGTGGTGATAGATAGACTCACAAAATAATCTCACTTCTTTCCTGTAAAAATAATTGATACTGCATTGACCATTGCACGCTTGTTTGTGAAAGAGATATTTCGTTTGCATGGCATGCACAAGAGCAAAGTGTCTGGCAGAGATTCTAAGTTCACTTCTCATTTCTGGAGAGAAACTTTTGACTCTATTGTTACCCAGTTATGCATGTCTACTGCTTTCATCCTCAAACAGATGGGGAAACAGAGAGAGTGAATCGTATTTTAGAAGATATGTTATGAATGTATGTCAATGAAAACCAATCTAATTGGAATGAATATCTGCCTTTGGTTGAATTTGCATATAATAGTTTATATCATACATCTATTAGGATGACTCCGTTTGAGACCATGTATGGCTATAACTGTCCCACACCTATTCGTTTTCTTAACTTGAGGAATAAGGTAGAACTCTCACGTGAGATGCTTGAGAAAATGGATAGCGAGTTGGCCAAAATCAGGGGGAATATTAGAGAAGCTCAAAAGAGACATAAATTGTATTATGACAAGAAACATCGTGTTGTGGAGTATGAAACTGGTGATATGGTTTTTTTAAAGGTTATTCCTGAGAAGTCTCATTTGATTCTTGAAAAGGATAGAAGATTGTCTCCACGATTTGCTGGGCCGTTTAAAATTTTGAAGCGCATTGGTTCATTAGCCTACAAATTGGAATTGCCGTCTCATGTTAAAGTGCATCCTGTATTTCATGTGAGTTTATTGAAAAAGTATGTTTCTGATGTGCATCATGTTTTACAAGACAACTCTAAGTTGAAAGATGACGGACCATTGACAGTAGAACCAGACTTAGTGATAGATAGGCGTGTTAAACATCTGAGAAATAGAGACATTGTGGAAGTTTTGGTTAAGTGACCGAACTATCCAGTAGAGGAAGAATCATGGGTTGATCTTAGTGTTTTGCAAAGAGAATTTCCCTCTCTTTCCAACTCTGAGGACAGAGTTAATTTTGATAAGGGGAGAATGTAGTATGACTAATCTTTGAAGTTCTTAAAGTCGAAAAGAATATAGCAGGGCATATCTTTCGTTTAGCACGATTTGAAAGATTGTTGAATAGTCTATTAAATAGAGCTTATATGAATGAGTTTGAGATATTAAGAGAGAACATATATTCTTTTTTTTAATAATACACTAAAGATGTATTTGATAAAGATTAATGAATAACAGATAGTCTGTCTATGAACAGTAAAATTGAGATTTTTATTAATATCAATATTTATATTTATGTGTTTTAGCTTAAAATGCATGGGTAGACTTAAAATAAGTTGAAAAAGTAGTGGAGACCCAAAAATAGAGGTTTTATGAGTCGCGAATTAAAAGTTGCGTTTTTAGCCAAACAGAGATATTTTTTGCAATTCTGTCAACGTAGACTTGTAGACCAGACCTATTCCCGTCGTTTTGAGTACCTGGATTGCTCTATTTTGAGTTTGTTTATAGAATTTATGATGAAAACAAACAGAAGGCAGCAGTAGTGTAGTATCCACAGGGACAGACAGGCATACAAGATCATATAGCTCTCCCTGCTATCAACCAAGAAGTGGATTGTTTCTTCATGGTAGAGTATGGCAATTGAGATTATGAAGGTATATAATTATGTTTTTTTACTTTGATTATCATGTTGAATTGGTTGCACGAGTATGTTCTCTTGGCTATTTTGTAGGCGATGCAGAAATCAATGTGTGAAACAGGATCTGTGCAAAGTGTCATGATAGAAATCTAACCTTTACGGATCGCTTAGCGATCACGTTCTTATCTTATTCTCGCAGGTATACTTGGTGCGAAAATCGAGTTGATTGAACGCCTAAAAAGAGACTATTTTGAGAAGCCGTATGCTTTTTGAGGAAAAGAAGGATTAAAGAACGACAGATGGTGCGTTTGGGGATCATTCACAGATCTCCTCTTTTGCAAGTTCGAGTGTGAGTGCGAGTGCGAGTGAGACGCTGCATGCAAGCGAACTGAAGCTCGGGGGTGGTCGGGAGCTTCGAGCTCTGTACAACGGAGTGCGCCCATATTCAATTGCTCCTCTGTTGTATCAAAACTCTACAAAGATTCATCAATACAAAGATCTCTTTCTCTATCTTTTGTTGTCGATCTCTATTATTCGGTTCCTGTGACATCCAACTCAGGCAAGGTGTAAGTTTCATTTCTGTGTACATCGTTAACCACATAAGGACCAAACAATCTTCTTGAAAGCTTTCTTATTGCTAATAAGGACTCATTTTGGCCTCCGTTTAGTGATAGGATCATATACACGTTTTAATTTACCATTCCTCACCTAGAGAAATAAGTCTAATGCCTCACCTAGAGAAAAAATGATTGTCTTTGTTGGCATCCATGGACTCATTTTGGCCTTCGTTTCCACTACAGTCAGATCTGCACAAGCAATTTTTCATTTAGTGTATAATTTTTGTCAGTTCCGTTTTCAACATAAAAGCTCCTATATAGTCTATTGCGGGTTGTGCTATATAGCATGTGCTAGCCTGTGGGACGGTAGTCTAACCTCACTATCCTATCTTATTACAGATTTAGCGAGAACCACGACTAAATTGTCAATCCATGGGACGAAGCTGACTCAACTAGTACATAGAGGCTACAAGAGGTTGTCAATCTCTCAGAAAACAACTATCAACTCGCATCTAACTCAATCTACACTCGAGTGATTGAAATCACCAAAAGTCAATCGCTCAACATCGACAAACAAATCACATCTGTTACAACATCAAATGACATCCAAATGTAACGAAACTTCTAGGACATGTTTATAATACCTAAGCACACATGCTTATGGTCTCAAATTCCACTTTATGTCAAGTGCAAAATTGCGATTATTAATCCCAGTGGATTTTTTAGCTAGTCGTTTTTGACCGAGAATGCACCTAAATGCTTAGCAACGATGCCCCAATACCCCGTCTATACTTAGTTTTTTATTTTGAAGTCTAAATTCCTACTTATGATGAAATTAGTCCACGGGTCAGTGATGCCAAAAGCTACGAAATACCGTGAAGTGTTTACATCAATGCGTAGAGCTCTTACATGCGGTTGCAATGCAACAAACACGATTGCAATGTGACAATTGGGGAGGGAGTAGGAAGCGCCATAAGGAGAGAAGTGAGGATCGTTAGCTCACGCTGTGTATTTCATTATCCAAAAACTTACAAATAACTTACAAAAATTGGCTTTTATACCTTAGCCAAGGTTTTTGGTGGTCAAAACTAATAATCGGGGAGCTGTAAGACATGTTGATACAATCTGGAAGCTTGTAGCCCTGGCTCAACTATTACAAGGTTTACCCAAAAAAAGGAGTTACAATATTCTCAATTTGTGAAAATAATAAGTGTTTTTACATGAGAGCTACGAAAAATGGTATCTATGTTATCTTGCTGCTAACATTCCCCCTTCCTCGCCTGTGTCGTCCCTTGACACAATTTTATGGGCTGAAGTAGTCTTCAGGTTGTCGGTTGGCAAGGTGGTCTCTAAGCGCATTTAGTGCCTTTTGGTATCTAATCTTCCTCTCTTTATGTGGCACTTGCAAGAACTGCATTGTTACTCTGTATTTCATCTCCACTGATGAGTAGCCTACAAACCGTGATGTCAGGTTGTTGATCACTGGCCCAAATATTTTCGTTCGCCAAGTGAAGAACCCTGTGTAGAATGCTTTCTCAAAGGCCAGCATATTGTGAGAAGGTAAAAACATGCATCTGACGTAGAAGCCATAGAGAATTTCTTCGAAAGGTTGGCCACTGAGATCATAGCATACACCTTTGTTACCCTCGAGGAATGACATCCAAGGGGTGCCTGCTTGCTTTGGCTCATGGAATACTTTGATGCAGGTGAGCAACATTTGTTAGATTTTGTATAGCATTGCATATGATAGATCGGGTAGACTTCTAAAGAAGGACATGGTGCCCGTTAGGGTTTTCACCACGTACTCTTCCGTCGGTGGTCCCTTTTCTGGAGCTGGTAATCTAGGGTAATTTAGCCAAGTTGGCCACTTCTTTGCCAGTGCTTCATGCGCTTGCCAAGTCGTGATTCTCGGTCTTGGACAAAATGTGGGATCCTTTTGTAGGGCCACAGGTGCTCTTGTGAACAGAATTAAATACCTTGGATTCTTGTTCAACCAGCTGAGCCTCCACTTTAGGTGGTCTTGATCTACGGCGTCTACCTGCATGTCTTTGTACAGCCTCTCTTTTACCTAGAGCATTTCCTCTTTTATCAATGGATAGGGCAGGGATTGCTAGTGCCATTGCGCATTGATTTTATTGGGAGTGAGTTGTGTAATGTTGACATAATGAAGGACTCTCAGCTCCCAATCCATTGCTGCCTTCCACTGCTCATCTGCCTCTTGTGTAATCTTCTCTTTTAGTGTATCTTCCTCAGCCTTTGAGAGCTGGACCATTGGCACTATATCCGTTTTGGTTATGTGTACTTGAAATTCCTCCTCGCCACTTATGTCTTCTACAGGTTGTGTCTCTCTCTGAGCGAAAGTAACTTAGGGGATCTCTATCTGTGGTTGCTTGGAAGTTCCTACCTCTTCTTGTGTTTTTGGCCCTCCCTCTCGCAACAATTGGTGGACTCTTTTAAGTTCAGCTATTTCTTTCAGTAGTTCGTCTTCCCTTTGGACCCGCATTAAAGCCATGTCTCTGTGCCAGTTTAAGCTCCAGCTCGAGGTCTTCATTCCTTTTCTCTAATGCTTTGTAGACCTTGTCTGTTCCTTTGATCAAGGCCACTGAGGGATTTTCTTTGAATTGCCGCAGGAAAATTGCCTGATCATTTATTCTTTGCTCTGAGTACTGTAGGGAGGCATTTGCTACATCTAACTGAACTTGAATCTTTTGAGCTGACAGGGTTGTAGTTAGAAGTTTGTTTGTAACTTTTGTCAGCTATTCATCTTTTGCTTTGCATGCATCTGACAATTTCATAAGCAAATCACCAAGATCCTCCCATCTCTTTCTGTTGTCTATCCCTTGCGAGCTGATGTTGTTCAGCTTCCACTTGCAACTCCTGCACTTGCCTTTGGAGATCGGTGATGACGTTTAGTCGGTCTTCTAACTCCCCTTGGAGTGCGTCAATCACCATTTCTAATCCTTTGGCCCTCGTGCTATTGCTAAGTGCTACTGAGCGTAGTCATTTAGTCATGTCCTGCATTTGCTTGGCATACTCCTTAACTTGCAAGATCACTTCGTTGTTTGATTGCCAATCTTCATTATGTGCTAGGTGCTTTGATGTTTTTGCAGATTCTTGTGTATCTTTTGGTAGTGTCATGGCGGCTAGTTGTCGTTGCCCTTGTGGCTGAGGCTGATCCTCTTAAGCTTTGTCATCCTGAGGCTTCATGGATGCCTCAGCCTTCTCTTGTTGTGGTGAGGTAGAGGGTGTTTCCTCGTCCTCCTGTTCTCTTGGTTGCTCAAACTTTGTGTTATCCTTTGCTCGTGCAAGACTTGCTGCCCTTTCTGGTTCTTTGTCTTTATCTTTTTGCTGGTCTTCTATAGATTCAACTGCCTGTTGTGAAAATTCAGCTGCTTCTCTTTGTTCAGGCTATATATCCTAGTTGGGTTCAGGTTCTTTGGCTTTATCTACTGGTGAAGGTGGTGGGCTTGGCATGGGGTGATCATGCTGTTCAGAAACAAGCAAAGAAGGGCGGGGAGACACATCACCCTGATCATGTTGTGCTGCTCCTTATTCAGTTGCTTCCTCTACTTGCTGTTGATGTTCTACCGCTTCTTTCGCTTTCCTTGCTTCTTCTTGGGCTTCATTCAACTTCAAAGATTCGGCTTACTGATATATTTTTTCCAATAATTTGGTGGGATCT
Organism: Adiantum capillus-veneris; assembly: GCF_014529385.1. Lineage (NCBI taxonomy): Eukaryota > Viridiplantae > Streptophyta > Polypodiopsida > Polypodiales > Pteridaceae > Adiantum > Adiantum capillus-veneris. Next base: position 67,277,904 of record NC_140945.1, read on the forward strand.
TTTGCCTGTTTCCTAGTATGATGCTTTGTTCTTGGCCCTTTAAGTTCAGTGGGTATCCACTTTTCAAGGTCCTTGTCTTGGGCTTGGTGGCTGTGTTCATATGACTACTTCTCTCTTTCAAATCAGACTTGTTTTATAGCGGTTCCTGATGTGCGGCCAAGACTTTTCTTTTCATTTCTTCACTTCTTGCTCTTTTTTCTTCATTATCTGAGCTTTCACTGCTATGTCATTCTGGCGATCTCTCATCAGACTTGTATGATCTCTTGACAGATCTTGTAGCTCGAGGGGAAGGGTGTGCTGACACTATCCAAGTGTGCTGATCTGGGGCAGGTGGCAAGTTGTCGGCCATGTCGATGGCATGGTAAGCAATCCTGGTCAAAACCTCTGGTGCTCCCGAGTATGTGATTTTCTCTTCTTTCTTTGTCCCTTTCAATGTGGACAAAACATATTGTGCATGGTCAATTGGTTGCCTGGTTGTTGATTTGAGGACTTGTGTAAAGGTTGTGGCAACCGCATGATTTGGTGTTGTATACCTTAGCAGTCTTTTGGCAAGGAAGTGGAAGTGCTGGTGGTACAATCTTGTGGGCTCTTCCACCTGTTTTTGGATGAGGTCGGCAAATGTGGCAGAAGCAGTTTCCTTTGTGAAAGTTCCTACCGTCTTTCCATCTCGTGCCCTCATGGTCATTCCATCCGTTGTGGCAGTTTTAAAGCTTTTTCCACTATCTCTTTGGTAATCACAACTTCAACTTTGTTCCCTTCTTGGTCAGAGATTTGAGCGGTTCCATCTTCTTTGATTGTGGACAAAAGCTCATACGCTTTTTGGAAGTCCACTCCACACGGCTCTTGTTCATAAAATTCTCTAAGACCAAGCCTTCTATTGGCTTCTTTGATCTAGGGCTTTGTAGCGACATCGTAAACTTATTTTGGTAGAAGTTACAGCTCTACTGGGTGTCCCTCTTTGCTCTTGAATCTTCCGGTGAACACTGTGGTGTAATTCACTTCAAGGTGTTCTCTTGACAGATAGGTTGCTTTGGCAGTTTTGATTGAATCGGGGTCCAGCTGCTGGTATCATGGCATCTCTTGCAACTTTTCTTTTTGATTGAGGTTCTTCTTGGCATTCTCTGTTGCTTGTATGGCTTCTGTTGAGTGAATAGAGTGTCAAAGTTAGCAAATTTGACAAATACTTCTCTGAAATGTTCTCCAGACTGAAATGGTGACAAATTTGGTCCAATTTGCTTCAAATCAATTTTTGAACATGCATAGATGCATAAAAACATGTAAAAGTCAATACAAAAATTTACAACAAAAGTAAATAATCGCGATTATTTACAACTGAGTAATTTTTTCAACTTTTTACAAATTTGGCATTATAGGCTTGAAGTATATACATACCAAATACATACTCTGAGTGAAATATGGGCTCATTTGAGTGCATTGGGTGAAAATGGTGCCAGATTTAGGCTTTAGGTCTCCGAAACAGTAGATGTAAAGAGATTTTGAGATTCTGAGCTCCAAACTTGTTCAAACTTGGCTAGTGTCCTTAGGAAATCATATACTTTGGATCTATGATGGCAAAGTTACAATTTTCCCCCATTTTGGCAAAAAAGTAATTAATCACGATTATCAACTTTTCTACCAAAATGAGCATCTTTTGGTATAACTTGGTTCTACGCATTGTATATACCGAGTGTATGTGATATGAGGTGATTTGGATCAAAAAATGTGGCTTGCATGGACTTCTTTGCGTTTTTTGGTAATTTTCCAAGATATATGTGATCATTTTGACTCATACTTGAAATTTGGCATGTAATAGGTGTGTACAAGTGATAGGTGAGGTGATGATGCAACTTTCAAGCCAAAATTTGTGCAAAAGTAAATAATCACAATTATTTACAGCAGTCATATTTTTCTTACAAAACTTAAAATTCTTGACCTAAACACATTCTATACACCTAAAACAAGTTCTAAATTGAATTTGGTAAAGTTTGGTTTTCCGGGCATCACTTTGTGCTTTATCGACTTTGAAATCACCGATTTCCATGACTACACTGCCTGTTGAGTTGGTTAGTCACTTTTGATGCTATGGACTTGTCCGCAACATAGTCGTTAAGCAACTCATCCAATTTTGCCCCATTTGGAGGAGTCAATTTGACCTCGTACGTTGAAATTTGATGCTTTGTAGCCTTCGATCCGTTTTATGCTTTTCGAGGGCTTTGCTTGATTGATTTTACAAGACCAATCATATACATTGTATTTAGACCTCATAGGTAAGCTATCTGTGGAGTCAACAATCTCCAATTCTAGCATCTGCCAAAAACCTAGCTTTTCTACTTGGGACCCCCTCTAGCTTTTCCAAAGGGTAATCGATTGATATATAAGTGTTCTAATATGTTTATGCATGCTACAATTCAAATCTCATCAGGTTTGGTTGAGCTGACAGGCCGCTATGGTCGATTTTTGGTCGTAGGTCTTCGTGCATTCCTTGGATTCTAGGGTTTTTTCTAGGGGTTTAGACTAGCTACCGGCCGTACAAAATGGATCACTGATGAGTAAACAACTTACCCCTCATGTCTCGTGTGAGACGGCGTTGGAAACAGACAACTGTAGACTCCAGAAAGTACGTGCAAAGAAATCGAAAGGCTCTCCGTCCAAAGGCAACAAGTGGAAATGAGGTGATTTTAGCCTACCTTGGATATCTATACCTGGACTTCCCAAACCATTTTTCTAGATTCCCCTGTTAGTCCTACTAGGCCGTGAAATCTATGTTAGTCTCAAAAATTTTCCCAATCGGATTCTTGTAGCTCATTCTGCAACAATTCTGCAACAGTAGGTCTAGCCGTCTAATTTACGCTTCCTGCTTCCATCTGCCGATTTGATTGAAATTTGTTGTGCCTATCTGCCTTGTCTTTCTGATCACCACCATGTCTTCAATTTTTTCCTTTGAGCTCCTTTGCTACTTATTATTAATTTTTGATCTGTTTATTAAAAAAATCAAAGAAAATAAAGAAATGCGCTAAAAAAGCAAAGTGAAAATACAACTATTAGAAAAATCCATTGAAAAATACAGCTTTATTTTTTTTTGTTGGATTTCTCCATATTTAAGTCTCAATATCGAGAAAAATATAAAAAATAACCAAAAAAGGACTATTTTGTGATGAGTTTCTGATAGTATATACACTATTTACACTCATCGGGGAGATATCATCAGTTAAAGTTCCCTTGGTGATGAATTATAAGGGTATTATTAGGTAATTTTGCAAAAATTCACACGTTAACATCAAATTTTTTCCTCCCTCTTCAAACATTGCCCTTAATTACTTAGTCCTCTTCTACCCCTCCTAGATGGTGTACTCCGGGACGACTGTGTGCATGGGTTGAACAATCGTGTCTATGCATAGCCGTGGTTGGATCTACCATGAACTGAAGATCAATGCAGTTCAATCCATTATGTTGTGCAAGAGGTGGGTCTTGAGTGATTAACTCAAGGGTTTCTGATGTCGAGACTTGCTGATGCTGTCTTCCAAACAGAAAATCATGTAGCCTATGTGCTCTTTTCTTGATTGTGTCATCAGGATGCTTTAGCATGATGATTTATTGAGCTGTTGGTATCACTTTTGACTGTTGTCGAGTTTTTAATAACCATTGATACCTTGGTTGGCTTGGTCAGAATGATGTGGTTGCGGTCTTTAAGACTTAACTCTCCCTTGCTTGATTCTTTTTACGGTTTGCGGAGAAGATAAGTGATCTTTTTTCTTCCAAACCCATTTCATGTTAGGTTCCTTCAGAGATGCTCGTCTCTATGTTTTTACCTTTGGAACCATCCTTGGTATTGTCGATGATGTTTTAGGAACCCATATTTGTATTGGTTTGTCTTTAAGTTGTGCTTTCTGTACCCAAATTGGACTGACTCCTTGCATGCTATCTGTAGCATTTACTTGTTGAGAGGGTGGAGAAGATTGATTACTTCGTGGTTTGCTTTGTTGATTTCTTTCTTTCCATTCCTCCTTGCTTGATGCAATCGGAACAATGAGTTGTCCGCCTTTAGGTGATAGCTTGAGCTGATTCGTATCCCAATCTGGTATTGCCCTATACGTCCACATCCATGCAATTCCAAGAATCATTGTCTCATTCATGTGTTCATCTAGTAAGCATACAAACTGACAAGGACATGAACATCCATGTACTATCACATTTAAGTTGACTACTCCCAATGTTTGTGTTGGGTTCATGTTGCATCCTTTGATAGTAGCTATTCCTATTGTCAATGATTGACTTGTTTCTTTCTTGTATGTGGAATAACTGACTACATTCACTCTAGCTCATGTGTTGACCAAAGATTTTGTGCTATGATTGTTGAGTTGTACTTTGATGCGAAGGTCCATTCCATCTAACCATTCTTCATCTGTTAGCACTGCATCTTTCTGCAATTCCCATTGTCGGTCATCTATTTCCAGCATGTTGATGGGAATAGGTAGTTGTTGATTCTTGAGAGAATCTTTTCTTTTGAGTACGCAAAGCCAAGATTCCTCCTCTGTTTCATCAATAACCTGTTGCCGTTTTATCTTCCTTTTCTTGGCTGCATGCATCCGTTCTAGCAATTCATTGGTTAGTGGCAGATTGTACTTCTTTAATCAACATCCAGTAATCCAATTAGCCATTGGTTCACCACCTAGGGTTGACAACTTAACTGCTCCACTCGGAGATACATCTTTCATGATAAATGGTCCATTTCCCTTTTTCTTAAACTTGGGAATGTGTTGCTTAAGGGAATAGACTAAGACTGAATCCCCTTTTTTGAAGATTTTGGTAATTAGATTGGAATTAAAATATTTTTATTTTTTTTTATGCTTTTGTGTATAGATGTGACAGCGCTACAGGAGTTAGCCTTTGCTCATCTAGCTTCTCTAAATCTTCAAGTTTCTCTGACAATTCATTTCTAGTCCACTCAAGATCCCTTGATACCCTTAGTGTCGGCAATAGAAATTCTATTGGCAATATGGCATCAAGACCATAAACAAGGTTAAAGGGTGTAGCATTTAAAGCTGTTTTGAATGGAACTCGATAAACCCATAGAGCTGCATGGAGATTCATTTCCTAGTCTGTTCTTCCTGAACTAACCACTTTAGTCAGAACCAAGCTAAGAATCTTATTCGTATGCTCATCTTGTCCGTTTTCTTGTGGGTGATAGGGAGATGACTTGTTATGGATGACCATAAATTCATTAAGTAGATAATCGATTACCTCATTGAGGAAAGGAGTTCCCCTATCACTGGTCCAATTTCTATTGGCAGTCCATATCTTGTGAACATATACTCATTAAAGAATGCGGCAGTGGTTCTGGTATCATTCTTTTCAGTTGCTTTAGCCTCGGCCCACTTAGTCAAATAATCCGTAGCTAAAATGATATATTGAGCTTGGGTTCTATAAGCAGGTGGCTGTATTGGCACAACAAAATCTATACCCTCTTTTGCAAAAGCTTTAGCCCCCATCATTGGTCTTAAGGGCATGCTGTCTACTCATGTTGGCATTTTTGCTCGTTGTGACAAGCATCACACCTTCAAACATATTCTTTGGCATCTGCAAAAAGTGTTGGCCACCATATGCCTGCCATTAAAATTACTCTTGCGGTGGTCTCACTAGAAAAGTGACCTCCAGCTATTCTTTGGCATCTACAAAAAGTGTTGGTCACCATATGCGTGCCACCATTAAGATTTCTCTTGAGGTGGTCTCACTAGAAAAGTGACCTCCAGCTAATCCAGCATGTGCTTGTTCTACAATCGGAATATATTCGTCTTCATTTGCACAGAGACGCAAATGTTGATCCTTACCTCTCGATACAATTGGTTCCCAATAAGAGCATAGTCTCTTGCTTCTGTTTCAATTGCTCTTTGACGGCGTTTAGTCATATCCTCAGGGAATGTTCGGCTCGATAAGTAAGGGACTACATAGTTACTCCACTTAGAAACAAGCGACATTTGGAACAATGTTACATGAGGTATGGGTGTTTTTTTTAACAATGAGGACAATCCTTTACGAACGAGCGAACATCACTCCTCATAGTTGGCCAAAATACTCCAAGTCTCAAGATCCTTTGCATAGTTTGGTCTTCAGCAAAGTGAAGCTCTACTATGGAATATGTGCCTGACTTAGGTATTGGGTTTTCTCTTCAAGATTAATGCATAAGAGCAATATTCCATCTCGGTTTCTTTTGTATAGCCTACCAGCTAGTAATTGATACATATCCAATTACTCGATTAATCCAACTGTAATAGGAAGTGGTATTTGCAAATCCATTTGAGATATGGTCATCAATGATACCATGTGTTCGACCATCCAGGTATCATTTCCACTGAGAAAAAATAGGCATCTGGTAGATCATCATCTACCCCTTTAGGTGATTCCCTTGAAACAATCCTTGACAAATGATCTACTCTTTGATGAGTAGTTCCCTTTTTTACAACTAGAGTGAAATCAGATTCCAGAAGAATGATGAACCATCTCACTATTCTTTCTGTGCTGCATGGCTTGTTGACCAAGTACAATAAGGCTTTGTGGTCCACAAAGAACACAAATTTGTTTGCTAATAGGTAATGTCTATACTTTTTTACGGCTTAGATCATTCCTAATCCTTCTCTTTTGGTGGTGGTATAATTTTATTCTGCCATGTTCAACTGTCGCGGCTAGCATAAGAAATAGGAAAATCAATTTTGTCGTCTCCTGGTTGAGCTAGTATACACCCAATGGCAAAATTGGAAACATCTACATGTATGTGGAATATCTTATTCCAATCTGGTGCTTTCTATATTGGAGCTGAGGTGAGAGCTTGCTTAAGATTCATGAAGGATTTTTCACATGCTTCAGTCCATTCAAAGTGTGTAATCAAGTTATACATGGGTTTTGCAATTATAGCGTATATGTAAATGAACCGTCTGTAATATCCACAATGCCCCATGAAGGCTTGAACCCCCTTGACTGTTGTTGGTCTAGGAAAATCAGCAATGAAATGGGTTTTATCCATATCAGTAGCTATGCCAGTTTTAGACACTATATGTGCAAGAATTTTTCCTTGTCTACCCATGAATGTGCACTTTTCATCATTTAAGCAGATCTTATAAAGTCTACATTTCTCGAATACCTTTTTGAGGTGTTCAAAATGATCAGCCCGGATTGATGAATATACGCATAGATCATCCATATAAACTTCCAAGAATTCTCTAAAATATTCTTTAAAAACATGGCTCATCAATGTTTGAAAGGTGGATGGAGCATTAGTTAACCCAAAGGGCATAACCCGATAGGCAAAAATATCCCATTCCATTGCAAAAGCAGTTTTATGCTGATCTTTTGGGTCAACCAAAAGTTGATTGTATCACAAAAAGCCATCTAAAACGCTATAAGCTTCTTTTCTTGCTACTCGTTCTAAAACATGTTCAATGATTCGAAGAGGAAAGTTGTCTCTAATGGTAGTTGCATTCACTTTTTTGAGATTGACACACACTTGTAATTTTTCATTTTTCTTGGGTACTACCACAATGGGAGACACCCAATCTGTGTGTTCAATTTTGTAAAATAATTTGGATTTCTTTAGTTTTCCAATCTCTTTTTTTATCTTCTTCGCAAATGTTTCATTGTATGTGTATGGCCTTTTTCTACTTGGTTTCGCATCATCTCTCATGGGCATGGTATGTTGACAGATTTCTAGATCAACACCCTTGAGATCCTTGTAGGACCAAGCAAAAATATATCAGTATTCTTTCAACAAGCTTAGCAAAAGCTCTTCTTCTTCTTCTGTAGGTCATTTGCAATGTAGGCAGGCCTAGGTTCTTCTCTTCGTTCAACCAAATCTACCTTTTTCGTGTTTTCAGGCCATTCGTAAGACACTCTGTTTTTATAGTTCTCTAACAGGTTGTTCGACAATGATTTTTCGATCTTGGAGAGTATAATTTTTGTAATGGGATGGAACACTCATTACATCTTTACCATCCTCTTTTGTGGTTTCCATTTCAGTTGTATAAATCTCCTTTAGAGCTTTTTTCAACTCTTGATACTTCTTTTTCCGCTTAACTCGTGTTATGGTTGACTCCTTTTCCTGTTGTTTCAGTTTTCTTGAGTACCCTCTCCTCGTTTTTCATGATGTTTTTGACAATTCTGGGTTTTCGTTTAAAGGATATTTGCCAGTGATTTTGTCTTTGACACAATCATGGGCATCTATTTGCATCAGGAATTGTGTTCTACTAGAGACTGATGACATAGTTCTAGCTTTCAGGTTTCTGGTGTTCTTTTTTCGTCTATACCATTTTTGTCTTTTTGGTTTCTGGTTAGGAAAGTCAAAAAACTTTTCCTCCCCTCCTTTCATGAGTAGCTTAGCTCTCACATGTTGTTTTTTTGACCCCGAATCTTCTAAGGTAGCTGAGTGTTCTTCTAACTCATTTGTTGCATCGTAGTAGAGGTTTGAAAAGACTTGTTGAGCTTTCATCAAGTCCTTGGGTTCCTCAATTTCATCTTCAATGTAGAGGGTTGAAATCATTTGGATGGAAATTATGTCGTAGCCGTCGTCATTGCAAAATTGAGTAGGCATAGACGTATTCACATATACATCTATTGTCACTATAATTTGATTCACTCAAATGGCTCAAAAAAATGCTCTAGAAAGGATTCAGGTACATCGGCTTTATCTGTGCAATCCCTTTCTAAAATAAATTCTTATCATTTTAAACTCCCATTTTCTGAAGCTCCGCACATCCAAATAGGAGAGTCTTTGTTCAACCACGATGGAAGCTTAGTTTTAGCCAAGGAGACTGAATCAAACTCTTGTATGGGCGTTTTGATGACATCTCTATAAGTGTGATCTTTTAAATTAACCCTTGTTATAGATCCCAATTGCTTGAAGTACATATAGTTTCCCCAATCTTAGATAAGTTGTATCTGTTGCATGAAAGGTCTTCCCAATATGATTTTGTAATTGAGGTTTTTTCCAAAGTCTACTATGGCAAAAGTGTGTTGATATTCAATCCCACAGGAATTGACTATCACTTTTTCAAGAAACCCTAATGGTCTTTCAATGTATCTATCAGCCAATTGCAATTTCATTCGAGTTTGTCTAATGGCTGGTTGTTCGCAGGAATTCCATATGGCTTTTGTGGATATGGATATGCCTGCCCCACCATCCAGTAATTCCATGGTTTCAATGTCATTATATTTCACTAGAAGGGTGGTGTTTCCTTCTTCCCCTTTGTAATATTCTCCAACCTTGTTCATTGGAACAGATCGAATCTCTTTGTTGTCCATTTCGTGTTTCAATTTTCCCAATTTTTCTGAGATTAGCCCCGTTATCCCCACCTTCTCTAGGGTTTTTTGTAGATCATTCCATAAGTATGGTCTGAGTTTTAACAATTCTCTCAAAGTAAGAGCACATTGGATGGGTGTAAACATGATTGAATGAATGTTGTCTACTTCTAGGGTCTGTTTTGCTCTTTTTACTTGAGTGTTCTTGCACACTATGGATTCATCGTTGTTATCTCCCAAGTAAGAGGGTAAATTTTTCAAGGTCAATGGTGTCGACATTTTTGAAACTTCATATCCACAATCCCCATACAAGGATTGTACATCTATATCCATTTCAGGAGGTAGGTTGTCTAACCAAACTTTCTCTATAGGAGCTGACTTTAGAGTTAGGCTCCCACCATTGATCTCTCTAACTTTTTCACATAAGTGTCTTGGCCAGACTCCCTCTACGAATGGAATTCCATCTAAGGAATCTTCGTTGTTAGGAAATATAAGTTCTGGCTCTTTTGTTTCAAGGTGGGGTTCTACCACCACGTCAAATTTTTCCTGATTGTCTCAGCTCTTCCGGTTTTTCCATACTTTCATGCTTGGGTTTTTGTTTTTCCAGCATTTCGTGCGTGATTCTTACCAAATTTTGATAAGCTTGAAGCTTAGCTGCTCCCATGTCTGAAGAAGGATAGTTTTTTCATTTTTTGTTCATGTTTTGGTATGCTTTAAGTCCCGTTTGGTGGGCTTCCAAGGCTGCATTAATAGGCTCAAAAATTTTGTCACCCAAAATTGATCCTCCAGATTTCACGGTTGTTTCTTTGATTTCGCTTCCAGTTTCTTTTACCTTTTCCGAGAATAGCTTCTTTGCTTTCTCCTAGATTTTAGCCTTTTGTTTTTGTTTTCTCATCTCATACCCTTTGCTTCTACTTCTTTTGGTCTTTTGAGAGGCAATTTTTTTATTCTTTGAATCAGTAGATGAGTTATGTTTCTTTTTCTTATCCTGGGCTCTAGTGATTACCTTGATTGGAACAATCGATTCACTCTCAGATGAGCTACTAGTTATCACTTGGACTACGTTGTGAGCGGGATGGAAACACACACAATGCCTCTATAATGACCCGATACACACTCTTGGGATGATACACACACACATTATGGGGCACCACTCGGCTTACACAACTAGCCTGGCCGAGACAGGAAACACACAGACGGAGTGAGAAGAGAGAGATTTCCCACTTGCCCACTCAACACTCACACATACACACTCACACATACACACTCACACACACACACTCTCAATTCAGCTCAAAGGAGGCAAATTGCTGTTGTTTAGACTCAATGAAGCTCATCTCAACACCAATGGGTCAAATAGTTTACACAATATTGAGGAAATACACCAGATACAACCACAAAGTTAAGGAGAGGCTTCACTCACCGGAGAAGATTACACAGAAAAACAACAGAAAAAGAGTGAGTAATTTGGCAAAATGGACAGCGCCATCGCGTCCGGAACGGCCCAAAACCCCAGTCTACAATGTCAAAGTGCTCAAATCCAACCTCGGATGAGCAGTTTAGGGCCAAAAAATGCTCCAAAAACAGCAGAAACATAGTTGCAGCTGTTCCTCCTCTCTTCTCCACTTTTTTTCTGGTCTTCTCTCTGTTTTTCAGTTCCCACACTTAGCTTTATTAGTTGGGTACCCGTGGCCTTTTAGATGACCTCAAACGGACCCCGAACATGCCAAAAACTGACCTCGCAGTGCATAGTTGTCACCTTTTTGCATCATCCGCACACCTGGCACTCAGTTTTTCCAAATAATGCATCCTGCAACCACGTGAAGTGGCCCCAAAAAGTGTTCCTCATGATGACCGTTCTGCATAAGTATCACAAGAAAACACCCATGTCGTGTCCATACTTCTCCGCGTGCAAGTATTGACCCCATTCTCCCTCCTGACGCCACTAGATGCCATTTGACGCACCTGCTTACCTCATGTCGTCAGCCCGCAGATAGCTTCCTCAAGAAGTTTTACGTGCTACCAACTCCTCCTTATTGTAGAAAAAACACACTGGTATTGATAATAGTGAAACTCGCTGCACTATGTACACCATGTCCTACCTGTACACACGTGGGCCCCACATAACCACCTGACTATGGAAATTGGGCAATCCTTTATTTGATGCACCATGCATGTATATGTACATATGCGCAATCCCTTGCTCGAAAAAACTCCTGACATAATTTGCCCATCCCCTAGCCTGCTAGATCATTCATGATCAGCAGCAGGAAAGAGAGATATGAGACTCGCCGCATCACAGGTCTCCTCATCCCTCACCAACACTACTTGATCCACAGACAACTCATCTTGCTCCACCATCATCAATCTAGCATGATACAATTTAATACGCAATCCATTTACCCTTGACTTATGTAGAACACCATCCAGGTTAGCCAGCTGATATGTGCCATTTGGAAAACACTCCACTACCTTGAAAGGGCCTTCCCACTTAATTTGAAACTTCTTTTGGAAGGTGTTATCCAGCTTACTATTGTAGTGCAAAACCAATTCATGTTTCTTGATACCCTTACTTTTGACCTTTTCATTTATCTTTGCCAAAGCCTTATCCTGCATCTGCCCATAATGCTCCAATGCGCTCATCCTATCCAATTGGACCTCTTGTAACTGCAAGAGCCTCTCTTTGAATGCATCACTAGGCGGCCCAAGCAACTTCTCTAACATCTTGACCGCAGGCAACTCTACTTCCACAGGCAATAGTGCTTCCTTTTCATACACCAAATGAAATGGAGTAAACCCTGTACCTATCTTCACCGAAGTACGGTAAGCCCATAATGCACTAGGCAATTCCAAATCCCAATTCTTTCCTTGGTGCTCTGTCACTTTCGAAAGAATTTGTACCAACTCACCATTGAATCTTTCATTTAAGCCATTACACTGCGGGTAATAAGGACTAGTATGCTGATGCCTAATCTTCATCTTTGCACATAAAATATCTAGCAGTTTAGCTCTAAAGCCAGGCCCCTTATCTCAAAGTAGCTCCAGTGGCACCCCAAACTTGCAACATATTTCATCATACACAAATTTTGCCACATCCTTTGCAGTGATCTGTTTTACTGCTATAGCCTCTACCCATCTAGAGAGATAGTCCATCGCAGTCAAAATATAGCTTTTGCCCCTGCTTGTGATAGGTAATGGGCCTATTGCATCAATCCCCCACTTTTCAAACACATCAAGCGCCATAATGGTTTTTCATAGCTCTGGCTTCAACACTCTCTTCCCAAATGCTTGACACCTATTGCAAGACCTACACCAATGGTGAACATCCTTGTGCAAACTAGGCCATACATACCCCTCTTGCAAAATCTTAAGCAAGGTGATCTTTAGAGCAAAATGGCCACCACATGCACCTTCATGATTCTCTTCCAAAACTCTGTAAAGCTCCTCCCTCCAAGGTACACGTCTCAACACGAGATCAGCCCCTTTCATGTATAAGACATCACCAATCAATTTGTACATGTATGCTCTACGCACAAAGACATGCTTCTTAGACTTCTGAATCTCCTTTGGAATGATTCCTGTTAGCAAAAACTCCTCTTCTTGAGCCAAACTTTCCCGGACATGATAAAGAGGTAAAGTGGTCCTCAACACAAATAGCTCCCCAATCATGCCTTGAGCTGCTTCATGTGCCTCTCCATTTAGAGCACGTTCAATGTGTCGGATGCTCCATGCTTCAAACGTTTTTAACAGGCCTTTAATTCTGAAGCACATTTCCTTCAATGAGGTGTTCTTGCTCTTCCACACACCCAACACTTGCTTCACAACTAACAAGTCATCACCTTTTATGCTCAACCTTCTAACCCCATGCTTCAAACAAATGTGTAAACCGGCTTCCAAAGTAGCATATTCAGCCTCATTGTTACTATGAGAATCCAATTTGAACCCTCTCTTGCATACTAGCTTCCCCTCTGGATCATAAAGTGCTATACCCCCTGAAGCCGCATCATGGCTCTTTCTGTATGAACCATCAAAGAACAACACATGTGCATTGCTGATATGTGGCACTTCTTCAACTACCTTTCTCACCACCTCTTCCTTAACAATAAGGGGATTCTCCTTGTAGGTCAACAAATCAGCTAGGGTAGCCCTTGTACTATCTTCCACTAGAAAAGAGAAATAAAACTCTTGCAGCTCAATTACCCATTTCTTCACCACATTTGACATGTTAGTACCATTAATTAACTGTGGCAAAAAGGCATAACTTGTCAAGAAAACAAAAGGCCGAGGTAGCAAGTAATGACGAAATCGTCAACAAGCAAATATTTCACTGGCCATCACTAGCTCTACTTCTGAGAATTTTCTCTCTGCTACCAGCTTCACTCGGCTTGCACAATACACTGGCATCATATAATGGCTACCCTTCCCCTTTTGCAATAGCATGGCTCCAATGGCATCATCCCCTACTGATGGATTTACATAAAACACTTTCTCCCAATCAAGAGCCTGCATGGCTGACAACCCCCCTAACACCTCTTTCACCTCTTGAAACACTTCTTCACACTTGTCATCCCATTGCAATGGATCATGCTTTGCCACTTGCTGTAATGGATAAAGAAGCTGCGAAGACAATGGAATAAACCGTGCCATGTACTTCACTTTGTGTATAAAGGTTGCCAATCGCTTCGTACTCGTAGGTGATGGAAGAAGAATAATAGACTTCACCTTTTCTGGATCAGCCTCAATGCCATTTTCTGACACCATATGGCCCAATAACTTCACCCTTGGCTGTGCTAGATGACATTTCTTTGGATTTAGTTGTCCACCACATTCATCATATCGAGCCAATACCATCTGCAGCTTCTCATGGTGTTCAACCCTACTGCTGTAGAAACAGAAGTCATCCATGAAAGCTTTAACACAACTACCAATGAATGGTTCCAATACCCAATTTGCTCTCTCTTGATAGAAGTAAGGTCCATTTGACAACCCAAATGGCAATACTGTGTAGCAATAGCAGCCCCATGGCGTAATGAAAGTTGTCTTTGTGCGGTCTTTAAGAGCAATCTTCAATTGAAAATAGCCTGAAAAACCATCACACACACTGTACCTCTCATAACCTGCCACTGAATCCAAGATCTGATCGATGAATGGAAGAGGATATGGGTTCTTCTTAGTGGCTGCGTTTAAGGGTTTAAAATCTACACAAATTCTCCACTTCCCATCCTTCTTTGGATTGACTACAGCTGGACTCACCCATTCTGTGGTCTCCACAGGGACTATGAACCCTGCCTTCAACAACTTGTCCACCTCTTCTCGCAAGGCTTCCATTTGCTCTTGACCCATCCTTCTTAGCCTTTGCTGCACTGGTTTAGCACCTTCTTTCAGCTCTATATGCATCTCTTCACCCTTGAACCCTCTGATCTTTTCATATGAAGTAATGAACAAATCAGGAAAACTAGCCAGCATGTGAAAATATATCTCCTTCTCCATAGCTGAGAGGTCTCCGCTGATCATTTGTGTCATCAATTCCTGCTTCTTTGACAAATAATCTTTGGTTTGCATCAGCCCTTCAAACACTTCATAAGGCCCTTCACTTTCATCTTCAAACTCATTCACAAATGCAACTAAACCAAACTCCTGGATTTCTTTGTCCATCAAAAGAAATGCAACATCAGCATCCTCATCACTGCTGGTAGTGCTATCACTGTCCTCATCTGTCACCGTGGAAGAATCTTCATCACTAGACTCATCCTCATCTTCATAAAGCTCCTCTAATCGTTTCCTTGTGTCCATATTATAAAGCTTCTTGGTACCTGTCTTTCCATAGAGGCTAATCGTACCATGTCGCCAATCTTTAACAGCTCCCACTGCACGTAACCATGGTCTACCCAGTATAATAGGATATGCTCCCAACCCTGCTGGCATCACATGAAAATCAATCACTGCCTTTGCATCATATGCCTCCACTTCTACGCTCTTTACAACACCCAAGCATTTTACTTTTTGATGGTTTGCCAATTTGATCCAAAAACCTGACACCCCAGCCACTGTGAGACCCATCTTCTCAACGCATGAGTGTGTTATGATGCATATTTGGGCTCCACCATCCACATAACCTTGTCCCAATTTTTTCCTTTTATGCCACACATCTACTATTGGACAAATGTATGGTAGCTCATCCATTGCCAAGACCTTTACTGAACCTCTCTCTAGCTCTTTCTCCATTGGGTTAACCATCCTCTTCCACTGTCGCTTTAGCTTAGGCACCATCTCTATAAGCTGCCGAAAAGTAACATCTGCCTTCCTGCTCGTCAGATCCTCCTTCAAGTCATAGCTTAATTGCCCATCCTCTAGTGGAAAATCTGAAGCATGAAACTTTTGCCGAGCTCTCCTTCTCCTCTTGGCCTTGACATCCTCGCCTTCATGGCTCTTTCCTTTCTTCTTACTAGGACCTCGGGCACTTCTTCCTTCCTTATCCTCTGTGGTCCTCTTCCCAATAGGAATCACTAATGTATCCTCTAGCTTTGATACCTTCTCCAAGGTGACTACACTTAGCACTTTTGTCTTTCCCTTTTCCTCCTGGGTCAGTCCACTAGTTCCTTCGTCTCCCTTAATTTTCGATGCCATAATCATTTGACCTAGTTAGCACCTGTCTTGGCAATGGATACATGTCTCCCCCCATCCTTGTTGTCTTATCACATTGCGGGCTGATGTGACCCAACTCTCCACAATTATAACATGTGGGCGTCTGCCTCCAAAACCTACCATTGCTTTGTCCAACACCATTCCTAGGCCTTTCTTCACCCCCTGGCTGATTTGCAAACCTCCCTCGACCTCGATTTTTTCCCACTTGACCTAGCAAGTTTAGGCTGAGATTCTTCATCAAACCTACCACTTGCCTCATGTCTTGCCTTAGCCCATCATCTTGCACCGATGTAGTGACCACTGCTGGCATAACCTGAGTAGTAACAGGAACCACTAGTTCATGATGAACCCCTGACATGCAACCTTGTAAAGACTCTATAGGCTGAAATTCAGACCTCATGGGCAAAGACTCCACCTCTAACTGGCTCATTTTCCTCAACTTCCACTCTTTGTTCCTTGCTACCTCTAGTGCATCTTCATATGTCCTAGGCTTCTTTAGCTCCACTCTCCAACATATATTCTCCCAAAGACCATCCAAGAACCTGTTCTTCTTCATCATGTCAGGCGGGGGTACCTGTGGTGCTAAGGCCTTGCACATCCGCTCCCACACCAATGAGAACTTACGTATGTACGCATCTACTGGCTCACCTTCCTTTTGCACCAAACCTTGTACTTCTTGCCACACTTTGTCAGGATCTTCTATCTTCACAAACTCCACTTCACCCATGCCTTAGATTGTCCCAACTCAATCTTACAGGTGGATCCGCTGCACGCAACTCCTCTTCAAATGTTTTGGACCAGACTCGTGCATCACTCTTCAAACAAATTTGGAGAAGACGTAACATCTGTGCAGGGTCATGAATCTGGTTTCTAATGCAGGCAACCTCCATCTTTTCCAAAAAATCTTCCACATCTTCATCACTTCTTCCATGAAACTCTGGATAAGAGAAATCCATGGCTACCCAAGTTACTATGCTTTGAGAACCCCTTTGAACACACGTGCAAGAACCCAAAACTTTTGACTACCCAATCCCCATAAAATTCAATGGAGCTCAACTTTAGATAAGGACAAACACATGCACATCAAATGAGTTTTCATAGTTAATCATCGGAATTACAACAGGCAAAGGACATTCCAAGATCTCTCGTAATCTTCTTGGCCCAAACATAAAGACTATGCGCTGCTCGAAAAAAATCTTCCTGGACACATGAACATTTATATGGATTCTTTGAGTTAAATGAAATGGAGTGAATTGAGGGCTATTTTGATCATCCATTAAAGCCAACCATGAAGCTCCCAAGAAGGCACACCTGACTTAACCTCTGATTTTGCCAAAATTTCAGGAGCATAACAGCATAAATGGCTCAAAAGACCAAAAAACCAGCCATCATAACTTGGAAAAATTTTGGCAGAGTTTCCCCAGAAATAGAGCAGTAGGAACCCAAAATATAGACTGTATATGTGTGCATAAACTGTCAACAATAGAACCCGAGCATCAAGTAGGACTCACTAGTACATAGCCTATGGCGAGGTCACAAAAAGGGTGCTCCAGCTATCCATATCACCGAAAGGATCTCCACATTTGAGAATCCCCTAGGTCAATAAAAACCTCACGCTATCGACCCTCACACGAAGGCTAATGCAAATCGCGTATAGTCAAGTCTCAGAAATGACTATCTTCCACACCAAGTCTCAGAAATGGTTGGGACTGCCAAATAAAACCAAGTATGGCTCCACAAATGCGTACAATGGCAGTTTCCACAAGTAACGTACAATCCAGCAGACAATGCGCTCAAACAGGCGCCAAGTGATGCATACCCACAACAATTGCAAGTGACATCACTGCTAGTATATCACTGTGCTCCAGCTACCTGTACCTGTGTGAATCACCTGTACTTGTACCTGTCCCTGTAACCTGTAACCTGTAACCTGTAATCTGTAACTTGCAACTTGCAACCTGTAAGCCCGAATCTCGAAGCTTGAAGCTCGAAGCAGAAGGTACTCGAAGAAGATCCTCCGTGGGGGCGCCAAAAGAATGTGAGCGGGATGGAATCACACACAACGCCTCTATAATGACCCGACACACACTCTGATGATACACACACACACATTATGGGGCACCACTCGGCTTACACAACTAGCCTGGCCGAAACAGGAAACACACAGACGGAGTGAGAAGAGAGATATTTCCCACTTGCCCACTCAACACTCACACACACACTATAAATTCAGCTCAAAGGAGGAAAGCTGTTGTTGTTTAGACTCAATGAAGCTCAGCTCAACACCAATGGGTCAAATAGTTTACACAGTATTGAGGAAATACACCAGATACAACCACAAAGTTAAGCAGAGGCTTCACTCACCGGAGAAGATTACACAGAAAAACAGCAAAAAAAGAGTGAGGAATTTGGCAAAATGGACAGTGCCATCGCGTTTGGAACGGCCCAAAACCCCAGTTTACAATGTCAAAGTGCTCAAATCCGACCTCAAATGAGCAGTTTAGGGCCAAAAAATGCTCCAAAAATAGCAAAACACAGTTGCGGCTGTTCCTCCTCTCTTATCCACGTTTTTTCTGGTCTTCTCTATGTTTTTTCAGTTCCCACACTTAGCTTTATTAGTTGGGCACCTGTGGCCTTTTAGATGACCTCAAACGGACCCCGAACAAGCCAAAAACTGACCTCGTAGTGCATAGTTGTCACCTTTTTGCATCATCCGCACACCTGGCACTCAGTTTTTCCAAATAATGCATCCTGCAACCACGTGAAGTGGCCCCAAAAAGTGTTCCTCATGATGACCTTTCTGCATAAGTATCACAAGAAAACACCCACGTCGTGTCCATACTTCTCCGCGTGCAAGTATTGACCCCATTCTCCCTCCTGACGCCACTAGATGCCATCTGACGCACCTGCTTACCTCATGTCGTCGGCCCGCAGATAGCTTCCTCAAGAAGTTTTACGCGCTACCAACTCCTCATTATTGTATAAAAAACACACTGGTACTGATAATAGTGAAAATCGCTGCACTATGTACACCATGTCTTACCTGTACACACGTGGGCCCCACGTAACCACCTGGCTATGGAAATTGGGCAATCCTTTATTTGATGCACCATGCATGTATATGTACATATGCGCAATCCCTTGCTCGAAAAAACTCCTGACAACATTTACTATTGTTTTACCCTTGTTTAAAGGATTTTTAGGATAATTTTCTGAAAAATGTCCTCCCTTTTTGCAACATTGTATGCAATAAGCTTCAAGTGGCTTGCGGTTTTTGTCAGGCTCTGGGCATTCATTTTTCCAATGATCATCTGCACCACAAATATAACAGTTTCCCGTTCTTGGCTTTACCATGGGTCTTACCATAGGAGGTCTAACACATTGATTATCTACATATTACATTGGTGCAAGCTCTGGTGGAGCATAAGTCACAGGTTCTTCCATTAGTGGTGGATGTGAATTATACCAATCTCCTTCTACCATTACTGTAGATGGACTAGGCTTAGACTAGGCTCAGCATAGGGTGTAACAGGCACTAGTGCTTGTTCATCTATGACTCCTTCTGAATGCATGTACTTTACGAGTACTACATTATGTCCTAGATACAGAGGTTGTTGACCCAACACAGGTTGAGGTCTTTCCATACCCATCGGTGGTCTTTGAGCTAGTGCCATGTTACGCTGGTATCTGTACATGGGTTGTCATTGTGGCCTCATGGACACGTACTAAACATTCCCACCATACTTTGGTTGGTAGTAGCATTCACTGGTCAAATGGTTGGTCCATTTACCCTCGATTGTACACCATTTTTGTGGTCTAATTGGTTGTCCCTGTTGAGGTATCACTTGTCCTTGTCCCCTCATAGATTCTTTTTGCATGTTATTCATCATGTCATTCACTCTGTCTTCTATGGCTGAAAGTGGTGTTGCAGCAGTTGTTCCGACGAGCTGGTTTAGTGGATGTTATTTTCTCACTTTGTTTATCCTTAGGGACATCTTCTTCATTGAAAATATCAAAATTGTCTCCTAAGTCAATCGCATCTGACACACACTCTTCTAGGGTTGTATGCTTCTTGCTATACAATATAGCATGAAGTTCTTTGTTGAGCAGTCCCTCTAGAAACAAAGATACTAATTGTTCTTCTGCAGGTATCTCTAGCCCTGGGCATCTAGCAATGTATAGCTTCATTCGAGTTGTACAATCCCTAACAAACTCACCATGTTTGTGTTTAAAGCTGTAGATTTGAGCTACTGTATTGTGTTTGATCCCCGTTTTGGAATAAGCAGCTACAAAACCTTGAGCTAATGTATTTAAGTCCATGATTAACCTTCGTGGAATGTTTTGGAACCATGTCAATTATTTTCCTTCTAATGTCATTCCAAACCCAACGAATATAGAATGGAAATTGAATATGCGTTCTGCTCTTAGCACTTGCTTAAAGCTTGCTAAGTGGTCGTATGGATCCCCTGATCCACTGTATTTTCTGACCCATTTCTGAAAATCAACTGGTGTGACACGTCTATTGGGTTCAACTCCCGGTCTCCTCGTAGTTGGTCCTGTTCCTAGTCCTTCAAACCAGTCTATTGGAAATAGTGACTCATGTAGCCCTGGACTGGCCTTAGTGTCACCCGGTTTTCTTTATGATGAGGTGGTTTTTGGTTTCTTAATATTACTCTTAGACGATCTCTCACGGTGTTCATCTGTTGGAATTGTTTTTGGTCCTTGTCCCAAAATCCAATCCCTTATGGAGTACCCTTGGTATTTGGTTTCTTCTACTTCCTCAGGAGTCATCATAACAAAGTTGTTGTTATAACAATCTCTAAACACATAGATTGGTAGGTATGTTGATCCCTTATCCTTGATCTTGAAGATATAGATGATCTTCATGGTCGTTAGTTGTCCTTATTTGGCATGCGAAGTCCACAAGAGATCTTTGACGTCTCTATCCTCCCAACAATAGACTCTGATCCTAGGATTATCCGTACTAAGCCATTTCAAAGGCTTCAAATCAACTTGATCATATCCCTCGAATTCTAAAGTTGGTGGCCCTTCTTTTGCGGCCATATCCGGAATTATGGTGCTTACTTCTAACCGCCATTTGTCTATCACGTCAGGGTTTTAGACTTGTAAATACTGAGTTCCGTTTCTATCCCTGTACATTTTTCCTTGTTTGTTTGCCCTGATTTCTTCTTCGAACTCAATACCATGGTCATCAATTCAAATATCATACTCTTTGTTAGGATCCAGGTAAACCTGAGCTCCATGGCGATTAGTCTTATAAAATGAGAGTATATATGCTTATAGCGCATTGTCGTTCCGATCTCTGAGTGAGTCGAATAAGAAGACATTTTTGATGTTGAATCAGAAAAAGTGTCTGATACTTCTTCAGGAATAGTGTGCAAGGAACTTCCTTGATTCACGATTTCTTCGATGGATACTCTACTGGAGGTTTCTCCAAATATGCCCTAATTTCCTAGTACACGACTAGATCTAAGGTTCATAAAGACTTGTGAAGCCATGTATAGAGTACTTACCTTTGGATTTACTTGTTGTCAATTTCTTCCACTTGACTGGATTGCACTTTCTGTCTGAACTAACGATTCCTTGTCTGCAACGTGATTTCTATACAAATTTGATCAAGTTAGTTATTCTTCTATAAAAACAATATAGTTTTTGCTAGCTATTATGATTGGTCTATGTGTATCACTGCAAATCAAGCTAATTTAGTCAGCAGTTGAGATTTTCAAACTCGACTTTGGCAAAAATCAAAGGATTAATCTGCAACTCCAAAACTGAGTGAACATGTACCAATTTGGATCCGATTGAACCCAAACTTCCCTGGTGGCTTGTATTATGTTGGTCTAACACTGTACAAGCTCAAAAGTCAAAATGGGTGGCTCTGTGTAGCAGTAGTAAATAATCGTAATTATTTACTTTTGTTAGTTTTTTATCCTTTTTGACTTGATTTGCCAAGTATACAACCCGTTAAAGTCCCTAGACAAGTTTCAACAAGTCTGGACAAAATATGTTCAAGTTTATCAATTGTTTCGTGTCCGTGGACTTGGTTTTCAAGAATCTGGCTTAAGTCTCACTTTTGTGATCCAAATTTCACCAAAATTGATTTGTATGGTCTACTTGATATGCTTGACCTTGTGGTATGTCCAAATATGCAAGATTGTCAATTTTTAAAGCAAATGTAAATAATCACGATTATTTACTCTAGTTTTTTTTGCAAGTTTTTGTCCCAACCTTGACACACATCCGTTAAACACTTCAACTTAAGGTCTCTAGCCAAGTTTCATCAAGTTTGGACTATTTTTGGTCAAATAGTCATCAGTTTTGTGTCCGCAGACTGACTTTGCAAATTTGGTCACAATTTTCAATCCAATGATCCAAATCATACCAAATTTTAGTTGTGGTCTTATTAAAACATGGTTAAGCTAGCGGTATGCCAACTTAGTCAAAAAAGTTGAAAAATGGGACAGATGTAAATAATCGCAATTATTTACTATTGACCACTTTTTGCATCTGTTTGGTCAAGTGAGCATGTACACATGTCTATCACATCAATACAAGCCTATGAATCAAATTTCATCAAGTTTAGATAATTTTTTTCCAGATTTACACTCAAGTTTCAGAAAGTCGGTACAAACTTTAGTTTTTACCCAGTTTTTTGCCAGTTTGGTGATCAAAATCTTTTGTGCCTTTACAAAATTGTTTGTACACATGTAATTAGTCACTAGTATCAACCTTGGTCAAATTTGAGCTGAAAGTAAATAATCACAATTATTTACTTCAGGATTGAACTGAACCATTTTTGCACTTTTTCCCTGGACAGTCATTTCATGAGTTATTTTAAGCCTATGAGTCAAGTCAAAACTTAATTTAGCCTCAATTGTCAAGAAAAAGCAAATAATCTGAGTTTAGGCCAACTCTTGAAATTTTTACCTCAAAGTGTCCTTGAACTTGCCCATTGGTGCATACAACTTTTAAGCATACTCTCTAGTCGGATTGAGTGGTTTGAAGTCTTTTCATGCTATTTCTAGCCGTAGATGTGAAATTTTTCACTTCAAATAACAACTCACAATGATTCTTTCGGAGAGAGCAATGTCCTGAAATCCACCTCGGGTCCTACTTACCCTACTCCTAGGTTCTCATGCAATGGGGTTGTGGAAAGTGTCCACAACACTCGTTTTCTTGTTTTTTATTGTTTCTTGAGCATTGATCTTAAGACTTGTCTCGTCTATCAACCATTCTCAAAATCCTAATCTAATTCTACAATTCTACAATCCTAAAGCCACTCAACAAGTACGATTACTTCCAAGCTACCTCTACACAACAAAATACAACAAAATACGACAATCTTAAGCTATGGGTTTCTAAAAAGAAAGTTTTTACTCTAGGAGATCCTAGAGGAATTTAAAGAATAACTTCACAAGACACTCATGTTTTTTCCTAGTTTAGGTCTCTTCAATCCCCGACAACAGCGCCAAATGTGGACCGACGGTAGTCTAACCTCACTATCCTATCTTATTGCAAATTTAGCGAGAACCACGATTAAATTGTCAATCCATGGGACAAAGCTGACTCGACTAGTGCATAGAGGCTACAAGAGGTTGCGATCCCTCGAAAAACAACTAACAACTCCCATCTAACTCAAGCTACACTTAAGTGACTGAAATCACCAAAAGCCAATCGCTCATCGACAAACAAATCACATCTGTTACAGCATCAAATGACATCCAAACATAATGAAACTTCTAGGACATGTTTATAAGACCTAAGCACACATGCTTATGGTCTCAAATTACACTTTAGTTCAAGTGCCAAAATCGCGATTATTAAAAGCAATGGATTTTTGACCTAGCCGTTTTCGACCCAGAATGCACCTAAATGCTTAGCAATGATGCCCAATACCCCGTCTATGCTTAGTTTTTTATTTTTAAGTCTAAATTCCTACTTATGATGAAATTAGGCCGCGGGTCGGCGACGCCAAAAGCTACAAAATACTGTGAAGTGTTTACGTCGATGCGTAGAGCTCTTACCTGCGATTGCAATGCAACAAACGTGACTGCAATGTGACAACCGGGGAGGGAGTAGGAAGCACGAGAAGGAGAGAAGTGAGCGTCATTAGCTCACGCTGTGTATTTCATTATCCAAAAACTTACAAATAACTTACAAAAATTGGCTTTATACCTTAGCCAAGGTTTTTGGTGGTCAAAACCAATAATCTGTGAGCTCTAACTAAAGATAGGTAATGATAGGTTGATACAATCTGGAAGCTTGTAGGCCCAGCTCAACTATTACAAGGTTTATCCAAAAAATAGGAGCTACAATATTCCCGATTTATCAAAATAATAAGTGTTTTCATTAGGAAAAGTTTGGACTAAAAAATGGGCCTTGTAAGAATTGTTGATGTGGCATAGCTTTCAAAAAGTGGGAATCGGTAAATTTTTTGCAAATAAGATCCAAACTTGTCGGAGGTTGGATATTTAGAATCTACTCTTGAAATGCTATCTATTGATACATAGCATGCATGTATCGGACATTGCCTTGATGTAGATCTAAAAAAAGGTGATTTTAGATTACCGTAATGGTAACAAAACCTGGCTGATTGAAAAAAAAGGCATAACTTTCATAGAAGTCATCCAAACTTTTCGGACCTTGGCTCTTTAGAATCCAATTTTCAAGAACTTTCCAATGATAGGTCATATCATGGGGTTCTAAGAAATATTTAGAGGGGTCTACCGGGTTGCTTTCTTTTGTACAACTTTGATGATGTGGCACTCTAAAAAGGCCCAAAAATGAGCTCAAAATTTTCCTAATCTACCTGAGAGCTCCAAAAAATGGTATCCGTGTTATCTTGCTCCTAACATGGTCTCACTCAGTTACTCCTCATTTACCCTAGTTTTCACATCAGGTGCATACATTTTCCATGGCTGACAACAACACAGATGTGTTCAAGATGTTTGTTGTTGAAGACACGTTGTATGGGGACAATTACCCTATGTGGGCTTACATGATCCAACATGCTTTTGTGTCAAAGGGCGTTTGGAATATTGTGCATGGCATTGATGTACGTCCTAGTTTTGAGGATGTAGGTGATATTGAGGATGTTGTGGGTCTTGCTGCAAGGATTGCTGTTGTTAGAAATGTTTTGACTACACGAGAACAAGCTCATTGGGATGTAAAGGATGTGCAAGCTCATGTGTTGATTGCATTGTCTCTGAAGTGCACCATTACTCCTCACATTTGTTCAGCAAAATCTACAAAATAGGCTTGGGGTATTCTAGCAGGTTTTTATGCAAGCCACAGTGAGGCTAAAATTTCTTTGCTACGTAAAGAGTTGGAATCAAAGATTATGCATGAGTAAGATGATATGGAAACTTTCCTTGCTGGTGTCAAGGATATCAATGAGAAACTTATTTCTGCAAGTGAAGTCATTTCAGACAGTTCCCTTGTGCAGAATGTTCTTGATGCCTTACCAGATTCTTACCAGACTTTTGCTAGTACTTGGAGACTTATGACCCAAGGAAATCCTGAAGTTGTCAAGTTTGATGCATTATACACATTGTTGTTACAAGAGTCACTTTCCAGAAAAAACGGGACTAGAAAGTGTGCAATTGAACATGCTTTTAATGCTTCTCAAAGAAAGGTTGGTAGCAGCAATGCAACCACTTCTTATGGTTCTTCTGCGAGTGAAAAATCACCTGTTTCTAATGCTTCTGTTGGCAGCAATTTGTCTGGAAATTCTGGTGATAAGGGAAAAAGGACGATGTGATGCCATTATTGTAAATCTAATGATCACTTGATCAAGCAGTGTCCTAAGTGGAAGGCCAAAGAGGCTAAGAAGAAAGAGGGTGGTTCCACTGCAAATGCTAGTTTCACTACAAATGCAGCCATTGTTTATTCTTCTATGAAAGGAGATGGTGATGCTGATGTTGATGCAGAATGGGCTTTTAGTGCAGAGTGCACTTACAACCATGATGTCCATGATGCGTGCATGCCAGTTGCTGTAGATTCACATGTGTGGTATTTTGACAGTGGTGCTACAAAGCACATTACCTCACATCGTGAATTGTTCACCTCTCTTGAGTCTGTCCCTCATGTGGGAATTCAGTCACTTGTGTCAAAAATGCCTCTTATTATGCTCAGGGAGTTAGAAAAATTGTGCTTACTGCTGCAAATGGTAGTTCTTTCACACTCGTTGATGCACTTCATGTACCTAGGATCAAGAAGAATCTTTTTTCTGTATCTGCACTTGCTAGACTTGGACTTGTAGTCAAATTTGTGGATGATAGATGTAAAGTTCACGATGTCAGTTTCGGTGATAAAATTGTTGCATCTGGCCTTTTGTGTTGTGGGTTTTATAAGATCATTTTGTATGACAAGTGTGGAAAAAATTTTGCAAATGCAGTTGCAGATTCAAGGGATATTTCAGATGCAAAACTGTGGCATGCACGTTTTGGGCATCTAAATTTTGCCAGTTTGTTGCGTTTGCAAAAATCTGCTATGATTTCTTCTTTGCCACCTCTTGAAGCACCTATCAAACATGTTTGTGAAGGCTATATTTTGGGTAAAATGCAGCGTTCTAAGTTTCAAAGGATGGTTCAGTTAGGGCCACATATAGGTTGCAGCTTGTGCATAGTGATGTTTGTGGTCCCATGCAAACTCTGTCCTTGTGGCCTCTTTGAGTTGTGAGGCTGAGTACAAGTCAATATTCGCAGCTACGGTTGAGTGTGTATGGATCAGATGCATTATGGCTGATTTGGGTGTTGGACAGGACACCGTCAACACTATCTACACTAACAGTCAGAGCGCATTGGTAGTTGCGAGGAACCCAGTTTTTCATGCTCGCACAAAGCACATTGAGGTGCATAACCACTGTGTCAGGGAGAGTCTCTCAGCAGGAGAGTCTCTCAGCAAGAGAAATTATCTTGGCTTATGTGCCAACACCGGACAACCTTTGCAGATCTTTTCACAAAGGCATTGTCTCATGAGAACCTCCAAGCTTTTCACAAAGCTTTGGGCTTACTCCCCTTTGTGGAGTGATCATGTCCTCGGGGCATGGAACTTCCGTTTACTCATGTGCCAGCTCTTGGCCACCGCATCACTCTAGGGGGATTTGTTACCATATACATGTGGTAGTGATGTGTGTGAACACACTAGGACTGCCGAAGCATTTTTTCCCACTTTAGCAGGTTTTTTTCCCCGTGCATTTTATAGATTGTATATATGCCCATCACTCTAGGGCTATCTATCTTTCCATTGCACACTAAGTAATACACTCTCCGTTGTGTGGCTTGAGCTTCCTTTGTCTTCTCCAAGCTGTGTGCATTTGTCTGCAACCCTAATTCCAACAATACATTAGGACCGCCAAGGCATTATTACCCTCTTCAAGAGGTTTTTTCCCTTGTGCATTGTATATACGCCCATCACTCTAGGGCTATCTATCTTTCCATTTCACACTAAGTAATACACTCTCAGTTGTGTGCCTTGAGCTTCTTTCGTCTTCTCCAAACTCTGTGCGTTTCTCTGCAATCCTAATTCCAACAAAATTTTGGAGCACCGGTGAGATAGGATTTTTTGAGTGGACCCCAATCTGCCCACTTTTCTCACAGGTAGCCCATAGTATTCTCTCACCTCTTTCCACACTTCTACATACACACACACAATCATTCCTCTCAATCCCTCACTTAAACCTACACCTTCCATGGTTTCTCTCACTCTCTTCACCATTACCCTCCCCTCTTACTTCCATAGCTCTCATATGAGCTCTACAAGTACATACACCATCTCTATGCCTCTCTCTATTACTACCAAAGTACAATTCCATCTTACCCCTTCTCTATATACATAATATTCAGCATGTAAAACCATGCTTAATCTCTGCTAATTGGAAATTCTCATCAACCATTTCATCATGGTGATTCAACCTTGGCGACAACAATGCAAGAAGAGAAGAAGAAGAAGAGGATCGACAGTCATTTTGAGAACCTACACAAGTAAGTCCAAAACTTCTTAAAGCTTCACCATCACAAGGATTTCCTCACTTCATTCAATCATCTTACTTCAACCATCCACCTCATTCTACCCATTGTAAACATATCATTAACTTTCTAGTGACTACTAACACTAACCACTAACATACTAACACAAAATATCCATTGACCTAACTATATAAGACACCTCACCTCAAGACGTGTGCATAGTAGCTCTCTCTCTCTCTCTCTCTCTCTCCCCTTCCTAAAAACTCTACTTTCACCTAATCTACCATCAATAATGCTCTCTTTTGAGCCCACATCCATGACTCAAGCAGACAAAGAAGGCCCGCAATGTTTTGATATTCAAAAAAATCATAACCTTGATTTGTTAGCTTGTAAATTAGAATTTTTCCAATAATCTTGATGAGAGGTCTCCAACCTATAAATAGGCCCCTCTCCTTCTTGTAAACCGAGCCCCAATATCTCACATAGCACTCCAACACTCTATGTGTGAGGAGAGACTTAGATGTAGCAACCATTTTGTGAGTTTCACTTTTGTGAGAGAAGCTTTAAAGCTAAACATTGCAAGTGAGAGAGCGTGAGATCAAAATACCAAAACCACTATTGTATATGCTCCTCCATCATCAATAAATTGAGGTTTGGTGCATCAAAGGCGTGATTTGACGTTCAAATATTTATCCTTTCACTTGTGCAATACAGTTTGGTGAATTCAAGGTGACTTGTGTATTTTAAGTTTCTATCACTTGATCTTGTTTGAGAAAGTGTGTTAGTGTGTTTTCATTGCCAATTTTGTGTCCATTGTAAGAGGGTTTTGTGGTGAGAGGTCTCTCACACCCTAAGACAGTGTGTGTGTGTTGGAAATGTTTAGATTCACTAAGCATTGAGTTAGTTTTTGTACCGTTTTGTACCGGCTCTATGATAGCAACATAACGAACCATCACCATTTGCAAGTCACAAACAAGGTTTTATGCAAGTTCCATTCCTCTCTCTCTTCCCTCTGATCTAGCTCTCTCTACTCCATTTGGTGTGTCTTGGTGTGAGATTTCTTGTGTGTGTTTTGTAGCGCATTTTCTTAGTTGTTACAAAACCTCTCTTGCATCCTAGTTCTCATACCATAACTAGGTGGTGCCACTTCACTTATTTGGTTGTTTGTTTGTTGTTGTTGTTTCTTGATTACGATTTCCCTAGCCTCAATTAAGCAGCACGAGAGACTTGAGGGGTGTTTAGATGTCGCCTCTCTTGCTGTCCGCCCCAGATCGCCTCAATTTTGGTGCCACCACTGAGGAGGGCTAGTTGTTGTGAATACTTAGCCTTTACAGTAATTAAGTAGCTTGCATGAATCACAAAAGTTGTATGACTCGTTTGTTCGCATTACAAGGCAAAATATACACATAATTGTTAGTACTAAGTTACAACTCAACCTGTAATGTGTAGAATTTTAGGTTCTCTTAGGTTAGTCGAGATAAACACTTTAGTAAATCCTTTTATTTTACCTCTCACTAGGTACAGTATTAGCTTAGACGTCTATATTTTTGTGTTATTTTAAGCATTAGGACATGCATAGGCCATGAATAATGACCTAGGAATATAGTTTTTTCTCTTTCATTTCACTCCACACATTAGAATAAACGTTGCAATTAGTAGAAAGATCCATTTTCAGTAGTGTATGGTGTTCATCTTTGGTGCTGAAAGAGTAGAAGAAATTCTAGCGTCACCAAACTCTGTCATCATGCCTCTTGATGACTATCATAGATCATTTGATGTACATGTTTTTATTTTGTTGTAGAATAGATTGCAATTTAGAAAACATTATTGTGTAAATTTTCTAAGAAAAAAAAACAAAAACATTTTGTCACTTTGAAATTGATTCAATGGAGGCCCAATGCCAAATGTCAGGATATCCTCTCTTTTTTGGAGAGCCCGGCGAGGATGCCGAGCGATTTCTAGAAAATTTCAAAATGGCTTTCCGCATAAAAAGAGTGATAGGAGATGAGGAACACTTAGAAATATTTGAGGTAGTTCTGAGAAAGGATGCTAGCACTTGGTTTGACTCTCTATCTCAAGAGGTTAAGGGAAACTATAATGAAGTCTTTGATCATTTCAAGAAATAATTCTTTGATCCCCAAAACACTCAAAAGCTAAGGCAAGTCATCGTTTCTCACAAACAAAAAGACCTAGATGACTACTGCAAGTATAAACAAGAGTTTATACGTCTTTGGGTTGTATGGGTGAGAAATGTTGCTAACCCTGGTGATGGTGCAGAGTTCCTAAATAAGGAGAGGTTCATATCCGGTCTCTTTCCCACATTCAAGATAAAAGTTGAGGCGGGTGCACTGCTACCTTTGATGCAACTGAGACTAGGGCTGCTGAGAAGTATAGGAAACTCAAGTGTCTAAGAGGAGAGGTTCCAATAGAGGGTCCTAGACCAAAGGGGAAATTGCAAGCATCAACATCTAGAGAGATTCATGAGGTAACAGCTGAGATGATTGAGAAGTTGAATGAATCCTTAAGAAACTTGTTAATCCCCATGCACAAGCTGTAGGTCCCAAAGGACAAACAAATAAAGCCGAGGAGAACGAGCCATGACCTAGGAGAGTCTTGCAATGTTGGAATTGCAAAGAGTCTAGACATGGGATGTATAATTGTCCTTGGCCCAGTGGGGAGCCAGGGAGACCTAACTCATTAGGGCTAGAAGGGCCTCAAAAAGGGCTGTGTAAGGAATTGGTTAGCTTGCTAATTAGCGGAGCATTTGACGGTCAAAACGGCTCCAAATTTGACCGTTTTGGGTATTCAAAGCATATCTTGAGCATTTAAAGAGTATCCCGATACAGATCTTTCAATATAAATAAAAGATGTCATTTTCACACTACTTTCTCCCCTACTAGACCTATTTTGTTGGCTTGGCGGCAAATACGAAATTTTCACTTTTGAATGATGGTTTTCCTGACTACTCTTTCTCTCAAGCCATTTCATTAGGCTCTCTTCACCCTCACAGGCTTTCAAGATGTCTCTACCTTCGCAAGAGGACCGCCATTTCCGGTCTAGCTAGAAGGACCACTGTGGTTTTTCTCTCTTCACCATTGCAAGAGAACCACCATTTTGTTCTCTTCACCCTCACAAGCTTTCCAAATTTTCTCACTAGTTTTGCTCGGCCACAAGCTCGCTTCAACCTCACAAGTTTTCCCATCATTTCTACTCTGCATGGAAACCATTTTTCTCTCGTGTCACCCTCACAAGATTTTCAAATTTTCTCACTAGTCTTGCTCTTCCTAGAAGCTTAGTTTAGCCTCACAAGTTTTCCAAACTCACTAGTTTTGCTCTCGTTAGAAGCTCCCTTCAGCCTCACAAGATTTTTCATTATTTGCACTCTGCCTAGAAACTCATTAAGTTGCTAACACCATATGAAAATCAAGCTCAACCAAGTGTAAGAAACTGTGAGGGTTGTGTATCAAAGGTTGTAGGCGTCCGAGCTCAAGCATTACAAAGCCAAAGGAGCAAGCGAATGGATATGGACAGAAGTCAACTTGTATCCTGTTGATCCACGAACTCGAAGGTAAATAGAAAAATTTGAAGCCTTACTTTCATAAATAGATTTCCATGGTGGCCATCTGCATTTGGAAAAGGATCCAACTATTTCTAAAAGTACATAAAAATGTTTTGCAGGATTCTTCAACAGGAGGTTTGAAAGCTAAAAGATTCACTTAGTTTTCTCAAAAGTCACATTATCAAGCACAAAATTCATTTTTCATATCAACAAGAAAGGGAGGGTGACAAAGAAGAAGCAATGCACTAAAATAACTAAGTCGATACCAAGGGAGGCAATTATAGAGGATGAGATCAAAGAGCCAACAACAACCACCTTGCTGTGAACATCACAATCCTTCCAAGGAGGAGACTATTTAGATGCAAAGTTACAATATCATTCCTTGCAAGAGACTATCATTTTAACAATATAATTACTTGTAAATTTACTTTAAATCTCCTTGTAAATTTACTTTCAATCTCCTTGCAAAACATTCATTTTCACAATATAATACGTTGTAAAGTTACAACATATGTTCCTGTAGCATTCCAACATCACGATTAACACTTTCTCTCCCCTTTGCCACACAATCATTTTACTCATCTATAACTCCTATGGCCTTTTTTGGCCATACCGACCTCTCCGGGTGTCAGAACGAGGCATATAGCCAGTCGTTTTCGGGGTTTTTGGGCATTTCGGACTCATCTGTGGTATCAAAAGTTTCAAATAATATAGCTTTTAAAAGTTACAAGTGTTATATATTGTAAAAATTCTGTGACTATGCTTGGGTCCAATATGCTTAATAGATCTATATATAAAAAGACATCTATATTGGGCAGGAAAGGTGAATCTGTGAATGCAAATAACCCACATGTCATGATTGGGGTAATGAGATTCTAAAACTAACCCCCTATCCTGGGGTAATGTGGCACCAAATTGGTGCTCCCAAAATGACCCACACAACATGAGGGGATAGTGAGATTCTAAAAATACTCCCTATCCTATTGTGCAAGCAAGGCATAATTTGGCACCAAATAGGCCTTTTGCTAATATCTTGTACATATAATAAAAAGCAATGGAATCCAAATAATAAGGTCACTCAATATTTTTTTGCATGGTGTGTGCATGCAACTAGAACGACGCGATGAGGGGGGGAGTGTCAAAGTGTTTGAGCGCTTTTGCACATGGTTTAGAAAAATAAGTCCAAATAATAAGGTCACTCAAGATTTTTTTGATGGTGTTTGCATGGAACCAGAACGACGCGATGAGGGGGGTAGTGACAACCTGCATGATGCCCTCTTCGCACGGTGTGGGCAAGAGCTAGCGGTGTGGGCAAGAGCTAAAATGATGCAACATGGGGAGTGTCAAAGTCTTTGAGCGCTTTTGCACATGATTTAGAAAAATAGTCCAAATAATAAGGTCACTCGAGATTTTTGTGCATGGTGTGTGCATGGAGCCAGAACGACGCGATGAGGGGGGGAGTGACAAGCTGTATGATGCCCTCTTCGCGCGGTGTGGGCAGGAGCTAAAATGACGCAACATGGGGAGTGTCAAAGTCTCTAAGTGCTTTTGTACATGATTTAGAAAAACATTAGGAATCCAATTAACAAGGTAATTCAAGGTTCTTATGTGGTGTGGCCGCAGAGCTAGAACAACACGATAGTAGGGTGACAAGCTCACACATGACAAGAGCACTATGGGCAAGAGCTGGACCGGTGCGATAGGGGGAGGAGTGAAAAATTCATTGAGTCCTTTTACGCATGATGTGGGCACACTAACGAAACGGGGGGAGTGGGGGTAGAGTGTAGTTCAATCAAGCCACAATCGCACAGTGTGGTCATTGATTCAAAACAATGTGAGAAAGGATGTCTTTAGGTGTGGTCCCATGTTGATGTAGATATTATGTACGTACGTGTTGAGTGCAAGCTCTTGATGCGGTGCTTAGAAGTAGAGGCTAAGTGAAAAGTAGACATTAAAAAAAATACGGAATAGTCATTAATAGGTGTCATTGTCACTGTTTGAAAAGAAAGATTTCGTATCTTCTAGCTTAATATTGTACAATATTAAATAGAAAAGAGCACTTGTACATCAGGCCCAGAATATGATTTATTAATAGGCGTCATCATCACTGTTTGAAAAGAAAGATTTCGTATCTTCTAGCTTAGTATTGCACAATATTAAACAGAAAAGAGCACTTGTACATCAGGCCCAGAATATGATGTTTTACATCAAAAATAACAGGAACGCCCTCAAATATAGGCAATTTAGCCAAATGAAAGTGACATTTAGACGTTTTCTACTAAAGTGGAAGCACAAAAGCTCAAGCTAGAGGTGACAGGAATGCCATACTTTTGTATACATGTCAAGTGAGTATTGGCCTATTTCTTAATCCGTGGATTACCAAACAGCCCTTTTTTAGACGTTTTTGGTCCTAATGTTGAATTACCCACCAATGATGAATGCAGGTGAAGGAACTAGTCAACAACCAAGGCTTCTACAAAGACCAAATGGATCAAGACCACCTCCACGAGTGGTGGAAGGAGTTCCACCTTTTCCAGAACCAAATTTGCATGTGGTAGAGGTGACAAACTCAAAAGAGTTTGACGTGGAAGCAAATGGCATTAAGCGTGGCCGAGGAAAAGGTAAGGAGAAAGGAGTTACGTCACAAAGTGGCCATGGACGAGAAAAGAAGGCGATAGAGACCAAGGAAGCTAAGAGGACTCGATGTCATATCAACCTCCAAGACTTCCCTCTTGGACATGGTATGGCTCCATACAACTTGTTGGAAGACATGAGAGGTAAGGGTCCTGAATCTCATGGCTTTAGTTTCTTGCATTATGTCCACAAGTTAGGGGAGATTTAACGAAGGCAGTTAGCACTAGGAGAAAGGTAAAAGAGAGTGTGCCTATTGTAAAAATTGCACAAGCTAAAATGAATGAGGATATTACACATGTGCTAGATTGTTACATCAAAGGAAGATTGGTTAGGAAAGGTCTAGTGGATGGTGGTGCACAAACTTGCATCATGACAGAGGGACTCATGCAAAGACTAGGCATCCATATCCATGAGACACCTGAAATCAAAGTCAAGATGGAAAACAATAGCAAGGCTAGGTGTATAGGCAGTTATCCACTTATCCTAGGAAGAGCATGGCTAATAAAAATGCAAGCTTTGCAGGATTGGGAAAGTGAAAAGTTGACCTGCAAGAATGACAATCATAAGAAGGTTGTCTTTGACATGAAGGAGCAACATCAAGAAGAGATCCATGAAGAATCATTGCAAAGTGAGATAGAGGAAGACTGGACTGATAACACTTCAGAAGAAGAAGGTAGTAGTAGCACTATGGAAGAGGAGTCTTCCATCAAAGTCATGCAGGTAAGGTTTAAGCCAAGCAACCAAGAGACCGCTTGCTTAGGCTTGGAGGAGGTAAGTCCTCAAGAGAACCAAGGTGTGAAAGATGAGGGGATGCTAGAAGGTATGCTATCAAAAACACTTACAAAGGAAGAAAGAGAGGAGTTCAAACGTGTGCTAAGGAAATTTCCTAGGCTTTTTGCTAAAGACTACACTGGCGTGTGTGGAGTAGATGTTGTTCAACACATGATTGAGTTAAAGCCTAAGGCCACACTTAAAGCTCAAAAGCTACGAAGGGTAGGAGTTATCAAGGAGCAGGCTCTACTCAAGAAGTTAAGAAATATTTTAGCAGCATGTTTCATTTATCCATTGTAAAATTTTGAGTGGGTGTCCCCAGTAGTTGTCACTCCCAAAAAGAATGGAAAGTGGAGGGTGTGTGTGGATAAACGTCCACTCAATGAGGCGACAAAAGGAGATCACTTTCCCCTCCCATTTCATGATGAGATACTAAATGAGGTAGCCGGTCATGAAAAGTATACTATGTGTGATGGCTACTAGGGTTACTTTCAAATAGGTATTGCATTAGAGGATCAGTTGAAAACAACCTTCATCACTCCTTGGGGTTGTTATTCTTTGAGAGTCATTCCACTTGGCCTG
Organism: Adiantum capillus-veneris; assembly: GCF_014529385.1. Lineage (NCBI taxonomy): Eukaryota > Viridiplantae > Streptophyta > Polypodiopsida > Polypodiales > Pteridaceae > Adiantum > Adiantum capillus-veneris. The sequence goes on from NC_140945.1 coordinate 67,313,370, forward strand.
AAAAATGCTCCTGCAACCTTCCAATGCTTCATGACCATGATATTTCAAGCATTCTTTGGGAAATAAATTAGGGTGTTCATTGATAATTTTTGCATTTATAGCTCGAAATTGTTGCATCTACAGAGGGTAGAAGAAGGATTGCAGAAGCTCTATGACGTGGGACGTCAACTGAACCCCAACAAGTGCCACATAGGTGAGGATGAAGTGCTATTTCTTGGTCACAAATTTTCTTACAAAGGCATCAAGGTGGATCCTTCAAAGGCAAAGGCTCTTATTGAGTTACCATCACCCAAGAGTCTTAAGGAGGTCATCTCATTCATTCAAAAGGTGAAGTATATTTCACCCTTCATTCACTTAGCCTCATAGTTACTTCACCCTTTGCAAAATTTGACACAGCAAGTAGAATTTCCATGGTTGGATGAGCTTGAAGAGTACTTTTGTAACATTAAAGTCATTCTGTGAGATCTACCAACACTTATGCCTCCTTGTTGGGAGTACACATTCTTTGTTATCTCTATGCTAGGAAGGAAACAATTGGTGCAATTTTATTACAACAAGATCCCCACATTACCAGGATGCGACCCATCTTTGTTAGTAGGGTCATGAATGCTTTGTATAGAGGCTACATGGAGGCAAAACTCATGATGCTTTCTCTCATGTTTGCGGTGAGGAAGTTTAGATCCTACTTGCTACCAAAACCTTTTGGAATTCTCTTAGAAGAAAATTTGTTTCCTTGGATGTCATCTCAAATGAATCTTAGTACTAGGATATCAAAGTGGATTTAGGACTTGCAAGAGTTCCAATACTCTTTCAAGATAGAAGATAGTGTGCATGCACAATTGGTTGGGATTCTCACTTATAGGATACATGAGAAGGAGATTAAGGTATCTGAAGCAAAGACCCTACCATTGCCAACACCAAAAAGTATTCCTAATTATTTTACCTTGTTCTTTGATGGAGCTTTTCAACGAGCCACAGGAAAAGCAGGGGGAGGGCTAGTGTTTCTCAATCCAAGTGGAGAAGTGGTCGTGAAAAAGATAGTGTGCATGCACAATTGGTTGGGATTCTCACTTATAGGATACATGAGAAGGAGATTAAGGTATCTGAAGCAAAGACCCTACCATTGCCAACACCAAAAAGTATTCCTAATTATTTTACCTTGTTCTTTGATGGAGCTTTTCAACGAGCCACAGGAAAAGCAGGGGGAGGGCTAGTGTTTCTCAATCCAAGTGGAGAAGTGGTCGTGAAAGACAAGGTCAATCTACCAGGTCCAACTAGAAACAATGAAGCAGAGTATGACATACTACTTCATGGTTTGAAGATGTGCATTAGTCAAGGTATACAACATCTCATGGTAAAGGGGGATGCACTTCTCATTGTGAAGCAAATATTAGGCATTTGGGCTTGCAGACTAAAAGCCTAAGGACAAAGGTTCATGTCATCCGTAGGTTGTTTAATCAATTTGAAGAAGTTCAATTGTATCATATTCCTAGGAAACAGAATGAAGATGCTGATTTACCTGCAGAACAAGCAGTTACATGTGCTGGAAAAGAAGTGCAGGTCACCATGGTGGCAACAGCTGTCAAGCAACCAAGATACCAGGGATTGGAGTTGACGGCCGGTTTTTCAATCCGCGATCGCAAGAACCAAACCCCAAGAAGGGGAGAGCATATTACCAAGAGCAAAAATGATTAAAAAAAAATAAAAATTTAAACATTCACCACCCCTCTAGGCTTAACCACTGGCGGGACACCACCAATTTGGCCACACCTCTCCATTATCACTAGAAGATAGATCCCTCTCTCTCCTGCTGCTGCTTGGCTCCGCCAACTCTCTCTCTCTTTCACTTACCCTGCTTCTGCATCGCCTAGTCCAATGGGTGCATGAAATAGAGTGCCACCGTCTATATTCCCTTCGCGGGCCGCCACACTTTTGCAAATTCTCTCTCTCTCTATTTCAATTTTCATAAGCTGTCTATCTCTCTCTCTATTACCCCTCCTCGTTCGTCCATACCCCTGCCCAACGGGCCGCCATACCACACCCCTCCCTCTTCCTTCTCATCCAAACTCTCTCAACCTCACTCTCCCCTACCTCTCTCTCCCACTTGTTCTCTTCCCACCGGCAGGCCGTCGTTCTCTCTCTCTCTCTCTCTTCCTCACTATCTCTCTATGTCACTATCCCCCCCACCATCGATTTTCTCACCCTCTCTCCCTCTGAGTAAGTGGCCCCGCGGGGGCATGGAATAGAATAACACTATCTCTCTCTCTCTCTCTCTCTCTCTCTCTCTCTCTCTCTCTCTCTCTCTCTCTCTCTCTCCCGGTTCAAGCCCACGTGGGTGCAACGACTCCACAAGATCACACTCTCTCTCTCTTACCCACACACCCACTACACACACTCTCGTTGTCGTGAGCTCTCACTCTCTCTCTCGCTTTCTCTCCTACTCGCTCTCTATGTCCAACAGCCCACGCGGGTGCAGCCAATTATCAGAACCGCTTTCTCTCTCTTCAACACACACACACACATCTACACTCCCTCGCTCCCACACACACACACACACACACACACACACACACACCATCCCGCCCTCACTAACACACCCTCCTCGCGTTCTCTGCACCAGCAGGCAACGGAAAAAAGAAGAAAAATAAATTAATAGAATATAAGTATATATGTATATAAATAGATTACATTCCCTCGTTCCCATGCACACACTCTCTTGCCTACACACACACATTTACACACTCACATATATACACACACATCTACACACACTCACATACATACACAAGTACACCGCATGTGCACCCACACAACCAAACAACACGCACACATATATGCACGCACTGAAAAAAAAAACACATGAAGGACATTGATGTCATCAACAAAAAAAAAAGAGATGGACAAGTCACGCGCCGCCAACACCGAAACAAGAAAAGACGTTGAAGGCATGTCTCGGCCGACCCCAAAAATGACGAATGCGCTACACGGACGCACCAGCTAGGCCGCCATTCACTGTCATTCCATCCACGATGCCCTCTTTAGTAAAATCTGTAGATTGTCATCATTTTTACGAGTTTCAAACCAAATCTTGTAAAAAAATCCCAATTTTGTAAATTCTCATCTCTCTCTAGGTGATGGTCACAAAGGCCCATTCCCAAGACAAAGCAAGGGTCAACCACCCATGGCCCACCTCCTTGCTTTGTCTCCCCTGATTAGAATCCTAATCTAATCAGATTACCCTAATCTAAAGCAGCCAGCACCTATAAAAAGGCACTGAGAGGTCACTATCGAGGGAGAGGGGGGGGGGGGGGGGGGGGGGGGAGTTCATCAGAGGTCAACACTTGGTAGTATTTTGGTGGGAGGGATTGGCAACATTTGCATCACGAGAGAGGGGACTTAGTGTAGCTATTTTCTTTGGGAACTTGTACGATGTAAAGAAGCTATGTCTACATCTTGACTCCAGTAGTCGATACACACACACTCATGTTAGCAAGGTTTTCGTGTCGGTGAGTCATCTCTAGAGAACGCACTAGTAGGCTCACTATCTATCCCTCTATCGCTCTATCACCATGATTGCCACCTCGCCGAAAATAAGGTAGCTTTAAATATTGCAAGAAAATAGTTCTCCCTCACACCCCGAGGGTTTTCATCACCTGTCATATTCTCTCTCTCTCTCTCTCTCTCTCTCTCTCTCTCTCTCTCTCTCTCTCTCTCTCTCTCTCTCCTCTCTCTCTCTCTCTCTCTCTCTCTCTCTCTCTCTCTCTTTCTCTCTCTCTAGGTGTGTAGAGTCCGTGATATTTCCAATCACCGTTGTCTGCGTCCTAGCCGCTCAAAGCTAGGTGCTGCCCCTTGTTCGCTTCACCGTGATCGGCTTACGGTGTGCATCGGCTCCCGGCATTTTTCTAGGCTGTCGGGGTCCGTGTCGCGCTTTGTGCTCTTCATTTGGTGCCCCCACTGAGGAGGGCTTCTCGGAAACCTTCAGTTTATAATGCTGAAAACAACTCACATCATCAATCATGGACGAATTTTCTAACTGGAGAACGGAAGAGGAGGAGACTAAAGAGGCACTAACCGCCTTCATTGAAGTACTATTGCTAGGCTGTAGTGTCGTCAGTATTCAAGAGGTAAGCTCCCCATCTCGTGTTGCTCGTTCTAAACGCAAATTGAGAGCATCGGGTGGGAAGTCTATGAAGTGCCATCACTGATGTCAACCAAAGCACACTGTCAATGAGTGCCAGCAAAACGAAGGTAGCGAAGGGGCTGAAATCATCTAAATCGACATTCACCGCGAGGAGGTCGTCCATATCAAGGGAGGAAAGAAAACGGTAAGGCCTCTCTTTCCTAAGGAAACTGCAATCAAAGGTATAACCTCTACTCCAAAGTGGCCAAAAGGGGCTGCTCGAGCCAAAGGTAAGGAAGGTCTAAGCCAGTCTAGAAAAACATGACCCCAAAGGAAGAAGCATCTGGCCACGTGAGTGCTTCAAGTTCGGAAATCCGGGTCGTACCAAGTTTGCCAAAAAGAAGGTCATCCAAGGCTAAGCGGCGAAAGTTTGCCTATCGATTCGCACGGCGCATGCGAGTACTTCGAGTTCATTTTGACAATGCTGAAGCAGAAGTGGTAAGAAGGTTTCCATGCCCTAAGGAGGAGTGATTTGGCTATTGCTCTAGATATTTTGGAGGATGGGTAGAGGGTCTTCCTCTTCTCCCCATACAGCTCATCCTCAAGAAGCTCTCGACCACAGATGAAACCCGGTGGGCTAGAGACGAGTTACAGATGAATGGAGTGGAGTTCATGCAATGCACTAACTATGGTAATTACCTGCAGCTGCTGCTAGCTAAAAGCTAGGAGTAGTTATACGTGTCGCCATCACCCCGTGCGTGCTGAGCGATGAAGAAAAAGTGGAGCCTATGAAAGGCGACGACCTCCTGTGGATGTGTCGACTCATCAACACCGGCACGGTAAGAGTATAATTAAGTGCTCCACCCTCTGTGCATGATGAAAAACGGGCCAACAACGTTCGTTTAGATTTCTGCAGCACATTCATTTGAATATTTATGTAGATAGAAAAATCTTCTACCAACAGAAGATTGTGTATCTGTTTGGTGCTGCGGTGCTAGGAGAAATCCTTAGCTCCCCAAACCCTATCATTCTCCCCATATTGGATTACCACCACTCCTTCGATGTTTCCATCTTTATCCTATTCTAATCTATCCACCCAACCCTGTAAAAAGCCGCTATGAGCCACTACTGTCATTTATCTTATAAAAAACAAAGTTTGTAATTTCCTGAGTTACTACCATGGAAAGTGTTTCTTTCCCCACATTTAGTGGAAAGAAGGGAGAAGACGTCACCATCGACTTTCTGGATGATTTTGACATCGCTTGTGTGGTTTTCAACAAGGACAACGACGCCTCACGCCTACAAATTTTTCCTCTACTGATGAAATTAGAGGCCAAGTCTTGGTACAATGCTTTGCCCCAAGCTACCAAAAATGCATGGGATGTACTACGTGCTGCCTTTGTGAAGAGGTTTGGTGGAGGCACAACCTCAAAAAAGTTATGGCAGCTACTGACGGAATTAAAGCAGGGAGGTCTTCTAGAGTATGCCACCTACGAGTCCAAGTTTGTGGATTTGTGGGAGAGATGGATTGCCTCACTGGAGGAAAGTGAAGGAGCGCCTAATTTCCTGAAGAAGTACCGTTTCATTGTTGTTGGCCTATGGTCGTCGCTTAAGGAGAAGATGAAGGGGAGGTTCCCTGCAATGTATGAGTTGGCAGTGGAAGTAGCCCGCCTGAAAGACAAGAAGATGCGCATGCAAGAAAGAGTCAACGAGTCAGAGGAATCGAGCTCAGTCCGACTAACCCCAGTGACTGCAACAGCCATTCATAGAGCCCAACCACAAGAGGCATCAAAAGAGAATCTAGACCTGCTGAGTCGCATCACTATCCAACTCGAGAGTTTATCCATGCATCTGGTACAACATGCACCTGTCAAAAATCCATAACAAGGGAGAGGACAACGAAGGCAAAACCAAGAGTACCACTGTTATAATTGCGGGGAACACGCCCATAGCATGTACTACTGCCCACATCAAAGGAGACAGAATTTCAATAGAGGAGAAAGACAGAATAATATCTCTCCACCAAGGACAAGACCACCACCACCCAGACAACCAGGACCGATTCCACCGGTCCAAATCCTTCGACCACTTGTACAACAACGATCATCACAACCTCTTATTCCACCGCTATCCCCACCACAGGAGTAAACAAAGCAGTGAGTGTTATTAGCTTGGAAGCTAAAGGGAAGGCAAAGGTAGAAGAACCGGTTTGAGAGAAGCACAAAGGGAAAGCAAAAGTAGAAGAAGTGGATTCCATGGGAGTGAAGCGTGCGAGACACCAATAAGCCTCTCAAAAAGAAGAGAAATGAAAGGAAAGGCGAGTCTAGCAAGCAGGCATATAAGCCTCGACGGAAGATTGACATCGTGGATTTTTTACAAGGTGAGTATGCTAAACCATATGACTTAGTTCAGGATGTGTTGATGCAGGGACCAATGATAACTTGGACTTAATTACTCCATCTTGCACCAAGGATGAGGAGGCAATGGACGAAGATGGTAAGTACAAGAAAATCAAGACCAAGGATAGCTGGGGCTATCTCTGGGAGGGACCTTGATGACATCCTACCAACCATGGATGCCCACATCAAGGGGCAATGTATCTCAAACGTCTACATAAATGGCGGCGCACAGATATGCGTCATGAGTGAGAAAATGATGCACCATCTAGGCCTAGAGGTGAGTAGGCCGGCACCTTGCCGAGCCAAAATGGAAAATAATGTAAGAGTGAAATGCGCAGGCAATGTGAATGCGATCAAAGTAAATGCATTCAATACAGAAGTGGAGGCAGACATTTTTGTCATGCCACACAAAGGGGAAGGCTACCCTATCATTCTTGGAAGACCCTGGCTCATGTCTATGGAAGCTAAGCAAGACTGGAGTATCGGAATGATTCAGATGAAGGACGCTAAAGGGAAGTCCATATTCTACAACATGAGGACTGGGAAACAACGCAACATGATCTTGGAGGCTTCAGAAGATGAGTCCACCAGTGACTATTCGTCCACCTTAGAAGAGGAGACAACAACAACTGAAGAAAGTGACAGTAGCATCGAAGTGATGGGGGTCATTCTTAAAGACCCAAAAAGATTGACACAATTTGAAGCACCACCGACAAACCAAGAGGGACCATCAGGTACGCAATCCTTAGAGGATACAAGTAAGTTACATCGGATGCTCTCCAATGAGTTAACCGATGTGAAGAGAGGAAGGAATATGTCTCCATGCTTGGTAAATTCACCACATTGTTCATTGATGGTTATGATAAGATCATAGGAATCACAGTAGTACAAAACCGCATAAGACTCAAAGAATAAAGTAAACCGTAGTGCAAAAGCTCAGAAGAATTGGGGTAATCCAACAAGAGGCACTACTCAAAGAAGTGAGGAATTTGCTACAGGCAGGTTTTATTTACCCCGTCAAAGACTCAAAATGGGTCTCTCCAGTAGTAGTCACACCAAAGAAGAATGGGAAATGGAGAGTCTGTGTGGACTATAAACCTCTCAATGCAGCCACAAAGAGGGATCACTTTACCCTCCCATTCCAAGGTGAAATTTTCAATGAAGTGGCAGGTCATGAGCGCTACATAGTATGTGATGGCTACTTAGGATACTTTCAAATTAATATTGCAGAAGAAGACCAGAAAAATACAAGTTTCATAACACCTTGGGGATGCTTTGCTTATAGAGTGATGCCTTTTTCCCTCACCAACGCTCCGGCCACATCCCAGCGCTGTGACTTTTGTCTTCCAACCATTCTTTGGAACGTCAATATGGGTCTTCATAGATGATTTTTGCATCTATAGTTCACTCTCCCTCTATTTGAGCAAAGTCTATGATGGCCTGAGCAAGATGCAAACCTTGGGTGGCCAGCTCAACGTGGATAAGTGTCACATTAGTGAAAGAAAAGTTACTCTCCTTGGCCATGTAATTTCAGAAAAAGGGATTGAGGCTGACCCTAGCAAGATTCAAGCTTTGGTATCTTTGTCATCACCCACCATAGCTAAGTAGTTAGTCTTTCTTTCAGAAGGTAAGATACTTAATCACGTTCATTCACTTGCTATCTCAAGTGGTTCTCCCTCTACAACAAGTCACCCAGAGGGATGTCTTCTCATGGAGTGAAGAAAATGAGTAGCAATTTACCAAGGTGAAGCAAATCCTAGCCACGCTTCCCACCATTTCACCCCCCAGATGGGACGATCCATTTTATGTGAACCCCAGTGTAGAAAGTGATACACTTGGATCCGTACTAATGCAAAAGGACCCCCAAACTTCTTTCATGCATCCTATCTACTTCTCTAGTCGTGTCATGACCCCATCCAAAAAGGGATTCACGGCAGTAGAACACATGATGCTCGCACTAATGTTTGCTACTACAAAGTTCCGCTCTTATCTACTGCCTAGACCCTTTATAATTTACAATGGAGGAGGTTTTTCTGTACGTAATGCGACACATGGATGTCTCATCTAGGATCTCTAAATGGCTGGTTAGATTACAAGAGTTTGACTACACCATGCAAGTAGAAAACTCCCCCAAGACTATTCTAGCAGGTATTGTTACTCATCGCCACTATGAGAAGAAGCTGAAGGTCAACACAGAAGCAAAACAAGAGACACCAATGGTAGAAAGTCCTAATCTAGAAAGAGCTCACTCTCTTTTCTTTGACAGAGCATCCAAGAGAAAAGTGGACCAATCTGCAGCAAGCATCGTCATTTTCAATGAGCAACAAGAAAGGGTATTCTCCATCGGGCAGCTATTACACTCCCACTCCAACAACGAAGCAGAGTATGCAGCTTTAATTCTTGGGTTAGAACAGTGTATTTTGCAAGGGATTCAGTGCCTAAATGTGTTTGGTGATGCTCTTCTTTTGATAAAGCAGATAAACGGCACTTGGGTTTGTCAAAATCAAGTTTTACTTGGTCAACTACGCCAAGTTAAGGATGTTTTAAGAAAGTTTGAAGCAATGCAGTTATTTCATGTCCTAGACAGAAAATCAAGAGGCAGATGCTCTATCCAAGGAAAGAATACAAGACGTTCCCATAGGAGCAATCAAACTAAAACTACCCCTCTTTCAAGGTAGTGATACTATGCCTGATATTATCAGCTTCTTAGACACTGGAGAATTTCTAGAAGTATACACTAAGGTCCAGAAATAGTGGTTGGTAAGGAAGGCTACAAGATACCGCCTTGTAAACGACCACTTGTATTGTAAAGGAAAGGATCAGATTCTCAGGCGCGTACCAACCTCTAGTGAGATCATAGAGGTAATTTCAAGTTTCCATGATAGTGTCTTTGATGGTCATTTTGCTTTAGACATCACCAGTAGGAAGATTCTACAATCAGGATACTTTTGGCCTAGTCTGAACAGGGATGTGCATCACTGGTGTAAAACATGCAAGGCTTTTCAAGTGGCCAGTGATCGCACACTAACCTATGAACCACATACTCCTATCATCTCATACAGTCCATTTGAGAAATGGGGAATCGATTGCAAAAGGAATGATCTGCAAAATCATCACAAAGCAGGTGAATAACCACCCAGGAGACTGGGATAAACATATCATGGCTACTCTATGGGCCTACCGAACGACGTTCCGAATATCATTAGGTTTCACCCCTTTCCATCTAGTTTACGGAATGGAGGCAATTCTACCCATTGAGGTACAGAGAGCCAGCTTACAAGTCATGGCTAGACAATTAGAGTGCCCAATTGTAAATCTCCACAACCACATCCTAGATCTGGAAAGGCTCCAACTAGATAGGGAAGATGCAATCAATCACTATGCAGTGCAGGCAGAGCGACATTGGCGCACCTTCAATCAAGGGCTTAAGGAAAAGGGCCTGGAAAAAGGCATGTTAGTATTGAGATAAAACAATAGATTTGACACCAGGAAGGACACGAAATTTCAACCCCAATGGGAGGACCATTCATTGTCAAAAGGCGCTATGACAACGGCAACTATAAGTTGATGGAAGCAGATGGGAGATTTCACAAGACTAGAGTCAATGGATGGAGGCTAAAGAGGTATTTCCTTAGGTTTGATCCAGAGTTCATGCTAGATATTCCAGAAGAGGGAGAACCCTCCAACTCCGCAACTAAAGAATCAGAGGTAGGGCTAGAAGCATGAATGCATCTACCCAAGCGAGAGGGCTAATGACGGCCGGTTTTCGAAACCGTGATTGCGAGAACCAAACCCCAAGAAGCGAAGAGCATATTACCAAGAGAAAAAACGGTTCAAAAAAAAAAAAAAATTAACATTCACCACCCCTCTAGGCTTAACCACTGGCGGGACGCCACCAATTTGGCCACATCTCTCCATTATCGCCAGAAGACAGAGCCCTCTCTCTCTCCTGCTGCTCGTCTCCACCAACTCTCTCTCTCTCACACACACTTACCCTGCTTTTGCATCGCCTGGCCCAATGGGCACATGAAACAGAGTGCCACCGTCTATATTCCCTTGGCGGGCCGCCACGCTTTTGCAAATTCTCTCTCTCTCTTTCATTATTCACACGCTCGCTATCTCTCTCTCTCTTACTCCTCCTCGTTCGTCCATACCCCTGCCCTGCGGACTGCCATAACTCACCCCTCCCGCTTCCTTCTCATCCAAACTCCCTCGAACTCACTCTCCCCTACCTCTCTCTCCCTCTTGTTTTCTTCCCATCGGCAGGCCGCCGTTCTCTCTCTCTTCCTCACTATCTCTCTCTCTCTCTCAATATCCCTCCCACCATCCATTTTCTCATCCTCTCTCCCTCTGAGTAAGCCGCCTTGCGGGCATGGAATAGAATAACACTCTGTCTCTCTCCTTGTCTCTCTTAATTCACCCCCACATACCCTCTTCTCTTTCCCCCCCTCACTTACACACACTCCCTCTCTCTCTTTCCCCTGGTGTAGGAACCTGCCATGCATAACAATATTCTCTCTCTCTCTCTCTCTCTCTCTCTCTCTCTCTCTCTCTCTCTCTCTCTCTCTCTCTCTCTCTCTCTCTCTCTCTCTCTCTCTCTCTCTCTCTCTCTCTCTCTCTCTCTCTCTCTCTCTCTCTCTCTCTCTCTCTCTACAACCACACACCCTTACTCTCTCACCCACACACCCCTCACTAGCCCGATGCTCATCTCCATCCCCCCCATCCCGTTGACCTTACTCCCGCTGGCCCGAGATCCCTCTCTCTCTCCTTCTCTCTCTCGCTCCCGGTTCAAGCCCACACGGGTGCAGCCAGTCCATATGATCACTCTCTCTCTCTCTCTCTCTCTCTCTCTCTCTCTCTCTTACCCACACATCCACTACACACACACACACTCACTCACTCACAAACTCCCACTTTCCCGATCTCTCACTCTCTCTCTCGCTTTCTCTCCCGCTCGCTCTCTGTGTCAAGCAGCCCACGCGGGCGCAGCCAGTTATCAAAACCGCTTTCTCTCTCTCTTCAACACACACACACACACACATCTACACTCCTTCGTTTCCACACACACACAGACCACACACACACACGCACACCATCTCGCCCTCAATCACACACCCTCCTCGCGTTCTCTGCAGAGCATGAAATCGAAAAAAAGAAGAAGAAAAAAAAAATATATATATATATATAAATAGGTTACACTCCCTCGTTCCCACGCACACACTCTCCCACTTACACAGACACATTCGGCACACATTTACACACTCACATATATACACACACATCTACACACACTCACATACATACACAAGTACGTGGCACGGGCACCCACACAACCAAACAACATGCACGCATATACACACGCACTGAAAAAATATAAAAATAAGAAAAAAAACACAAGAAGGACATCGACATCATCAAAAAAAAGAAAGGAGACGGCCAAGTCCTACTCCGCCAACACGGAAACAAGAAAAGACGCCGAAGGCATGCCCCGGCCGACCCTGAAAATGATGAATGCACTACACCGACGCACCAGCTAGGCCGCCATTCACCGGCATTGCATCCACAACGCCCTCTTTAATAAAATCCGTAGGTTGTTGTCATTTTTACCAATTTCAAACCAAATCTTGTTAAAAATCCCAATTTTGTAAATTCTCGTCTCTCTCTAGGTGATGGTCATAAAGTCCCACCTAGAGGTTTTTCTTTATAATATTTCCCAAGACAAAGCAAGGGTCAACCACCCAGGGCCCACCGTCTTTCTTTGTCTCCCCTGATTAGAACCTAATCTAATCAGATTTCCCTAATCTAAAGCAACCAGCACCTATAAAAAGGCACTGAGAGGTCCCTATCGGGGGGGGGGGGGGGGGGCAAGCTCATCAGAGGTCATCACTTGGTAGTATTTTGGTGGGAGGGATTGGCAACATTTGCATCATGAGAGAGGGGACTTAGTGTAGCGATTTTATTTGGGAACTTGTACTATGTAAAGAAGCTATGTCTACATATCGACTCCAATGGTGGATACACACACACTCATGTTAGCAAGGTTTTTGTGTCGGGCGGTGAGTCATCTCTAGAGAACGCACTAGTAGGCTCACTATCTCTCCTTCTATCTCTCTATCACCATGATTTCCACCTCGTCGGAAATAAGGTTGCTGTAAATATTCAAGAAAATAGTTCTCCTTCACACCCCGAGGGTTTTCATCACCTCTCTCTCTCTCTCTCTCTCTCTCTCTCTCTCTCTCTCTCTCTCTCTCTCTCTCTCTCTCGGTGTGTAAAGTCCGTGATATTTCCAATCACCGATGTCTGCGTCCTAGATGCTCAAAGCTAGGTGATGCCCCATGTTTGCTTCACCATGACCGGCTTGCGGCGTGCATCAACTTCTGGTGTTTTTCGAGGCCATTGAGGTGCGTGTCGTGCTTTGCACTCATCAGAGTCATTGGCTCCCATTACTGACTACATTTTTTAGGGCGGGTTTCCACAAAATCTCAGAAGAGGAGACTCATGAAGAAGGAAAGTTTCTATCTCATCCTAGAAGGCTCCCTCTATCAAAGAGGGAAGGATCAAGTATGCAGAAGAGTACCAATTATCGAGGAAATTCCAGCCATTCTAAAAGGTTTTCATGAAGAGGCATGTGGTGGTCATTTTACCCAAGAATTAACCGTGAAGAAGATTTTCCTTGCGGGGTATGTTTGGCCAAGCTTGCATGTGGAGGTCCAACATTGGTGTAAAAACTATCACAATTGTCAAGTAAATGAAAATAGAAGGTTGGTGCATGGCCTGAGGCAAATAGTGCTTGCAAATGGACCCTTTGAAAAATGGGGCATTTATGCTATAGGTTCTCTTCCTAGAACAAAAATGATAAACTCTACATTCTAGTGGATGTAGATTACATGACTAGGTGGGTAGAGCTCAAAGTGTGTCAAGGGTAAATGGAAAAACAATCAGGAGGTTTGTCTACACTAATATTTATTGTAGATTTGGCACACCTCTAGAGATTGTTTCTGATAATGGTCCAGGGTTCAAGAAGGGTTTACTCACAGAAGTTTGTGAAGAGCTTCACATTCTACATCGGTGTGGCAACACCCTAATACCCACAATCAAATGGTTTGGTGGAGAAGGCTAATGGTGTCATTGAAAGCATCATTAGAAAGATGGTGCAAAACAAGACAAAGTTATGGGATGACTTCTTGGATGGTGCCTTGTGGGCATATCGAACCACATATAGGGAGGCAGCAGAGTTCATGCCATTTCACTTGGTGTATGGTCAAGAGGCTTTACAACCAATTGAGCTCAACGTTTCAACAATGCGACTTCATGGCAAAGCAGCACAAGATAATCAAGAAGCATGGACATATCAACTTCTTACCTTAGTCAAATATGAGTGGAAAACAAAAGCAATTTACGACTGCTACAAGACAAAATCTATACACGCAAAAGAAAATCTCGACAAGAAATTGAAATACAAAGGCTCATCTTGTGCTAAGGTATGACAATGAACTTGATACTTGTTTTGATGCCAAGTTTGAGACTAGATGGCAGGGACCATACATTGTCAAAAAGTCTTTCAACTCAAAGTTATCACCAACCCATGAACTTGAATGGTAAAGAGCACTTTAGGAACGTAAATGGGTATCGGCCAAAGAATCTACCAAAGAACTGTCAAAGATCTACTATCTCCTGTAAAAGTTTGTTGCATGAAGCATGCGTGTGACAAGAAGCAACACAATGAAAATCCTGTCTTAACGGATCAGATATCATAGAGGAATCAGAACCACTCTATTTGGAAAATATGACTTTTGATGGTACATGATTGTACCATCATACTAGGAGAGGGCTAATGATAGCCATTTTTTGGCTCTCCGTAATCCATAGTGAGCTAGCTCACCCTACCAAAATCACCCAAACAATGTGGCTAGCTTCACCCTTTCACTATACATAGGTGTGTGTGAGTTAGGGGACTTTTCCTATATCTCCTTAAAAACCCTCACTTAGCTAGTTACTGGGCTAGTTCAACCAAAAACATAAGTAAAAATAAAATCCAAAGTATATTATGGTCCTTTTGTGTATAAATATTTCATTGTATAGGGCCTAAATATAAGGAATTTTCATAAGTATTTTGATATTTATTTAGATATTTCTACCTAGGTGTGTATTATTTGCCTATGTATGTTATGTACATTGACTCACCATTACCACATTTTTTCTTACCATTTTGCATACTTTTTATTTCATATAGAAATATTTTCATGCAAGCTTCTCTTTTTTTTCTTGTGAATCCACTCGAAGGAAAAAACTCAAAAAATATCTTCCACCATCAATCATTGCCTTTCACTAAATTCCTATTTTCTACAGGTATTTTTTTTTACCTCTTGTAAATAAATATACATCAATAAAAAACAAATGAGGCCCCTCCTCATTTGATTCCCTATATTTTTATATATTTATTTTTCTTTTATATAACTCACACTATTCTAGATTCCATAAATTGTTTATATATACTAGTTTGTTTTTTTCCATCATATCCATATATTATATTTATGCATAATCCACAACCATGCTTATTTTCAAACCCCTAAGAATTTATTAGGTCATGCTCTCATGCAAAGAGGGGCTTACCTTTGGAGCCTTATGAAAATTCAACAAAAAGGGAGCCACTGAATACTTTTTTGTGGAGAAAAATAGGCTTTCTGGTGGGATTTGTTATATCCATCTCCACTCTAAGTTTAAAGTTATGGTTAAAAGGCAAAATATGGACCCAAAGCTGAATAATTACCTCAAAATGTGTTATAATTTTTGAAGCTACCACCATTGAGATAGGATTTTTTGAGTGGACCCCAATTTGCCCACTTTTCTCACAAGTAGCCCATAGTCTTCTCTCACCTCTTTCCACACTTCTACACACACACACACACACACACACACACATACACTCATTTCTCTCAATCCATCACTCAAACGTGTAGCTTCCATGGTTTCTCTCACCCTCTTTACCATTAACCTCCCCTCTTACTTCCATAGCTCTCATATGAGCTCTACATCATACACCATCTCTATGCCTCTCTCTATTATTTTCAAAGTATAATTCCATCTTACCCCTTCTCTATATACATAAAATTCAGCATGTAAAACCACGCTTAATCTCTGCTAATTGGAAATTCTCATCAACCATTTCATCATGGTGATTCAACCTTGGCAAGGAAAACGCAAGAAGAGAACAAGAAGAAGGGGATCGACAGTCATTTTGAGAACCTACACAAGTAAGTCCAAAACTTCTTCAAGATTCACCATCTCAAGGATTTTCTCACTTCATTCAACCATCCACCTCATTTTACCCATTGTAAATATAACATTAACTTTCTAGTGATTACTAACACCAACCACTAACATACTAGCACAAAATAGCCATTGACCAAACTATAAAATACACCTCTGAAACCTCAAGACATGTGCATAGTAACTCTCTCTTTCTCTCTCTCTCTCTCTCTCTCTCTCTCTCTCTCTCTCTCTCTCTCTCTCTCTCTCTCTCTCTCTCTCTCTCCTCCCTTGAAACTCTACTTTCACCTTATCTACCATCAATAATGCTCTCTTTTGAGCCCACATCCATGACTCAAGCAGACAAAGAAGGCCCGCAATGTTTTGATATTCAAAAAAAATTATAATCCTTATTTGTTAGCTTGTAAATTATGATTTCCAATAATCTTAATAAGAGGTCTCCAACCTATAAATAGGCCCCTCTCCTTATTTTAAAGCCGGCCCCAATATCTCACATAGCACTCCAACACTCTATGCGAGAGGAGAGACTTAGGCGTAGTAACCACTTTGTGAGCTTCACTTTTGCTGTGAGAGAAGATTTCAAGCTAAACATTGCCAAGTGAGAGAGGATGAGTTTAAAATCTCAAAACCACTATTGTATATGTTCCTCCATCATCAATAAGTTGAGGTTTGGTGCATCAAAGGCATTATTCGACTTTTAAATATTTGTCCTTCCTCTGTTGCAATACAGTTTGGTGAATTCAAGGTGACTTGTGTATTTTAAGTTTCTATCATTTGATCTTGTTTGAGAAAGTGTGTTAGTGTGTTTTTATTGCCAATTTTTTGTCCATTGTAAGAGGGTATTTTGGTGAGAGGTCTGCCACACCCTGAGACAGTGTGTGTGTGTGTGTGTGTTGGCAATGTTTATGTAAGGTTTCTGTTGAGATGTAGAGAGAAAGAGAGAGAGACGAGACAAGAGACACACCATATATGCTCCCAAAGACTGATTCATATTGAGGACAAGATACAAATATATAGGTGAGACCAAGTTCAGTAGAGTGAGCCATATATAGCTCCAACACCCCCACTCAAACAAAGGTCTCTAGCTTTGGATGAAAAAACCCTTGGGGAGTTCAAGGGAAAAACCCAAGCCCCTATACAATGTGAAATATGAACCAGCAGTGATGATGTGAAAGTGAATTGTGCATCTATGTACAAATATTCAAGTGACTTAGATATCACAAGGTGCAAATGTGGAGTGTGCATAGTGCATGGTACCTAAAAGATTACAATGTCATATGTACAAAGCTATTACAATAGAAAAGAAGCTAATCTAGAAAGAGTGAGGCCGAAGCAACTCCAAGCTCCGAGCGCAAGAGGATGAAACGTGACTCATTGAGGCCTTTGGTCAAAATGTCTGCAATCATCTGGTCACTTGGACAGTGTTCAACCATATATATTTGTATCTTGTCCTCAATATGAATCAGTCTTTGGGAGCGTATATGGTGTGTCTCTTGTCTCGTCTCTCTCTCTTTCTCTCTACATCTCAACATGGTATCAGAGCCATATATAGCTCCAACAGTTTCCAGTTTCTGAAACCTTAGAAATTGTACAAAGCCTGTAAATTTAACTTGAAAACACTATAGAATGATTCAATTATGGCTGGTATTGGTATCTTTGGAATCATAACCAGAGCTTTACTATGGTTGGTATTTTTCAGAATCAGATTCCGATAAAATCTGGAAAAGTTACGGGCCCTGAAAGGTTACACTAGGAATTCAATTAGTTAAGTAAAATTGAATGGTTTCAGTAATTATTATTAACAAAGACTTTCTTATCCTAAGGTTCTAGAAATTACTGATATTTCCAATTTTCATCATTAAAAATCAATGAGATTAGTCAAAATCGATTCTGGAAGCTGAGGGTGTTGTGTGGAGCTGTGGGGAACCTGCCCGGGACAGTTTTAGCAACAGGTGGTGCTACATGGAAGCTGGGGCCTTGCTTGAGGTGCCAAAACCTACCAAGAACATCCCAAGGGCCCAAAAAAACTATAAAAAGACCCCCTTCCTTCACAAAAAATTAGACTCGAAGCCTTGGTACATTCTCTCTCATCTAGAGAGACCTCTACATAGAAATCACTAGAGAGAAAAGCTCTAGTTGGTTAACACACCCTTGATCCTTTCCTATTAATCTTGGATTAACAGCTTTCTATAGCTAAGCTAAAAACCCTTTAGCTAAGTTATGGTGCAACACTTTCCTTCATCGTCTCCGTCCTTTTTACCTCAAGACCCTTCATAAATTATTCATATGGTCATCCTCTCTTTATCTTTTGGGTTTCTCTCTCTACTTCAAGACTTCTGCGAATCTGCCCTCTCTCACTATCTCTCTCTCTAACCCCTGCGCGTACGCTCTCCCATTCTTGGTGTAATACATCCTTGCCTCCTAAACCGGCTTTGGCTCTGGACAGTAGTTTCCTTCATGGATTACCTCTTAGTAAAGTGGTGCGCCATCAAGTGAGCTCTTCGATGAACGGCCTCAAAACAGAGGCGGTTTTACTAAAAGGGTGATTCGGCACCAACCCTTATGCTATAGCTTTCTGCGCTATTGGTCATCCCTCTCCAAACCTCTCTCGCAAAGGTTCCGTGCTGCAGTCACCTACTCAGTGGCACACCAACCCTTATGTTACAACTTTCTATGTTGTTGGTCATCCCTCTCCAAACCTCTCTCGCAAAGGTTCTGTGTTGTAGGCACCTACTCAGTGGCACACAAATAAGACTCATACGGAGGTATCCTGTGTGTTCTACAAACCCCATGCTGGTTATGATCCTCTTCCCGTGCCCTACAAACCCCACGCTGCATCTCTCTCTTCGAGCTCAAGCTTGCAAGACAAGTAGCTGGCAGTCTTACCTGGTGCCGTCCACCTCCTATTGGAGTCTTGGGAAGTAACAGCTTGAAGCACTCTATCAGGTATTCTCTCGGCTGTGTAATTATGCCCTGCAACCATGCCTTGCAGCAGTTTGGCCCTGTCTCCCTATTTCTTATATATCTACCCTCAATAAGATGCCCCCCACCCCCCACCAACTACTTACAGGTTACACCATTGCTGTTAGCCCAATTGCATGCTTGCAACTCATGTCCCATTACCATCATCTCACTTTCCTAGGAAGCTATGGAACTCCATTCCAACCCTTTAAAGGCAATACACCTTTTAGGTAGTCAGAAGCATCCTCTACAACATGGTTTTGATAAGCTCCTGTAACTTTTGTCCCATTGGCTCCTCTTGACCATTGGCTGTGGATACGTCTTGCTCCTCTCAATTTTGTCCATGTATTTGACAGAAAAGACACATGAGAAAAAATAGAAAGAAGTTAGTAAGGTCAGTATTAAGCTGACTTGGCCCTCACTCTCTTCCTCCCTCTCTCCCTTGCTGTAGAGCCAACCAGTGCCTTCTGTGCATGTTCGCTCACTTCTCAACCTGCCTTTGTCCCTGTGCCTTGTGCCACACCCATCAAAGCCACGGATTTTGGGTGCCCATATACCCCTGTTGCCACATCTAGTAGGACAAAGGCAGAATAGGTAGTTGTTGCCCCTTTCCCTCACTCCCTTCCTCCGTCTCTTGCTTCCTCTCAAGCTCATTCCCCATTTCTTTATAAACTCACTTATAGCAGCACCACCTAGCTTCTTGTTGCTGTATTGCTTTTTGCAACCTTCAATGTTGAAAATCTGGAATAACTGCGGCACCCACTATTGATGGTTCTACGGCTTGTGGGAAGGTCTTTACACCCATTTTCCTGCGGGTCTGTCTCCGAGAGAAAGGGTTTTTTCTTCAACAAGATCGCGATACTCATTTTCAAAGGGCCTGCAATGTGTAGGGCACCCCTTTCCATGGCCTTCCACTACACAAGAGCAGGCCATTTTTGTTTCACAAAAATGGGATCAATGGAAATGATTCATCAACATTGGCCTGTGATACCCATGATTCCAGCTTGACACAAGCTATCTTTCTCTCCCAATCCACTTCCCCTTTACTTTGGTAAGCAACTCTACCTAAACACTCTGGTTTTGCTAAGCCAAGATCGACGGGGATGCTTCATATGAGTTTGCTCAACTGAGGATGCTTTAGTATACTCATGCATCTGCCTTAACCCATGTTATAATACCTTTTCCCCCCTCTACAAAGCCCCATTCCCATTACTCTGTAGAGTGCCTTTGCCAAATCTCCCTCTATACCTTACTTATGGTAGTTAATGAACCTTTTCCATGCTTATCTTCCTTGATTAACGCTTTTTAGTTGTTACTTGAGCCAAGAACAGGAAGTTAAACACTGCAACATGCCCTTACTGCAAGCCCCCCCCCCCCCCCCCCCCCCCCCCCCCCCCCCTTGCCCTTTCGCTTCACTATTCATTTTTTAGCTAATCAGCAAGTTCTACTCATTATCTCCTACATTGCTTGTAGATGCAATGAGTATGTTCTGGAAAGACTCTAAAAGGTACGGCAAGCCAACAAACTTTAGCTACTTAATGAGATCAAAAGCATGTGTCCTTAGTGCTAAGACTTGAGTTAAAACATCCAATAATTGCATCCACAAGTGATGATTCTTGCTCTTGAGGACTTCCTTTGTTCGACAAGTGATGATCCATGCCAGTTATAGGTCCCTTGCCCTTGCATGAACATCAAGTCCAACCAGTTCTCTTGGTATTGAGACCTAGAGTAGCTAGCTCAAAGTTTATTCCTTTGCCCTTGCATTAATTAAACATCCACTTGTTGCATAGATCTGCTTACTTCACACTGCCCAAGCCGAGCAATCACCATTTCCATCAAACCCATGAGCAGAGAAAACCTCACTTTCCCACCTTCAAGCACCCCTTATTGTCTCCATGCAACCATGTCTCTCTACTTGACTATCCACTACCATAACAAAATTTTCAATATACAAGGTCCTTTTTAGCTTTGCTAACCTTGGGGCAACTTTACTATCTTTTGCTAGAAGACGGTAGTATTTAACCTACCCTCACGGCCTTGCACCCCACCTTACAATTGTACAAGTTGTTTATTAATCTCCACATGCATTCGGTGCAGATGTAGCCCTTCCAAGGAATTTATCACTTTACCCTCATCTAAAAGGCACCAATCTTATAGCTATATGTGGATTTTATCCCCCTTCTACATGTGTTTTATCCCTTCATCTTGTACATCCACACCATGCTAAAATTGATAGCTTTATGTGCCTTGACCCCACCTTCCTTGTATGTTATAACCTAAAACTTTAATCATCCTTGACCTTACCTTGAAAGTTAATTCCATTTTTCCACCTTGTACATTCCCCGGTCTTTGCCTCGCCTAGTTGGTGACCTAGAACCAAGTTGAACCCGACCTCATAAAACTCTAATGCTAAACCATATTAAACCTTGCCCCTTTTTGGTTGTCTTAAAACCTTGCATACCTTAACTTAAAAATGCCTCTACCAGCTTTTTATTGGATACAGTGTTATTATCATAACCAACGTCTGTTTACTTAATTATCTACTCGCTGGACACAGTTAATAACCTACTGACACAGACTTGCACTCCACCTTACAATTGTTCTAAATTGTAATTTGTAAGTATCCACATACATCCGATGGAGATACAACCCTTCCAAGTCCACATACATCAGATGGAGATGCAACCCTTCCAAGTTCATTTATCAGTTTAGCCTATGGTGAATTGCACCAATTTTATAGTTTGTCATCGCTTTTTGCCTCGCCAAGTTGGTGACTGGTACTAAGATAGCCTTGCCCTCATAAAAACTCTAATCCTAAGGAAATTTAACCTTGCCCCCATAACCCCAAGCTTCTTTTAAGCTAAACGTTTGCCTCCACCAGACTCTTGGCCCAAACCTCAACCTAACCTTCCACCACACTCTCGCCCCAAACCTTAACCTAAGCTAGCCATGTATATCGAATTCATTGTTGTACAGCTCAAGACTTCAATCTTGTATAATGAAGAAGAGGTTGCGACAAAATCTCTTGGAGAAATCTAACGTTTTGACCCTTATCAAGGATTCTAGTGCTTCATGAAACCCCCTAGCCATTGGTACTAGTTTTATGCAATCTCTCTAAAGATCACAAAAAATCAACACCTTAAAAAATTCCACTCCCAAGGAGTTACACTGACTTTCAACTAAGCCAATCTATTTCTTGGTATTCATCCATCACCATGAAGTTGTACACAAGCCCATTTAATGCTCAACTAGAGAAAGCCAATATTTTTCTTGGTATACACCCATCACCATTTTAAACTCTTAAAGTTGTACACAAGCCCAATGAATGCCCAACAAAGCCAATCTATTTCTTGGTCTACATCCATCACCAGTCAAACTCTTAAAGTTGTACTCAAGCCCAATGAATGCACACCTACCCACATTTCCCTCCAAAAGTCTTAGATTTTTTTTCCCTCCAAAAGTGCTTATAAAACCAATAGCCTAAAGAGAGAATTTTTTGTATTCATGGAATGCCCTAATGAGACTCAATAAGTCAAAACGTGTTGGCAAATGCCATGATGCCATGTTTTAGTAAAATCTCTCTTTTTTCCTTTGTGGGATCCCTTCTCTCCCTTTAAGCTTATGTGAAGTACTCGCACGCTTGGCTTTTCAATTAATTAACCACAGCGTGCATAAACCTTAAAGACCATAGTTACAAAGACATGAACTGAACCCAAATGAAGGGGTTTGATTTAGGTACAATAGTAGGATCAAACTTCTAGCTTGGTTAGGAAAGCCAAAAGAGCTATGGATGTGCGGTGCATTACACTGTGGGAGTTTGAAATGAGAAGAGTGCATTCTCGAAAGGGTACTTTGAGACAAGAACAGTTATGATGTGGTTCCATACTATGT
Source organism: Adiantum capillus-veneris (assembly GCF_014529385.1). Taxonomy (NCBI): domain Eukaryota; kingdom Viridiplantae; phylum Streptophyta; class Polypodiopsida; order Polypodiales; family Pteridaceae; genus Adiantum; species Adiantum capillus-veneris. The sequence goes on from NC_140945.1 coordinate 67,336,011, forward strand.
GGTCAATATAGTAAATGCGAATGATGAGAAATTACTTCAGAGGAACCCAAAGATGATCAACTGGCAAGTGCCAAAGGAGAGGAAGAAGAAGAGACGTTTTATGACTCCCCATAGCATTTTGAACGAGAGGACGATGCAAATAATGAATGCTCTGACAACCCAAGAGAGCAAGAAGAAACGATAGTAGATGTTAGGTTTTATGATTTTTCAAATAAAAAGTTTAGACGTCAAGAGTGCTACAAGAAAAAGAGAGCTGAAAACAAACCAAGAGAGAATCCTATGCCTAGAATGAGGGGCAAATCAAGTTTTCTAATGCTTGTAAAAGCTAAAGATTGTGTTAAGGACAAGATATCTGGAAGGCTCTCTAAAGCTCAAAATAAAAAACAAACGAGAGCATGAGAGACCTACGAGAACAAACCATAACATCAAAATTTGAAACAAAACGCAAACAAACAACAAAACCTGGAATAAACGAGTTTGCAAAAACCAAATGGACCAAGGTAGAGAGAAAGAAGAATTACCAAGGAGCTTAAGAAAACACTCAAGGAAGTGTGGACAATGAAAGTCGAAAGACGGGAACGAGAAGACGATAAAGATGAGGACAAAATGAGAGTGCCATCCCACTACAAAAAGTTCACTATCCAAGATCGGAAGGTAGTGATGATGCAACCTCTATGAGAGAGAAAGGACAAGGAGCCCTACAATGGGCATGAGGATGCAACGAAGATATACTTGGTAGGACACGGAGAAGAGCCATGGCTAGCCTACACAACAACAACAACTGTAGCTTCTATCTATGTTCAAAAAGAAGATAAGAGGATTTTTTCAATAAGCATGTACGTTCGAAAGAGTTTAAAACAAGAGACTCTGTCCTAGTTTATACATTGAAAGAACATGCTAAGAAGCTTAAAAAGCAAGGGATGGCACCCTTGGTGATCATCAATATATCACCAAGTGGGGCCGTCAATCTTGGTACATTGGATGGTGAAGAAATGCCTAATTGGATTAGTGGATGTTGGTTTAAAAAGTATCGTCTACCACTACTCTAGAGCATGCTTCAACAAATCCATATGGAAAAGAAACAATCTCAAGAAAAGCAGCGCGTAGTCAAAGAATCTCAAGACAAAGCCAAAGAGCACATGGCTAAACGGAAGCTTCTACGACCACAACAGCAGCAAGGACGACCACTATGGATCAATATAATCAAAGTACAAATTTTGAAGAGGAGCATATAGTGGATCCAACCATAAAATTCAAGCTTGGAGGTAATCAAGTGGAGGCCAGTGCAATCCTAGATTTTGGAGCTCAAGGACATCTTATTTCCTACAACCTATACAAGCAACTGACACTTGATGGAAAGCTTCAGCCAACACAATAGGACATTCACAGTTATTTAGAGCACTCAATGAAGGAAATGGGATGGACGGTGATACATGTGTAGATCAATCAATACCTCTATCCGCATAAGTTTTATGTGGTAGAAGATAAGCCGATGCAACATTCATTATTGCTTGATCAGCCATGGCAGCATAAGTACGATGTATAGATTGATTGGAGCTTTGATACAGCCAGCATTCAACATGCAAAAGAAAATCATGTGGTTCCATTTGCGAAAAAACTAAACCACAAACCGGTGGTAACTTACAAGCTAAGGGAAAAAAAAACGCTTTCCTACAACAAATCAACAATGGATCCAAAGAGCAAAACAAAGGAGATTACTACTGCAGCACCAAGCTGGTCCTGGAATAGTATAAGGGGTCTATTTGGAAAACCCATCAGGAAATAGACACCCTGTAATCACAAACAACACCTAAGAAAGTCTGGGTTAAGAAGGCAGAGGTTGCACAATTTAAGCAGACTCAAGCTTAAAGCTATCTCAATAAAGACAAATGCTAAACCTCACAAACAACCTCAACAGTACAATCAGGTATGTGCACCAAAGAAGTTGATTGTTGCACTAGGAAATCAGGTGCAAATCTGGATTCCAAAGCGACACAACAAGAATGTCTCTTCAAAACAAACCCCTCCCATCCAACCAACACCAAAGCCATCTGTCCAAAGACAAATGTGAAGAAAATTTGGGTACCCAAAAAATTATGGCAAACTCAAAAATACCAAACTCAAATTTGGGTATTTAAACAAATGCGAACACAAACTCCATATATGGATCTTAAATTCAAACAAGACTGTCAACAAAAGAGGCACCACAAACCTGAAGTACCAAAGCAACCATTGTCAATCAAACAACAAGCGGCACAATTAGAACGATTATTATTTCACCGCTCTCCTATTGGTACTGACTTAACAGGAAACCTCAAGATCGTATGCCAATAAGAAAATTGCTATACCCTTCTCTCGCACAACGTTAATTTTTCCCATGCATTGATCAAGTATACATATAGGGCCGCATTACATGGCCTGCATTAGCATAGCTTGATAACCTATGCACAACACATACCCTAGGGCGATACACCATCATCCGAGAGGACTCCAACTAGGAGGGGGGAGGCATTCTCAATGCAAACCTGACAGGCTTAGAAAGTACTAAAAGGGCACTTTTTCTATGCTTTTGGGTTTTGTTGCGTTTGATTGCATATTTTTTTTTATGAACTTAAGTATGTATGCCCTTATCTAATGTGATTCTGTAGAGATATGAAGACAAACACCGGAAATGAGCCTCTAGGTGAGTGTAGATATGTAAAAAAAACCGAGAAAACCGGAGCAATCGGGTCAAAAATATTACGAATGATTGTACATAACAATTTATTGTGTTGTTTTTTATTTATTAATATTTTTTGGGTTAATTTAGTTGTTTTTCTTTTATTTTTGTTAATTATCTAGAGAAAACAAAGAAAATAGAAAAATCCTTTTATTTTTGTACCCCCAATATAAGATATTTTGGGCCCCACTTACTACCTCATTTTCACTATTCATAGTTAGAGAGAGCTTGAGAGACCTAGAGCGTGCAGACCTTCTATGACCTTGTACGTCGCACATGGGACACCGACCGATACCAGACATGAGAGCCTAGGCTCATTACCATGTACTCTACTTGTTATATGCTAACTTCATCGCAAAAAACCTACGAAAACCGCAATGTGGCATCAAGGGGAAGAAACCAAAACGGCATTGTATTTGACAACCACTAAGCCAATAGCTACAAGACTTGATAGGGGGTTAACCCTATGCTAGATGAGTGTGTCTATGACCTCCTATGCTGGTTTAAATCAGCTAGAAAAACCCTAACTTCTTGGGGCCTGTAGAAGTCAATCTGAAACAAGTCGTCAGATTGACACCAAACTTCATGAATAGGTGCTCCTCAAGGGTGTCTACAAGCCCATGTAATTTTCTCCATGATAAAACTACTAGAAGTGGACCAAAACATCATGTTTGACTTCAGACATGCAAAGCGTTATTTGACTCTCACAGCCAAATGGTGCGTTCGTTTGCCACCAAACTTCACGCGCATCATCAACATACCATCAACAACCAAAACATATATTCAAACATCAAAGAAAGTCATCACCAAACATTTCCTCTCAAAAAGACTCAATTTGAGCGATAAATTGCCAAACATGGTATCCGTAAGGCCAAAGGCTTCACTAAAGTCATGGAAAGATGCCTTACTGCATCTACAAGCTTGAATGATCGAGCTCAAGAAGATTCATCGGGGAAAGTCATCCCACAATGTGAAAATCCATTTCAGAGAGACTGAAATACCAAACATAGAGTTTCTATGCTAAACATTTGACTTTTTAAGTTGAAAACTAGGAATTAGGGCTTAGGGCACTGGCACACATCCTCCCCATGCATCAAAACTTAAATTTTACATTCTAGAAATCATACGCGTATGATGTCTGGCTCGCACTTCTACACATGCAAAGGATATGTTTTTCACACCAACCCCTTAACCATGTATTATATAGCTCACCCACTGAGTCTCATGCAATTTAAACCACATAAAGCCACCATTTAGCCAAAAACCGCTAAGTTGAAGTCCTTGGGCAAAATATGGACTTATCCATAGGAAGAGTGCTCCAAACTAAAATAAACTTGACACAAGGCATGCACATAGCATATACATCATACCCCAATGCTCAAATGTCAATTTTACAAGAAAAGACATCATACGCATATGATGTCTCAACTTGTCATGGAGAGGTTTTGTTAGCATTTTGAGTATCTAGATTTCATTATCATGGCACATTTAGCCTCTACATCAAGTTTGAGCATGTTTGGACATGAGTTGGTAATTATACACCTCATTTTTCTAATTGAAGTGTCCTAAATTCCTTCTATGGCCTTGGGCACATGAACACTTGTCCAAATTCATATCTACATACATCAGAGACATACACACATCATGAGCTAGCTATACACAGGGTTTGAGCCAAAAAAGCCAACCTAGACATTATACGTGTATGATGCCTAGACCCCTTGAATTGACGTGCTGCTATGTTTTTGACAACTCCAACACTTTAACCACATTGTTAATAGCTTGCCAACCAACTTTCATCACATTTGGATACCTTTTGACCTATATTTACCCATAAGGAAAAAATTTGGACGCACAAACTCCATTATTAGCTTTTGACATCCACTTTCAAGCTTAATTTCAAATCTGAGGCTATGGGCACCATGCACATACTATACACAACTTATCCAATGAGTTTCAAGGAGTTTTGCATCAATAGACATCCACGTATGTTGTCTATTCACTCATACAGATGCCAAACTCAATTTTTCATCATGAGCTTGTTCACCACATTGTATAAAGGCCATGATTTCAATTTGGACAAGTTTGAGCAAGGTTGTGACCACTTGGAGCCCAAAGTCACAAAATCCTAGCCTAGTATACACACCCGCTGCTCATTGCCTTCTTTTGATCTTCATAGCTGACTGACCACTTTGGCATGCCCTTAGCACACACAACCAGGCATTGCACTCTTCATAGCATCAACCAAACTTAGTTGCACCATCGTCTTATTGAAGATCCATAGACTTAGAGAGACTACCCTCAAGAGTCACGAGGACCTACACATAGAGGTTCCATACATAGGAAAAACACTACATTTTACAAAAAGATTATTTAGGATAGCCCTCCATAGGTTACCCAATCACACCCTCATTGAATCGTCCTTCTTTATTGAGACATCTAGCTTGGTTGCTCACAATGCCCAAGGATGTGAGGATCTTCACATCATAGAGACGAGGTCTACATTAGAGGCTTTAGAGAATCACTGAGAGGCATCAAGCATGCCCCCTCCCCCGGAGAGTTGAGTATGGAGAGCATTTTGAGGACTGATCCAATCTCCAATAGTAGCGATCAATCTCACCATCTTGCTTACATTTCAACTTTTAAACCCACTTTGTACCGATGGCCTTTTTGCCAGGAGGCAAATCACATAAAGTCCATGTGTCATTTTCTATAAGTGCATCATATTCTGATTGTCGCATGGTAGCCATCCAATTTTTTGAATTTTGCACTTCATCAAAAGAAAGAGGTTCCTCCTCATCACATGAACTAGAAACACCCAAAGAAAAAAAAATTGATGCATAAGAGGCATGTCAAGAACATGAACGAGTACTTCTAGACATAGGTGCATCCAATTTACTGTCTTCATTGTCAAGGCATCCGGTGAGCTAGTCTGTTTTGGTTTCCATACCCACTTGACTTCTTTTGGTTGTCGATGTTGAGATTGGATTGGCCTAGGTTGATTGACAAAAGCCTTCGGCGGTTTGTCGAGGTTGGGTTTCTGTTGATGCATCGTGGATGGACTTGCATTGCCATGTCGTCTTGGTATCCATAATTTCTTTGGATTGGTTTGCATAATGGACTTTTTTACCCAGATTTTCCTAACCACCATTGGAGAATATCATTGGATTGGATCACATGTTGATTGAAGAGGTTCCCATACATAGTCTATTTGTACAAAGGGTGTGGTGAAAGATTGGTCATCTTGCATGAGCTGCAAAGTATTATCATGCCAGTTTGGTGTGGCTTGATAAGTGCACATCCATGGCACTCTCAGAATAACTGCTTCAACAAGATCCTTATCCTCAACTACATGAAAGTGATGAGGATAAATTGTGCCATCAACAATTATTGGTAAATTTTCATGTCCCAGACTGTCCACTATGCCTTTGTTGGCCACTTTGAACCCCATAGTATTTGGTGTTAGAGGTTCCTTTGTTAATTTCCTAAAAGTGGAGTAGTTGACAACATTTTCTCTTGCCCCAATTTCCACTAATGCACGCTCAGTGGTGCCATTGGCAATTTGCAGCATAATGCATAAATCCATGCCACCTAACCATGTATCCTCCGTTTGTATGGATGCTATTGGAGGGGAGTTGATACAATTGATCTATTGGGTCTTTCTTTGACAGTTTTCCTGTTCCTTCCGATTTAATATTCTAATTTTGGCTTCTTGCTATGCCTAATCCTAAATGTCATGGGCTCAACTTTTGCACTGAGCTGCCGCATGTATTGTTTGGAGTTCTTCTGGTGTCAGCGGAAGAAGATATTCCTTTAATTTGCAGCCACTCATCCAATTAGGCATCTCCTCTCTTGCCAATGTTGCAAGATGGATGGCAGCACTTTGTGATATATCATGTATTACAAAAGGTTCCATCCCTCACTTTTTGAGTTTTTTGGAGTGTTGTTTAAGGGTATACACTAAAATGTAATCCCCTTTTTGGAACTCCATCACATGTTGATCATAGAAAGATTTCATTTGTCTTTTCTGAGCATATATCCAACCTACCGCTCTTACTCTAGTTTCATTCAATTGCTCCAGGGTGTCTAGTCTCTCTAACAGCTCGTGTCTCGTCCATCTTAATTGTGTTGCAACTCATAGTGTTTTAATAAAGAATAGTGCAACTCATAGTGTTAAAAGGAGTCGTCCCGATGGAAGTTTTAAAAGCTACTCTGTAAGCCCATAATGCAGTGTGTAGCTTTTGATCCCAATCATTTCTTGAGCCACTAACTATTTTGGTGAGCACCATGCATAAGATTTTATTTGTTCTCTCGGCTTGTCCGTTAGCTTGTGGGTGATAGGGTGCTGATTTTTTATGGATCACCATGAATTCCTCAAGTAATCTTTCAATCATGTTGTTCAGGAAGTGTGTTCCCCTATCGCTCACTATTTCAATGGGCAGACCATATCTTGTAAAGATATGTTTGAAAAGGAACTGAGCCGTGAGTCCGTGCATCACTTTTTTGTGTTGCCTTCACTTCTGCCCATTTGGTCATGTAATTTGTTGCTACTATGATGTATTTTGCATGCGACCTATATGCAAGAGGTAAGACGGGGCCAATAAAGTCGATGCCCCATTTGACAAAAGCGAGTACGTCCATCATTGGATGTAATGGCATGTCATCTCTCTGTAGGGGTGGTTTGGTACGTTGACATTCATCACATCATTTGACATAGGTCTCTGCATCCCTAAATAGGTTTGGCCACCATATGCTTGAGTGAAGTACTAGCTTTGCCATTTTATCAGCAGAGAAATGTCCCCCTCACTGGCCCAAGTGTGCTTGTTCTAGGATAACATAACATTTGCTTTCCATAACACACAATTGTAGTTGTTTTTCCTTTCCCCGCCTATATAGTTGGTTTGTGATTAGCAGATAATGTTTTGCTTCTTCTTCTACAGTTCTCATTCTTGACTTGCCCCATCCCTCTGGGAAGGTCTTGTTTCTTAAGTACTCAGTTATGTGAGTACTCCATTTGGGTGCTTGTGCTACTCGAAACAGGGTGGCATGTTCCACTCGAGGTTGTTTTGTACAGATATCATGTGATTTTACATAACTATGAACACTGTGTTCCATGTTTGGCCAGTAGAGTCGTAGTTTCTTTAGCCTTTGGTATGTATGTTTGTGTTTCCCCATTTTGAAACCCCGTATATTGTATATGAGCCTGTTTGAGATAGCATTTGTATTCTTCTGGCTGTACACATAGTCTCAAAATACCATCTTGACTTTGCTTGTACAGTCGTCCTGCTAAAAGCTGGAGATTTCTTATTGCAATAGTATAAACCAACAAATAATCCTTCCAGTGTTGCAAGGTTTGTTTACCAGATATAATAGTGCTTGGTGATCTACCCAAAAAAAAAAACTTGTTTGTAGGAAGGTAGTGTCTAAATTTTTTGACAGCATATATCATTCGTAGACCTTCTCTTTTCGTAGTAGTATAATTTTTCTCCGCGTTGTTTAAGAGTAGCAAATATGAAAATCCATTTTCTTCTCTCCTGTGGCTGGGCTAATATGCATCCTATGGCATAGGCTGATGCGTCAACATAAGCGTGAAAGATCTTGCTCCAGTCATGGGATTGTAAAATTGGACCAGAAATTAGTTGATGCTTCAATTTGTATAAATCCTTCTCGCATTCTTCTATCCATTCAGACTTAGGAATGAGGGCATACAAGGACTTAGCTAGTACAATATAAATGTATATGAAGCGCGTGTAGTACCAAAAGGTCCCATAAATGCCTGCACTTCTTTCATTTTTTTTGGTCTCGGTAGTGCGGCAATTATTTGTATCTTTTCTTGATCAGTGGAAATCCCGTTTTTGGACACAATGTGGCCAAAAATTTTACCTTGCCTTACCATGAAGACACATTTTTTAGGGTTTAAGAAACTGGGATAAGTTCTGCACTTTTCGGAGACTTTTCCTAGATGCGAATGCGATCACTTCCTAGGTGAGAATGAACAGAAAGATCATCCATGTATATCTCTAAAAATTGTCTTAGATATTCCTTGAATGCATGACTCATTAGTCTTTGAAAAGTGCCAGGTGCATTGGTGAGGCCGAAAGGCATTACCTTGTATACAAATATACCTCACTCTGTTACAAAAGAAGCTATCTTATGCTGATCTTCTTCTTTGATGGTTGACTGGTTGTAGCCGGAGAACCCATCTAGAAAACTACAGGCCGTTTTCCTCATTACTCTCTCAATAACATGATCCGTTATTGGTTATGGATAGTTTTCCCGGATGGTGAAAGCATTTACTTGTTTGAGGTTTACATAGACACACAATTTTCCATTCTTTTTGGGTACTACCACAATCGGGGATACCCAATTGGTGTGTTCAATCTCGTAGATAAACTCCGCATCATTCAATTTGTTTATCTCCTCCTTAATTTTCTTGGCAAGAGTCTCATTGGATGTATAAGTACGTTGTCTGCATGGTTTGGCATCACTTTTAACACTAGGTTGGTAACCTAACAGGACATAAAAGTGTCCTTTCAGGGTTTTGAAAAAAACCTCCAAAACCATAGTAGATCCACTCATTTTGTAAAATCCTTTCATGAGGTTATAGTTCAAGGCCTACTAAACATGGAAAAAATAAGAAACTTGTAAAATTTCTCATCTTTTGGTCACACCAAGCCTCCAAAGTTGATGGACAAGTGAATTTTCATCAAAACAGTCATTTCTTACGTTTTGTTGCATAAAAATAAGATTAGGGATTTTTGTAGGACTTGAGATAAATTCCCTAGTTAACTTCAATGGGTTGGTGATGAGAAAATATGATTGCTTCTCACTCACTATTTTTTGTTTTTCCAAAATAAATAGGTACAAAAAAGTTGAATTTTTACCATTCTGCAAACCTATCATCAAAGTTTCTATAGCCACGTTCAATACAAATAATATATGCATGTTTTCTTAGTTCTCTATTGTTCTTTATGTTCATAAGGAGCCATGGAGCATGTCAAAAGAATAATACATCTCTTACCAAGGGGAATCTTGGGGACAAAGAGGAAGTGTTAAATAAAGCAAACATGAAAAAACTGGGTTGAATATTATGAGTTGTAGAATCCCATAGAAACTATTCAATATCTAGCCAAATTTGATCCTTATGACTAGATATGGTTACTACCTACAAAATGCATGTATTTGTCACAAGAAACTAACAATATTGAAAAAGCTCTACTTGATATACTAGAATGTTTCGTTTTCTTCCATAATTGAAAAAATCAACCATCGTTGTGTACTATGCAAAATAGGGTATCAGGTGCCCCAAAACTCAAGGAATGTTAGCTTTATGTTACAATATGCGACATAGAAAATAAAAAATGAATTTGGATATCATGAAATCCACCAAGAAAATCATCGAAGAGCTAAAATTGGCTAAAAAACAGGATTTGACAATTTTTGTAATTTGGTCATAACTTACAACTTTAATATTTATTTCTCCCTAGAAGCATCAGGACATGTTGAGGACTACTAAAGATAGTTCTGTAGCATTATAGACCTCACAAACATGAATTCTAGAGTGGTATAGTTGCAAAAAGTTGAAAAAATCTAAAAACAGGACCCGTTTTTTCACACAGTTTAGGTTGTGAAATGTTGTGCAAGGACAATGTTAAAGATGGAATTGATATTCCAAAAAAATATCGAGTTTTTTTCAGCTCATGAGACAACTTTCTAGATAGATAGCACCTCAAAATCCATTTTGAAACTCTTGACATAATTCAAGAAAAATGGTCACTTCACAGGACATAAAAGTGTCCCATTACCAACCTAGTGTTAAGGGGTATCGTGTGCTAAACAGATCTCTAGATCTATCCCCTTTAGGTCTTTGTATGACCAAGCAAACACATCTTTATATCGTTTGAGTGTATCTCAGAAGCCACTCTTCTTCTTTGGTGAGGTATGTGGCAATGTATGCCGGTTTAGGTTCCTCACGTGGTTCTGCTAAGTTTATGTATTTGGATTTTTCAGGCCCATCATATAGAAGTTCCAGTTTCTTTTCTGTCTCGTTTGGGTTTCTGCACCACAATTTTTCTACCTTGAATAGTGTACTTCTTGTAGTGGGAAGGTGCATCAAATTTATCATCGTTTGATTCCACATTGGTTTCCAATTTTGTTGTCCAAACTTCCTTCAAAGCTCGTTTCAATTCATTGTACTTGTTTTTGTGCTCCATTTTGGACACTTTATTGCTTTTTCTAAAATGCTCTCCGTTAATGGTTTTTGTTTGTTCTTCTTTTTCAATTTTGTTTTGTTTGAGTTAGGTATCATGTACCTCTTTGATATCCCATCTTTAAGGCAATCGGTTGCTTCAACCAACCTTAAGTACTACGTTTGTCGGTTAACAGAGGTACTGAGTATTCTTCCATCTTGTTTCATTTGTTCATGGGTTTTTAAAAGCATGTTAACCTGTCATGCTTTTTCATGTCCCGGACAATGCTAACTTGCACAATTTTGACATATGCTAACTAGTACAATAACTTTGAGCTACATCTCCAAGATCTATGACATATGATATATCAATAGAAAGCACTTGAAACAAGGAATCCAAATGTACAACCTCCTATAAATTTTGATATTATTTGTAAAAAATTTACCGGACGCCCAACTTTTGGAAGATGTGCTACCTTGAAACTGCTAACTAGCTCAAAAAGCGCGACAAGTTAACATGCTTTCACCCTCATGCATTTATTCCGATATCTATGCTGTTTTTGAGGATTTTGGTTCTAAAAATCATAGTAGACAACTTGTCGATCCTTTTGTTTGATGTTCTGATGTAAGCTACTAGAAAGCTCGTCATCTGCGTTGTCGTGCTGTGACATGTACATAGTGGGAACGCATGCTACAAGAGTTATCTTGTAACTTTTTAGATACATAGTTATATTTTCTATAATGTACATATGCATTTTTAAGTATAATAATATTCTTTCTATCTCATCCTATTATTTATCTCAAGGGTAACCTATTCTTACTTTACCATCAGAAAATACTATGGAAAAAACGTCAATAGCTCCGCCTCTTTAACTTGGGGCAAAAAGCATTGATTCTTTCTTTCTACCATCTCATTATTATCTCACACCCTATCTAGATCATATATCTAGGGTAATTTCCAATCTATATATATTCTATGCATTTTTCATATTTTTCTTATATTTCGTTTTAAAAAACTACTAGGAGGGAATCAAATCCTAGTGGGACACTAGGTGGCATGATTTCAAAGATACACTTATTTTAATGAATTATTGCAAGCATGATTACAAAAATTTGTCAAGGAGCAATGTCATGCTTTCATATGGCATGAGGTGTCCATTGGAATCAAATAAAAGTCCAGGCTAAGGGGACCACAAGAAGACTTTTGATGGCAAAATTGTACCCTATTTTGATGATTTTTTTACACAAGGTTCCAATTCAAATTGGAAAATACATATAAAAAGGAATTCGTAGGTAATGATATGAAGTTTCTGCCCATATTTTTTCTTTTTTATTTGGAGCCACGGTTGAGGAGATATGATCAAAATACTGGACCCCAATCTTCCCACATCATGCAAGGACAACTCATTTCCAACTTTTCCAGTTTCTGTTCACACTGGCTCTTCTCTTCTTGTGTAAACCCTTGTGGGTTCCCTACACCTATAAAAGAGGACCTCTTCTTCCTTGAAAACCACTCAAGCATTCAAGCCATTGATGAGAGGAATTCATGAGGGAGTGAGTAGTAATGCCAAATTGTACTTAGCCATTAACATAAGCCTAAGCCTACACTTTCTCCTACATGAAGACTAGCCATTCTTGCATGCTATCCTTGGAAGATCAACTCTAATGAAAGAAGGTCTTGGACTTGGCGTACCAATCAACATTGAATTCTCCCCTCTTCTTCTCTCTCTATCAATAATGGTGCCGAAGGGTTTGTCAAGTAAGATGTGTTCTACATTGATGTTTTTTTGATTTCTTGTTGTTTTCTTTTTCATCTCTAATTCAACATATATATATATATTTATATATAATCTCATCTCCTTAACCAAACCTATCTCTCTCACTCTTAGTAATTCATCCTCTCTACAAATTTTAGGTTCTCCTTGCTACAGGTACATCTCTCCCCGCAGTATCCTTATTGCCTACGGGCAAGAATAGGTCTTGGGAGGGAAACTCTCTTCTCTTCTCTTTCCTTCTCTTCCCTTCTCTTCTCTCATATCTACATTTTTCACATACTAGAGTTATCCTAGATGAATAATCCATATGATGATAATTTCTATCGCTTTCACTCTGTACGATCTATTAGAATTAACATATGGATTAGCCGTAAAATACACTTTCGATAACGTATAGTGTTTCTCTTTGGCCTTGAAAGGATCAATGAAATACTTCTATCACCAGATCCCATTATACTACCTCTCATAGACTATAACTTTTCTTTTGACATAAGCGTCGTTATCTTGTTATGAACCAAGAGGATTTGTATACACAATTAATCCCGATCACTAGACAAAATATATATATTATGGTAAGCACAAAACTACAATTCCAAAGAAGAATTCGTAACCTATTTGGTTAATCAAGATTGAATGCCATTAACTCATCTATTAACCCTTTCATATTACCCATGATACGATATGACCATAGCCTCGATGTTTTTATCTTTGTGTTGTTTTGACATTCTCTTTTGTGTTCTTTCTTTGTGTGTGTGAGTGCAAGAGAGAAAGAGTGGTCTTATTTGATTGCACTTCTTTCCAAACCCTAGTCTTCATGGCATCTATGGTTTAACTCCTTCATATAGTTTTTTTTGAGTTCTCTCACAAACTCTCACATCCATAAGCCGGGTGCTTTCTTGGCAAGACCGCAAATTTCTTGACAACGTTGTCCTCTAACAGCTTATCCGTGGAGTCCTGTAATGCTTCTTCATCCGTTTGGTCAAGGTCCCTTACTGAGATCTCATCCACTATGCATCGACAATCTACAACTTCTTCCCTGTCAGGGACTTCCAGTTTTGATTTTGGATTTTGGCTGACACTCATCATCTAGATAGGAGTGATATCATATCCTTCCTCATCGCAGAGTTTGATCAGGGTCACCTCATTTACGCATATATCAAGAGTAGCCGATATCTGCTGCCATCCAAAAGGTTCGAACATCTCTTCTGGAAAAGGCTCTGGTACATATGCCTCATCTTGTGTTGACCTATCATGATTACAATCTTCCCTTTTCAAACTAATGCCCTCGGAAGCCTCACTTGTCCATTTGTGAGCTTTGTTCTGTAGCCAAAACCAGGTATTTCTCCTTCTTGGTCAGTTGTGGAGTTTAGTTCCTCTCCTGGGGTTCCTTCCACCCCTGTATAGCTATGGTATTTCTCCTTCTTGGTCAATTGTGGAGTTTAGTTCCTCTCATGGGGTTCATTCCACCTCTCTATAGCTATGGTCCGTGACATTGATCTTCGTAGTGACATCCTTGTTTCTTAGGTAGATATAGTCGTAAACCCAACCTTGTACCATTTTGAGCTGACATAGAAATGGTCTGCTCAATATGATATTAAAATTGTTGCTCTCATTGAAATTCATATTGGCGAACATATGCTCACATGCAATTACGCAAGAGGTTACAATGATTTGCTCCAAAATGCCAATAGATCTCTCCAGATACCCATCTGCTAATTGGAGTTTCATTCTAGTTTTTCAGAGAGCAGGTTTCCCACATTTTCCCACATTTCTTTGGTGGCTATGGCTATTCCGACTCCACTATCCAATATTTCTATCGACTTCACGTCTTTGTACTCCATGGCCAAGGTAGTATTTCCTTCTTCCCCTTCACAATAGTCTCCTACCTTGTTCAATGGCACTGGCTCATGTTTAACTTGTTTCAAGATTTGGGTATTCAATGTTTTTGGAGAAGCATTTGGTGGCGGAATTACCAGCCCTATTTTCTCAAAAAAAAAATTCCACCTCTGTCCAAAGATGAGGTCTTATATGCAGTAACTCTGATAGAGTTAGTGTACAATGGGTAGGGGATGACATCAGCTCATGAAGACTTTTGGTATCCATCATCTTAGGATTAGCCTTCCATTGAGATGGTACTTTCTTTACCGGTGATTTGGTTTCATGGTTGCCAATAAATGAAGGTAAAATCTTCAATGACTGAGGTTTTTTGTCTTCCAATATATTTGTACCTGCATCACCATACAGTGATCGGATATCATTTGGGTAGAGCTCATGCTCGAGGTGGATCTCCATGATTGGTGCTGATTGAAGCGTCAGGTTTCCATCTTTTTTGTTTCCGATATGTTCCCACAAATCCTGTGGCCATTGTTCTTCCACCTCAGGAATTGGTAGAGGTTCTTGCAAATACATTCCCATCTGTTGTATTGGCTGCTATCCTCGTATTGGCTGCTATCCTCATATCCAAGGGCATTTCTTTTAAAATCTATTTGGTCTCTATCTTCGATTCCACGTTCCTTTAACTCTTGAATTTTTTCACGGATTAACACCTCAGTTTTTGGAGCAGTTGGAATTGGTGGTTACATAAGCACTTGAGTGGCTTGGATGAGCTCCTTGCACATCTTTAACCTCTCTTTTTCATTCCCTGGGTGAGGGTACGTTAGCCACCTATCCTCCAGAGTTTGGTTAGGCTTTAACCTAGTATCTTAAGCTTTTAAGATCTCGTCCAAGGGTTCAAAGACCTTGTCCACCAAGACAGATCCTCCCGATGATATTGTTGATGGCATTGCTACATCGCCTTTTTCCTTAAGTTCTCTTTCCATCCTCAACTGTTCCTCTGTTTGTAGTAATTTGGTTTCCAAAACCGTTTTTTTTTCTCTCTTTTGGATTTTATTTTGTCTTGTTTTGCCTTCCAGGATTTCCTAGGGGTTTTGATAGACACATTTTTTATCTCTGTTTGGTTGGCTGGGGCGTTTCTTGCAGCCTCATGTGCTTGGGCTCTCGTTACCACGTTTATCGAAATGGTTGGTTTTGTTTCTGATCCACTTGAGCTTAGCACAATTCCAATTTTATTCATGGTTGCTTTCCCTTTGTTATCAAGGTTTTTGGACAATGTGGAATGAGATGGTCATTTGTACACTCTTCACAGAATCCAAAAAGTTTTATTTGTTCTCCTTTGTGTGGACAAGTCCTTGCCCAATGATCACCGCCACATTCATAGCATGGTCATACAGGTGGTGGAGAAGCTTGTGGAGCCCCCATCGTTTGTCTTGTTCTAGGAGGATATCCCCTAGGTTTGTAGTTCTGGTTTGTCATGAACATAAGCATATTTTCATCGACCAAGTAATGGTTTTTTGTTGGTTGTGCTATGTATGAGGGCTCTGGCATCTCTTCAAGAACCATCCATGGAATTTGTCCCTCCAAAGCATATGCACTCCCATCAAACCCCCTTTCATAGGTAATGTCTAAATCTTCTCGGTATGAAACAACCTGGACCATACTCTGATCAGAAGGTTCTTCTATAGGTTGAGAAATCCTTACCATGGACCTGTTTTCTTGGGATAACGGAGGTTGATGTCCCAACACAGGTTGAGGTTTTTCCTGCCCTTGGATTACATTACTAGGCCCAACTTGGTATCTTGGGGTGGGGGGGTAGAAACTGATGCCCTCCATGTGGCCCGTATTGTCTCTCACTAACATAGTTTCTATTATAAAAACATTTGTGAGTTTCATGGTTTGTCCATTTTTCTTCAATAGCACACCACTTCAATACATGCGATATGTTTACTTCTGGCCTCTACTGAAGGTTGCACCACTGAGTTGGATGATCTCCTCCACAAGTGTCACATTTTTGGGTGGACGGTTGTCGTGTGTTTAATTTCGTCTTGTTTCCTTGGTTCATCCTTCTGATCACTTCCTTGATCATTTGATCAACGTTTGACACAGCTGGGTTTTGCCCACCCAGTTTCATTGTGGACTCACTAGTGGTTGAAGAGGTGCTACTCATCCCTTGGTCTGTGTCTTCTGTCACCTCTCTATATGCCTTGCACTTGTCTACCAGATACAACACCTCTTTCGTGACTTGATCAAAAGTAACACATGCCTTTAAGTGCAAGTTTTTTTTTAGAGTGCCAGTTTACAATCCTTCTATGAAAAGTACTGACAGTCTCTCATCTTGAGGTAGTTCTCTAGCAGGGCATATTTCTATGTATTTCTTGAAACGAAGCGAGGCTTCCTTCACCTTTTCCTTCTCCTTTTGTCTAAATGCATAGATATGGGAGACAATATTATGCTTAATTCCTCTCTTTGAGAATTCCTCAGTGAATTCTCAGAGAAGTTGCTCAATACTTGGGAATTCCAGGTTGTTTAAAGGTTGAAACTAGGTCAAATCAATTCCTTCTAAAGTCAACCCAAAACCTTCATATTGAGTATGGAAATCAGTTACCCGTTCCACCCTCATTACTTGTCTGACGATCAAAACATGGGTGGCGGATCTCCGATCCACTATACATTTTGGGTACACATTTTGCCACTTGAGATGGTCGCATGTGTCTGGACTCGACAACCATCCTCACCACCCCTGGTCCTCCTGGTGTGGTCTCTCTAGGTTCATAATCTCCCCTTGGCACTATAATTGGTATCCTATCCGCTATACGTTCATCAAGTCGATCTTGTAATAGTCGGAGGGATTTAGTGGTGTAAGTCACGTCAGGTATTGCACTGCCCCTGTGTGTGTTCATACATTAGGTGAAATTTGGACTCACAAAGGGGCCCTTCAAGGATTTTGACTTTACCTCTCTCTCTACCAAAACGGGCTCATGGATAAATGTTTGCAAACCAACTCCAAAGTTGGCAAGGGTTTGACAATTAGAATGTCATCTTCAAGCTCTATCTACTAATATACAACACGCCATGAGATTTTTTATATTTTAGAAGATTCTTTTTTTGATTCACCTATGATGTGAAAACTCTATCGGAATCTAAGTGAATAAAAAAAAGAATCTTCTAAAATATGAGGAATCTCATGGCGTGCTATATATCAATAGATAGAGCTTGAAGAGGAAATTCTAACTGTCAAACCTTCGCTAACTTTGGAGTTTTTTTGTAAAAATTTATCCATGTGTGCATTTTGGTAGAGAGAGTTAAAGTCAAACTGCTTAAAGGGCCCCTTTGTGAGTCCAAATTTCACCTAACAAAAGCCCTAGATCCCGTTGATCCCATTGGCCCTATGTTCAAAAATTGTTCATGTCCAAAAGAATCTTTCACTCTGGTTCTCACTGGACTTACATGCCCATTTTCTTGTCTCGTGTGAGTAGTCATGGTTTTCACTTCTTCTGGATATACATAGTATTGGTGGAGTGGTCCCCCAAAATATGTATATCGTTCTAACTCTTACGATCCATAGGAGAGTATTTTCATCCATACTTGTCCATTATGACCACTAGAATAAATCTCCCCTCTGTGTAAGCAAAAATGTACAGTTTTTTGCGGTCAGTCCGTTCCTTGATGCAGGGTTCATCACATCTATAATAGAGTGTTTGTTCTCCATTATTGAATTTATATAGCCCCAAGTAAGTGTTGTCTGTATTAAGCCGCTCTGTCTCATTGGTGCATTTGAGCATCGTATTTTGCTTATTCATATTGGGTGGTTCATCTGCTAGCTCTTCATCTATCTTGTCCTTGGTGCCAGTCATTCCCCATTTTTCCACAATAAAGGGGTTGTGAACCACTAAGTACATCATTCCCTCTCTATCAAAATACCTATCCTTGTCATAATCCACATCTATAAGGTCTCTAAACTCACTTGTCTTATTTTCCAACTTAACACAGTAGCGGTACACTCCATCCTTATAGATTTTGGCCTTAAGAACATTTTCAAATTGAAACTTCAAGTACAACAATTTTACGTCAGATGCAGGTTGAGAAGGACCCGCCCCCATGGAAGCTTTTTCTTGAGGGTTCAACTTGCTGGAGTCCTCAGCCATTAGGCTGTATGATCTTTCTGATGAGGTGTTAGAAAATCTTTCCTCTACTATGGGTTCTAAAGGAGGATGCAATGGTCTTTGATTCACATCGCCTTCATTTGAGTGATTGCTCACTTGGTCTATGATGCTGGGATTGCTATTCTGATACAATATTTTTGATCGCAAATTCATGAAAAATTGGTATTGCAAAATCCAAAACGGGTTACCTCATTAGCTAGCATGAATTCCCCATTTTGATCTTACTTGTTGGGTAGTATTCTCTAGTACCTGTAATCTGTCAAAAAATGCTTGATAGCTGTGAGTTTACAGTCGTTCCTGTTAGTTGTAGCTTTCAATCGACAAAATTTAACGAGGTTTTTCAATAGCACACAATTTTAGTCACAACATCAACAATTCAGGTCCAATTTCAATTTTGTAAAAGCCACCAGGTTCCTGTGGACTACCTCTCTATGTGGTAAAATCTTGCTTTTATTCTGACTAAGAGGAACATGGATCGCGATCCATGTTGGGAAGCCAAATTGACATTTCTTGGTATCATCAGATTCAACATGATTAGTAGGTACTATGGCATCAAATCTTTTGGAAATGGACCTTTGTATTGGAAATTAGGTCAATTCCAACACTTTGCTAGAGTTCTTGACAAGTTTGGGCTTGTTGGAGCTATATATGGCTCACTCTACTCAACTTGGTCTCACCTATATATTTGTATCTTGTCCTCAATATGAATCAGTCTTTGGGAGCGTATATGGTGTGTCTCTTGTCTCGTTTCTCTCTCTCTTTCTCTCTACATCTCAACATGGTATCAGAGCAGTAACGATCATGCGCCGATTCAATTCATGGTGACAAAACAATATGTGTATGCGATTTGCATGTAAGATTCAAAAATTGCTACAAATTTTATTTTTGAGCATTGATTCTTGTTAACTGTGGTTGTTTTGTGTTTAGAAGAATATGATTAGTGTTTTGTGTGACGTTTATTGCTAATCAATCTAATCGTTGATTACGTTTTCTTGTTGATGACACCCTGAACTTCATCTCAATTTTTCTTGCTGTTCTGCTCAAAATTTGGAGAAACGGCAAAAGCGCAATGGAGCGTAGCACAATGGCACTTTTCATCCAAAACTTGTTTGTCTCCTCGAGCTCTTCGATTTGAGTTCTAGGTTTGCGTCAATCGGAGTTCGCAGCAGAAAGTTATGCTATTTTTACTGCAATTGAGCTTGACGCATCTTTCTTCGTCCTACTTCTTCGTGAAGCGTCCACGATCGTTTTTCTTATTTTGGCGTTAACTTTTTTGAGAATATTTAGCTTTTTGCTATTCGTATTGTGGCCGTCAATCTTGCGTCTCACGCCAGTCTATTTTGAGGACTCTTTTATTATTAACGTCTCCTTTACCTTGCCCTTTTTGGGTGACATCTCTCACATCTTTGGAAGTTCCTTGAGCATCCTTCTTACGTTTATCATTGACAGAACGCAGTCCTCATATCTCTCTCATTCTCAATTGTGGCCTTCACCATATATGGTGTGCAAATTCTTCGATCTTATCTTATACGTCTTCTCGCAACAAGATATGGCTATGAATATTCTCGTCAACGGCTTTCCTTCTGGCCAGCGTTCTGTTCCTCCTTTCCAAAGTCAAGGTTTTCCAGGCTGGAAAGCAAAGATGTTTTTAATTCTTGAAGGTGATGAACTCTCCGATGTTGTTCTTGGAAATCATGTTTGTCCGCCTCAGCCTGTTGATACAGATAATGATAACGTGCTTATCACTGAAGGACCTATATTTGAACATTGGAATGTTGCCTATACGGATTGGCAACGACGTGATAAAGCAGGTCGTCGGTATATTCTTTCTGCTCTTACTGATTCCCTTTTGCTTGATATGTATGAACTGCCTACTTCCCACGACGTATGGAAGTACCTTATTGCAAACTTTCAGAAGAAATCTGTCACAGAAATACTTTATTTGAGAGGGTTGCTTAACAAGTTACAATATGAAGTTGGTACTGCCATGACGGGACATATTGAATCTTTCAAATCTATTATTAGTCAACTTGTTGCTACCGGTGATCCTATTCCACAAAAGCAACTGATTACACTTCTCCTTGATATGGTGAAGGACTCTTCTTATGATAACATTGTTACTATTCTCTCTAATAAAGATGGTCTTGATTTCGACCAACCCTGCATGTCTTTAATTGAATACTCTCAACGTCAAGAACATCGTAATGCTAGTCATGATACAGCTATGATTTCACACGAGGAGACTGAGTCTCAACAAATGGAACGGGCTTTTTATGCTTGAAGGCGTCCATTTCAACGAGGAAACCGCAGCGGTGGTCGTCGCGGTAATATTTTCTCTCGTCTCAAATTTCCTAATAAGCAATGTTCTTACTGCAACAGAAATGGCCATACTAAAGATGATTGTTGGGCACGTCAATATGATGAAGAACACAATACTACCACAAAACAACCACGTTTATCTAGAGACTCTTCTTCTTCTTCTTGTGAATATTGTGGACGATCTGATCATCCCACTCATATGTGTTATAAGCGTCGATTCGACACAGATCGGAATAGAGCATATGCTACTGAACATCAAAACAACATTGTACCAGAAACAAGCTGCGTCCTATGTTCAGTTGCTCCAGACATAATACTTCATGTACGCGATGGATCACTTTTTATTGTCGATTCTGGTGCTACAGGAAATATGACATATCAGTCTAAGTGGCTCCATAACTATCATCGATTGCCAGTTCAACGTGTTGTTTATCTTGCTGATGATACTACTTGTCAAGTAAAGGGTATTGGAGACTTATATCTTGGTACCTTATCTTCTTCCACTCGAATTTTGCGAGGAGTATTACATGTACCAGATCTTCAACGTAATCTTCTTTCAGTTGCTAGACTTGTTGATCTTGGTCTGTTTGTTGGATTTGATCATACCAAATGCCGAATTGAGAAAGATGGACAGACTATAGCCACTGCTCCTCAAAAGGGTAATTTGTTTGAACTCTCTCTCAACGAGGCTGTAGCAAATGTTGTCACTGCTCTAGGTGATCATGATTGCAAAGTATGGCATCACCGTTTTGTTCATGCTGATTTCTCAAAACTCCTTGATCTTCAACGTCGTGATCTTGTTCATGGCATGGATCTTAAAGCCCATCCTCATATGGGAATTTGTGAATTTTGTGCTCTTGGGAAACACAATCGCAAACCCTTTCCTCTTTCAAATACAACTCATTCTCATGACATATTGGATCTTGTTCATACTGATATATGTGGACCTCTACCTTCTTCGAGATCACAATATCGCTACTTCATTACTTTCATTGATGATTTCTCAAGGTATACGACTGTATTTCTACTTAGACAAAAATCTGAAGCCTTATCTGTTTTCAAACAATTCCACAAGGCTGCGGAACTTCAAACTGGTCGTCGCCTTAAGAAGCTTCGTAGTGACAATGGAGGCGAATATGTTTCTCGAGAGTTTGTGAGTTACTGTGCTGACAGTGGAATTCATCATGAACACACTATTCCATATTCGCCTCAACAGAACGGTGTTGCTGAAAGAAAGAATCGCACTATTCTCAATGCTGTAAAATGTATGTTGATTCATTCTGGCTTATCTCGTGTTTTTTGGGCTGAAGCTACTTTGACAACAGTATTTATTCAGAATCATCTTCCTACTACTGCACCCTCTGGTAAGATACCCATCACAGCATGGACAGGTGACATTCCTTCTGTATCTCATTTTCGAACCTTTGGATGTATTGCTTATATTCATGTTTCCAAAGAAACACGAACAAAGCTTGATGCTCCTAGTCTTAAAGTTATTTTTATTGGATATTCTTACACTTCCAAAGGCTACAAATTCTATGACCCTTCCTCCAAGAAAGTAATTGTGAATCATGATGCTACTTTTAACGAACAGCTTATGGGAGGCTCATGGTACATGGATGATTCTGATGATACTAAATCATTGCTTCAAGCTTTTCCATTTCTTTCAGAAGATGAAACTCTTCCTATAGAGCAACTTTCTTCTTCACAACCATCCATTCCGAATGTTGCCAATGATGATATTGATATTTTTGTTGATCTGCCTATTGATTTTGAACATGGCTCATGTCATGTTTATGATGACGATATTGCTGATAATGCTTTTTCTACTTCCGAAGATCCCATTACTTATGATGAAGCTATCTCTTCACCACAAAAGGATCAATGGCAAGAGGCTATGGAAGCAGAGTACGATTCTCTTATCTCTAAAGGTACATGGATACTAACTGAATTACCTCCTGGTCGTACAGCTATTAAATGGAAGTGGGTGTATAAGACAAAAGTAAAAGCAGATGGATCTTTTGACAAGTTCAAGGCGCGTTTAGTTGCAAAAGGTTACTCCCAAGTAGCTGGTGTTGATTATCAAGAGACTTTTTCACCAGTTGTTCGCATTACAAGTGTTCGAGTTTTATTGGCATTTGCTGTTCAATTTGATTTAGAAGCTCATCAAATGGATGTGCGAACTGCTTTTCTTAATGGTGACTTGGAAGAGGAAATTTATATGGAACAACCAGAAGGGTTTGTTATTCCAGGTACTCCATAAGGCACTATATGGTCTCAAACAAGCTTCGCGAGCCTGGTATACAAAATTTGATCTTTTTCTCACCTCTAAAGGATTCATCTCTTGCTCGTCAGACCCCAACTTATACATAAAATGCCAAGGTAGTAGTTTTGTGATTCTTGCTCTTTATGTGGATGATACCATCCTTGTTTCCAATGATTTGGGATTTCTTCAACAAGTGAAAAAGTTATTGTCTTCTGCATTTGATATGGTGGATCTTGGAGAGATTCACTCGTGTCTTGGCATTCAAATCCAACGGAACCGTACAAAAGGTATTTTATTCCTTCGACAGTCAAAGTTTATTGCAGATACTATTCAAAAATTTGGTATGGAATCTGCACATTCAACCAACACACCTTGTCTTGCGAGCTCTACGAAGAACACTTCTGACAATGGCGGTCAACTTGTCACAAATCAACCTTATGCTAACTTGATTGGATGTCTTGAGTTTGTTGGCATGAACACTCGTCCTGATATTCTGCTTGCTGCTAATTATCTTGGACAACATCTTGCATGTCCTTCTCTTAAACATTGGTCTGCTGCAAAGCGTGTGTTGAAATACTTGAAAGGCACTACAGATTTTAATTTAGTCTATCAACGACAACTCACATCGGATTCTATGCAATCTCTTTCTCTTTTGGGTTACACAGATGCAGACTGGGCAAGCTCACATTTATCTATGCGATCTACTAGTGGAAATTGCTTCTTTATAAATGGTTGTCTTGTTTCTTGGACTAGCAAGAAACAACGTTGTGTTGCAGTTTCTACGACTGAGTTAGAATATGATGCGGCATCACTTGCAGCTCATGAGTTGATTTGGCTTCGACAAATGCTGGTTGATATTGGTCACTCTCCTCTTTCTAGCACACCCTTGCGGTGTGACAACCAAAATGCTATTAGTCTTGCAAAAGACTATGTTCAACATAATAAGTCAAAGCACATTGTTGTCCATTATCATTATGTCAGGTATGAAGTACGCAAAGGAACCATTATGGTTGAACACTATCCAAGTGACCAGATGATTGCAGACATTTTGACCAAAGGCCTCAACGAGTCACGTTTCATCCTCTTGCGCTCGGAGCTTGGAGTTGCTTCGACCTCACTCTTTCTAGATTAGCTTCTTTGCTATTGTAATAGCTTTGTACATATGACATTGTAATCTTTTAGGTACCATGCACTATGCACACTCCACATTTGCACATTGTGATCTCTAAGTCACTTGAATATTTGTACATAGATGCACAATTCACTTTCACATCATCATCGCTGGTTCATATTTTCACACTGTATAGGGGCTTGGGTTTTTCCCTTGAACTCCCCAAGGGTTTTTTCATCCAAAGCTAGAGACCTTTGTTTGAGTGGGGGTGTTGGAGCTATATATGGCTCACTCTACTCAACTTGGTCTCACCTATATATTTGTATCTTGTCCTCAATATGAATCAGTCTTTGGGAGCGTATATGGTGTGTCTCTTGTCTCGTCTCTCTCTCTCTCTTTCTCTCTACATCTCAACAGGGCTTTTGGTCTGGTTTTTTATATCCAAATTCAGTTTTGAAAAGGCCACTAGACTCCCTGTGATGTCCTCTAGCTATGGTGCAAATTTTGTATCAAATTATGTCAAAGGAACATGGATCGCGATCCATGTACCTCAATGCCAGAATGTATTGAAACTTGACACACAACTAGTCCTTGGTCTACTGATGCTGGCTATATGGTTTTTGAGTGTTTTAGAGTTTTTAAGGTCACCCAAAAATCAATTTTAGGGTTTGTTTCAGTGGTTTTCCCTTTATCTATTTTATGCCCTTTTGGCCTACCTTTTGACCTTTTTTGATAAGAGTTATTTGGGAGAAAGTATTTCAAATGTTATCACTTTTGTACCTGCCAATTATCAGCTCAAAATTCCAAAAAGGTACATGGATCACGATCCATGTTTGGCACGAAATTTTGTGAGTTTGTGATAGAGGGTATGGTGATGCTCTCCCCCAAATCTTTGTGGATTTGACTCACTTTTTCCAAGTCAAAAGAAAGATCTTGTGTCTGCTTTGCGATTTTTTGCAAAAAACTCCTTTTTTGGTATTTTGATCTGGTTTTTTCACTTTTTTTGCTGTGGCTCAGGAGCGCACTGGTCAAATTTCACTTACAAATGTCTACCAGGAACATGGATCGCGATCCATATTAGGCAGCATGTGGTCATGCTTTTTTTTCCTGCTGGTTCCTTGCTTCTAGTTGAACCCAATTCTCACCCCTTTTTGAATTTGGACAAATAAAAGTTCCGTTTCCCCAATTTTTCTTAATTTTCAAGGTTTTTCTCTGCTTAACCCAATTTCTTGATTTAAATGATCTTTTAACACTCTACTTCTGGCCAAACTCAAGGTTTTGATGCCTGAGAGTATGTTCTAAGCAAAGAAAACATTTTTTGCTCATTTTGCCAAAAAGGTACCTGGATCGCGATCCATGTTGAACAAGCAAACTAGAAAATTCTGCACAGTCTGTCTCTAGCAAGCATTTATATCCCCTTTTTGCAAGTTTTGTTGGGTTTGGTTCACCTTTGAAGCTCTGACCACCAATTTTACAACTTTTCAAAGTTATGGTCTTTGGCACCAAAATAAGGTTTTGGATAGTTTTGTCCTTGATCCTTTTGGCCCAAATTGATGGTGGAAATTGTTACTTACCCTACTCCCATAAACTGAAATAGATCCACATACATAAATGAATTTAACAGTATAGAAACGATAACGAAGAGTATGATGAAACAGTCCTTTCCTAGCATGGGAAAATCAAAGAACAAAATACTCTTTTATACTTCACTCACAACTTTCTTTGCTCATAAGGAGTAGCGCTGGCTAGTCTCAGACTCCAGTCTCTACTAAGCACTAAACCTACATCTAGATGCTTTACTACTTATGTATAAATGGAATGGGTGTCAAAAGATTTGGAAGGGATTTTTCATACAATTGAGTCACTCACCACCTAAGGATCGACTTCCCCAGCAATGACGCTAATGTTAGCGAGTCACCACGCGATGGACGTCTGCAACATAGCTTTTTGGTACTAACATAATGTCAATATGCAAGGAAGAGACTCGGGATGGGGCACAAAGACTTAATGAGAGTGTCAATCTCACCAAAGGGAACTCAGAGGGCTATTCATACTATTACAAAAGCAAATCAACCACTTCCTAGTCAGAAATTCAGTCTATGTCCGATCTCACTGCTCTAGGTTATCACGCCTTTTCGGCATCCAAACGAATTCAGAATGCAACGAAACTTAAGAAGAGGTATTACAACACCTAAGGATACAATCCTACCAAGTTCTGCAGCCATCTAGGAAGGTACATAAATCACAATCCATCACAAAAAATGTGCAAAAAACTGAAATAAAACTACAAGGAAAGGTCCCCTTTAAAAATAGAAACACTTATCCAAGGTCAAAACATATTAAAAAAATCATTTAAGACCTCAAATCAATGCATTTATCTCTCAAGCAAGAATTTGCGAACCAGAGTAGAATCAAGAATGATTACACTTAGATTGTAGAGCAAGAGACAAGGAACACAATCTGCTATTCGAAAATGAATTTTGATTACCAGACAAGGAGAAAAGTGGATTACAAATTGTAGCAGCAAGAGGCTTTCACCTTGGACATCCAATACTCCTTCAAACTGATGATAAAACTAAGGGTTTTTACTTAAGAGCTAAGGGGACTTTCCCGCGGCCATTCGGCCACTTACAAGGGGTGTAGACTCAGAGAGGATAAGAGGGCATGAAAAAATATATTACAATTGAGAATCCTCATTAGCTAAATTACACCGCTTCTTTCAAAAAAATGAGCGAGTACTCCAAGGTTTGGTGTACATCTGCCTTTTATGTGTCAGTCCGCTGTGTCCACCAAACATTTATTAAAATCAGCATCATCATCGTCAATGCCCTACGTTGTCTGAGAAAGTATTGCACAGGTCCCCGAAGAGCTTCATCAATGTCCACCTCTATAAGTAGCCCCGTTGTCGAGGGATATGTGTTTGAAACGTGAACCGGGTAGGCACCGGGCCTCTGGCTATGAGAGGTGTGAAAGAGAGAGAACAACAAACACTGAAAGATCTGGTAATCATTGTAACTGTCAATAAATTGAGTTAAAACTTTGAGTACAGCTTAATCATTAGCCAAGGCGGACTGTTAATAGCACCATCACTTGGATTATCTAGTAACTAGGAGTTTAAGCTCTCGTTTTATAAGATTAACCGGGACGTTAACAACATCGAGACTTAACAAGATGATTAATCAATCTTCAAGATGATGACAATGATGAAAATTCTCTCCTGTCTTTTTATCTGCTTCAACTATCTTCAAGATTCTGCAAACTTCATTTATGCTCACTGTGTCATTCATTATGCTTCAGTTTCTCAAATTTTCTGTAGCTTCTTGCTCTATTTTCTTTGCACTGCCTTAATTGCCACTCACAAGCTTCAACGTCTCCTTTAATCGACTTGCTTTGCTTGCCTTCAATTTTCCCTTGAAGGGTTCTACCAAGCTCGCCAATAGCTTAAGCTTTCATAACTCTTGTTATCCTTCTCTGCTCGCTTCTTTCTTTGCATAACCTCATTTCTCCATTTCCTTGCCTTTTCAATCACGGGCCGCTCGCCTTATGCTCGGTGAGAGAGATAGTCTTACTGCTTGCTCCTTCACACTCTTTGTTGACTCTTTTTGACCTGAAGCTCATCAAAAACATAAGGGGCACCACATTTAACATATTTAACTTCCGAAGAATGTGTGTCTCCAATAGTCATCTGGCATACAACTCAACTAAAGCACTACCAAGCACGACATCGATTTTTGGCATTCCTTGGTTGAAGCTCAAAAATTCCCAAATGGCACACTGATCGAGCCAACCAGACTGATACGAAAATGGCCCCCGATGAAATTTAATCATGCAATATCTTGGTAATCATAACTCCAATCACTGATCTAAAACGATCGACGTGCTCCATAAAGTGAGAAATTTAGGACCATTCATTCTCTTCATCTCTAATCCCCACCTGCACTTGCCCAATACGGTACAAATCTGCATCAATGTAAACTTCTCAAACTACCATAACTTCTTCAACGTAGCTCCAATCGACAAGCCGTAAAGACAAGCTGGTAGAGCACTTCAAGCACTACAATTCTAGATCATAAAATCCCATATGTGCTCACTTCAAGCATAATCATTTTAGCATCATTAAGGCATCTATTGGCCCTTTAAAGCCGCATCTCGCATACATTAATCGTAAAACTAGCTTGTTAGGAAGCCTTGAATACTAATCATTA
This sequence comes from Adiantum capillus-veneris, assembly GCF_014529385.1. Classification (NCBI taxonomy): domain Eukaryota; kingdom Viridiplantae; phylum Streptophyta; class Polypodiopsida; order Polypodiales; family Pteridaceae; genus Adiantum; species Adiantum capillus-veneris. The sequence continues at coordinate 67,364,590 of NC_140945.1, forward strand.
ATCAGGTAAGCTTCAATTAAGCTCGATGTGCATCTTCCTCGTATCTTTCTTAGCATAGAAACGGATCTACAGGACATTGTACTCCGAGGGGGGAGAGAGAGTGTTCCCAAGCGCCAAGGGGTCTGCCATGCTAATGCTTCTTGCAAGGTACCAGACTCCTCGAGCTTGCGATTAGCAGCATAGAACTACTGCTTAAACTTTTTCTAAAAATTTTGAGATTCCACAAACTTAATCATTTAAAGATAAGCAGATTTGATGCAATGGCCCGAGACAACGAGCCACATCCTCAAGGCAGACTGCAAGATTATCCAAGCTGTTTTTATTGGTGTTGTTGCTGGCACTGGCCAAGGAGTATACTCAAAACCATCTACAACAACAAAATTGGTTGTGTGACAGGCTTGCATTTGAGGATACGAACGCTATTGGAATATGTGCGGTCTAGCTGGGAAGGTGCAAAACCTCTGGCTGTGAGAGTTCGTGATGAGAGTCGCAAACACTTTGTGAAACAAAGTTTGCGGAGAATCACCAACCCTCTTTCTAAGGGTGACTAAAAATCTAAGAGCATTCATGACAACAAAGTCACAAACCCTCTTTCCTATCGTGCTTGGAAATTGCTCGTTTTCTTAGTTGAGATTATGATAAGAGGATCACCAAACCACATTCAATTTCACTTAAAAAGACCATTTAAAAACACCAAAGTTTCAGCCATGAAACCACGATGCTCATACAAGCACAAATCTCAATCAAAACCCAAACCTCTTTCATGGTATCTTGTAGCCTCGCCCCCAATTACATAGTCGTAACATCAAACAACTGAAAGGAATACACGAGCTTCCACCTTCGTGGCGACCATTTTATGAATTTTCAGAGGTTTAAGAGCTTCTACAGTGAATCCCACACACCATTTCGATAAGGGGAAACCCGTCCCTCACTAGCTCAAATACAAGATTATGAAGAGGCAGGACTACCACACACATAGATTGGGCAACCATAGAAGCAATTGCACAATAGAGCAAAATTGATGGTTTTTTCTGTAAAAAGAATCCCTCTCTCTCTTACCCACGGAAATATGAGCTGATGTGTCAATCTTTTGGGCCATTTTGCCAATTTGGACCAAAACTAGGTCATTTTCAGCTTATTTTTGACCCAAAAAATGCCATTTTTGATGCGAGAAAACTCCCAAATGGAGTCAAAAAAATCCCTAAATTTGTGGGATCACTTGCATAAGCATTAAAAACATAGATAAACATCATTTTTCATCAATATACCATTTTGGGTCACTTTCCATGCAATCCTGCAACGACGCCTGATAGTTGATATTTTTGGCAGTTTTTGCCCGCATCACTCTTTATAGGCGAGATGAGTATGCCACCATGAAACACTTGGACTATGTACATTGTCAAACCAAATTAAGCATCTTATCAAGTGGAAAATAATGCAAATGTGCCACATCCAGGGCCACCACTCCTTGGATAGGTATGTACATGACAGCGACCGCAGTAGCCGCTTCAACATATATCACAATATGTACATGATTGCTTTTATTTGCATACATCAAGAAGTGTCAAGAGTGAGGTGAATTATTTTATTTCACACTATGTACATGCCACAACACGACATCCACCCCCTCTGAACTTGCACATTCTCCCGCATGCGCCAACATTTTCCTTATGTAGGTTTAATCTTCATTAAGATCCACAAATATTTGGATGTCATTTTCATCTTCTGCAAAGTCTAGAAGAACATCCTTTGATTCTTCATCCTCATCTGTAGCAATGTCATTAGGTTCTCATCATCATCTTGTTGTGAATCAAAAGGATCATTATCATGTCTCCTCTTGAACATCTTGATTCTTTTGCCTGCTATGGGAATTTTAAGCTTTGTTCCATTGAGCTCCCTCAAAGTATATGTAGCATTTCCATGGACATGTTTGAAAATCTAGGGACCAAACCACCCTTTGCAAATTTTCTTTGTGTGGTGTGCTGGTTGTCAAGGCTACTATCATACATTAGGACCCAATCACCCTCTTCAATAGGCTTTGGTCGAAGCCTATGTCTTTTATCAAACCTAGATCTTTATTCTTGAGTCTTGCATCCTTCAATTGAGCTTTTGCAATGTCTATGTCTTCTTGTCTTCTTTCCAATTTCTTTATACACAAAGCAAGAAGATTTTCTCTACTTACACCATCTTCCCAAGGTAGCATGTTCCAAGTAGAAACTACATCCTCAATTGGCATGACTGGCTTCTGACCATACATCAATTCAGTAGGCATGTAACGAGTCATTGAGCTATGAGTTGTACGGTCAGCCCATATAGCATATGGTAGCAACCTTGGCCATTCATGCATTCTTTCTTTGCGTGCCTTAGCCAAAGCTTTGACAATAGGAGGATGTCCTCTTTTGCTTTTCCCATTTACCTCTGCATTATAAGTACAAGTCAGGGCTAGCTTGATACCAATTCTTGTAAAGAAATCCCTTGCTTCATCTGCATCTAACTCACCTCTAGCAGAAACTATCTTTCCCACACAGCCATAGCGGCAAATTACATCTTCAAGCAAAAATTTACAAACAGCTTCTGTAGTTTTTGTCTCGTTTTTGTTTGCAATGTACGCCCTTCCACTTGGTTTGTCAAGTCTTCTTGTGAAAGTACCAAGTATCTCATTTTCCAAAGTCCTAAAGGCATTGTGACTAGATTGACAACCCATTTATAGTGCATGACTATTGGGTATGTAGGATGCAATCCATCATGATGGCATACATTGCAATACATTTGGCATGTGACACAAGACTCCACAAAATCTGCTACATCCTTATACATGCCTTTCCACCAATATCTTTCTTTCACTTTGAAAAAAGTAGCCCATACACCTCGATGTCCATCATATAGGCTTTCATGAAGCTCTTTGATCATTTTGAGCTGAGTAGGCTTATCCCATACTACTCGTAATGGAGTCCCATCTCTTCTTTTAGGATGTTTTCATAAGTAGCCATCCCTCAAGAAGAATCCATATGCTTTGTTTCTTGATCCTTTTGAATTCTGATTCAGTCCAATCATCTTGTTTTTGTAAAGTATTCAGGTAGCAACCTATGAGCAACCATTCATCCTCATAGAACTCCTCTAAAAAGGACTCAAGTGAAGATACAATGCATATATCATCACACTTTGCATGAGAAATTGTGTAGAATTTTGTGCTCACATCTTATTCCTCATCAATCATATCATCCTCATCTTCATACCTTGCCCTGGAAATCATATCTACCATTGAATTATCTTTTCCTGCAATGTGATTCAATTCTAGGTTCAAGGACTTTATATAAGCAATCCACCTAAGCATAACAATATCAGGAGTAGAGCGGCCTCGAATCATCCCTAGAAGTGGTAAGAAATCAGTCTCCACGACTACAAATGCCCCAATGAGGTAATCTTTGTCACACTTTAATGTTGTAACCACCCCCCATAACTCACTTTTTACCTGTGGATATGCTCTTTGGAGAGAGCTTAGAACCTTGGCCCCAAACCTCACCACATACCTGTGTTTCTCTTCATCGTCTTGTCCTATTGTCCATCTAATTCTTGTTGGACTAGTGTCCACTGTCACAATCACCTATCTTCCTCGCTCATAGTCAATCTTTCTCAGAGTTGGTGAAGACAACAACAATTGATTCGACTTTCTCATAGATTTTACATGTACATCATTCCATTGAAACCTTTGGTTCTTCCTTAGAAATTGATAAAGAGGATCTATGACATGTGCATAATGTGGAATCCATATGAGATAGAAGACACATGCACCTAGAAACCTTCTCACCTCCGTGATATTTACGCATTCCTTCATCCTCTGTATTGCATCCACTTTAGTTGGACAAGGTCGGTTGTCATGAGGATTACAAAGATGTCCCACTATCAATATTTCTTCAACCGAAAACACTGACTTTTGCCTAGATAATGTAAGGTTCACCTCTTCTAGCCTTGTTAAAATTATGTCACAATCATTGATGTGGTTTGCCACATATTTACGGCACCCCCTCGAATCCACAGCCTCATCTTTTTTAGCTAAGTCACATCCTTTGATCGAAATGTCATCAAGAAAAGGCATTGTAATTTGAGGTATGAAGTCACGAAGGACTTTGTTCATACCGTTCATCCTATGCACAACCAAGTTGGTTGCTCCTTGCGGTAAGGTGCACATCCTTACCAAACCCAAGGGTGTTCTCATGGTAGTCAAGTCCCTACTTTCCATTGCTAGTTGGAACCGATCATACCCTGAGTACAAATCTCCCATAGAATATATTTCCATTCTTGAAAATGCTTTTGCAAACTCATCTACAATTGGCCCCATACCCATATTCCTGATTGTGACTTTGTTGACAGGTTGCATGTCTTCAATGAAGCGTAGAGATCCATTTTTCTTTGGTACTGTGAACCATCTGCCGAGTAGGGGACACATGAAGGTTCCAAAATCCCCATCTTTATCTTTTCATTGAGTAAATCTATAAGCTTTGGAAAGAGTGATTTTGGCACTAGAATTGGTTGTAGGTTACAAGTCACATGAGGTACAGTGAATATTACCAATGGTTCAACTATAGATGGATCCACACACCCTATCTCATGCGGCTCAGATGCAAAAGCTTTTCCATGTTTGGAGAGTTTCTGTTCAAAGCATTTTCTTTCAATCTCTGTCAAGGAGTCGTTGCCTCCAGCTTTTAACATATTCAATGACTTTTGCGTAACTTGTGTCCAATTCTTTTTGGATCTTGGAGACTAGGTCGCAAAGAAGCCTGATCCATCGTTTCCTTGAAATCTATAGGCAAAGGCAATGCCACTGGTTTCAACTTCTTTGCTATAGTCTTGTACTTCGTCTCCACTCGCACTTCTAGATCTTTTTGCACATTGAAGAACTCCTCATCTTTGAAAGACTCAGTGATCCTATACATGTCCATAGAAGCTACTTTTACCAGGTCATTTCCTTTTACGAGGTCATTTCCTTGTTGAAAACTAGAACTTGTTATAGCATTGAGAGCACCCATAGTATCTACAAAAGAAACCTCCTCAAAAACACCTGAAATGTACTCATCTTCATCTAGCAAATTATGGTTTTTCTATTTTCTTTGTACACTATTTACATATTGTTTTTGTCCTTTCTTTAAATCTCCAAGCGTTGTGAAAGATACTGATCCATACTTTTCTACTAGGGCACCTGTAGAAAAAGCTTTGTTTCCCTTCGGATCAGGCGAGAACCTTTTTCTTCTTGTACCACTGCACTCCCGCTTTACAATGGTACTCGGCCAAAACCCCTCATCTCCCTTTGATCTCGAAACTCCTTGCTTGGTTTTGGTAGAGAATGGTCCCTTAAGATGTCATGATTTTGCTCATGGTCAACGTAAACTGTCAAGAATTGAACAACTCGTTTTCCATCTTTGCTTTTGACCCTAGAAGAGGCAGATCCATCATCCAATACTTTTGTCTCCATTTGCACTGTGGTGATGTATGGTTGTCCAAGGATTAGAGGATAGCTTGACATCTCTTGAACAAAGAAATTTTTCTCACCTTTCACATCCCCTATGGTTACATTAACATTTGGACAAGCACCATAGAGATCCCCGGATGAGTTGTTTGCAGCCCTAATCATCCACCCATGGTCTGTATTAATTGGACACTTTCCCTTCATATAGAGACTCTTGGACATGAGGTTAATCTCCGAACCATGGTCTATCAAGGCCACGTAAGGCTCCTCAAGATCTCCCACCTTAACCAAGGTTTTTGTTGTAGCCCTTGCCCAATGGTTTCTAGAATAGTGGCTCTTATGAGTGGCTTCGTCTTCGTCTTCATCTTAAATTTAACATACCTATTTCTGCCACCCGAAGACTGGTAGCAGCTTACAAAATTCTTATCTTCATCTATTTGTTGTACTTGTATCACATGTGTCTTTGAAGCACTCTCTTCAGCCTCTGATTGGATAGACTTCGTTAAAGCTTGTCGCTTCCTTCTTATGATATCAATGATTTCCTCTCTTTGAAATGCCAAGGACTTTCCCAATGTAAAATCCATCTTGCTATTTTAGATCCTTTCCTCTAAAACTTTCTTTAAATTTGTGGTAGCTTCAATATCTAATTGTAGCTTGTATGATGGGATTTTTCCCTTGCTCTTTTCTTTATCTTGCTTCTCCTTTGGTGCAGTATCTCTCATTGGTACTTCTTGTGATGGAGGTTCCCTTGCCATGGGCTCTTGAGAGGGACCCGGATCCTTTCTTCCTCCACCTCTAGTAGCCCTCTTTGAGGGGGCTTTATCCCCATTTTCTCTTCTGCGTTTTTCTTCAACAAGTGCCTTGTTGCCTCGACACTTTTCAATGTAGGCATGCGCTGACAAGGCATGTACAGGTTCATTCCACCTAGTCTCAAGATGGATACATTCTCCAGCTTCATGTAAGATTTATTTAGTCAACTTTCCCTTCATAGATAACTCAATCGCAGATGGCCAGACATCTTCACCATACCCACTCCCGTCTTCATAGATTTTGACCCTTTGAGCATGACTTGACTAGCCTTTAAGCCAAATGCTGCCGCTTTAACCATTGAGATAGCATGACTGGTTGCCATGTCGTCAACTAGCTTTTTCATCCCTCCTTTGTCAATGTATCTTTTATTCTTTGAAGAAGACAAGATCTTTACCCAAGGCATCTTTGAAGCTTCTGCAGTCCCTTCTGGGATGGTCTGGGCTGTTGCAGTCCCTTCTAGGATGAGTCATGCATATTCACAAAAAACGACTACAACTTGCTAAAGAAACTAGAAGGAAATTAATGCATAATGAAACATAACTTATCTCTTGTCCTTAGAGCTCTCCATATCTTCACTAGTATCCACAGGAGCGTGAGCAGAGCTCTCATACCATTGCTACAGATGGAAGAACAGAAGACCCTGCAAAATAGCAAAAATTACATGCTCCAAGCCATAAAATCAACTAAACTGCATACCTGACAAATCTTGTAGGACGTAATCAAGACTACATGCGATCAGAGAGAGACAGAGAGCACGAGAGAGCAAGGGAGCATGTGCAGATCCACCTCCTAGAACGGAGTGCTACACTGGCACGACGAGAGAAGAGAGGAGAGGAAACAAGAAAGACACAAGCACTGGGTGCAATCTCTCTGTGTGCAAGAGTGAGCATTTCCCACTTGCACCTATTTATTTATAAATTCTTCCATGCTAAAAAATGAATACACATTGGTTGGTTGGGCATAAATGGCCATAGCTCATAATGAGTACTTGAATAATTAATGTACATAAAATGTGATATCCTTGCCTAGCCTTGGATTTTGCCACCTGTGAGCTACAAATAAACAATTATCAATTTCCATTACATCCACTGAGCAAGGGATCAGCCTGCATACCCAACAAAGACGAAGATCCGTTATGTCAAGGACGTCATGGACATGGAGGGGGGAGTGTTGACAACGGAACACGAGAAAGCCCTCAATTGAGTTTCAGATTGTAAATTGGTAAATATGTGGATCAATCGAACCCAAAGTAGATAGTAGGAGGAAATTTTGATAAGTTAGAACCTCCAAGGATGAGGTATAAAAGCCAATTTTTGTAACCCTACGGACAAATTTTGAGCTCAACTAAGTGTTCCGTGATTGTGTACTTTGTGGAAGAGAATGAGTGAGGTCTTCTTCTACTCTATATGTGCACTACGAAAGCTACATTGCGTAGGTGACTACACCATTGCGTTAGCAATGACGAGAGATACGGTTCAACGCCAAGTTTGCACAATTTTTGTCTCTTCACGAAGAGCTCTCCCACGAGATTCAAAGTGATTTTTCTCTCTAAAAGTGTATCCGGTTTGTGATTTCTATATGTCATTGTGTTCATGACACATCAAACTACACTTTAGGCCTAAACACGTTGAGAATCAATGCTCTCTAACTTTTGGCTTGTCTTCATACGCGTTTTCTGCACCAAGCGTTTGCAGGTAGTAAGTTGGGTTACAAACTTTAGGGTAGTCTCCTCTAGGTGTGTAGAGGTTACTCCTTGAGTTTCGTGATGATTTGAGAACGTTAGGTCATCTTTCAGAGAGTGTAGCCATCGTATTTAAGGTAACGGTTGTGCATACATAGCGTGCTTTGAGTTGATTGCCCTTGGTAGTGATTGTCTCTAGAAGGTTGAGTAGATGATTGACACCCATCTATTTGTTTCCATGCACCTACAGGCCAAGCTCTGTCCTTGGTTGACATCTTGTTTTTTGGCTTAGTTCTCACTTTGCTAACAACTACGATCAGTGTATTTACCCGACAACAATCACTAATCTCTCAAATGGTAGGACGGATGTAAAGTTTTTATAATGTAAGCTTAAGTCGCATTGCAAATTTTCATATAGCTAGAATGATCTCAAATCTTAGTTTATAGACCCATTTAAATGGTAGGAGGGATATAAAGTTATCCTATACTACAAGAGGTTCTTCATATTAGTGATGCACTGCAACGCTCAAATGTTAAAATCCACGGTGTCGCTATGAGCGTCACTATGCAACAACTAGTATAGAGACGCTCATAGCGACGCCAACAGGGGTAAAAAATAAACCGAAAGAGACAAAAACTCAGATCTTAGATCTAAGTTTTGGCGCTCTAGAGAAAGAGGTAAACCCGTGCTCTCCCTTCTTCTCTCTCTCTCTCTCTCTTTTCCCCAACCAGGCTACAATGGTTGGACCCCATATGGATAATAAGGGTATCCATATGGGCTCCAACCATTGTAGCCTGGTTCACACACACACACACACACACACACACACACATTGTGTCTTAGAGAGAGAGAGAGAGAGAGAGAGAGAGAGAGAGAGGAGAAAACAAAGAGAAAAAGAAAGAGGGAGAGAGAGAGAGAGAGAAAAAAAATAAAACAAAAAGAGAGAGAGGGGGAGAAGACAAAAAGAGAGAGGTAAGGGGAGAAAACAAAGACAGAGAGAGAGATAGATTAAAAAATTAGAGAAAATATGAAATGAAATGTTATATTAAGGGTTAGGTTAGATTTAAAATTACATTTAAGATTAGGTTAGATTACATTTAACTTATATTTAACATTTATGTTAAATTTAAAATTAGTTTAGACTTAAGATTAGGTTATATTATATTTAAGTTTAGGTTAGATTTAAGATTAGATTAGATTTAGGTTTATGTTGAGTTACTTTTTAAAGAGGGAGTACTCAAGATGGACATCTATAGGTACCTAGACACACTCTCGTTGGGGCATCCTTTTTTATTGAGCCATCCAACTTGGCTGCTTATAACCCCCAAGGATGCAAGGATCTTCACATCATAAATGCATTCTATGCCGGAGGCTAAGGTGAGGGGGTCAATATTATGGCACAAGACTTGATGTGGAGCAATAATTTTTACCACCTCATCTGACACTTTGTATTTCTTCCTTCATATTCTACTTTTCTTGGTTGGCGATGATTGGAGAAAAAGCTCATACACATGGATCCTATTGGTATTGTAGCCCAAAACAATTGATAGAGGTAATGTGGCATTGAAGGTCTAGAAAACAAGAAGGGTTGAAACCATCAACCACATGTCATTGTTTTAAGTAATATGGCATTGATGGATCTGACCTTCATTCAATACGCTAGGCTCCAATTTGCCATTATTATGGACGTTAAAAAAGTAGTTTTCTACAATATCATTGGCATGGCATTGCCTGAATTAGATTAAGTTAGATTACATTTAGGTTTAGGTTAGATCTAAAATTAGATTAGATTTAGGTTTACGTTGAGTTTAAGATTAGATTAGATTTAAGATTAGGGCAAGATTTAACATTAGCTAGCTTAGATTTAAGATTAGATTAGATTTAGATTTAGGTTAGATTTTAGGACATGTCAATGAATGAGGAGTTCCAGTTAAGCTCAAGGCTTTGCACAAAGAGCAAACACTAGGTACACAACAATATGTATATTCCCATCAAAATTTGACACCTATTAACTCACCCACTAACCATGTTTAATTAGCTCAAAATCACCATATATTTAATTAGGTTAGATTTAAGATTAGCTTTTGGATTTAGTTTTTATAATAAAGTCTACCTTCGGGATTACGGGAAAAAATTAGAGTTAGGCGAATGATGATCCCTCTCTTCCTCTCTATGGATGTGATCTAAGTTGGAAAGCTTTCAACGGCATGATACTCAGAATGGAGGCCAACATGTAATGTGCTAAGTAATCCCTTGAATAAGGATTTGTTGTGAAGAGATGTTAAGATGCTGTGAATTGCTACAGCTAGAGAAGAGGCAAAGGGGTTTTGTCCACTACATGCACTGTCATGTAGATGTGGGTGTGTAGATTTATTGTACCCACAAATATAGGCATTGAACAATAAAGACAAAATACCTTGTGGTTCTGATCTCCGTGCACCTCTAGACCGAGGTGTGCCGGGATAGGACATGACTAGAGAATGTGAGGTAGTTTATAGTGTGAACAGAGAGAGAGAGAGAGAGAGAGAGAGAGAGAGAGAGAGAGATAAGACAGAGGATGCCAATAGAATATTAAATTTATGTCTAGGTTATAAGATTTTTACATTCATTATGAGTAGTGACGACGATGTGGGGCCGTCCAACCGAAACACCTATCTCTCAACAAGGATCTTATGTCCCTCTAATCAATGCAAACATGCTGTGCGACGGACAAGACGTGTTTCTTTGCAGCACATTCCCGAATTTGGCGAGTTTGATCCATCTATTACAGATCAAGTTGTTGCCAATTATAACTCGTCGGACTTTGACCCTGGCCAAGAGGCAGCAATCTTGCAACCCAATAGACATGTTTACAGGCACTTTGGTCAACCAGCATATGTGAGGCCACAAGATGTAGCCTCTGACAGCTCGGAGGATGACAATGCATACCACATTCCCAATGAGGCTATGTTTGAGTCCGAGATCGATGAAATGATCAAGACGATCATGGATTTAGAAAGGCTTATCTATGATGATATGAAAAGTGAAGCTGATATACCATTGTATGATGGAGCACGTGTGTCTAGATTGAAGGCACTCCTGGTTCTTCTCAACATGTATGTAAAGTTTAGATGGAGTGACACTAGTGTCACAACGCTTTTCAGGTGATCTATTACAATGTGTTTACTTCAATAGTGAAGCCGATACACCATTGTATGATGGAGCACGTGTGTCTAGATTGAAGGCACTCCTGGTTCTTCTCAACATGTATGTAAAGTTTGGATGGAGTGACACTAGTGTCACAACGCTTTTCAGGTGATCTAATACAATGTGTTTACTTCAATAAAAACCTCTAGATGTATAATGATCTAATAGATTACTTACACAAGTGTACCCATTTTTTTTGCTGTGTAGATTGCTCAAAGAGCACATACTCCCAGCTGATAATGTGATGCCAGATTCCAGAGAGGAAGAAAGAAAGATCTTGCAAAACTTGGGTATGGATTACAATTTGATTCATGCTTGTCCTAACAATTGCATTCTTTTCAAAGGGGAATACATCGACATGGAGAAGTGTCCGAAATGTGGTTCTGAGAGATATCGAGTAGATCTCCATGGACCAAAAATTCCACAAAAGATTTTGCGACATTTTCCTTTGCTTCCTCGCATCAAGCATTTCTTTGAATGTAAGCCTGATGGTGTGCTACAGATTCCAATTTCCTGCAGATCGTGTAGCCTGGAAACATATAGACGATATATGGCCGGATTTTGCCAGGGAAGCTCGAAATTTGTGCATAGGCCTTGCTATGGATGGCGTAAATCCACTTGGTAAAAGGTCAACATCTTATAGTGTATGGCCCGTTGTCATTGTCAACTACACATACCCCCATGGTTGACTACCAAGAAGGGGCACCTATTTCTAATCTTGATTGTGTCGAGGCGGTATAAAGTGAAGAATATGGATGTGTATCTTTGTCCACTATTGGAAGAGCTACAATTATTGTGGATTGGCATAGAAGTTGTGGATATGAGCCGACACACAGGTCGACAGAATTCTTTAATCAGAATCATTCTAATGTGGACCATACATGACTATCCCGGACTAGCAGAATGCTCAGGTGATTTATACTCATACTCAAATACTATAATCTTGGTTTTTCTCAAGCTTATCTATTGTCAGGTGTATACATGAAGGGCTTCAAACAAGTGGATACAGAGCATGTGTCAAATGTGGACCTAGACTTAATGCACGTCGGACGCCCTCACTGAGGAAGAAAAATCTATGAACTTCATCAAGCATATCTTCTAGAGAATCATGAGTTACACGATGATTTTTTGGGAAGAGAGACACCGAGGATGTCTGCACAAGCATGGTTAGAGCAGAAGGAGATGTGTGATGACGGTTTCCCCCCAGAGATGAAGAGACTCTCTCTATGGTACGAGTTACCATATTGTCCCAGACTCATGATCAATCACTTTCTCGATCCAATGCACATATTCAAGAATGTGGGTAATCTGTTGTGGGACCATCCGACCGGCAACAAAGATACTGTGGGAGCCAGAGTTGACCTTAGAAATGTGGATCGTATGGAGCAATATTGGCCGCAGACAGCACTTGATTGATCGATAAAACTCCCTAAAGCGCCATGGATTTTGACAAGAGCCCAAGAACGCAAAGTAAAAGAGACCATTTGATTTGTGCGGACCCCCACTGGCATAATGCACTCGCTCCAAACGTGTTTCACTAAAGAAGGTAAGCTTATTGGTTTGAAGTCACACGACTGACATAAAATATTTTAGGTATATTTGAAGTGGAATATATCATAGAATTGTGTAACAAATTCGTGTGTGGACTTTAATATCATTGCTAGACATGTTTTGCAGTTTATTTTACGGGTGGCCATTGAGGGATGTTTGTCTCCTGACGTCCGTAACACAATCTACAAACTTGCGAAGTTGGTGCAATGGATCTCACAAAAGGAGATCAATGTAGACTCCATACCATTTGCCAAACAAAATGCTGCGGAGGTTGTGCACATGTTTGAGAAACACTTTCCTACTACCATGCTAACCATTTAGGTGCATCTTCTTGTTCACATAGTTGATGAGGTGGAAATAGCTGGCACAGTACATTACAGATGGATGTTCTTTTTACATTTCATGAAAACTCTCAAGGGATATGTGCGTCAGAAGGCACATCCGGAGGGTAGCATGGCAGAAAGTTGGCTAGTATCAGAGTCCCTAGTTTACATGAAGAGTGGCTAGATGGATTTGATAAAGCCCAAGACACGCTATGGCGAACCATAGATGATGAGCGCATATCTGGGATTGTCATGTGCAATCTTGGTGTTGAGAAGAAGATGACGGAAGATCTTGAGGCTAAAGTCAATCGATTTTGCATGCTTCACAATCCAGTGATGCAAAAGTGGATTCCACAATACGAGGATGCAAAGCAAGAGCGACAAAGGGTATGAATCGAGTGGAGACGGGGAAGACGACCACAGATGCATTATCGAGCGGGTCTGGAGAGCCTACCAACATTCATGAGCTTAAGATGGTTGCACAACCATTTGAAAAGCGCACAACAGTGCGGTGAAGAAGTGATTGAGGAGGAGTGAGAGTACTCTCGGGGTTGCATGCCAAGGTAAGTTTGCAATGTACAACTCACGACTTTCTAGATGTTTGAACGGCCACTCATAATCTTTGTTGGTTGTAGCATAAGTCATACACAGCAGCATGGTGTAAAGGTCGACATTTTGGGGGGGAACGAATCGACAAAAAGCGTTTTACACAAGACTGTGGAATAATGGAAAAATTTGAACAGTCTAGTCGACGACGATCCTCTGATGCAGATCCTGTGGTGGCAGAACTCACTTACTTCGGCACGCTACAAGAGATTTTGAGGATCGATTATAGAGGATTTTTTGTGGACTTGTTCGATGTGCAATGGTTCAAGGTAAACATGGAGGGTGTGCAGAGGAGAGTCTGGTTTCCTTGAGGTGGATAATGGAATCAGACAGGGATTTAAAATTTACGTAATCACTTAAAATGACATTAGAGTGAACATCTAGCTGGTAAGGTGAATCTTTTGTTAACATTGACAAAATCATACATTTATACTATTGGATGAAGGGGAAAGAAACCAATTTTGAAAAACTCCAATTTATATGGTTGTTAACGTTAATTAACCTTTGTGATCACGTAAAAGTTTTGAGTGATCACATAAATATTAAATCCCTCGATGGATTCAACTAAAAAGTGACTGACCTAAGAGACACTTTTGTACTACCCAAGCATTGTGAACAAGTAAGTCTGTAAATATTTAACATCCAATTTTAGAAGTTATATGCCTGGAAGCACTCATGTAAGTTATGTGGCTCTGGTAGGTGATATTTCATCCTACAAAGTCTGCATCAAACTGGTGGTACGTTATAGAGGTAGCCCCTCGTAGTGCACGGACTTATGAGGGCTACCATGTGCAAATCACATTGGCATCAATGGAGGAGATTGGAGAGGATGCTCAATCAGAAGCCACTGAGGTGGTGCTAGACGAGCATCAAGCTGCTACTCTCTATGGGGTGCATGCACAGGATCTAAAAAATGAAACGGAGGACATCTGCCTAAACGGAGAGCTCTATATAGACATAGGGAGTTATGCTGAGCTATGGAGGATGAGAGAGAGACCTCTTAAAGCCATAAACATTGTATTTGAACAATTTTGCTCCGTTTTATAATACATATTGTATTCACATGGCTTTTTGTCCATTCTTGTCTATATGCTATACTTGAGAAATTTAGATTGTGTTTAATCGTCATTTCTTCCACTCCAAGCCAAAGGAGTCCTCAAAGGGCAGGCAGATCTTGCTCTTCTAACGAAGAAGCAGGAAGCGTACATCACTACTCGCTAAGGTTTAATTTGAAGCCGACTTGAACTCCTCTTCGCAGGAATCCCTCCCCCTTTATAAGTCCTCTCTCTCTCTCTCTCTCTCTCTCTCTCTCTCTCTCTCTCTATACACACAGGAATACCTCCTCCTATTATCTATAGTATATATTATAACTTGTCCATATTTTCTTCTCCACTCAGTATTAAGATTAAATGTTCGTGTGTTTAATGCAGGTATGGATGATGATGAGTTTCTTTCTTCTTTGTCACCCCAGCAGAGGAGGTGGTACGAGGAGAATCATCGCTCTGGAGCACCATCACGTCGTTCCACTACTTCAGCATCTCCCTCTGTTTCAGAGCATTCAGCACACTCCAAAGCTTCAATGTCGATGAGATGATCTTCACACTCTACTAGGCACTGACGCTCTAGTGGTGGCGGCGATGGTTGCAGTGGGGATGCCACCGCTGATGCCTCAATACTACCTCATGTTAGACGAGGCTCCTTACCTTTCCCTTCTTTGTGCGCCCCCGCATCAACCATGACATCGCCATCTACGCCAGGTTTTACGCGGCTATTGGCCGTTCCCGGCTACACACCACTAGCTACTCCTTTGGGAGTCAACCCAGTTGACACTCCTCCCTTCGGGGCCCAGACTCCAGTGGAGACACATGACGTCCGTACCCCCATCAAGACGCTGCTAGAGACACCACTTGAGACCCCTACCAAACACCCAGGTTCACGCGTCACAGGCGAGAGGCTTGCCATACTCGATCGACATCAACGGAGAGATCATCTTGGATGATGAAGGCAAGAAGGTGATCTCGCACATGTGCGGTCTTTGCTCTTAGCTATTTCGACACTACATACTAAACACTTGGAGTGAAGTGTCAAATGAATTAAAAGACACAGTCATCAGCATGCTGGATGATGAGTTTCCCGTGTCAAGTCGGGATGAGCGCTTCAATGAAGACTTGATGAAGGTTCGAGTGCGGAATACTGCAAGCACAAGCGTTCTGAAGTACAAAAAGCAATAAAGCATGGGTGGAACATAACAGATTGGCTGGCCAAAGAAGATTGAAAGAATGCGAAGTGAGTAGCGCGCAAAAATCCTGACAAGTGGAAGCAAAAAAAGGAGGTAGCCAAAGCGCGAGTAGAGATAGGAGCTCACACCACTTGGGGAGCGACGGGTGGGCATCGTTTGAGGCCAATTTTGTAAGTGTTTTTGCATTGCTCTTTAGGTTTGGTAGTTACGTCTATTTGTACTTTTCAATTCTAACATAATGTATTCTTTGTATGTTTTGAACAGTGGTCGATGATAGGGCATGACACCACACCGTACGAGCACGAGTACGCAGGCAAAAAGGGCTTAAACACCCTTATGGACATTCTCAGTTCTCGCGACGGCATGGTTAGTATTTCACTTTACTCTTTTACATTTGTTGTATTTTATTAATAAGCTAAGAAAATAGATTGTTTTGTAATTATATGTTTATACTTACAGAAAGTCTTATTAAGCTAAGAAAATAGATTGTTTTGTAATTATATGTTTATACTTACAGAAAGTCTTATTGTTTTTTTCTGTATACGCCGCTTGGACGTGATGAGACGTCTGATTAGACGACGTCAGTCTAGCCGTAGCCAGATAGCATTAGTTTTCTTTTGTCATAGCATGTATAATGAGATGACGTGTATCCGTCTTTTTGTAACTATTGAAAAACAATGTATTTTCTCAATAATGACAATTGTGTTGTAACTATTACATTTGTAAAGCTTAACAATCAAATGATTTTGCCTATGATGTGTATAATTGTCATTGATTTACTTTCGTCAATTCAGTTTCGTCCAATTACTTTTGTCAGTTTTGTATCTTTATTTTGCAAACAATACTATGCACGATGGAGTTAATGGTTATATTTCTTGTGGGTGACTACTTTGGGTCTATACCTTGCACTTTCTTTCAAAGGTGAATCTGTGCTTATCTTGGATTCATTTAGGTATACTTTATTCTGAGTACATTCAATATGGTTGATGGTTGGCAGGGCATTCAACGCCTTGCCACCCAAAATGTTTTACTCTCGGGCATCTCTATAAGCGTCCCTCTACAGAGGGACTCCAATCATTGCTATAACCGTCTCTATAGGACGACGCCTATAGCGATGGTTATAGCGACGTTCTCGTAGCGACCCTTGTAGCGACAGTCTTAGCAACGTCAGGGAGTAAAAAAACCCAATGTATTTCCGTCGCTAAAAGCGTCACAAGTGCACATAACCTCTTGTCGTGTGAGCTAGCTGTGCAAGCTTACGTCACATTGCAAACTTGTGTACAGCTAGAATATTCGCAAATCTTAGTTTGTAGACCTATTTATTTTAGAAGTTTTCTCTTTTGGGGTGTGCTACAATGTGATTGTTGGCTTGCTATTTGAACAAGTGGCACATTTGGGATGACTCAATTCTAGAAAAATTTGGCAGCCTCTATTTACGAATCACTTAGCTTGATGGTTTCTCTTCAAGAGGACACCTGGCATTGATAGATGAATTTCTACAACTATATAAATATAATATAAATATCCAAAAGGCCTCTATCAACCTCTAGATCATTTGATTTTTTTGGGGGGGAAATGTCCATCGGGCCATGCAATGCAAAGAGTGTGGCTAGGTGTCCTAGTTTGTCATGTTGCTTAAAAAGCTCATTCTCTTGGCCCTTGATCTTAAAAGTCAAGCTAATGATATTATTGAGATTTTTGTCATAATTTAAGGTATTACTTGGATCTATGTCCATATTTTAATTGTGACAACTAATGGCCGATGAAAATGCAATTGAGATTTTTCGTTTGCGATTGAGAAATTTGCACTTTGGTGGGACACCTTCCTAACATGAATAGTTGATTGTAGGTGAAGAGAATGGACTTGATTTAACATAAAATATACAATTATGGGATGCTTGGTGATTTGTCAAATGAAAGTAGCTATGTGCACATAACTCTTACCATATGAGAAATATGGAATTTAAATATAGCATTGAGTTTCAGTCAATGTGAGAAAAAAATTCAGTGTTGTTTTCTCACGTTGGAAAAGTTTCCAATCTTTTTCTCACTTCTGAAAAATTTCTCACCATTTTTCAATCATGCTAATTTTTTTTTTGGTGAGCCAAAGGCTCTTATTCCTCTCTCTGATCGCAGAAGCCACCACGTGGCAAAATCTGAAATTAACAGAGTGATATAAAATTTAATAAAAATAGCGCTTGAAAAGCTGTTGAAAACCTGTCAATACTAAAAAAGGCCGCGCTGCCGTAGATTGCAAGTAATCAAAAGCAGTGTAGGAGGATCGTACAGTCGCCAGTTCGCAGGTTCAGAAAGGCAGCAGTTCGCAGGTTTTCAGACGCGTAGCAGTCCGGAGATGGACCTTTGCAAAGCAAGCAATTCGTAGGTTTCTCTGAAGGTTTGTCTGTGAGAGAGAGAGAGAGAGAGAGAGGGGTTGAAGTAGTCGGAGTACTGCATATGAGGAGGACGTGGGGCAGAGAGTACCATGGCAATTGATTGCAGGCACATCTGTCTTTCTCTCTCCCTTGTCAACCCCTACTGTCGTCGATCTCTTTGTTTGTTTACGCTCCCCGATCCACAATAACCAGTTATTCTCAAACTCAACAACTCGTGCGCTTGTCCTATCCTCTGCAAAAGTTGAAGCAACATGCATATACTTTGAGACGACGAGTTGTAGCATTATAAAAAGTGGGGGGAGACGTAGTTGTGTTGCTTAGCATTGCCTAGATAGCACAAGCTTGCTAATATGTCACGCCTCTAGTATGTGCATACGATTTCTGAAAATTAATGTATTAACAAGAAAAACAAAACAATAATGGCTTGTGCCGGGATGCACTGTCAGCAGCAGAGCAGGATGGGAGTTGCGCGGGCGGAAGGAAAAGGCATGCGAGGTGCACGTCCATGGTGCGTAGCCAATAGGAGGGGCGTTGTGGTGTGCAGGCAAGAGGGGCATTCACAGGAGGGAAGGCAGCGACAATCCCGCATGCATTTAAACAAAAAAAAGCTGAGATAGCTGATATTTGCACAAAATTTTCTAGCGCTGTTGGCTAGAGCAAGCTGAAATTTGTTCACTTCTAAGCCTTAAGGCCTTGGATAAATCCTCCACACAAACTCATCCCAAGCCTTCTGTCACACACATTGCATTTTTTCCATCTGCTCTTACATACACCCTTTTGTGCTAACTAGACTTGCTTCATGAGCGTTGCTATAGAACATCTATAGAATATAACAAGACATACGTAGATTGATATCAAGCATCTAGCACTGAAGTGCATTTGCAATAGTGATGAGTCGACTAAATATGGTGTCTTCCTCTATTGGGACGCCAAACTCAACATGCCTGTTATCATGCGACCTTGCATAGCGAAAGCAGCAGGCAAATGTGTTGTTTGGCTGATGCAAGTTCGCAACATGGAGTTCTCTTTTCATGGTCAGATTCAAGCATCGATCGGTTTCATGAACAGGACCTTGCGATTGGAAAGAATCCTAGACTTCTTGAGGACAGACCCTATGTATGATAGCATGCTATTGCATGGCCGATGAGTTGCATAATTGAGGAGAAGCCCTGCTTGGTCTACAAGGAGAGCGTGTACTACAAATAGGAAACTGGCTACAACATAATGCAGGAGAAAGAAAGAGTTCACGGCCGAGCAGAGAGAGATAGTGCAGTTTTAACAAGGGAAAATCTACCGAAAAGCACCCATAACTTGTTATGTAGCAAACCTTCGACATAGAATATAAAATTGGATCTGCTTATCTTTAAGCTTAATCAATATGCCACATCTCCTGTATTTGTCTTAATGCGTGTTTTGTGTCTAGCAGGGAGGACATATATTCACAAACAGTGGACGTTTCAATTGCACAAGCGTTACTCCAACTCGACAATACTACAAGGTTCGTTATCTGTATCCAACACCCCATGACTATGCATTTGCTTGGCGCAACACATAAACGCTACGGGACAGGACACGGCTTCCGTTTCTTGGAGAGACCACAGTGCAAGCTCTCCACCATACTTTTGTATGGCACCTCTGCATGACGTGCACTGTATATTTTGCAGTTTCAGTCTGTGACATCTCATTGCAAGACGATATGTTTAACTATTCACATTGCCTTTTTGTATCTTGAATCAAACATTGTCCTCCGGCTTGCGCAATTGGATGGCATTCGTACACGATTAACAAGCCGGTAGTGTAATTCAATTTTTATACTCTATTTATGCTTTCTGTATTTTTGAGTTTCTCAAAGCTTCCTTAAGTTTAGTGCATGCTCAATTTCGATCATCCTATCTATATATCAAATAGACATGCATTTCTTTTCGGACAGCTTGGCAATTAAATAAGACTGCCCATGATTGAGAATAAGATGGGTGTCTCAAAGATGGTTCCATGGTTTAAAGAATAAATGGTCGATATTACTAGGTTGAATGGTGAAATCTACAAACAACTACCAAAATAGGTTAAGTTACAACCCTTTTGCTCGATTCAATTACCCTCTTTAGTAGCCCTTTATTGTATATAGAACACTATGGGACACAACTTGCTTCATCTCAATGCTCATCAAGTCCCAACTTGAGCTATTATTGGTTCCTATCAATTGGTTCTAGTTTTTTTTTTTTTTGTCACCACAACAAAACTCAAAGTGACAACAATCACAACCAACCAAGTAATCACTTGTGCTCCAAAATCTATCTGATTATGTACAGCAAAGGCCCACCAAGCAAGACTTGTTTCCTTCAATATTTCATTGTTGTGATGTGTGAAATATTATGTGAAAGATGACTTTTTCTCTTGTTCTTGTGCGTAGTAGTGCTCTTGAGGAAGCAAACGCCGGAAGATTTTTGAACGAGGCGAGAGGAGCTAAAAGCAGTGTTGACAACAGTGGTGCAATTGGTGGTAGCCTGCGATGTAAGGAGGGTAATAGGGCCGTCCTTCAATGTAGACACAAGAGAGCAGAAGCTGGTCGGGGTACTGGCTTTAGGGGATTGCGCACCAGCGATGGTGGAATTAGTGCTTACACAGTGGAAAGCTTCGACATATTGAAGATCGAGGAGCTCTTTCGTGGTGTTATGAGTAGTGATGGTGGTGTTGAGAGAGCAGGAGTTGTTGCCATCAATGGAGATGGAGGCTGGTGTGGCGGTAGAGCTGGCGATGGAGACGGCCCCTCTACAATCCCTGGTGTCCTCAAGCAAGTGGGCGGGCGTGCCAGGGCTTGCTGAGGTATCCACGAAATAACAAGAGTAGGTAAATTTATTAGCAGCGCCTGTGGTGGTGGTGGTAACAGAGCAACCGCCGAGAAGGATGGTGGGCTCTTGAGTGGAGAAGCAGGAGGACCACCTGCGCGTGGTGGTGACGTTTGTAGCCAGGCTGGTGGAGGATGTAGAGCTGATCGTGCATGTTGTGGACAGGGAATAGGCTCCCTGCACTATTAATACTAGTAGTAGAAACATAAGCTGCAATTGCATAGCCATAGCCATATTGATAAAGGGGATTATCAGCCTGCTCTTCATCCATCCTGCTCCCTAATAAGGCGCTCCATATATAATTGCATTCAGAGACATGTCTTGCTCCCCACGCCCCCGGAGTCAAGACTTAGTCTGTTCCACGCTCCAATATTATACAATTACTCATGGGCATCAACGACTTCTAGCTAGCCCTCTGGCTATTTCAAGTGGATATAGGGTCTTTGATAGATATGTTTTGTTGTATCGTTAGCCTGTAGTCTTAAATAAAGGGTTGGATTTTGGGTGCATCTTTGGATCACTGGATAAAGCTTGCATATTGATTGCACACAGAGACATGTTTGCCTCCCACGGCAAGTCACTCTCCCAGAGTCAAGTAGACCCCTCGCAAGACTAAAGACTAGTCTCTTCCACGCATATATTTGAACTCCTGCTCAACGACTTCTAGCCTTCTTGCATATATTTTAACTGGAAAATATGTTGATACATACGTTGCATAGGATCTTTGATAGGTATGTTTTGTTCCGACGTTCTTTTGTTTGCGCATAGTCATTCATCATGCTTACTTGATCAAGATGTGAGCGTGACAGAAATGTCAAAATGTAGAAGTAAGAATTACCCCCAACGGGCTTGGCTACAGAACATGCCAACAAAAATATATTGTTGTTATGATAAGATTTTTCGAGAAGGGTGGGGAGTGGGATCAATCATCAATCCAAATGTTAAAGGCTTGCACTAACCCAAAGTTTGAAGGCTTGCATTAACCCAAAGTTTTAAGGCTTCTAGGTGCAGTCACTGAAAAGCATTTTTCCCTTAAGACAATTATGGGAAATGTATCGCCCTTTAAAACTAGGTTTAGATTTGAGAAAAACTTTAATAAGTCACCTTTCCAACTTTGGTTGTCTTGCTTAAGATTAGGTTCATGCTCTCAAATATGAACCTTCTCTTACCTTATAACATGGACCTAGGCCAATGGTTTTGTTCCTTCACTTTCTTATCACCTCAACTTTGAAATTTTGAGCAAGTGAATCTAATAGCATTCCAAAGTGTTTTTCACCAACTTAGTGCCAATGACATATTCAAGGGGAAGGGCTTAAGACCGAACAAGGTTAACCATGGGGCACTTCTTTAAATTAACCATGTATTATATGTGATAGAACTATAGCTGCATGCCAGGCGCTATGGTGGTTGATTGCATGTTGAGAAAACATTGTTTACTCACACCTCTAGTTGTTGACCTAATTTGGAAAATAGTAAAAACAAAAAGTATCATGTTTACATATATATATATATATATATATATATATATATGTGTTGTCTTGTATAAATTGGAAATTTTCAAGGATGCAATTTATGAGATAAAATTGTAGGGAGAGAAATAGGAGAAAGAGAGAGGCACGAAGAGATAATTGGGGGGGGGGAGAGAGAGAGAGAGAGAGAGAGAGAGAGAGAGAGAGAGAGAGAGAGAGAATATTGTGATGTAGGGGAGGGAGTGTAGACACTATTGTGAAGTAAATAATTTTTGAGTTACATAGCTAAATCACATATTGTCATTTTAAGTACTATATAATAATGAAGGCTACAAAGAACAAAAGAAGATGAAGAAAGCATGGCTTTAGTGTGGCAAGATGCAACATTACCCTGAAATTTGTTCCACAAAGAACCCATTCCACATTCTACCCATGAGAAGATGGGCTTGTACTTTAAGCTCATAAACTTTGAAAGGACTCTTTCTATGTCGTAGTGTGGAGTTGTTAGACTATTCTTATGGGAGTGGCACCTTGTAAACCCATTCCATATCCCGCTACACATGGCTTCATTGGGAAGAACTACTTGGGTACCTCTCTCAATTTATGACAATTTTTTGAAACAAGCCTTGGAGAAGAAGCAGCTAAGACATACATCTATACAACTATATATGGAAAAGAGGATCTCTTCACATATGTCGACATATGCGAGCTCAGGAGAGAGAGAGAGAGAGAGAGAGAGAGAGAGAGAGAGAGAGAGAGAGAGAGAGAGAGAGAGAGAGAGAGAGAGAGATGAATCTTAAAAAATAGCTACCCAGTTTGAGTTTGCCGATATGGACTTGGAGTTCTCCCATAGAGTTGGAATTTTCTCATTGCTTTTTATGGGCTTGGAGTTTCCCATGGACTTGGAGTTTTTCCTTCCTATGGACTTGGAGTTCTCCCATGGACTTTGGAGTTTTCTCATTGCTTTTTATGGGCTTGGAGTCTTCCCATGGACTTCGATGAACTTGGAGTTTTTAGATCCAACTGTGAGGCTTTCTTAAGAAATGCCTATAGCATTGCTTTGCTAATATCCTGTAGAGATGATCCTAAGTGTTTTGATGTTCATAGAGTCAACAATGTACTTGCTCCACTATTGGAGGTCTATAGTGATTTGAAACATGTGTACATGTTCTCGTGTCTTTGTGGTAGTGCAAGTGTCCCTTTTTCTACCATACTCATGAATGCTAGTTGGTTCTAGCCTAGAAATCCATTTAAAAATCTGTATGCTTCTTTTCTTGGCACTCTTTCTAGAACATAGACCATAATGTGAAGATGTTAGTAATCTCTCATGGTGGTCCATTCACCTTCTTTAGGTTCATGCACACTCTGAGTTTTCCATTTTTCTTGGGTACCACTATTATAGGTGAAATCCATTTGTGTGCTCCACTTTATAGATGAACCCTGCTTCCTTTATTTTGTCAATATCTTCCTTGTCTTTGCTGCAACCATCTCATTATACATATATGGATGTTGTTTATTGAGCCTAGGATGACTCTCAAGAGGAATAGTGCCGTAAAAAATGTCAGGTTTCACTCCCTTAAGATATTTGTAAGACCTAAGTAAATACATCTCCATCCTCTTTAATCATCAAAGTCAAGATTTCTTCTTCTTCAGGGGTTAGTTCAATTGCAATGTATGTGCTAGTTTACACTCTTTTCCAATGTCTACTAAGTTTATTCTCTTGGATTTTTCAAGCCCATTATATAATGTTCTTGGATTACACTTCTCACATGGGTTGCTAGATGAAATCCATCTATACTAACTTGTGTACTTCTTCTAGTGAGATGGAACACTGATTTCATATGTTTAGGTATCCTCCTCACTCTCCATTTATGTTGTCCATACCTCTTTCAAGGCTCCATTTAGCTCTTGATTTTTATTTTTGCATTCCACTTTGGTCATTTTGGGCTCACTTCCTTTTATTTACTTGGGTTGACGTTTGGTTTCTTTGTTGTTTGATGTTTTCTTCCCTTTGGCTAAGGAGATTTTATACCTCTTTGTGATCTTGTTTTTCACAGAGTCCATTGTCCCTACAAGCATTAGATATTGGGTCTTCCCTTTTAATGTTGGAATTAGTTTTTGCTTAGCTCTTTCCTTTTTCTTGGATCATTTTGCTTTGTGCAATGCTTGGCATTTGCGTTTTTTGTTTGGAAAATCATAAAACCTCTCTTCTAACAATGTTGTCAATTTTTTATACAGTTTTTATCTCATCATTTGTGTCTTCCTGTAGATATCTATGTTCACCGAGATCATAGAAGGATTCCTTGGTTTTAAAGAGATTTCTATGGAGATTTCAATTCTCAACAAGAAGCATAACAATTTGTTTTTTGTGCAACCTTCTACTATGGTACTCGGGTCAATCCTCCCACACTATTTGAACCATTTGTGGGGAAATCATATCCTATCCATCTTCATCATGAAACTTGGTAGGGGTTACCTCATTTACACATACATACAATGTGGCTAGTATCCCCACATTCACATGCACCACGTATTTAAATGTTTTTTTCAGGCATGTAGCCATGTAGAGTCTTCTAGTTCACCCTTGGTAATTAACTCAAATTCCTCAATAGGTGTCTTTGTGACATACCTATAGGAATGATTCTTCAGTTTCACATTGGTAGTTTTTTTGTCATGCCTTACGTCGATATAGTCATTATACCAATTTTGGACCATTTAAATCGTGTCATGAATGGATGTCCCAGAATGATGTCAAAACTGTTTTCTTTTCTAGAATCTACTGGAGGTGAGTACCACGTGCTCTAATATTCCTATGGGTCTTTCAACATAGCCATTTGCTAATTGCAGTTTCATGCGAGTTATTTGTTGAGGGATAATTTTTCCCACTTTTTCTATATTTCCTTTGTAGCTATGGCTACTCCTACTTTCTATCAAGAATAGCTATCATTTTGACTTTTGCATATTCTATTGATAGGTGGTATTCTTTTTCACATTAATCTCCCACTTTGTTTATAGGTATCAATTCAAGGATCTTTAGTTAAACACATTTTTTTCCCTTGGGTTTGCTTCACAATTTTGAACACAAAATTTATGCCCATTTTCTCTTGGTTCTTTTCCACATTAGGTGAAACATATGGTATACTCTTTAGCAACCTTACTAGCATTATGGTACACAAAATAGGTATAGACATCAATTTTTGTAAACTCTTAATTAGAATCGATGATTTGAGGAATCTCCTTCCATTCCAATGGTATAACTCTTACTTTCAATTCGGAATCATGTTTTCCTATGTAAGAGGGTAAGGTTCTCAAGGTGTATGGTTTGCTATCTCCTAAAGAAATAGATCCCATGTCACCATAGAGGGACTCATTACTAAGCCTTTGATGCTCATAATCCTTGTCTATCTCATGGATTGGGGTGGATTGGTAGGTTTTTCTTCCAAACTTTTCATTCCTAATGGATTCCCATAATATTTTTGTCCATGGTTCTTTGAACTCTAGAATAAGTGATATTGGATATGATTTATTGTTGTCTATGGTGTAGGAAGCTACATGTCTATGAAGTTGAGTTTTGGGATTACTAATAGTTTGTGGTAGATCTTTTTATTCCACTTCATGTTGCAGTTTGGTTCCATTTTTTTTGCCATTTTCCTAGTATTGTAGTGTGATTTGGACAAGTTCCATCAAGGCTTGTGCTATCTCTATCAATTTCTACACATTTCCCACCTTTGTTTTTCAATTTTTGCATAGGGTTATGCCATTCATCTTTGTGCTAGTGTTTTGGTTGACTAGCCTCATATGCATGTAATATAGCATCTAATGGATTAATTACTTTGTCCACCAACACCTATCTTCTTGAACTAATTACAAGGATTTTGTTGGGCTTTACAATAGGATTTTTCCTTTCTTGCTATTGTCTCAACTATTTCCATGCTTGTGAGAGCGTATACATCCATGGTTGCTTCTTTATGCTTTTGTGTGGCTTTAATTTTTTCCTCTTGGTCTTCCAAGATTTTCATCAAGTCCTTATAAATTTAACATCTCCTTTTGTAGGTTTTCTCTCTATTAACTCCTTCTCATTGTTTTTGTCGTTCATGACTTCTCAAGCTTGGGCATGTGCTACCACCTTAATAAAAGGTAGTCACTCCCGATTTGATTTGTTAAAAATTTATAGGTCCCATGGGTTGAGGTGGTTGTGTTATTGGAATTTATTTTCCTTTCTTAGGTGGTATACCCTAGGTTGGCAATGTGGGTTAGCTATGTTTATTAGAGTGTCTTTGCTTTCAAAATAGTGATCTCTTGTTGGTTGTAGTACATGTGAGGGTTGTTTATATGTCTCAGTGATTCTCCGTGGAGAATATGCTACCACCTCATATGGAATGAATTCTACAATGATGCCATAAGATTCATCACGTCCCTCATAGCTCCTTCACAGTAAGATGGACTAGGAACTAGTGCTTGACTCTCCTAAGGTTCGGTTGTTTGAGTGTTTCTTACAACAACTCTATTGTCACTAGGAAGAGGTGGTTACTGTCTCAACACGGGTTGTGGTCTTTTGGTCCCTAGTGTAACATTATTTTTGTCCCACTAGATATCTTGATGGTGGTTATTGCTTCATGGTTGAAAGATTGTATGGATGCTCTCTCACCACATTTTGATTGTAATATCCCTAATTGGTTTCTTTATTACTTCACTTTTATTAAGTGGCACACCATTTTGGTTGATGTGGTGTATTTGGCATTGTAGGTCTTGGGTGAGCATATCAGTTAGTGGTAGATGGCCTCCATACATGTCACACTTCCTCATATGCGTTGTTGGATGTTTTAATTTTTTTCAAAAACATAATTCATCCTTCTTATCACTTCCTCTATACATTAGCCACATGTTTTGTAGTGCTTGTTTTTCCAAATTGTGATTCCACTTTCAATCGAGGCTAGTTTCAATGGTTTAGACGTAAATTCCCTCTATTACCTTTTTTAAGGGTTTTGTTTCTAAGACCCTCAATAAATAGCACTACCAATGTGTCTTGATGTGGAAGCTCTCTCGACAAACATCTCTCAAGATATTTCTTAAATAGTAAAGAAGTGTCTTTCACCTTCTCATTATCTCTCTGCTTGAGAAAATGTCTACAAAAAAATACTATGCTTGATCCCCCGTTTTGAGAATTCTTCCCCAATTTTGATCAACAAGTATTTTTTTGTAGGATAGTAGTCTTGATTCAATGGTTGGGACCATGTTAATGCAATTTCTTCCAATGTCAATCCAAATCTCTCAAATTGTGTGTGGAATTCATGCAGGTGCTCTACCCTTAGGACTTATTTTAATAGAGATATATGTGTGTTGTCGTGCTGTGACACGTACATAGTGGGAACGCATGCTACAAGATCTATCTTGTAACTTTTTAGATACATAATTATATTTCTTATAATGTACATATGCATATCTAAGTATAATAATAAGCTTTCTATCTCATCCTATTATTTATTTCAAGTGTAACATATTCTTACTTTACCGTCAAAAAGTACTATAGGAAAAACGTCAATAGCTCTGCCTCTTTAACTTGGGGCAAAAAGCATTGATTTGTTCTTTCTATTATCTCATTATTATCTCACAGCCTAGCTATATCCTATATCTAGGGTAACTTCCAATATATATATATTCTATGTATTTTTTATATTTTTCTTATATTTCTTGTAAATAGCTACTAGGAAGGAGTCAAATCCTAGTGGGACACTAGATGGCATGATTTTCAAATATACACCTGTTTTAATGCATTATTGCAAGCATGATTACAATAATTTGTCAAGGAGCAATGTCATGATTTCATATTGCATGAGTTGTCCCTTGGAATCAGATGAAAATCTAGGCTAAGGGGACCACAAGACGATTTTTGCTACCAAAACTGTACCCTATTTTGATGAATTTTTTACACAAGGTTCGGATTCGAATTGGAAAAAGTATATATAATGGGGGTCGTAGCTTATGAGCTGAATTTTCTTCCATATTTTTACTTTTTTATTTGAAGCCACGGTTGAGGAGATATGATCAAAATAGTGCACCCCAGTTTGCCCACATCATGCAGGGACAACTCATTTCAAACTTCGCCAGTTCCTGTTCACACTCGCTCTTCTCTTCTTGTGTAAATCCTTGGGGGTTCCCTCACCTATAAAAGGGGACCTCTTTTTCCTTGAAAACCATTGAAGTACTCAAGCCATTGATGAGAGGAAAATTCATGAGAGAGTGAGAGTAGTAATGCCTAATTTTACTTAGCCATTAACATAAGCCTAAGCCTACACTTTCCCTTAGAGGAAGACTAGCCATTCTTGTAAGCTATCCTTGGAAGATAAGCTCTAATCAAAGAAGGTCTTGAACTTGGTGTATCAATCAAAGTTGAAGTCTTCCCTCTTGTTCTCTCTTCATAAACAATGGTGCCGAAGGGTTTGTCAAGTAAGATGTGTTCTACATTGATATTTTGTTGATTTCTTGTTGTTTTCTTTTTCATCTCTAATACAATATATATATATATATATATATAATCTTATCTCCTTGCTACATGTACATCTCTCCCCGCAATATCCTTATTGCCTACGGGCAAGAATAGGGATTGGGAGGGAAATTCTCTTCTCTTCTTTTCTCCCATATCTACATTTTGCACATACAGAGTTATCCTAGATGAATAATCCACATGATGAGAATTTCTATCGCTTCCACTCTGTGCGATCTATTAGAATTAAAGTATGGATTAGCCGGTAAAATACACTTTCAACAACGTATAGTGTTTCTCTTTGGCCAAGAAAGGCTCAATGAAATACTTCTTTCACCGGATCCCATCATACTACCTCTTATAGAGTATAACTTTTCTTTTGACGTAAGTGTAGTTATCTTGCTATGAAACAAGAGGATTTGTACACACAATTAATCCCAATCACTAGACAAAACATTTATATTATGGTAAGCACAAAACTACAATTCCAAAGAACAATTCGTAGCTTGTTTGGTCGGCAAAGATTGAATGCCATTAACTCATCTATTAACCCTTTCATATTACCCATGATACGATATGACCATGGACTTAATGTTTTCATCTTTGTGTTGTTTTTCTTTTATCTTTTGTGTTATTTCTTTGTGTGTGTGAGTGCAAGAGAGAAAGAGTGGGGCTTCTTTGATTTCACTTCCTTCCAAACCCTACACTTCATGTTATCTATGGTTTAAATCCTTCATATAGTTTTTTGAAGTTCTCTCACAAACTCTCACAACCAAAATCCCGGTGCTTTCCTGGCAAGACCTCAAATTTCTCGACAGTGTGATGACCTCTTTATCCACCATACTTTTGATGTATGCATTTGGAAACCTAAGATGATCTCATTCTTTGTGGTTCAGCCAAGTATCTGATCATTTCTAGATCTCTCATAAGTTTCATGTGCTTTTGGAGGGAGCCTTGGTGGAATCCTCCCTGTGTTGCATAGTCAAAGTATCGATTCTGGAATTGTGTTCCTCTTGATCCCATTATAATAGCATATCCCCCTTGTGTGGTTAATGGAATTAGTGTTTTGTCTCCCTTGGATAGTTGTCGTGGAGGTATATGATCCCACTGATCCTGTAGGTTGAGCCTCAAAACATGCAAATGATCCCTTGGCTCATTGAACCCTGTTCTCCTCATGGTTTGACCCTCTAGCTGACCCTATGGATTAGACTCGGATCGATTTTATGGGTTTATGATTTCCAAAATGTAGTAGAAAGACATTGCAAATTTTGCGTGTGTGTATTTCTCCAAGTCTTTTTGGTTTAATATGTTGTATTTCATCTCTCCCATACTTGGATACTAAGAGGATCTACATTCCTTGTATATCTGAGTATTCCCTCCCATACTCTTTTTGGTTGACTATGTTGTATTCCTTCCCACACTTGGCTACTAAGAGGATCTACATTCCTTGTATATCTTAGTAAATGAATGCATATACTTTTTTACAGTCCAACACCTCATTGGGCTCTAAACACCTATATAAATGGTTATAATCCCCATTTATTTTCCTGTAAAGGTCCATGTAGGTGTAATCTGTATGATCTATCACAACCTTCTTCATTGGTAGACCCGGGGTTTGGCTTGTGGATTAGAGGAGGTTTCTCTTTTGGCTTGTCATCTATCTTTGCCTTGGTACTCGTCATGCCCATATAGGTGTAACCTATATGAGATCTCACAACCTTGTTGGTTGATAAACTGTTAGCTGCTCAGCTAATAGAAGCATCAAAAGGAAACCATCCCTATTTCTATTCCTACAGATTATATCAATACCTCAATTATTAATGAGAAATTCCGCAAAAGTTTAAAGATCTTGTATTATCATTGATTGTCAAAGAGTGTATTGAGCCTGGGGGCTTCCAAAGTTATAAGAGAATGTTGTTCCTAAGCCTTATCATTGAGCCAAATTAGCTAGGATTCCATTTCTTAAACCTTGGCTAAGGTATAAAAGCCAATTTTGTAAATTTGATCTAAGTTATTGGATAATGAAATTGAGTGTACGATGCAGTACAATACTGTGAGTTCTCTATCTCTTCAATTGTTTGTGTCTCACTCGTGTGGTGTTGTACTTGTGTTTTTAGTCATTCCTATCTATGAGTCATTCTAATTTCTACACACAATACACGCATCTAGACTGGTTTTTTATCATGGGAATAGATAGAGCACATCTTAAGGAAGCTGTAGAGTGCCTAGTAGGCTGAAACCGACCTGCCCAAAATAGGATATTTATCTTTGGAACAAATTTTCCCAAGTGTCAAAAATGACTCTTGAGCAGATAGGGATGTGAGGATACTATGCACATTCTAGGTAGTAAGTTTCATTGCATTCGGAGCACCGTAGCTATACAAATTCATCGGATTAAGCCTGTAGTAAGGAAAGTATCTTTTGATGTTTGACACACATCTAAGACCGATCTAGGTAAGAGCAAACTAGACTTTGGTTTTCCAAGAGATTAGCTATCTCTTGTAGTCTCCATGCACTAGTTGGTTCAACTACATCCCACAGATTGACATTTTATGTCTGTTGCTCTCACTTTGCTAGCATCAATATGGTGAGGCTTGTCAGCCAGCCAACATTTTGGTACCGTTGCTAGGGACGAGAAAACCTAGATTAGAGAAAAACCCAAAGCATTCACTAAAATTTCCATTACTTCCTCTAGTTTTGATTAGAGTAAAACACTTTTAGAATAAGGATATCGGTAAGGACCTTGAGAGCATTAGTCTAGTAGGAAGAACTAAGTGAAGGTTCCTTGAGACTAGTTAGTAGTTGAGAAGGGTATCACCTAAGTAGAGATTTGAGATTTGGGACCGAAAGTTGAATTTTCCACATATTCAACTTTCATTCTTTTTCATGTTCAAAAGGAGTAGGGTAAGTAGAAAACAATCAAGATTTTATTTGATTTGTGGTGCATTGAAAAAAATAAATAAAGTTCCAGATCTATCTTAGGGTAAGTAGAAAACAATCAACATTGCATCTGATTAATTGTGGTGCATTAGAACAAACAAACAAATTTCCAATTCTATCTTAGGCATACCCAAGATAGACAAGGGGTTTCTGGGACTGAAATTGTGAAACTCAATTTTCAACGTGGTAGAACAACTTGTTTAGATTATTCCAATTGATTTTGGTATCATTTGGACCAATGAAAGGCCTGCCTGGTCAAGCCTAAATCTAGAAAAAACAACCAAATTTTGAGAAAATTAACAAAAGTAACTCAATTTTGGCTAAATATTGAAACTAGGGTATGGGTAGATCTTAAATCTTGTGAGAAAGTGAATCTGTGAAGAAAGTAAAAGGTCCAATAGGGAAAATTTGAACTCTCAAAGGGGCCCTATAAGGAGGTTTGACTTTGCCTCTCTTGTTCAAAGTGGGCAACCCAATGAAGTACATAAATGATTTTTCAAAACCTATTGAGGCGGTCCGAGGCGGGCAACAAGAGAGGCGACATGTAAACACCCCTCAAAGTCTCCCATGCTGCTCAATTGGGGTTGGGGCAGCCACAAGCAAGAAACAACAACAACATACCCATAGCCAAACAAGTGAAGGGGCACCACCTAGTTATGGTATATGAACTAGGATGCAAGAGAGGTTTTGTAACAACCAAGAAGATGTGCTACAAAACACACACAAGAAATCTCACACCAAGACACATCAAATGGAGCAGAGAGAGCTAGAGCAAAGGGAAGAGAGAGAGGAATGGTACTTGCGTAATACCTTGTTTGTGACTTGCAAATGGAGATAGTACGTTATGATGCTATCGTAGAGCTTGTACAAAAACTAACTCAATGCTTAGTGAATGCTAAACTATAAGGTCTCCAAACCCACCAACACCAAAAGTGGGATGGGACCCTTGATAGACCGTCTCTAGGACTAATAAAATGAGTCCCTAAACAAGAAGAATTCCAGTGAATTCACCCATACCATTGATAATGGTTTAGGTTTATAGCCCTAGAAGGAGACCTAGTCTTGTCTTGCAGTGGAAACGAGACAACTTGTTCAACAAAAATTATTCCGGCCCTATAACTTCCATCATTCAGATTAAGGTTTCCTTAGCCAACGCTTTTCCCCCCCTAACATGTGTGAGGGAACAGCCGTTGGTGGATTCCTCCTCCAATTGAAGAAGTTTCTAGACATTTTTAGTACGCGGGAATGGATACTTACCTGACTAATCAGGTCTACATGTCCTTGATTGACAACCTTAGTCAATCCCCACTTACCACCCCGCACTCACACATGATTCATTTATTTTCTAATTACTATAACATTGTTTTAACATTTAAAATAATGGTTTCTTTTAACGTTCCATCATAGTAATTCCTCCAATCAATTATTAAAGACAACATTGAAAGCATTATTTTAGAAAACAGACATCTTTAAACTTAAGACAAGGTACTATTAATCAAAACATTGTCCATAATAACCATGAGTAGTACTCTTCTTGTCTCAAGATCACCTAAGGGTGAAAAAAAGGCACCCATTCCTTATTCATAATCTGGAGCGGATAAACCCCCACCCAAGGTTCTGGGTGCCCAAACACCAAACAAGTTGCCTATACAACCGGGCGGCTCCCCTAGGATAAAAAACGATATCCTAACTTATGTAGAAACATCAAGACATGACAGAGTAGAAACTCAACGTTCATGGGGGTAACCGACTTATCCGTGGTTGGAAAGACATCATTATCATCAAAATATACCAAGGAGTCGGAGGTGTCTTGCGACAAGCTGTCTTAAGGATGCTCAATCATATATTTCCTAATTCAACCAGTTTTAATCCAAACAATTCTTTCCTACATTACAAAAAAATGCACGTTGGAAGTTACCTTCCGTTTTTGGTCGATTATTCCTTTTTTGATTCTTACTCACTCCTTACGTATGCAATGCTAACTTATAAAAGAACTTAAACTATTTAAAGATTTAATTGAATAATGGAAAAAACCACCTGGAATTGATCGGCCATCTGTTGCTGCGCTGGCAGCTGAAGACTCTCCTCCATAGGCCTACTACTAGGTCCAGCTTCATCGTCGTGCGACGCTCTAGTTCTTTTTAGAGCTCTGTCCTCATCATCAGATGTAGGATTGGCTCGGGTCCTTTTAGGTGCCATAACTTCTTATTCCTTATAAAAAGGACGTCTAATCATTAGGTAAATTCTCCGAAAGATAGACTTAACTTTTGTATCCGATTTTACCCAAATCTAGGTTAAATTTATAGTTTTAATTAGTAAATTCTTGACCTAGTAATTTTGTATTTGCCTATTTAGGTATGATAATTTTTTCCACAGATTCCCTAAGGATTTTCTAAGCTCTCCTAATTCTTTTTTCTAATTTTCCCATAGAATTTTAAGCTTGGAATCTGCTTATTTTGAGCTTAATATTTATTCTATTTATTGTATCTTAAAGATTTCATTTCCTCAACTTTATATCATAAGTTTACACTTACTATAATTTTCTTAAAAACTTTTGAATGCAAAGTCTATTTATTTTAATTAATCTTTTACTAAACAATTAACTATGGTATAATTATCAGAAGTAAATAAGAATGTTTTTGACCTTTGGTAATTATCTTCTAATTTTCCAACTAAATTATCTAATTTCTATCTTCAACTTTCAGCTAAAATTAGTATAATTTGACATAGATAAATATCTATACTACTTTTCTAACCTTGATATAATTATCAAGCCCTTTTCATCATGTAATATAGCTCAGATAAATAGCATGTAATCATATCACATGATTTACTAATTTTCCCCTTTAGTTTTTAGCTAGGAGTAGTATAATTTGACTTGGATAAATATCTATACTACTTTTCTAACCTTGCATTAATTATCATGGCCTCATTATCATGTAATCCAACTCTTATAAATAACATGTAATCATATCACATGTTTTACTAATTTTTTCCTTTAGTTCTCAACTAGAATTGGTAGAGTTTGACTTGGATAAATATCAATACTACTTTTCTAACCTTGACATAATTATCATGGCCTCTTTATCTTGTAATCTAACTCTGATAAATAGCATGTAATAATATCACATGGTTTACTAATTTCCCTCTTTAATTTACCCTAAAAAATAGTGTTTTCCTACTAAGATAATTAGCTAAACTAATAGTTTGTGATAACAATATTTATCAAGGGTTTGTTAAAATATGATTTACTTCTGATAATTATCTCAAAGCTTTTTAGTTGAATTTACTATTTTCCGCCATTAATTTTTTCAAAAAAATAGACTTTTCCTACTGATATTATTAGTTAAACTAATTATTTGAAATTAAGATAATTATCAAGGGTTTCTTTAAATGTGTTTCTCCTCTAATAATTATCTGAAAGCATTTTGGATCAATTTGCTATTTTTCCCTAAAAACAATGTAATTCTGCTGAGATAATTAGTTAACCTTATTATTTGAGGTTAAGATAATTATTACAAATTTCATAACATGTGATTTATCTCTGATAATTATTTTAAAGCCTTTTGTATTAGTTTACTATTTTTCCCCTTGTAGTTGCCCCCAAAAATAGTGTAATTCTGTTGAGATGATTAGCTAAATTAACTATCTTCGGTTAAGATAATTATCAAGAGTTCCATAACATGTGCTTTACCTCTACCAACTATCTTAAAGTATTTTAGATTAGTTTGCTATTTTCTCCCTTTTATACTCTCCTAAAAATAGTATAATTTTATTGAGATAATTAGTTAGACTAATTATCTGAGGTTAAGATAATTATCACGGGTTTCAAATAAAGTGTTTTTGCTATGATAATTATCTCAAATAATTTTGGATTAGTTTACTATTTTCCCTCTTTTATTTCCCCCTAAAAATAGTGTAATTCTGCTAAGATAATTAGGTAAACTAATTATCTGTGGTTAAGATAGTTATCATGGGTTTCAAAAGATGTGTTTTTACTCTGCTAATTATCTCAAAGAATTTTGGATTATTTTTCTCATTCCTCTCTTTACTTTTCTCTTAAAAACAGTGTAATTTTGCTTAAATAATTATAAACATTACTCAAAAAATTACAAGATAATTTTCTTAGCATAATGACAATTTACATAGCTCTAATAATTATCTCATCTTAATATAAATTTATTTGGTATGAATATCATTAATTTATGGTTAAAATAAGTAATTTCAATCCTAATATGATATAATAATTAATTAGCTTAGTATGCCTAAACTTAATCACAATAATCAGCATATAATTTTGGATAAGAGAGAATTTTTAAGTATACATAGGTTTAATCTTCAATTAATTAAAAAATTTGTAAATAGGTTAACCTAACTTTGCTAATTAAGAAAGGTTAGTGCTAATTACGCTTTGCTCTCTAGTGATTTCTGCATAGAGGTCTCTCTAGATGAGAGAGAATGTACCAAGGCTTCGAGTCTAATTTTTTGTGAAGGAAGGGGGTATTTTTATAGTTTTTCTGGGCCCCCGAGCTGGCAGGTTGTGGCACCTCAAGCAAGGCCCCAGCTTCCATGTAGCGCCACCTACTGCTAAAACTGTCCCGGATAGGTTCCCCACAGCTCCACACAGCCCCCTTAGCTTCGAAAATCAATTTTGACTAATTTCACTGATTTTTAATGATAAAAATTGGAATATCAGTAATTTCTAGAACCTTAGGATAAGAAAGTCTTTGTTCATAATAATTACTGAAACCATCCAATTTTACTTAACTAATTGAATTCCTAGTGTAACCTTTCAGGGCCCGTAACTTTTCCAGATTTTATCAGAATCTGATTCTTAAAAATAATAACCATAGTAAAGCTCTGGTTATGATTTCAAAAATACCAATGTCAGCCATAATTGAATCATTCTATAGTGTTTTCAAGTTAAATTTACAGGCTTTGTACAATTTATAAGGTTTCAGTAGTCTAGCCGTCTGTCTGAGGGTGATAGGCTATACTGAAACATAGCTGGGTACCTAAGGATTCTAATAAAGCTTTCCAAACATTTGAAGTAAATTTTGCATCTCTGTCACTGACTATTCTCTTAGGAAGTCCGTGTAATATGAAGATTTCTTTGATAAATAAACGGCTTATGTCTGATGTAGTGTAAGTCGTTTTTACAGGGATCAAATGAGATACTTTAGTCAGCATATCCACTACCACCATAATGGAGTCGTAACCCCCTTGAACGGTGGGAAGGCCTGTTACAAAGTCCATTCTAATGAGTTCCCACTTCATTTGAGGAATATCCAGAGGTTGAAGTTTTCCTGGCATCATTACTCGTTCAACCTTAATCCTTTGACAGGAAAGATATTGTTTGATGTAGCAAAGTATATCTCCTTTCATTCCTGGCCAGAAATAGCTTTTCCTTATGGCATTAAGGGTCTTTGCATAACCAGGATGACCAGCAAGTGGGACGTTGTGTCCTTCATAAAGGATTAAATCCTTTAATGTTGGATTCTTAGGAATGTAAAGCCGATACTTATAATAGAGAAGCCCATCCTCAAGTGAATGATCCTTGATTTTGTCTTTCTCTCTCTCTTTTAGGTCTTGCTGATTAATAACCTATAGGAGTTTCTAATAATCCTCATCTTTCAGGGAAGCTTCCTTAACCTTGTTTAGAATTGGATTGTCAACTGTGGAAACAACCCCAAGAAAAACCTTACCGCTAAGGGCATTAGCAACCACATTCTCTTTTCCTGGTTTATATTTTATTTCAAAATCATATTCCTGTAAGAGTTCTATCCATCTTCTCAGTCTCATGTTGAGTGTTGCTTGTGAAAAAATCCATTGTAGACTCTGATGATTATTGATTAACTTGAACTTTCCTCCTAGAAGATAGCGCCTCCAGAGTTTGAGAGCATGGATGACAGCTAGGAGTTCCAGATTATGAGTTTGACTTTTCAGCTTGTGGATTCTTAATTTTCGAGAAGTAAAGGCGACTCGTCTGCCTTCTTGGTTTAAGACCCCTCCTGTAGCAAGACCGCTGGCATCTGTTACTACTTCAAACTCTTGGGTGAAGTCAAGAGTTTGAGTACAGGGGTTGATGTGAGATTTTATTTTAGTTTGAGGAAACAATCCTCCTGTTCTTTTTCCCATTAAGTTTGGCTGTCTTTTTAAGTAGTTGCATCAAGGGTGCGGCGATGACCGCATAATCTTTGACAAAGATTCTATATCATCCTGTAATGCCCAAGAATCCTCAAATCTCACTGACCGTTTTGGGCTGTGCCCAGTCTATTATATCCTTAATCTTTGCGGGGTCTCCTGAAATTCCTTCAGGGTTTATTATAAAACCAAGATAACTAACTTCAGGCATGAAAAACACACATTTACTCATCTTGGCATATAACTGATGTTCGCATAGAAGATGAAGTACTTTACATACATGGCCTTCATGTACTTTTTCATCTTTGGAATATACCAAGATATCGTCAAAAAATACCAACATAAAATCATCTAGATATTCTCTAATATATCCTGTACGAGAGAGTTAAAAGTAGCCGGAGAATTCGTAAGACCAAAAGGCATCACGATGAACTCATAATGCCCATACCGGGTGTTGAATGCAGTTTTGTAAATATCTGCCTCCTTAATCTGGATTTGATGGTAACTTGATCTGAGATCAATTTTTGTGAATACCTTGGCTCCATGTAATCTATCAAGCAATTCATCAATGTGAGGAATAGGATACTTATTCTTTACTGAGGTTAAGTCCCCTATAATCGATGTAGAGATGTAAAGATCCATCCTTCTTCTTTTGGAATAGAACAAGTGCTCCCCAGGGTGAAATGCTTGGTCTTATGTATCCTTGTTCAATAAGCTGATGAAGCTATTCGTTTAATTCAATAGCTTCAGGGAGGGACATTTTGTAGGGCTTTTTGAAATTGGTTCACTACCTAGAAAGGTTTCTATTTCGTGGTCTATGTCCCTTGGAGGAGGTAAATTTGAGAGATCTTTCGGAAATATATCCGAAAATTCCTTAAGCCATTCTGGAGCTGTGTTGTCCCTTGAATCATCAGCCTTATTAAGTTTTACTACAAAGATTTGTTGCCCCTTGCGTAACCCCTTCAGATATTGACTATCCTTAACTAAATGAGCCTTAGGCTTCCCATTTGATCCTTGTACTAACGTTTCTTCACCTAAGTGATTTTTGAAGAATAGGTTCCCTTGAGCACAGTGAATATGGGCTTCCTACTGGTAGAGTCTGAAAGTAAGATGAAATAAGGCTTTCTCCTAGTTCAAACTCAACTTCCTTGGCTGTAAATTGAGATAGAACCTCTTTCCCATTTGCTAGTTCTACCACTAATTTCTTGGTGGGATATTGGTTCAATTTAAGTTTCCTTAAACATTTAGGGGAGAGAAAAGAGTGTGTGCTGCCACAATCTATAAATAGTTCAAATTTTTCACCTTATTTGTTTGCAGTGGTTTGGATGACAACATACTTTTTTCGAGATCCAACGGTTATCAATGGCGGCATAAAGAGTAGCTCTTTCGTCTTCCTCATCCAGCAAGGTTTTTTCTCCTACTGCAGCATAAGCTCTGGCTCATCTACCTCTTCCTCTACTTACTCTATATCTTTGATTATTTCCTTGTCCTATCTGAGTCTGAGGAGTAGTTCCAGCAGCAACTCGGGGATTTTGCCCCTCGGGGCATTGGCTCTTGTAGTGCCCCATTCTATTGCATCCATAGCATATGATGTTTGGAAAAGTCGCAACGCTTATAATATCATACAAAAACTTGATTAATTAAAAAGCCAAGCGTGCGAGTACTTCACATAAGCTTAAAGGGAGAGAAGGGATCCCACAAAGGAAAAAAGAGAGATTTTACTAAAACATGGCATCATGGCATTTGCCAACGCGTTTCGACTTATTGAGTCTCATCAGGGCATTCCATGAATACAAAAAATCCTCTCTTTAGGCTATTGGTTTTATAAGCACTTTTGGAGGGGAAAAAATCTAAGACTTTTGGAGGGAAATGTGGGTAGGTGGGCATTCATTGGGCTTGAGTATAACTTTAAGAGTTTGAATGGTGATGGGACCAAGAAATAGATTGGCTTTGTTGGGCATTCATTGGGCTTGTGTACAACTTTAAGAGTTTAAAATGGTGATGGCTGTATACCAAGAAAAAGATTGTCTTTCTCTAGTTGAGCATTAAATGGGCTTGTGTATAACTTCATGGTGATGGATGAATACCAAGAAATAGATTGGCTTAGTTGAAAGTCAGTGTAACTCCTTGGGAGTGGAATTTTTTAAGGTGTTGATTTTTGGTGATCTTTAGAGAGATTCCATAAAACTGGTACCAATGGCTAGGGGGTTTCATGAATCACTAGAATCCTTGATAAGGGTCAAAACGTTAGATTTCTCCAAGAGATTTTGTCGCAACCTCTTCTTCATTATACAAGATTGAAGTCTTGAGCTGTGCAACAATGAATTTGATGTACATGGCTAGCTTAGGTTAAGGTTTGGGGCGAGAGTGTGGTGGAAGGTTAGGTTGAGGTTTGGGCCAAGAGTCTGGTGGAGGCAAACGTTTAGCTTAAAAGAAGCTTGGGGTTATGTGGGCAATGTTAAATTTTCTTAGGATTAGAGTTTTTATGAGTGCAAGGCTATCTTAGTACCAGTCACCAACTTGACGAGGCAAAAAGCGATGACAAACTATAAAATTGGTGCAATTTACCATAGGCTAAATTGATAAATGAACTTGGAAGGGTTGCATCTCCATCGGATGTATGTGGACTTGGAAGGGTTGTATCTCCATCGGATGTATGTGGAGACTTACAAATTACAATTTAGAACAATTGTAAGGTGGAGTGCAAGACTGTGTCAGTAGGTTATTAACTGTGTCCAGCGAGTAGATAATTAAGTAAACAGACGTTGGTTATGATAATAACACTGTATCCAATAAAAAGCTGGTAGAGGCATTTTTAAGTTAAGGTATGCAAGGTTTTAAGACAACCAAAAAGGGGCAAGGTTTAATATGGTTTAGCATTAGAGTTTTATAAGTTCAGGTTCAACTTGGTTCTAGGTCACCAACTAGGCGAGGCAAACACCAGGGAATGTACAAGGTGGAAAAATGGAATTAACTTTCAAGGTAAGGTCAAGGATGATTAAAGTTTTAGGTTATAACATACAAAGATGGTGGGGTCAAGGCACATAAAGCTATCAATTTTAGCATCGTGCGGATGCACAAGATGAAGGGATAAAACACATGTAGAAGGGGGATACAATCCACCTATAGCTATAAGATTGGTGCCTTTTAGATGAGGGTAAAGTGATAAATTCCTTAGAAGGGCTACATCTGCACTGAATGCATGTGGAGATTAATAAACAATTTGTACAATTGTAAGGTGGGGTGCAAGGTGGTGAGGGTAGGTTAATTACTACGGTCTTCTAGCAAAAGATAGTAAAGCTGCCTCGAAAGGACCTTGTATATTGAAAATTTTGTTATGGTAGTGGATAGTCAAGTAGAGAGACATGGTTGCATGGAGACAATAAGGGGCGCTTGAAGGTGGGCAAGTGAGGTTTTCTCTGCGTATGGGTTTGATGGAAATGGTGATTGCTCGGCTTGGGCAGTGTGAAGTAAGAAAATCTATGCAACAAGTGGATGTTTAATTAATGCAAGGGCAAAGGAATAAACTTTGAGCTAGCTACTCTTCAGGTCTCAATACCAAGAGAACTGGTTGGTCTTGATGTTCATGCAAGGGCAAGGGACCTATAACTGGCATGGATCATCACTTGTCGAACAAAGGAAGTCCACAAGAGCAAGAATCATCACTTGTGGATGGAATTATTGGATGTTTCAACTCAATTCTTAGTGAAGCTTTCCCTCAAGTGTCACTTTCTTGTATAGGTTGTAGGAAATAATATTTCCTTGAGCTCCAAAATCTAGGATTGCACTAGCCTCCACTTGATTACCTCCAAGCTTGAATTTTATGGTTGGATCCACTGTATGCTCCTCTTCAAAAAAATTTCTTTGATTATATTGATCCGTAGTGGTCGTCCTTGCTGTTGTTGTGGTCGTAGAAGCTTCCGTTTAGCCATGTGCTCTTTGGCTTTGTCTTGAGATTCTTTGACTACGCACTGCTTTTCTTGAGATTGTTTCTTTTCCATATGGATTTGTTGAAGCTTGCTCTAGGTTAGTGGTAGATGATACTTTTTAAACCAACATCCACTAATCCAATTAGGCATTTCTTCACCATCCAATGTAGCAAGATTGACGGCCCCACTTGGTGATATATTGATGATCCCCAAGGGTCCCATCCCTTGCTTTTTAAGCTTCTTAGCATGTTCTTTCAATGTATAAACTAGGACAGAGTCTCTTGTTTTAAACTCTTTCGAACGTACATGCTTATTAAAAAACTCCTCTTATCTTCTTTTTGAACATAGATAGAAGCTACAGTTGTTGTTGTTGTGTAGGCTAGCCGTGGCTCTTCTCCGTGTCCTACCAAGTCTATCTTCGTTGCATCCTCATGCCCATTGTAGGGCTCCTTGTCCTTTCTCTCTCATAGAGGTTGCATCATCACTACCTTCCGATCTTGGATAGTGAACTTTTTGTAGTGGGATGGCACTCTCATTTTGTCCTCATCTTTATCTTCTTCTCCTTCCCCTCTTTTGACTTTCATTGTCCACACTTCCCTAAGTGTTTTCTTAAGCTCCTTGGTAATTCTTCTTTCTCTCTACCTTGGTCCATTTGGTTTTTGCAAACTCGTTTATTCCAGGTTCTGTTGTTTGTTTGGGTTTTGTTTCAAATTTTGACGTTCTGGTTTGTTTTCGTAGGTCTCTCATGCTCTCGTTTGTTTTTTATGTTGAGCTTTAGAGAGCCTTCCAGATATCTTGTCCTTAACACAATCTTTAGCTTTTACAAGCATTAGAAACTGTGCTTTGCCCCTCATTCTAGGCATAGGATTCTCTCTTGGTTTGTTTTCAGCTCTCTTTTTCTTGTAGCACT
This sequence comes from Adiantum capillus-veneris, assembly GCF_014529385.1. Lineage (NCBI taxonomy): Eukaryota > Viridiplantae > Streptophyta > Polypodiopsida > Polypodiales > Pteridaceae > Adiantum > Adiantum capillus-veneris. The sequence continues at coordinate 67,407,566 of NC_140945.1, forward strand.
CTTGACATCTAAACTTTTTATTTGAAAAATCATAAAACCTAACATCTACTATCGTTTCTTCTTGCTCTCTTGGGTTGTCAGAGCATTCATTATTTGCATCGTCCTCTCGTTCAAAATGCTCTGGGGAGTCATAAAACGTCTCTTCTTCTTCCTCTCCTTTGGCACTTGCCAGTTGATCATCTTTGGGTTCCTCTGAACTAACTTCTCATCATTCGCATTTACTATATTGACCACATAGTATGGAACCACATCATAATTGTCCTTGTCACAAAACTTTGTTGTGGGGCCATCTGAAATAGCACACATATCTAAAGTTGCTAGAATATGGGTCCATTCCCATGGCTCTAGAGCTTCTTCAGGAAAAATTTCAGAAACATATTCCTTATCTTTAAGTACCCTTTCGAGAATGCACTCTTCTCGTTTCAAACTCCCAGAATGTAATGCACCGTACATCCATAGCTCTTTTGTCTTGCCTAACGAAGCTAGAAGTTTGATCCTACTATTGTACCTAAATCAAACCCCTTCATTTGGGTTCAGTTCACGTCTTTGTAACTATGGTCTTTAAGGTTTATGCACGTCGTGGTTTCCTTGTGTCTGAGGTATATATGATCATATCCTTATTCTTGAACCATCTTCAATTGTTGCATGAATGGCCATCCAGTTATGATGTCGTAGTTGTTCTTCTTGCCAAAGTCAACTATAGCAAAGGTATGCTCATACTTAATGCCGCAAGAAGTAACAATCACTTTCTCCAAAAGTCCCAAGGGTTTCTCCATGTACCCATTTGCTACTAGTTGCAATTTCATTCTCGTAGCTTTCAAGGCAGGTTTTCCCCATTTTCTCCAAATTTTCTTGGTGGCAATAGCAACACCAGCTCCACTATCAAGAATTTCCATGGTTGTTACAACTTGCAATTCTACTAAAAGTGTAGTATTTCCATATTCATCCTCGCAATACTCTCCAACCTTGTTTAATGGTACATTTTTTGTGTTCAATTGAGGTTTTTCTGGTTCTCGAATCCCTTCTTGAATATGTGATGTTGCATCTTTTACTCCAAGATTCTCCAAGCATTTTCCAGCAGTCGCCCACATGTTTGGTCTTATTTGGAGAAGCTCTACTAGAGTAATAGTGCAAGTCACAGGTGTAGGCAATATGTCTATCAATCCCATAGGGAGTCCATAGCCTTTCTTGACGAGAGTCATTGTGATGGCACTGCCTTCACATCAGAATTGGCTTCATGTATGAGGGTAAGGTTTTTGAATATTGAGGTTGATTCTCTTAAGATATTACAGATCCTCTATCCCCCCAATATGAGCGACTATCCAAATCTGCTTGAGACCCTGTCTCAAATTCCTCAATAGTGGAAGAAAAACATCCCTTCACTTACTGGGTTAATTGACTCTCTAACTCAACCCGTTTGCCTCATTTGCTTCTTGTATTTATTTCCAAAGTTTGTCTAGGTCATCATCCTCTCTGTAGGCCTCTGGTATCATAGGATGGAAAACCTCAGATGCTTGTCATTAGGTTCTCTAGTCTTTAAAATTATCAATTCAAGGTTAGTTTGATTCTCTAACCTATCCCTAGTTTGTTTTAACTCCTCTACTAGGGTTGTCTATTAACGTTCCTTCCTAGCTTTTATGCGTGCCTTTCTAGCCTTCCAAGTGTTTCATTGGCTTTCTTGTTAATAACTAGGAGCATCAGTTTTGGGTTCCTCAATTATCAACTCTTCCCTTGCTTTTTGAGCTTTCACCATTGTGACAACTTTTATAGATACCACCATTTTATTTTTTGAACCGCTGCTTACACCCATTAGTTTTCACTGTTTTATTTGGGTTTTTCAGACAGTCACTGATCAAATGAATAATTCTACAATCTGGACAGTACACATTCACTCTAATGATCTTTGTATGAGGATAGTCTTTCATAAGGTGGTCTCCACCACACTTGTAGCACGATTCCTAAATCTTGGCATGGTGCTTCTGGAGGTGCTCTCTATTGATAGGCAAATTGTTGTCCTATTAGTCCATCATTGGCTATGAACAGCAATGTGCATTCATCAAAGCTTTATCTACCTTCTCATGTAGCATGGGATGCTATTGGTGGTCCAACATTCCCAATCATACTCCAAGGTTCCTGTGCTTTTGGCTCTTTGGGTGGATAGTATGTTGAACTAGCCCCTTATTCACTTGGCTCTTCGTAATACACAGGCACCAGCACTAAGGCTTGTTCCTCTAGTTCCTCTATAGTGGGTGCATATCTATTGTCCAGTGGTCTCATTCCTGGTAGAGGTGGTTTTTGCCCCAAAAGCCCTGACATGGCTTGGTTTCTACCCCCTTTTATGGTCATGTCTGGTGTTGCAAACTGTTCAAGTCACGCTTGAAATGATAGTGGCAATGCTTGTGAGTTTTGAGGGTTAGTCAATGGTTGTTTATTTGATTTCATTGTGGTGTCGTAATCATCTAAGAAGGAATTTGTAGACTTGCTTGGGGTTTCTATGGGATTTTGCTTCCCTACCAAATCTTGTGCCATCAGTTCTAGCATAATCACTCTCCCTACATTGGCTTGTATTCTTGTTCATACTTATCGACAAAAATAAGATGGTTTCCCATTATCAACTCATATGAAAACAAGTACAGGACTTTGTCCATGCTTAAATCGTTCACATGGGGCTCCATGCACTAGTAGTAAGAGGTGACTCTTTCTTCCTCATGCTTGTAAATCCAAATATTTTATTGAATCGTTGCCATTCTCTCCACTCTCTTGTCATGAATGTAGCAGGCTCCAAAAAGAGCAAGTTTAGGAGGTATTTCTTGAGTCTCTGTAACCATCTTCCCTTTTGCTACAATGTCTCCATATTGATTGTAATTTTTGGGTCTTTGACAATGACGTAGTGGTTTCCTTCTTCATCGCAAAGCCTATCACCATTGTTGGTTACCATAAACACTGCTAATTCTCTCGCTGGCTGTTCTACAATACAAATGCATTGACGTCCTCAAACATCAGTATACATCAAGGCACCATGGTCATTGGTTCCTTTAAGAAAAGTTGCAGTGTATTTTGGCATGTTTAAGGGTTTTTGAGAGGTTCTACCCCCCATGGTCCCTTGCTATTGGAAACCTCCCAGTTGTTGGTTAGCCATCCACTGATATGATCCTTCAAAAGAAGTGTCAGTATGATTGCCCTCTTCTATGATTGGTTCTAGTGGATCTATCCTTGCTTGGTTTACACTCTCTTTTGGCGACACTAATCTAACTAGATCTCTGGTGTCATGCCAAGGGTAGGACCAGGCATGACCAAGGGCCAGGATGGACATGCAATCTAAGTGGTCCCTATGTTTAGCAAGCTAAGGGCCTATATAGGGCATCGTTGGGTGGTGATGAGCATGCTCCATTCCCCTCACTCTTATACTAGTATCAGATCTCAGGGGGAAGAACTATGGAGGAAGGGGGAAGATGGCCTTGCATGGCTTGTTGCATCTCTCTCTCTCTCTCTCTCTCTCTCTCTCTCTCTCTCTCTCTCTCTCTCTCTCTCTCTCTCTCTCTCTCTCTCTCTCTCTCTCTCTCTCTCTCTCTCTCTCTCTCTCTCTCTCTCTCTCTCTCTCTCTCTCTCTCTCTCTCTCTCTCTCTCTTATGGAGGGCATGGTCCTCAAGATTGGGGGGCTTTTGCATGCTTTGCATGGGAGGGAAGAAGAAGCCACAGCTCGACTGCATGTGCAAGGTCCCTAAGCAAAGGTCAGGGTCGAGGATCTCACGTGTGCAGAGGCTCTTCGAGCGAACAGGGGGTCGATATCAACCTGCATCAAACCACAGGGAAAGCATCTTAGCGGGATTGCGCTGAGGAGGGGACCCTTTTTTGTCGCGGGCCTGCAAGCCGAGAAGCATCACAATGTGCTACTCCTTATTCTCGCTCTCTGTAGAGCAGGCAGTTGCGTTGATATGGCCTTGGTCTTCTTTTCTGATTTGAACACCCAAGGCCAAGGGCTTTAGGGAAACAATTTTAAAAGGCAAGGGAGGGAGACCACGGGCCAACCCCCCCCCCCCCCCCCCCCCCCCCTCATTCAATCGCCCTTACCTTTGGTAACTCGGCAAGTTGTCATGTTGGAGGAAGCAACCGATAATGCAGTAGCATAATTTTAGTGATCTTGAGCCAATTGTAGCATGCACAAGATTTCAAGGCATGGTCACCTCGGCATGGATTCAAGCATGCAAGTGAGTGATGCTGCAAAGAGAAATTCTTCATGCATGCCAAGCAAGTGATGATGTCAATCAACTCTTTGTTGCCTTTAAAGGAGGCACAAGGTGCAAGGCACATCATGATTGACTAAGCTCTTGGCATTTCCACCTCCAAGAAGAATCACAATATTTAGCAAGTTTTTCAATGGATACCAATTTGGAATTGACATAGCAAGCAAAGGGCAAGGCCTAACAAGAATACCATGCACGACAAGGTCATAGTTTCCAAGATTTTCGACGAAATTCAATACATGTTAAAGGTTGTTTGGCATATTGGAGAGGATTCATTGTGCATCTGATAGCATTTCAAGAGATCGAGCAACGTTAAGAATCCATGCAAAGTGTTGTTAGTAAGCGCATTGCATGTTCTAGTCTCCATTGTCTCGATTGAATTTGAATCATCCTCGAGGTCATTCATATACACGGGGTCATCTCCTATTCCTATGTTTGTTTTGGAACTTGGCTTTGAATTTCCCGTATTCTGCGACCTCTTCCTTCGTGTCTTCTTTCTCTTTGCTTGGATAACTGACGCGGTATCTCTCTCTTCCAGGATATGGCCTGGCCCTTGAAGCATGGACCGTGTAATCGCATAAGCGGGTGCGACGGGTGGTATTGGCGACGTCACACTAGCAATTTCGACCAAATTTAGGGGTGTGATTTTAGGCGCATTTGGGTTATAGGGGCATTGGGCAATCAAGTGATCTATGCCACAACGATTACATGTGAGTATTGGCATTGCAGACGTGCTCCCTTGATTCATTTGCATCTGTGCAGCATTCTTTTGCAGCCTAATAGGGCACTCCGCTGCCCGATGTGGTCCACCACACTCGTAGCATTGAAGAGGTGGCCTCCTAGCCTGGGTGTTGATATTTTGACCTCTGGATGCGAGAGCATCAGCTTGATAAACCGGCTTGACTTGCCCCCAACAATCTTCCATGTAGTATATAGGACACTCTTCCAATGTATCAAGTCCGTAGGCAATACTAGTGTCTATTTCCTCCTCACAGCCATCTGCATAAGCATTAGATGGCTCGCAACCCACTTGGTTCATAGGGGCGACTCTTGGATGCGGGGGCTGCGGTCCTAGCATAGGAGGTGGTAGCGGTGTAGCTTGTACAACATTTTGAGATCTAGGGACCATGTGTTGCGGTAGTTGCTCAACAGGTGGAGCAGGCATCAATACAGGAGCTCGAGGTGCATCCGTCCAGGCTACAGGTGGTCTATTTGCCATCATACGTTTGATCATTAAACAATCCTTAGCTTGGTGACCATACCTACCACATGCGTTGCAAGTTCCATTAAATTTTACTCTAAACGTAGGGCACTCACTAGTGCTATGTCGACCTAAGAAAATGGAACACCATTGTTGCTCCCTTCTTGGATAGATGTGACTATTTTGAGGGGGTCGATTATCCTTAAGAGACTCTTGGATTGCCTTGGTGAGGTCTGTCAAGAATGTCTCAAATACCTTTGGCTCATTGGCAATGGGCTTTGCAGTCATGGGTTCATACTCAATGGCTTGTGAGCTAGTGGATCTCGTGTCAGTGGACACCCTCATGCCTGGTATCATCAAGTTGTCCTCTAATTGGATTGCATTGGCAGTGACATCTTCCTAGGTTGTGATACCTCTAATCACTAGTCCATTATAGATTCCTTCATTCCTCAACCCTCGAATGAATCGATCAAGCAGTTGGTTATTGTTGAAGTGCTCATTTACAGGGCAGCGAGAATTTAAGTGCTTTAGACGACTAATGAAGTCCCTTACTAACTCTCCTTCCTTAAGTTCAGCTTTCTGGAGCTGAGAGGCTACACCCCAAAGCACACCTTCTCGTATGTACTCCTTTAGAAACAACCTTCGAAGGGTAGGGTAGATTGTTTTCTCGTCCACCCTTAGGGTTCTATACCAATCTCCAGCCTTCCCACTTAATGTCAAGCTTAAGGCATTGCACTTATGTAGTTCGTTGCGTTCCCCTAAGGAATCACATACTTGTTCAAACACTTCAATGTGTTTTCTAGCATCTTCGTCCCAATTGAATTTTTGCGTGAGTTTGCAATTTGTACTTCCTTACTTCTAGGCTATCTATCAGATGCATGACGCATATTCTCCGCGATAGATCAACCTATGGTTTGAGCAAACGCTGCCAAGTCACCTATGTGAGGAGGCAGGGCCGGTGGAGGTACTCTTGGAATCATATGTGGGAGAGGGACGGGTACCGGTCTTGGCATATGTGTGGATGATGCAGGATATGGAACATAACCGGGCATAGGTCCACTCGGATAAGGGCTAGGGAGCGGCACTCGAGGAGCATAAGAAAGTGGTACAATTGGAGGTGTGGGGACCATGTGTGCATAAGGGGCTAGAGGCACATACGGTCGAGGCCCCATATTAGGTACTACAACACTAGGTAGTGGCACTGCGCTAACCGTAGATGTCATCGGTACATTCTCTGTCAGGCCTATCCCTGGAGTGAGCACTGTGTTTTCCTTAATAGAGGGTTGAGCCAAGTTAGGGAAGCTAAAGTTTTCGCTCGGAGGCTCAGATTGCATAGAGACCCCAGGTGAAATGACGTAAGATGGGTCCATGGGACTCATTAGAGGAGTCTCCATTTGTGATAGAGTAGGCTGTTGAGCCTTGCTCGTATCCAAAAATCTCATGGGGCCAGTTGAGAGTATATTTACCCCTCGGTTTTGCCTTTCCGATTGAATAATGCCATGGATAACATTATGGATAATTTTCTGTTGATCTTCGATGCTCGTGGCACTAGAGGTGGATTGTACAATCTCTATCCATCCTACATGGTAGGCGTGGCTAGAGTGTAGATCCGTCAACACCTCAGTGTGGAGGTCGTATGTCCAATGATCATTAATGAACAATCCTTCTAGAGTCGACGTGTTAACGGTTTCTTGTGAGGTAGAAGCAATGTTGCTCCCCGTGGTTTTACTTGTCACCAACGGTACTCTAGAGGGAACTTCTGAAGGAGGCAGCTCAACAGGGCCTTCTTGGTAAGAAGTTGGCAGGATATCCACATGGACACTCTTTGGTGGTGTGGGGTCCACGTGCGATGTGAAAGGAGAGTCCACTTCCCCACCCCCTTCGTGTGCTTCATTTGCATCAGGTTCCAAGCGAGTAGCTCTACCTAATGTTTCCATGAAACGGCTAAACATACTAGTACTAGGCTGTGGAGCTTCAGGAGGTGCATGGCCTTCTCTCTCAGTGTTTTGGGTAGGATATGCTTCCATGATTTCTGGGTCGGAGGAGGAATCACTAGCGGCTATTTTAGGGTCTTGGGTGGTGCTACCTTGTGTCCCCGCTGAGGGTCTAGAGCCTATCGTGGATGGGTAATGGGTGTCCGTATGAACAGAGGCACCCTCAATATGCTCGTGTTCTAGCACCCGCCCAGAGCGTAAGTGCATGTGCTTTTGATACCCTAAGGTGTCAAAAAGCTGCTCTAGGAGGCCTTGTGACTAGTTTTTTGCGTGTTTTTTGTTTGTTTTTTTGCTAGATTTTTTAGAGCGTATCGTGGAATGGGCCGTGTGATATCTCGAAACGAGCGTATCGCTAGGAGGGATGCGCTGTGCTTTACAGCCCACCGTTTGGTTCTATTTTGCTCCAGAAAAGCCCAAAACAGTCTTTTCCTAGCTAGGGAACTAGGCTCCAAATAGCAAGTCTAAGGGTGCAAGTGGGAAGAGAAGGGAGGAGAGTGGAGGACTTGTCCCACATGCTCTCATTCCCTCTTGAGGGAGTAGGGTATATATATAAGAGTGAGTTTAGTATATATCAAAGGACTGAGGCCTGGGCCTGGGCTTGGGCTTGGGCTTGGGGAAATGATCCCGATCCCGATCTAACTTTTATACAAACCAACCCGTCCGTTTTTATAACTCACGTTTTTATTTTTCGAAAATTTAACCTCCCCCTCCCTCACGTTTTAATTTTTTGAAAAAAAAAATTCTTTTTGAAAAAAAAAAAATTCTTCTGCAAAACCAGGAAACACAGAAAATACAGAAAATTCAGAAGAAAAAAAAAACAACAAATAAAAAATGTAGAAAAACTAGAAAAACCAGGAAACACAGAAAATGCAAAAAAATGCAAAACCAGGAAACACACAAAATGCAGAAAATTCTGTTTTTTTAACCAGGAAACACAGAAAATGCAGAAAATTGAAAATTGCCAGAACTGTGCAGTGCAAACCAGAAAATGCAAAAAATGCAAAAACGCAAGAAATGCTAACTGTGTAAGCTGAAATCTGAACTTAATAGAACTAGCAAAACAAACCTTAACAGAACACAGAAAACAGAAATCTCCACACAACTACACACCCTCATTCCCTACCTTTCCTATGATAGAAATTGCACCACAAGAAAGCATAAAGTGCTTAACCGAGCTTAGTGTAGGGCATTTCCCCGGCAGCGGCGCCAAAAATGTGCGCTCCTTGCCGCACTGTCGAAGCAAAGGACTTGCCGATACACCGTGTGTGAGCCACAAATGGCTCCACGCACACAACAAGCCTAAACTAGCAAGCTCAAGAGAGCAAAGGGTGTGTCACTCAACGCTCTACGCTCACCTTCGTGGTGGATTCCTCGCCGCGATGAAGAAGAAGCTGCAGTCGTGCCGCACTCAACCGCTTCGCCGTCGTCGTGCCTTCGTAATGCTCGATCGCACACACACTCTCCCTCTCTCTCTCTCTCTCACATACACACACACACACAAGGAGGTGAAGAAGAAGAAGATGGAGATGGAGATGGAGCAAGAGCACTCTTCTATTGCACAAATGAGAGAATGAGTGAATTTTAGGTTTAGTTGGCTTTTATATGAGCTCACCCCATTCACACTTGGGCGCCCATGCTTAGCCAACTAACCCTAGCATGTTCGTGTTAGAGTGCGCCTCTCATCGCGATCACTCTACCTTTCCCTATTGGACCGACAAGCCCGGTGCCTGACTGTACTTAACTAAATAATACGGTTACGGTGTCCGTCGTAGGCGATAGGGTGTCCGTGAGCCACGAGGGTTAACACTTATATATCGGGTTTTCTTGGAAGATTATGAACTCGGCAGAACGACAAGTAGCCCTGCAGTGCTTAGAAATGGTACTATCGGATATGGGGCTTCATGGTGGCAATGTGAAAATACAGCGGGATGAAAAGAGATCAACTGCTGAGAAGGATGTCCCATGCAAACCATCCATCGGTGGGGTGAAGGCACGGAGGTTTTTATCTAAACCGCAAGGTACAAGAGATCTGAAGCTAACAAAACATGGAAAAATATATAACACATCTTATGTTAGCAACGTAGAGTATCAGAGCTGGAAAAAGCTACATATTGCAGTCAAAGACCAAGAACCAACTACTCGTAACGCGAAGGCTGAGGTTTGGCGATCAATAGACATCCTATTTTTGATGTGCGACAAAGATGACTAGTCACAAGGTGATATGAACAAGTTCAAGGAGAATCTCAACCTTCTGAAAAAATCATTCAAGATAGCATGGACAGACACCCAGATTACTCACTACATGGTATTATCGTGTATTTCATTCTCTCTTATGTGAAAATATGTGAGTGTAAAACATTCTAACTAATCTGTTTTCATATCCAGCACATCATCTTCAATCATTTACCATATTTTATACAAAAGTATGGGAACCCGGCAATATGGAATACCCAAGGGATGGAAAAGTCTCATTACATGGCGAGAAATGCTTATTTCAGGCACACACGACATGGTGGCTCTCGAATCAAGGCTAACAGTTTGAGAGAACTATTTGAATGGTTCTATCGTAGAATCATTCATCGAATGCAGGCAAAAGAAGTCTTGGAAAATTCAGAAATAGCACAAGCCATCAGACATTTACAACAACAAAAAGTTAAAAGATCAATGGCATACAAAAACTCGGGAGCTCGTGAAAGTCAACGAAGGTGGAGAGAGACAATGGTGTATGTGAATCACAAGTGGAGAAAGATACTCTGAGTGGATGACATTGTACAAAATTTATGTAATACATGATCTTATACAATTGCTACTTCAAGTGTATCAAGATTTTGAAGGTTCAATTTTGTTTTTTGGCACGTCACCCTTGTAACGAATCATGAGATGTTTGCCATACTCTAAAAGTTCATCTGGGTTTTGTCTACCAAGAGCTAGTGCCATTGCTGTGTAGGTGTAGTAATACGCTGCCCGACCACCTATATAGCCCGGGCAGTAACCAAAACAATCTCTAGCAAACACTTTGTCCACAAGAATGACTTTATCTGCACTTTTGGGCAGCACGGGTCCACCCAAGAAGCGTGATAGTGTCTTGAATGTGTAAGTTGCTATTGAACCCTCTTGTGACATGGAATTGTGAAAAACTACTATCGGCAACTCCCAAAGCTTTGAAAGGTACTGCGCTAGGGCCGCATCCCTTCCACGATACTCTCGAGTCCGCCGCCGAAGGAAGTCATCCTTGTCAGCAATCCAAGACTGCACATATCATGTCAGAAGTGACACAGAGAGAGAGAGAGAGAGAGAGAGAGAGAGAGAGAGACAGAGAGAGAGAGAGACAGAGAGAGAGAGAGAGAGAGAGAGAGTTACCATGAAGCTCTCATCCTGCAGAAAGAGGTTTTCCTGCCACAGGTCTACAAATGTAGTTGACCCCTGACCTGAATGGTTAAACCAATCCTCCACTTCTTTGTTACTTGTTGATGGTCTTAGGCTTTGTCTTATTGCCTGGAAGGTGGCTTCATCAGGTAGTGTCTCCTTGTATTTTTCAGCTTTCTCAAAGCATCTTCGGAGGCATTCCATTGGATTGCTGGATGTTTCCATTGCCTCATCATCACTACTATCCTCTGAAACAAATCCACTCCTCTCCTCTTGGACTCTGGAAATAATAGCCAGGGAGAAATCCTCCCTTAAATAAAAGATTCTTTGCACATCATGTAAGAAGATATAGGTCCTGTCTCCAATCCTGAAGTCAGGCATAGTAGGAAACATCATCTGAGCATGTTTCTCAGTGAAGTTACTCACATCCAATGGAAGTTTGATTTCTGTGGTTTTCACAGAGAGAATCTTACTTCTTTGTACTTCAATTGCCTCAACCTCAAGGTCGACTGTATCTTCAACCTCCTTGACTTCTTGTATATGAGTTGTCTCCTCGCATTCTTCATCTAGTGTTGCATCGTGCTCCTCTAACATCTCATCAGGATTCTGCATGAGGAATCCAAACAGGCTGTTCAGGTAAATCATAAAGCCAAAGGCTTCCTGAATGAGTTTGCATTCTTTTTGGTGCAAAGGGCAGGTTGAATGTCAGCAAGAAGGTGGTAATTCCCTATACTTCTTCAGTCCCTGTCCCTTTCCACCACAGTCATTTAAATGCACAAGAGTCATAGTGGGCAGAACAACCCTCCCTACCTGCACCATCACTTCAAACTTATCTCTGTAGGACTGCAAGAAATTATTGTGCTGAGCTAACAGGTCTTCAATGTCAAACTTTGGGTTAAACATAGAATGACCAAACTTGTCCCTAGCACCACAAGATGCTGCAAAATCAAACAGCCTCTCATCAGCTGCAGATGGGTCTTCCAGAGAAGACACATCCTCTTTGGCTTTACCTTTAGTTGCATAGGGACTACTTTCTGGCACATCTGCATCATCTGAGAAGTCTATATTCCTCTTTCTTGTATTTTTCTTGACAAGTACTGTACAGGGTGAGGGAGCCTTGTAGGGTGAGGGATCCTCTTGGCCTAGTGACCTCTCTGATTGATCTTCACCAATTGACTCTTCTTTAGATATGTCCTGACAAAAGTCAACAGTTCTTTTGGCAGAAACATTAAGCAACTGAGCCTGAAAAGGTTGAAATCCTGGCACAAGCTCTGGGTCTGGTTTCAGCCTCTTCTGCCTACTGGACCTTAATCCTATTCATCAGAAAACATGACAACTCTCTCTCTCTCTCTCTCTCTCTCTCTCTCTCTCTCTCTCTCTCTCTCTCTCCAAAGAACATTAAAAAAATACACATAGACTCTCTCTCTCTCTCTCTCTCTCTCTCTCTCTCTCTCTCTCTCTCTCTCTCTCTCTCTCTCTGTGTGTGTGTGTGTGTGTGTGTGTGTGTGTGTGTGTGTGTGTGTGTGTGTGTGTGTGTGTGTGTCTCTTTGTACTAAAGGCGCGCAAGGACGACAACATACTTTTTGCAACTCTCTACGCGCCCCTTAAGTACAATTGAGAGAGAGAGAGAGAGAGAGAGAGAGAGAGAGAGAGAGAGAGAGAGAGATAAAGAGAGAGAGAGAGAGAGAGAGTCATAACTATACTATAGGCGCGCGGAGAGAGCTGCAGCCAGTGTTTGGTTGGCTCTGCGCACTGTTAGTAACGGGGACAGAGAGGGGAGGGAGAGAGAGAGAGAGTGTGTGTATGTCTCTATGTGTGTGTCTGTGTGTGTGTGTGTGTGTGTGTGTGTGTGTGTGTGTGTGTGTGTGTGTGTGTGTGTGTGTGTGTGTGTGTGTGTGTGTGTCTGTGTGTGTGTGTGTGTGTGTGTGTGTCTCTGTCTATGGAAGTATGTGTTGAGGTGTGTGTGTGTTGAACAACAGTATGGGTTTTTCTTTGTTTACACACACACACACACAATTTGTACCAACTGTTGGAAATACAGAGAGAAAGAGTGAGGGATCCCCTTTCGTTGGTGGGGTTTGCAGAAACTCCAAGGGAGGTGTCTCATCCATTGCTTTTTGTCTGTCAAACTGACTCTGTCTCTCTCCCTCTCTCTCTCTGAGAGTAAGGAGTCCCTCTCTCTATCTCTCTCTCAATCTGTCTCTCTCTCTTTCTATGGTTCTCTCTCTCTCTCTGTCTCTCTATCACTCTCTGGCAGTAATGAGGCTCTCTCTCTCTCGCTCTCTCTCTCTCTCTCTCTCTCTCTCTCTCTCTCTCTCTCTCTTTCTATTGTTCTCTCTCTTTCTCTCTCTCAAAATCACACTTATAATGGATACACACGGCGGCGCCCCACGTGTTACTATAAAATAGAGTATAATTGCATGTTGTCGCACGTGCGGTCATTATTGAGACCGTATACTTTTGTACGTCATATATAGAGGTCATGAGAGAGAAAAACCACACCTCATGAAAGAGAGCGAGTGAAAGAGAGAGAGAGAGAGAGAGAGAGAGAGAGAGAGAGAGAGAGAGAGAGAGAGAGAGAGAGAGAGAGAAAGAGCCATCGTCTGTGTCTCCGATAGCAAGCCGACCCATCTTAGACATAACGAAGGTCTGCGTCCTCAGGAGGTTTGGCCCTCTCTCTCTCTCCCTCTGCTTCTGAAATTTCCCTCTGCCTTTGCCTCTATCTCTCTCTCTCTGTTTCTGTCACAGTATATTGCATATCTAGCTCTGTCTTAACAAACAACACACACATACAGTCACAAACACAACACACACACACACACAGAGAGACACACACTCACAAACACACAGACACACAAATAAAACATACACACACACACATACAGACACAAACACAGAAACAAACAACACACACATACAGTCACAAACACAACACACACACACACACACACACACACACACACACAGACACACACTCACAAACACACAGACACACAAATAAAACATACACACACACACATACAGACACACACACAGAAACATACAAATATAACATACACACAGAGACACAAATATAACATACACACCAAAACACACACACTCACAAACCCAGAGACACACAAATCTAACATACACACTCATACACACACAGATACGGACAAATATAACATACACACAAACACACAGAGACACAAATATAACATACACACACAGAGACACACACACACATACAGAGACACACACACACTCACAAACACACACACACACAAATATAACTTACACACACACACAAATACAGACACACACACACAAATACAGACACACACACACACACACACACACACACAGCCTCTCTCTCTCTCTCTCTCTCTCTCTCTCTCTCTCTCTCTCTCTCTCTCTCTCTCTCTCTCTCTCTCTCTCTCTCTCTCTCTCTCTCTCTCTCTCTCTCTCTACTAAAGGCACGCGTAGAGAGGCATAACCTGTGTGCATGTCTCTATGCGCGCCGTTAGTACTGTGCATCGACCAGTGTATGTGTGAGTGTTATAGAGAGAGGATGTAAGGCGGGGGAAAGAGAGAGAGAGAGAGAGAGAGAGAGTGTGTGAGTCTTTCTTTTACCTTATACTAACGGCGTGCGGAGGTGTTTTTTGAGGTCAAAACATGCTCCACGTGCGCCTTTAGTAATGGGAGTCTCTCACTCTCTCTCTATTTAAATATGCTAAGCTATAGAAAGAGAGAGAGAGAGAGAGAGAGAGAGAGAGAGAGAGAGAGAGAGAGAGAGAGAGAGAGAGAAGAGAGAGAGAGAGAGAAGAGAGAGAGAGAGAGAGAGAGAGAGAGAGAGAGAGAGAGAGAGAGAGAGAGACTCCTCTTTTTGTATACAGTGAAATGGCTAGAACAAAAGCCACTGCAAGGAAGGCAGGCAAGGGACAAGGATTAGCAGCTAAGGCAAGTAGCAGATCTGAAACCCCAAAGAAAAGACCTGGAAAACCCAATAAAATTCTGAAAGGTCCAATGGTGAAGAAGTTACAAACTTGCATGGGACTTTTCAGAGAAATCAGAAAGGCACAGAAATGTGTAGATTTATAGATACCAAAGCTGCCCTTTCGAGGGATGGTGAGGTCCATATGTGAAGAAGCTACCTGGGGCACCAAAAGGTGGAAGGTGGTGGCATTAATGGCTCTACAAGAAGCAGCAAAGGACTTCCTACTGGAGTACTTCAGTGACATCACCATTGTTGCAGCCCATGCCCACAGGGTTACTATAATGGACAAAGATAGTGAGACACTGAAAAGAATAAGGTGGAGGTATGACAAACTACTGGTTCCCAATGTCTGCAGGGATAAGAAAATGAGGGAAATTTTGTTATACCCCCCTGAGCTAGTGCCACAACTCACAGTTGTAGATGTCACACATGATGTGAATACAAGGGCAAGGGCAGAGACTATTGCTCGCCAAACAGAGGACATGAGGGAAGCAGAGCTTAAGGAGAAAGCAAAAGTAGCAGTGGAGTCCCAGAGGCAAACAGAATGCAATGTGACCCTGTCCATAGAGGCAAGCAATCAAGAAACTCTACTTTCAATGAAGGATGGTTTGCTTGCAGAGATACCATTTGTAGATGGAGCCAGAAAGCTAGCTCTGGAAAAAGTGGACATTAATTTATTGCAGAATGCAGATGCTCAGATTTCAGACACAATTATCTATGCTTGTCTTAAGTAAGTGTTACTATCTTGCTAGCTTTGAAAACTCAGATAATAGGTTTTCTAACTCAGGTAAACTCTCTGCAGCCTGATCAAAAGTCAACTCCCACTGCACACCCACACAGAGGTGTTTCTTCTTTATCCACAAATGTCAGTGATTATTAGACAAAAGAACAATCCATCTGGGACCTTTGAGAGTTGGTTTCTCCATTGTGCTATGCTAGAAGTTACTGTCATCATCTTTCCATATGAGAACAACCATCACTGGAGTCTCATATGCTTTGATGTTGACCAACCAGTAGTGTGGGTGTTCAATTCAATAAAAGGAACCCACCCTGAAATTAGGTTGTAAGTGTTTTGTATCAAAAAGTGTTTCTTATAGATATCCATGTAAATTTGAAGCCTCATGCTAACATCTTGACGCTACTTTGTGCAGTTGTATAAAGAGGTTGTTGCTTGCCTATGGCAAGCTATGTGGAAGGTATGAACTATACAAGGCCCCAATCAAAGATATACCTGTCCCAAATCAAACCGATGGAAATTCTTGCGGCTGGAGATGTCTTCTCCATGCAGAATATGTCCTTCAAAGCTACTTTGCATTAAAACCTTTCATGACTAAGGTAACCATTTGGCAATGCATTCAGTCAGTTTTGGTTTAGTTTATAAAAGAATTCTCACCATGTGGTCTTTCAATTTTGCAGAGTGCTTTAAAAAACTACACATATGATTATTTGCAAAGATACCGGGTAAGTTTAATACAACACCTGCTTACTATGTCTAGCCCCAGAGAGCTTGAAGATAGCGGCTTGGATTACCGCACTATTGATATGACAATACATGACGTGCCACCACGACAAACCCCTGCATCCGATACAGTGGAATCACAACGGGCCGAGGGGGTCATATCAGCAGAAGATGAAAGAGTCAAGGATGAGGAAAGGTCAAATGAGCATATGGAAGGTGCTAGTGTACAACCAGAGGAGACAATGAAAGAGCCAAGTCAGCCAGTGGAGGAGCCAAAAGAGCCTATGGATGAAACCCAAGATGAGGAAAGTAGGCCTATAGATGAGCAAAAGGATATGGATGAGGAAAGCAGGCCTAGGGATGAGCAAACTGATATGGATCAGGCAAGGATGTATGAGGCAAGCCGGTCAACCGAGGGAGAGGAAAAGACCTTGGAGGAAACCTTGAATGAGGCAGAAAGAGCCATGGGGGAGACCCCTGATGAAGATGTGAATGATGACTATGAAGATGTGAATGATGAAGCTAAAGCAGAGGAGAGCAACAACGACATCAACACTACAGAGACCCAGTATGGACCCTTGCTACCTGTAGATACGGTTGTTCCGGTAATGTCTATTCAAGTATGGCAAAATATGTTCAGCTTCTAACTACTTATATGTACTTGTCAACTTTTAGAGAGGTTGATTATCTTGGACGTCAATGGATTGCTGTTGATGCGCGTGCCTCTCGGTGACACAGAACCCTTTGAGGATTTGCAAACATTTCGGATGGGAACTTGTCAAGTCGTGGTTCGTCCAGGAACCAAGGAATTTATTCAGTTTCTTCTTCCGCGCTTCAGAGTTGCCATATGGTCTTCAATGCAAAGGCAAAACTTGTCGCCACTAGTTACAATAGTTTGCAGTGTATGCGGTGCTCACACGTCAGATTTTGCCTTTTTGTATGATCAAAGAAAATGCGTTACCGTTGAGGGCCACTACCACCCTAAAAAACCACGCTTACCTCTTTTGTACAAACCGTTTAGCCAAATCGGTGTACCCTTTGATGCAACTAATACACTACCGATTGATGATACTCCTGAAAAGGGAGAACTAAATCCGTCGGGAACAACTATCTCACCACCTTCTTTCGAGGGGCATTCCTTCGATTTTTACCTTGAAGACATTCTGATTCCATACTTACAGAAATTGTATCTCAGTCCATTGTTCACGGACGAGTTTGTACTTTCTAATGAATTAAGATTACTCTTCTATCATGTCTTTGTCTTGTCTAACATTGAGAGAGAGAGAGAGAGAGAGAGAGAGAGAGAGAGAGAGAGAGAGAGATTTGACATGGTAAAGAAATGTATTTCAAGCACACTTTTTCACAGGGCACAATTGACAAATGAGCTCAATAAACTTCATGTATTGAAAGTCATTTGTATACACTTGGGTTCACAAGAATATCTGCTACATTGACACTACTTCAACCCGACCATCCAACTCTTTGCACAAAATATCTTTTTCCCTTCGCCGCATCACCTTACGGCCAGCTAGGAAAAAGGAAAAATCTGATAGGTCCCTGTCCATTGACTCTTCAATTATGTCATGCCGCAAATGCTGAAGACTGCATAGCTCCCTTATTGTAACCACCAATAGTAGGCCATGCTCTTTATCAATCACTTCCACATCCACAGCAGGATTATCTTCCAAACCTGTAGAAACCTGGTCCATAGGAATGTACTTACCATTGAGCATTTGTGATCGCATATACCAAAACGAGAGTAACATTGATTGGCTTGCAATCATGTACTTGACAACTAGAGTATCAAGCGCGACCACGCACCGTAAACCAATCTCTTCCTTTACATACCATCCTCTGTCAAGAAGTTTGTCACAGGATGACTGCTGAAATGACTTGCACATGAACATAGTTTTCGTAACACGGATGTTGTAGCTATGAAACAACTCTATGAAGAGTGCAACAGGACAAAAGTTTGCAATTCTAACCATTTTGGTGGGAATAGATCTATGTAGAGACCTCTGTATATCCTTGTAGAGCTTACTTCATATTTCCTCCACCATTGTTTCCTCGGGAACTGGCCAGTCCACATTGTTCCAATCGGTTGCTAGAGGCACTTTCACCAACATGCCATTCTTATTCCCTGAGCTGAGTTGGTAGAAGTGGTCATAAAAAAATATTCCCTCATCAGCCAGGCTTTTGCTGCTCCTCCCTGAATACTGTAGAGAACCAATGTGGGCATGACCAACATGGAAGAGGCCTATTATGCACTCCACAGGCTCCCATTGCTCATAAGAAGAGGGATAAACATCTGCAATATATATAAGAAGAGTTAAACTAAGAGTATCAATAAGTAAAAATGACAAATCTAATGTAATTGAGCTGTGAAGAATGGATACATTGCTCATAAGAAGCGGGAGAAACGTTGCAAAATATATAAGAAAAGTTATAATGAGAGTATCAGTAAGTTCACATGTCAAGAGTACTTACAATTGCAACGTGGTTGATGTATATCTGATACATTTCCACCGTTTTCTATCACCTTTGGATGGGTAAACACATGCTGAACAAGAACTTCCTTTACAGATCTTTTGCCGATTTCAACTTTGAAATCCAACACTCTGGCCTTCCATGCTGAGCGGTAAACGTTGATACCGCTAGACCTCTTGGGTCTTCTTGGTTGCATGAGGACCCATGAACCTTTGTTTATCCTTTGTCCAACCCATTGGCTCTCTGCACTTATTGAAGTTGATATTGTAATTGAGGATATGCTACTACTTGGCCTTCTAGGCAAAGTACAGTTGTTGGTTGTTGGTGTGAGAGACAGTAAACACCTGGAGCTTCTTGGGCGAGAAGACGTGGAAGCCATAGCTCTCAGAGAAAAGCTTTAGTGGAGGGAGATTCACTTTGAAAGCATTCTAATGGAGGGAAAGTGTTTTAGAATTCCAATATCTTGTGCGGGCTTAATGGTCACCCTCCAGTACGTTAATGACCATAAGAGAATATCAAAAGTGGGACCACATGCAAGCACCTAAAAGCTCGGTCAAAGGAAGGAAATTACGATGCTACAATCCTAGATTCGTGAAAGTTTTATGCTATTTTCCTATTTTTTAAGTCTTTCCACATACTTTCCTACGTAACGTAGCCTTCGTGCTCATTGGACGCGCTCTATTTTTCTCTCTCTTCATATGGCCCTCCAAATGACCTTTGAAATTTCCTAATGAGCATGCTCCAGTCCGCTCAGTCTTATATCTGGCCACTCTCCGTTCTCTTTGAATACACCCTCCGATCTCAAATTCATCGAATTATTTACACAAACAGCTATCAACCCAAAGCTCTTACCTTAGTAGTCTGCTTGCAGTTTCTCCTTTGTCTTGATTTGCTTTCTAACACTTTTTCAACTTGGTAGAGTACTTTGCAATTTCAACGGATCACCAACTTGCAAGGTCCTTGGTTATGGCTATCTGTACAAAACTTTGACTCTGCAATTCTTTGTCAAATCAGTAATCCTCACTACTATTGTATATAAATACAAGACCCTTATATGAGTTCCAAGACCTGATCTGATAAGACATGTGGAATGCTAGGATCACATGAAAGACTTCTGGAGCAGCAAATCCTCAATCTGAGCCCTAAAACTGACCTATAGACATCATACGGATATGATGTCTAAATTCTCAAAATTGAATTAAACATGAACCATGCACTCTCCTTGATGTTCTTAGTACAAATCTAGTCTTACTTTGAAGTTTTAACCCTCTAGGTAGGTCAATCTCTCCTATGTAGTTCTTGGTCATTTCCAGCTTCTCCTAGAGGTTAACTAGGCCAAAAATGATCCAAATTGGGTGAAAATTGGTCCTTAAGCCTGCTTTGGGGCGTTAAGCACCTTGGTGATCTCCGATGTTATATCAAGTCACTAAATATGCCCTTGAGACAGCATACGCATATGATGTCTATCTGGCCAAAATGAGGTGAATTTCACTCCAGAGGTCCTACACCACACAAGCAACTCACTGCCACTTACAAAATGCAATTTCAACAACTATTGTGCTAGATATGGTCAAATTAAGCATTCACTTTGTCTAAATCCATCTCTTGGTCTCTACCAGCCTTAAGTTGCTTTGGCCTATTTACTCCTTAGATGCTCTTAAACACAATGGCTCACAAAAATGTGCCTTTTAACCCAAAATTTGGCCTCTTAGACACATACGCATATGATGTTTAGGTTATCAGTATGAATTTTTGTTTCTTTCCTAGGTGCCCCTTGATGTGTATAGCATGCACGTGTATCCAGTCAAAATTTAGATATCAAAATTGCACCTTATCACCACATTTACCAAGGAACTTCTCGAAAAGAGTAAAACTCTCTCAATACTCAGTTTATATGCTTAAATGAGATGAAACTTGGTGTATGTGCTATATACAATATGCTGTCTATGGGTATCAAGTCAAAAGTTTAGTTTGACTTTTATGGTCTTATAACTATAAATCAATCATTTTACACACTTTAGGGCCATAGGGTGTCAACAAAAAGCTTCTACAAGGGCACCTATTCCATGCTATGGCCCTAGGGTCATAGGATCTTTCCTTAGAGTAGAGGGCACCCCGTGGCCCTAGGGGCATAGGTTGCCAATTAATAAGCACAAGAGCCATAGGTTACCTTCTATTCTAATGAGAGATCATATGGCCCTAGGGACATAGTGTGCCAATGTATAATCTCAAGTTCTATAGGTTTCCCTCTATTCTAATGAGAGATCCTATGGCCCTAAGGGCATAGGGCTACCATGGTGCCCCTGTAGGTGCCCTTGAATGGTCTAAATACTCATGGAGAGATTTTTACATTGACACCCTATGACTCTAGGACCATAAATTCTCCTCTATTCAATTGAGAGAAACATATGACCATTGGGCCATAGGGCTTCCATGGTGAGATGATATTTCCTCTATTCTATTGAGAGAAACCTATGACCTGAGGCCCATAGGCTGCATGGTGCCATGGTTCCATCTAGAGATTTTTCATTGGCACCCTAGGGCTATAAGGCCATAGGGTGTCCTCTAATTTAGTGAGAGAACCTATGTCCATGGTGCCTATGTAGGTTCCCTTCAGTGGCCTAAATGTCTCTAGAGATTTTACATTGGCACAATATGGCTAGAGGGCAATAGTGCAACCAATGTGTCTCTCTTGTTGCCCTTGAGTGTTGTAGATTCCCATCTAGTGCTTGTTTGTTGATACCTTATGGACCTAAGGGTACATGGTGACCAATATGCTAGGGAGAAATCTTATGCTTCTAGGGCCATAGGGCAACCAAGATACCCATGTAGCTACCCTTGGGGGCCTAGGTATCCCTATAGAGATTTTATTTAGGTACCTTGCTAGAGCTTCTTTCTTGGCACCCTATGGCCCTTGGGCCAATTGGTGTGTTCGTGATAGCTATGATATTGTACTATTAGCTTTTAAATAAACTTTATAAGTTATCAATTGTCTCCCTCTTCCACACTATTATTCTCCCTTTACCATTCTATTATCTCACTCACTACTTGTCCTCCTATAGCATCACACTCTATCCATCCTCCTACAATGTCGCCCTCTACTCATCCTCCTACAACATCACCCTCTACCCATTACAAGCATGCCATAGCCATGAATGTTTTTATTCTTTTTTCTTTTTTTTGGAGTTTTTTGTTTTTCTTGTTTTTTGTTTTAGAGAGAGGTGAATTTGAACGTAATTAGAAAAGAGCAAGTTTAATGATCTTACATGTGAGCATATTTAAATTGGGATTTTGAATTAATGAGCACAAGCAAGGAAGCTCGATGAAGGGAGGGGTAGGGAGTCCAAAAGAGTTGCCTCAACAAGGGAAGTTGGGGGAAATTTTACATGTAGACAAAGAGAGATTTGTGCACCACTCTATGGACACAGATTTGTGCAAGGAGAAGAAAGGAGAGGGGGTGCAAGGAGAGCGCAGTGGCAATGGCAGCATTAGTGATTTGTGCATCGGAGGTGGTGGCAATGGTCGCATAAAAATCTGTGCTAAGGGACATTTTCATTGCAAAAATCATAGATCTGTGCAAAGAGAATAGTAGCATTGGGACCACAACACTAACAACAATGTTGATGGCCGAGGTGGCTCTATGTGTGTGTAGGAAGTGAGAGAGGAAAACGGACCTCTATGCAAAAGAATCTATGAAAATGGGAGACAGAGAGAGAGAGAGAGAGAGAGAGAGAGAGAGAGAGAGAGAGAGAGAGAGAGATAGATTGATTGAATTATCATCCACGGAGGTCAAATATGACCCATGGGACCAAAAACAAAACATTACAACCACTTCTTCTAAGTCAGGGCAATCGATACATATCAGTTAGGGACTGAGGGTCCATCAAAAGAAAAAGCAAAGCCTAATGGGGCCGGTTTAGGAGTTCGAAACTCCTGGATGATAGCCTTCCCTCTGCGGTATACTACCCACTTGTCTTGGGCTCGTGCTTCACGCACTTTTTTTAGCTCTTCACCTTTGTGCTTGACTTGTGTCGGGGTGAGTTCTTCAGCGATCCAAAACCCAGTGTCTTTAAGGAGATGCGATTGCTGGAGTAGTCGGAGACGTTCCTCCTTGTCTTTGAACTCAAGAATGGCATGTCCACTAGGTGTGCGCTTGGTGTTGAACTTGTTGACGATACATTCTACCGCATCTTAGTCGACATGGACCGGTTTAAGAGTCTCATTGAGGAGGTCGATTAATTTGCAGAAGTCTTGTTTGCACTCGTCCCATGCTTGGGGTAGCCCTCCAATGCAAAGCTTGAGGGCATTCTCTTCTTGAAGCTGACGTTCCCACAGTTCTGTCTTCACACAAGTTTCCACTTTGACGAGTGTGATCGTGTGAGCTTGAGTGACTTTTTCTTTGACTTCCTTCACCTTGTTTGTTGTGAGGCCGAGCATGGAATTAAATCGTGCCTCGAGTGTGCTAAGACGTGCTTTGAGGTCGCAGTTTTCTTCCATGACCATCTCGAGGGCAACTTGCAATTGTCCAATGTGATATGTCTTGCTCGGGGCTGCTAGGACAGAGGCGGCAGGGTTGGCCCGTGCTCTCCCTGATGTTTTTGGGATGTTGGTTGCCATCTTCTCACTTGCTGGAGAGAACATTCTCTCCAAATGCCATCGTCGAGAGAGAGAGAGAGAGAGAGAGAGAGAGAGAGAGAGAGAGAGAGAGAGAGAGAGAGAGAGAGAGAGAGAGAGAGAGAGAGAGAGAGAGAGAGAGAGAGAGAGAGAGAGAGAGAGAGAGAGAGAGAACGATAAGGTTAGTTTAGGATTTTAAATTAAAATTTTGAATTTAGGGGTATTCAAACGCTTCGGCCACTGCATGTGAAATCTATAGAGTTTTAGGCATTTTCTCATGATGGGATGTAGCTCATTAGCTTGGAATTTATGAGAGCTTTCCAAAAAAAAAAAACATCGGTGCAAGATTCTATCGGTGTCCATATCTTGACACTCCGAGTTGAAAAAATACTCATGAAGTAAATTCGGACCACCCTAGGACCAAAACCTGCATAGTAGAAAAAGCACTAAAAATAGAAAAAACTAAAAAGTTATGGCTCAAAAAATGTGCGCTGTTTTTTGCACAATATCAATGAAGGGGCTTGAATACCATATTAGCAAAGTTTAGGGCAACCCTAAAATTTTAACATTTTAAAAATTTCTAAATTTTTTTAAATTTTTTTATCTAAGAATACATTTGCAAGTCGATTGGGTTTTATGTACACTTGAATGTGTGGCATCGGAATGCATTCAAACATGTAACATAAATGTATCTTTATTGCAAAAAATATGCATCTCTTTAAAAAATTATGGGTATATATGTACAATAATGTTGCACATCTATTCTTTAAATGTGTGTATTCTTTAATTATCTCACTTGCGACATAGACGTTGTCGGAAAGTATGCGGTCTAGCTGGGAAGGTGTAGAACCTCTAGCTGTGAGAGTTCATGATGAGAGTCACAAACCCTTTGCAAGAAAGCGTTTGTGGAGAATCACCAACCCTCTTTCTAAGGGTGACAGAGAATCTAAGAGCGTTCGTGATAGCAAAGTCACAAACCCTCTTTCCTATCGTGCTTGGAAATTGCTTGTTTTCGTAGTCGAGAGTATGATGAGAGGATCATCAAATCACATTCAATTTCACTTAAAAAGACCATTGAAAAACACTAATGTTTCAGACATGAAACCTCGATGCTCATACAAGCACAATTCTCAATCAAAACCCAAACCTCTTTCATGGTATCATATAGCCTCGCCCCCAATTACGTAGTCGTAACATCAAACAGCTGAAAGGAATACACAAGCTTCCACCTTCATGGCGACCATTTTCTGAATTTGTAGAGATTTAAGAGCTTCAAAAGTGAAGCCTACACACCATTTTGATAAGGGGAAACCCTAATTCACTCCCTCACTAGCTCAGATACAAGATTTCAAAGAGGCGGGACTGCCCTACACATAGAATGAGCAACCATGGAAGCAATTATATAGTAGAGAAAAATTGCTGGTTTCTTCTGTAAAAAGCCCCCTTCTCTCTCTTCTGCACGGCATTATGAGCTAATGTGTCAATGTTTGGGCCATTTTGCCACTTTTGACCAAAAACTAGGCCATTTTCAGCTCATTTTTTACCCAAAAAATGCCATTTTTGATGCGAAAGATCCCAAACGGAGTCAGAAAAATCCCTAAATTTGTGGGATCACTCCCATAAGCATAAAAATCATAGATAAGCATGATTTTTCATCCATATACCATTTTGGGTCACTTTCCATGCAATTCTGAAACGGCGCCTGTTAGCTGCTATTTTTGGCAGTTTTTGCCCGCATCAGTCTTTGTAGACGAAATGAGTGTGCCACCATGAAACACTTGGACTATGTACATTGTCAAACCAATTTAAGCATCTTATCAAGTGGAAAAGCATGCAAATCGGCCACATCCAGGGCCACGACTCCCCGGATAGGTATGTACATGATAATGACTGCAGTAGACGCTTCAACATATATCACAATATGTACATGATTGCTTTTATTTGCAGACACCGAGAACTGTCGAGAGTGAGGTGAATGTTTTATTTCACACTATGTACGTGCCACGGAACGACAACGTATATGCATATTCAAAGATGCAACTGTTATGTACCTCCATACGTGCTAGTGGGTACTCACTTGTATCTTTTACACCTTTTTAAAAACATTTTACAAATTTTCCATGAACATAATCATATTTTCATCGAACCAAGTAATGGTTTTTTTCTAGTTGAGCTATGTGTGAGGGCTCTGGCATCTCTTCTGGAACCAAACACGGAATTTGTCCCTTCGAAGCATATGCATTCCCGTCAAACCCCCTCTCATAGGTATTGTCTAAATCTTCTCGGTATGAAACTTTCTGGACCATACTCTGATCAGAAGATGCTTCTATAGGTTGAAAAATCCTTAACATGGCCCTGTTTTCCTGGGGTAAAGGAGGTTGATTCCCATATGTATGATCCAGGCGTAAATCACACATGCGACACAAATATACAATTAATGGACAAAAATGTGCGCATATTTGCACATGTAACATGAGTACGTCGACCTAGGTCCATAGGGTCTCTGTCTGACAAAGAGCATTTTGGTGCCCTTCTTGGCCCCCTATGGACCTTGGGTCATGGTTATGTGCTCGTTATGTGATGCCCCTTTGTTTCACCTACATAGAACACCCTATGGCCATTGGGTCATAGGGTGTGACTTTGAAATTATTATGGGGTTATGTGGTGCCCTTCATTACACCTATATAGAGCACCTTATGGCCCTAAGGCCATTGGATGCATAGATACCCTCCCTGAGGCAGAAATTAATGACCCTAGGACCATAGAGTGTCATGTTATGCATATTGGAAGTTTGGAGTCCTTTCTGCCAAATACAAATATGTCACAAGGCACCTGTATGATGGAAAGTGTTTTCCCCAATCACCAATGGAATGTTAGGCTTAGGGTTCGAGAGATGGCAATTATGGTTAGGTTATGCCGAATGCAAGATCATAGAGATAAAGTATAGAAACAATGATAATAGCTCAAAGTGCAAAGCTTCGTTAGAAACTAGCCTCTTAAATAGTCTTAGTGTTTTACAACCATTTTCTAGATAGGTTGCATCCTTTTTCTATTGGACCATGTCATCATTTATCTTTTCCTAGGTGGCTAGAGGGATTTCTCATATGGTGTCACAAGTTGGGATTACCCTAACAATCATCCCCTTAAGACAAAATTAGGGTTTTACAAAGATTTCATGTGTTTTGGTTCATGGATTTATGTCATGGAATACTCCTAAGCTAGCATGGTTCATCTACGTGATACATCATGGTGGTTCTCACTAGATTTAACACTTCACAATTCTCAATGAGATACATCATTGCAATTCTTAGTGGATTTAGTGGACATGGTTCAATGTCTCATGATACATCATAGCGGTTCTCTACCGAATTCATCGATATGGTTAACAAGTGAGACTTATGTTCACTAGTAGTCCTAGGTAGTACAAATTTGTTCAATCATTTTTTTTAGGAGATTGTCATGTGTGTTCTCTTCAAAATTGTCTTCATTTTGATGTCATTGGTGTTTATTGTTATTGTTGTTGTTTGCATCTTTATGTTGTTCTCATCATCTATCGTAGACTTGATGGTTTCATGTTGATCTTTATCATATGTCTTCATCATGTTGTGATCTTCATGTTGATCTTCATTGGTCCAAAATGTCAAGGGTACACTCTTCATGGTTGATGGTGCATATCACACATACAATTTAAGTGTGATGCTCAAGTGTGTGTGCTCATGATAGCGGACAGTCTTCTTCTTTGAAGAGTTGTAGCATACATAACATGATGTGTTTTTTTATTTCTTTTCTTTGATTGTTGTAGGATGTGCTGATAGCAAGTGATACCAATATAGAGAGGGTCGCTCATAGTCAATGCATGGCCAGTGTCTTCTCTCTTCCCATCTTTGTGATGTGAGTGCATACTTGAATATCCTTTTCTCAATTCTGAATTTACAATATCCATAGGATATAGCATACATTACATGTGTATTGCACAAAAAACACAATCACCAATATGTGACCAAGTGTTGTCGTGGGAATGAGGGCCAAAAATGCCTGATTTTTGAAGCTAAAAGGACAAAATCCAGTGTGAATAAGGCTTGAACAATGGATGAGAAGCCTTGGAATCATATGGTAGGCTAGTTGTTGCAGGATGAGGGCGAGCCTCAGACATGGAAAGCTCGTGGGTAGCAAAGCCATCCAAATTGAGCAAGTGCTTTTACTGTAGCAATTGATGGGTACCAATCGATGGGTGGTCACCGCATGGGAGGATGTGTAGGTATGATTATTGTGGTGAGTAAGGTGTTGATTGACTTCAATGCACCCGATGAATTTGAGGAGTTTGGGCAATAGCTTAATGATCGAGCGATCTAATCTGCTGCAAACACAAGTGGAAATGGGTTGTGAGGCTAGTGATTGGGCAAGATAAGTGCTCAGGAGCAAGGCTCTAGTTGAAGGCGAGACTAGTGGAGCTATTGAGTGAAGATGGACACTCCCATCTATGCCTTCTTCTTGATGTCTGTGAGGTTATATGCACGTAGGTAGCACAAATACTCAAAAATTGTTGTGGTTGGACAAGAGTTGTTGGCAGGGGTGACTGATGTCGGTAGGGTATTGAGGCAAGGATGAATGAACACCAATATTAGAGGGAAAGAAGCAAACAGGTGGTGATGAGCCAAGATGCATGATCCACTGATGTGAGATGAGGCACACAGTGAATATGGCTTAGGTGGGGCGACACATGCAAACAAACAAAAAACTCACCCCCTTTTATGAGTGACCTTGTAAAAATAAGAGATTCCCACCTCAATCTTTATTAAAACAATGAGCTCCAAAAGAAAAAGGGCCATGAGATTTAAAAGCCTTAGGTGAGCATTGAAAGCCACACACACACATACACACACTTAGGCTTCAACCTACTAAAAATTACATATAAATAATGCTCTATTTTTGTAAGCAATACAATATGTGCATGAAGTCTCATTAGAGCAAGTGGAAATCAATGGATTACACTCAACACATTCAATGGCATAAAATGGTAACCATCGTTTTGCAACATTTTTCAGCCTACTCAACGTCCTCTTCCTCATATGTGTATATATTTTTCTACGCTATTAAGCTATCTATAGTAAATTCCCCCTCTTCGTTTAACCTTTGTGGCGACACATACGTTGTACTCTTCCCAATGTCACCTTAGTCATATATTTATATTACCACCCTTTTCTTTTTTGCTTTGTAAATAAAAGTAAGCATACAATAACCAACTATCTACCCCCAAACTTGCTTACCTCTTGTGAATTAGTAATATATCCATATTCCATCCCATATAGATAAATTACCATGGAAAATCAACTCTCCACTTGTCTTTACCAAAGATTATGGTCCATCTCTACAAGTCTTCTATGCCCCCTACATAGGTGGCCCAATATCTCTTAAGAATATACATATAGTTTTTCTCCTTTTAAAAAGACTCAAATTGTATATTCTTTTCACAAGAAAATAATATTGGGCCCTCCTCTATTTGTTTAAGCATCATACCCTTTTGAAAAAGCATGATTCCCCTTGAATGCATACAAGCAAAGGGCCCATACAAGAAGACTTGGAAGCAAAAGGTTCCATAGCCTAGTGTGGACCTTCCAAACCGAATTCCTTGGTGCATGGGCATGAAGAATAGTCCAAATTCATATCAAACATGTTGAGAAGGTCAAATTTGCCTTTTGAAGCATGTCATTCCGAGCTACAGGTAAAAAGTTATGGTCAAAATAGTGTAAATCTGTCAGATTCACAGCAAAAGGGAACTGTAAATCAAGTAAATCAAGAGGGTGAGATCTTATTTTTCCCCTACTCATCTTCTAGAAGAGAAATGAGTTTTCAAGGTCACTTGCATGTGATGGGACCAACCTAAAGATGCTTTCTAAATGCCAAGACAGACAAGTTGAGATACCCCGCAGGAGCCACCCGTAGGGCCTCATGGTAGGGCCCACCTACATTATGCACCCCTATGGAGCCTTCACGGTCTAAAATGATATTTTTGGTGAATAAATAGTCCCTTTTATGTCCAATATTCAATGAGTGGTCAAAGGACACTTAATTAGGGTTAATCACTCACCCTAATTAAGTGTAGCATAATCCCACTCCTACACAACTATAAATAGCCCCCCTTTGGAGAGACTCAAGGACACACACCTATATTTTCAACTTATGTTGTTTCTTGATCAATAGTAGAGAAAACCCCAACTCTCCCTCTTTCACATCCTCCCTCCTAACCCTCCTCTTTGGAGGAAGTGCAACTCTATCCTCCACTCTTTCTATTCTACAATCTCTTACTCCATTAACCCAATAAATCATTTGTAGCACCTCAATAACTTGTAAATACATCATGATATCTCTCATGGTTATGTTAATGATCATTAAATCATCTTCAAAACTTTCAAGTGTCGCAATTCGTGATGGTTAGTCAGCGTCTATCCTCCCCTTAAAAGGTGTGCGAGAAATCAAGTAAGTGTTCTATTCTCAATTTACCATTGGTTTGTTTCTCCACACTTATTCAATTGGTCTAAAGAAATTTCTCACTCCAACTCTCTTTTGCTTCATTACATATGCATGTGGCTACCTCTCATGGTGATTTTATTTGTGTCACAGCATTGCATAGATGGAGATGAGCTCTCTATGCAAAGTGTGTTAGTTTGATGTAAGTGATTCTCTTGTGTGTTTGAGAGGCAAGTCTTATGCGCATGATTTCTTTTATGAGTGCTTGAGAGAGGAGGAGTTTGGATGTATTATGGGTATTCTTATGGGGAGAAGGTGAATGCTATTCCACAAATTGCATATTTCATTTGATGCACGGCATTGGGTTGCATAATCGTTGATGGTGTTCAAGTGTCCCAAGTGTATATAGAGTAAGGGGGTTTTCAAAGTGTGTTGCTTGAGTGGTGAGTGCAAGTGTTATTTTGATGGATTTCCTTCTCCACTCCCAAAAGAAGGTGGTGCCCCAAGTAGTGTGCGTACCTCTTTACGAACATTTTTTGAGGGTAGGCCCATTGGTTTGGGTTTAGAGGCCCCATTTCAAAAAGCTCGCCCTCATAAAGTAGTGCCCCCACTGAGGAACATATTTCCAAGTTACCTTCAATTTTTTTAGCAATGAACAATGGAGTTCCCATCTATCCATTTCATTTTGCACAACACATTAGAGTAAATGTTCACATAGATAGAAAAGTCTTCTTCCAGCAACGCATTGTTTTTATGTTTGGTGCAGAAAAACTTAGAGAAATACTGGCATGACCCAATTCAATTATACTTCCAATCATCAATTATGAAACTTCTTTTGATGTTCACATTTTCATTTTGTTTTAAAGGCAGGAACAAGGAGTGGTGAAGGGGTGCTCAAGGGCCATATGAAGGAACGAGGTCTTCAAACCAACAACGAGGAGTAGCACATGAATCACGATCAAAACAATGAACCTTTTAGGCCTATTGCTCGGCAATCCATTCATATAATCATTGCAACTAAGTTTAGGTTTCAATCTATCATAAGGAAGATATTTGGATCCACTCGCCTCAATAAAATCAATGCTTCAATTAATCTACCTATGATAAAGTACGAATTAACAATGGATGTGTACATCTTCATTTTAATGTAATTAGATTTATAGTGTCAACAATCTTATGCGGCCCGTAAGAGAAAAGTTTCTTTAAAAAAAAAAAAAATCAAAAAGTCCAAACAAAATGTCAAGTTCTTTTCCCACGTTCTATGCAAGAAGTGGGGAAGATGCGCAAGAGTTTCTTGACAACTTGGAGATGGCACATCTCATATCTGGGAGAGATGAAGAGGAAGTAAAGCTACGAGCCTTCCCGTTGGTTCTAAAAGCAGAAGCTAAAGCATGGTATGAGACCTTGCAACCCCAAATCAAGTCCAGCTGGGAGAGACTGTGAGCAAGCTTCCTCTCCAAGTTCGGACAAGGTGATACTTCTGAAGGACTACGGAAATGTCTTATTGGACATAAGCAGGTATCACTTGAAGACTATCCCTCTTATGAAGCAACCTTTGTCAATCTATGGGGTAGGTGGGAGGCTACATTAGAAAATTATGGTGGTGCACCTAACTTTCTAAAAAAAGAGAGATTCATGGTTGGCTTGTATCCACTTTTAAAGGCTAAAGTAGAGCTAAAATTCCCATCCACCTTCGAAGAAGCACGTGAGGTAGCCATCATCAAGTTTAGAAAACTACACTTCCAAGCACATAGAGCAAGGGGTTTGAATGAAGTGAGTGAGAGGGAGTCTTCACAAACCATGGAAGCACCAATTAGGGCCCCTCTTGCACAATCTTCACAAATAGGAGATAACTCTCAACAAGAGGTTTTACAAAGGCTAACACAACAGCTTGAGAACCTCACTCTGAATCTAGTACAGGTCCTACCTCAACAACGACAACCAAGAGAAGGGAATCGCAATCAGCGAAGACAAGCTCAAGAGTTGAGATGTTGGAATTGCAATGAAATGGGCCATGGAATGTACAATTGTCCACATCCAAGGCGACTTCCGGGAGACATATATCCCCCTAGACTGCCTCCTCTCACTGTGCAGCAAGAACTAGCTCAAGTCCCACAAATCCTTCGTCGACCCCCACCACCAGCAAATATACCTCCCGTCCCACATGAGGAGGAAGAAAGAGGAGGCAACATCATCAAGCTAGAAGAGGTAATAGATGAGCATACTCTAAACTTTGATGTTATGCCGGCAGAAAAACGCACAAGAGCACATGATAAGGATGAAGACATGAGAAGTGAAGGAACAAATTCAGCCAGAAGGGACAAGAAAAAGAAGTCAAAGAGGGAAGAAGCTGAAAGTAGCAGGAAGAAAAGATCAAGGCGAAGGGAAATTGGTATCAACAACTTCCCATTGGGAAACGAGCTAGACCCCTACAACATCGTGGAGGATTTACAAACCCAAAAGCCAAACATTTCATGGCCTCAACTTCTACACCTATCATCCAAAGTAAGAAGGCAATGGCCAAAGTTGGTAAGTACAAGAATTCCAAAAAGAAAGAAAATCTTTCCATTAAGGTTGTGGCCTCAAAGCTACAAAAAGATGTGGAACCCATTGTGGATGCTTACATAAGGGGTAAAAAGGTGTCTAATGTATATGTTGATGGTGGAGCTCAAATGTGTGTGATCACCGAAAAATCAATGAACAGGTTAGGGCTTCAAATTACAAAGTCCTCTAATTGTCAAGCTAGGCTAGCCAACAACTCAAGTGTGAAGTGTTTGGGGATCATTAAAAATGTAAAAGTCTCTGTATGTAACATAGATGCACGAGTGGATATGTATGTCATGCCAGCTAAGGGGGAGGGCTATCCCATCATCCTAGGGAGGCCTTGGCTCATTGCTGTGAATGCAGATCAAAAATTGGGAAGTGGTCGTTTGATTCTTAAGAAGGGTCAACTGGTGGTGTATGATTGGCGAGAAGGAAAGCAACTAGATATCAACTATGAAACCACGGCAGATGAAGAGAGCGAGGAGGAGAGTCCTTACTCAAGTGATGAGGAAGCATCAACCAGTGAAGAGGAGTCTTCTTTGGAGGTAATGGGAATTGTATTCAACGCCAACACCCAAGATGTTTCTGTAGAAGAAAAGCCAACAGACAATCACACACGAGGGGATGAAAGATGCCACCACCTTAAAGAAGGATTTGAGAAGATTCTTGCAAAAGATCTTACTTGTGAGGAGAAGAGGTCCTACATCAATATGTTAAGGAGGTATCCCAATTTTTTTATCACTGACTACTCACAAATAAGAGGTGTAGATGTAATAGAGCATCGAATTGAATTGAAACCAGGGACCAAACCCGTGGCTCAAAAGTTAAGGCGACTAGGATCTGTGCAACAAAGGGCTCTCCTACAAGAATTAAATCGACTCTTGAAGGCTGGCTTCATCTATCCAGTATCCAACTCCGAATGGGTATCACCTATTGTAGTCACTCCAAAGAAGAATGGTAAGTGGAGGGTTTGCGTGGATTACAAACCCCTCAACGCTACGACAAAGAGGGACCACTTCCCTCTCCCTTTCCAAGATGAAATTTTGAATGAAGTAGCAGGTCACGAATGCTACACTATGTGTGATGGGTATTCAGGATATTTTCAAATTAGAATAGCAGAAGAGGACCAACCAAAAACCACCTTCATCACACCTTGGGGATGATTTGCATTCAGAGTAATACCTTTTGGGCTCACCAATGCTCCTAGCACCTTCATGAGATTCACAATATTTGTATTTCAGCCATTCTTTGGAAAATCTATAAGAGTCTTTATGGATGATTTCTGTATTTATAGTTGTCGATCACTTCACTGCCAAAAGGTTGAAGACGGGCTTAAGAGGCTCCATCAATTTGGGGGACAACTCAACCCAGAGAAGTGTCATATCGGTGAATCTCAGGTGGTTTTGCTAGGCCATGTGGTTTCTTCACAAGGAATTCAAGTGGATCCCTCTAAAGTAGAGGCTCTTTTGTCATTATCTCCACCAACAACAACTAAGGAGCTAATGACCTTCAACCACAAAGTGAGGTACATGTCTCGCTTCATCCATCTCCTAGCAGAAGCGATCGCCGCTTTGCATAGGTTGGCAAGCCAATCTACATTTGAATGGGGGAGGGAACATGCAAAATGTTTTGAGGAAGTGAAGGGCATTCTTAGCTCTCTCCCAATCCTAATGCCACCAGATCCAAAGGAGACCTACTATGTCACTCCAAGTGTAGGTTTCGAAGCAATTGGTGTTGTTTTGATGCAAAAAGATCCTAAAACATCATACATGAGGCCGATCTATTTTGCAAGCAAGGTGATGACTCCGGCTGAGAAGGGATACACTGAAATGGAGAAAGTGGTCTTTGCAATCTTGTTTGCGGTAAGGAAGTTTCGATCGTATCTTCTCCCTGTGCCATTTGTTTTTCTCACCTTAGAGCACAATCTACCATATGTAGTACAACACATGAGCCTCTCATCTAGAATAGCAAAGTGGGTACTTGAACTCCAAGAATTTGAATACACTTTCCTTGTAGAAGATAGCACAAGAGCAGGACTTGCAGACATTCTCACCTACAAAGTGAGAGAAAGGGAAGGATCACGACTACAAAGAGAGGAAGGCTCAAAACAGTTCAAAGTGAAGGAGATTGATAATGCCCATACTTTATGCTTTGACAGAGCTTATCAACGCCAACAAGACAAAGCAGCAGGGGGGATCATCATTTTGAACCCACAAAAGGAGGTAATAGTTAGAAAAGGTATCACTCTACCCAATGTTCACTCTAACAATGAGGCTGATTATGCTGCTCTAACCCTTGGGTTAGAAGAATGCAAAGAATTAGGCATACAAAGACTTATTTTAAAAGGCGATTCTTTGCTAGTGGTCAGGCAAATCCAAGGGACTTGGAGGTGCAAGAATCGTACATTGTTTGAGTGGCTTAGTAGTGTAAGAGCTTCGATGAAGGGTTTTAAAGCAACACAGGTACAACACATTGTGAGAACTCATAACAAGGAAGCATACTTACTCGCAAATGAAAAGCTTCAAATGGTGGTAGGAGGTGTGAAACTATATGAACCCAAATATCAAGGTCAAGAGGATCTAAAATACATTATCTTCTTTCTACAAGCAGGTGAGTGTCCCAAACACTTAGACAAGGTGAAAAGACATAGACTAGTTAAGAAGGCCACACCTTACCAGTTGATCGGGGATGATTTATATCACAAAGGGAAAGATTTGGAATTGAGGAGAGTACCAGGTGTGCAAGAGATAGAGAAAATTCTTCTTTCATGTCATGATGATGTCTATGGTGGTCACTTTTCTCAAGATATTACAAGTAAGAAGATTTTACAAGCAGGGTTTATTTGGCCGAGCTTACATCGTGATGTCCAATATTGGTGTAAGGTATGCAAGTCATGCCAAATTGTTGGGGATAGACGACTAAAATATGAGCCTCGAGTCCCAATAATATCTTATGGCCCTTTTGAAAAGTGGGGTGTGGATGCAATAGGTCCCCTACCTCGTACTTCTACAGGGAATGTTTTCATCATCATGGGTGTTGACTACATGACACGATGGGTGGAAGCAACAAGCACAACCCGAATCACAGCTGAAGAGGTATCAAAGTTTATTTTTTGACCATATTTGTAGTAGGTTTGGAACACCCCTAGAAATCTTATCAAATCGAGGCCCGGGTTTTAGGGCTGACCTTCTAAAAGATCTCTTGAGGAGGTTAAAAGTGAAACACCTGCATTTCACACCCTACTATCCTCAATGCAATGGATTGGTGGAAAAACTGAATGGAATGATATGTAAGATCATTTCTAAGCAGGTTGTGGACCGGCCTAATGATTGGGATCGCCATTTGACGGCTGCTCTTTGGGCGTATAGGACATCTTTCAAGGTATCTACCCAATTCACCCCTTTTCATCTAGTTTATGGACAGGAGGCACTTCTCCCCATTGAGGTAGAGCTCTCAATCTTGCGCGTTCTTGCAAGAGTGGCAAAAAAACCAAAAGAGGTTCTACATGAAAGGATCTTAGATCTCCAACGACTTGAGCTAGATAGAGAAGAGTCCATTGATCACTACATCACCAAAGCGACAAGCCAAAGGGACAAAATCAACAAGAATCTCAAGGGGAAAGGATTGAAGGAAGGTATGTTGGTTCTTCACTATGATAACCGAATTGATACTCGACTTGACAAAAAGTTTTTGCAAAGATGGGAGGGACCTTTCATGATAAAAACAAAGTTTGGGAATGGAAGTTACAGTTTAGCCGATTTATCAGGAAAACTCCACACGACCATAGTCAATGGATGGAGATTAAAGCCCTACTTTCAATGTATCAATCCATTGATAGGAAGTCATCTACCTACATCGTCTAAGCTCCAAATTGGCATGGCTCCCTTCGGCTTGGCAAATGCTCCACCTATTTTTAAAGCTTTGATGTGCAAAGAAGAACCAGCCTTGGAATCTGAACATACCCAAGGCAACCCTCCCATCTCCGATTTATGGGATTGAGGTAATGAAAAGCAGGTCTAATGGAGTAAAGAGTGCATGTCGCTCCTCCTATTAAAAAAAAAAAGAGAGAGAAAAAAAGAAAAGAAAGAAAAGAGAAAGAAACAACACCGTCCTCCTAGAGATATGAATATCTCTAGGCTTGGGGGAGGGCTAATATGAATGGCATAAAATGGTAACCATCTTTTTGCAACATTTTTCAGCCTACTCAATGTCCTCTTCCTCATATGTGTATATATTTTTCTACGCTTTTAAGTTATCTATAGTAAATTCCCCCTCTTTGTTTAACCTTTGTGGTGACACATACATTGTACTCTTCCCAAAAATAACACCTTAGTCATATATTTATATTACCACCCTTTTCTTTTTTGCTTTGTAAATAAAAGTAAGCATACAATAACCAACTATCTACCCCCAAACTTTCTTACCTCTTGTGAATTAGTAATATATCCATCTTCCATCCCATATAGATAAATTACCATGGAAAATCAACTCTCCACTTGTCTTTACCAAAGATTATGGTCCATCTCTACAAGTCTTCTATGCCCCCTACATAGGTGGCCCAATATCTCTTAAGAATATAGATATAGTTTTTCTCCTTTTAAAAAGACTCAAATTGTATATTCTTTTCACAAGCAAATAATATTGGGCCCTCCTCTATTTGTTTAAGCATCATACCCTTTTGAAAAAGCATGATTCCCCTTGGATGCATACAAGCAAAGGGCCTATACAAGAAGATTTGGAAGCAAAAGGTTCCCTAGCCTAGTGTGGACCTTCCAAACCAAATTCCTTGGTGCATGCGCGTGAAGAATAGTCCAAATTCATATCAAACATGTTGAGAAGGTCAAATTTGCCTTTTGAAGCATGTCATTCCGAGCTACAGGTAAAAAGTTATGGTCAAAATAGTGTAAATCTGTCAGCTTCGCAGCAAAAGGGAACTGTAAATCAAGTGAATCAAGAGGGTGAGATCTTATTTTTCCCCTACTCATCTTCTAGAAGAGAAATGAGTGTTCAAGGTCACTTGCATGTGATGGGACCAACCTAAAGATGCTTTCTAAATGCCAAGACAGACAAGTTGAGATACCCCGCAGGAGCCACCCGTAGGGCCTCATGGTAGGGCCCACCTACATTATGCACCCCTATGGAGCCTTCACGGTCTAAAATGATATTTTTGGTGAATAAATAGTCCCTTTTATGTCCAATATTCAATGAGTGGTCAAAGGAAACTTAATTAGGGTTAATCACTCACCCTAATTAAGTGTAGCATAATCCCACTCCTACACAACTATAAATAGCCCCCCTTTGGAGAGACTCAAGGACACACACCTATATTTTCAACTTATGTTGTTTCTTGATCAATAGAAGAGAAAATCCCAACTCTCCCTCTTTCACATCCTCCCTCCTAACCCTCCTCTTTGGAGGAAGTGCAACTCTATCCTCCACTCTTTCTATTCTACAATCTCTTACTCCATTAACCCAATAAATCATTTGTAGCACCTCAATAACTTGTAAATACATCATCATATCTCTCATGGTTATGTTAATGATCATTAAATCATCTTCAAAACTTTCAAGTGTCGCAATTCGTGATGGTTAGCCAGCGTCTATCCTCCCCTTAAAAGGTGTGCGAGAAATCAAGTAAGTGTTCTATTCTCAATTTACCATTGGTTTGTTTCTCCACACTTATTCAATTGGTCTAAATAAATTTCTCACTCCAACTCTCTTTTGCTTCATTACATATGCATGTGGCTACCTCTCATGGTGATTTTATTTGTGTCACAGCATTGCATAGATGGAGATGAGCTTTCTATGCAAAGTGTGTTAGTTTGATGTAAGTGATTCTCTTGTGTGTTTGAGAGGCAAGTCTTATGCGCATGATTTTTTTTATGAGTGCTTGAGAGAGGAGGAGTTTGGATGTATTATGGGTATTCTTATGGGGAGAAGGTGAATGCTAATCCACAAATTGCATATTTCATTTGATGCACGGCATTGGGTTGCATAATCGTTGATGGTGTTCAAGTGTCCCAAGTGTATATAGAGTAAGGGGGTTTTCAAAGTGTGTTGCTTGAGTGGGTGAGTGCAAGTGTTATTTTGATGGGTTTCCTTCTCCACTCCCAAAAGAAGGTGGTGCCCCAAGTAGTGTGCGTACCTCTTTACGAACATTTTGTGAGGGTAGGCCCATTGGTTTGGGTTTAGAGGCCCCATTTCAAAAAGCTTGCCCTCAACACGTTTCTCACACACAGAAGCGATGCAATGATTTGAAGCTTGCAAAGTGAAAATTGCACAAAATTAATCACTAAATGAAATTAAGAAATACAAATTCAATGAAACACACACATTAATTGTGATATAAAATGCAAGTGCAATCTTCTCCTTGCCTAATCATCAAAGG
The DNA here is from genome assembly GCF_014529385.1 of Adiantum capillus-veneris. Classification (NCBI taxonomy): domain Eukaryota; kingdom Viridiplantae; phylum Streptophyta; class Polypodiopsida; order Polypodiales; family Pteridaceae; genus Adiantum; species Adiantum capillus-veneris. The sequence continues at coordinate 67,446,310 of NC_140945.1, forward strand.
GTAGTGGAGCATGCTCATACCCAAATGGTGATTAGGGAGCATTAGGCATGCTAGTGCAACAAAAATTAGTTGGCCTGGGTATATCTCACCGTCGGCTCTCATACCAGTGACTTGATGGGAAGCATTTCATTAGGTTGTGGAGGATGGAGCCTTATCTTGGCCATGGTGTTAGGGTTAGGGCTGGAGATTAGGGTTAGATTATGCCAAGTTCAAGAGCATAGAGTGTATAGACACGATGATGATAGCTCAAAGTGCAATGATTCATTGTAAAATAGCCTCTTACATAGGCTTAGTGCTTTACAATCATTGGCTAGATAGGTTGCATTCTTTTGTTATTGGACTATCTCATCATTTATTTATTCCTAGGGCTTTCCCATATGCTGCCACAAGTTGGGCTTACCCTAACACTATATGTACTCAACATGGAACAGTGTGTCTTATCATCAATATCTACCAATGATCACATTGAGATCGGGTAATTGTCACTCCTCATTTGCTTAGCCTGCAAGGCCTCTTCTATAAGTTCAAGTACTCCTATTTATGTTTGAGCTGATTGTGTTTTCCATAATGTGCCAATGGGCATGGGTCTATGATTCCCACAAGCTCAACCATATGCAACATGTGTCAAAAAGTAGTCAGGCCCAACACAAACATTGTAACCACTACTTGCTTCTCTAGCAGCATGACCTTGTCTACATTCCATCTGATAGCCATGCCTCCTAGATATATTGAAAATGAATTCAATTCAAAAGGAGGAAATTTAGCTTTGTTCTTGGAGAAGTTGGAATGAAAGCAAAGGAAATTTGGATAGCTCAAATTCTCCAAGTACTATCCAAGAGGGGAATTCTTTCTTACGTCTCCCTTGCCTCGTCCACAAGGACAAGGAATGAGCTTATCATCATAGACAACAAGCTATAAGAAATTAAATCCAAGTTTTGGAACATAAACATGAAACTCATCATATATGCAGTACTAATAGGAAAGAAAAGAAGTGCATAGAAGTATACCTTTTGATTTTCATCTTCTTTGACTAATGCAGTACTAATAGGAAAGAAAAGAAGTGCATAGAAGTATACCTTTTGATTTTCATCTTCTTTGACTAATGCATCATTGCATAAGTCAATTGTTCTCTTGCTTATAGAGGATGAGGAGGGTACCAATGATGTTGATGGAGCACATCTCCCCAGGTTAATGATTCCAAGCCTTTCCTATGCCGCCGTGAACTTTGCCTCCATTAGGAGCATCATGGCACATGTAGCTACATTCTTGTATACCATTGCTAGTGCCTTTACTAGTTCAGCAAACTCACCTGTTGTTACATGAGAATAGCATACTTGTCATCAACAAGGTTCATCATACTACCATCCTCTTGTATATTTTGAGCAACTATAGCAAGGTAGTAGTCCTCTCACAAGTCAAGCAGTTCCATAATATCATTAAGCATTACATAATGATGATCATTGATGGGGACAATAGAGAGGATATTTGTTGGAAAATCTCTCTTTGGAAGCTAATTCAGTGGCCTAAGAACATACATTTTCTTAAACCATAAATCAAGGAAGTATACTTTACACTTATTAATTTGAAGGATCGGTTCTCTCCACTTAACAAGCAGTGCAAAAAGCACTGGCCGGAGTCAAGATGAGAGAAAATCATGAAGAATAGTTGGTGCCCACATTGGTTGCATGAGATGAAGGTTTTCTTATGGAATATTTTATGGGGATCCCTGTCGATTGGGGTCAAGATGTTTACCAAGGTAATTTGTCCAAATAGATGCTTGCAATGTAGAATAGCTGGCGCAGACCAGGCTTCACCTATTCAAGGAGTGCCCAACAATTTGTGGCCTAGAAAGAAAAAATTGCAAATCGATCCAAAAGACTTGGAAAACAGGACTCTTCAAGAATGATCTCTTCTTAGGAGGCAAGGTGTTCGAGAGCCAAGGGATGCTTAACAATGAAATCATGAGATTTGGTTATTGTAAACATATTTGGAAGAAAAGGAATTGTCATATCTTTGACAACACTATGGGAGCAGCCAAGTTCATAGAGATAATACAAGAAAGTAGGGGATTGAGCATCTCCATTGGAAAATGGATGAACTTTGATGAGTGGAACAGAGCCTTGAGCACCACAAGGGCTGATTTGCATGGGTAAAAGCGTGGGCTCATTCATTGTTAGGGGGTGGGTCCCCTATCAGCCGATATAACTTTGACCCTAGAAGTTTCCATGGCTCGTAGCAAGAATTTGTAATTGTTTGTCTTTGGTAGTATAATCCACTCACAATTTTGAGTTTTGCAAGAGAGAGAGAGAGAGAGAGAGAGAGAGAGAGAGAGAGAGAGAGAGAGAGAGAGAGAGAGAGAGAGAGAGAGAGAGAGAGAGAGAGAGAGAGATTCAACTCTCCAGTTGTGTGAGTTATTACCCACAAAAGAAAAGGAACTACAATGTTTTTTATAGACAAGACATAAGTGAACATACTTATCCCAATGTGGTATTTACATATTATATTCAATGTTTACAAGTGATACAAGGCTATTACCCATGATAATAGATTTTTCACTTTTATAGAGCCGATAAACATATTGTGCACACTTTTTCTTTTTTACAATGCTCACACGCACACTTTTTATCTTAAAGCTTGCAAAAAATTGTTAATTGATGCCCAAGCAAACTTAAATAGAGTAATTTTTCTTGTACAACACACTAGAGGACCCATAGAGGGAGGTGCTTATCCCTTCCAAATATAAGCCATGAAACATAGTCAAGCAAGGGCCACGTACCATCGGGCAAGAGCCATGCATAGGCATCACCATGGCGACAAGGGATTTGAACCTACAACCCATAAGCTAAGAGGCCAATGCCTCTACCATTAGACCAACTCTTTGGGGAGAAAATATAGTAATTTTTTCTAAGAATCATCTCGCACTCATGAGCAGGATTTGAAGGGCTCCCTATCCTCTCAAAAGACAAGTACCGGGGAGTAGTAGCCTTTCCTACAGAAGGGGATAATTTCATTTTTGAGTTTAATGACAGAATATTACAAAAAGTACAAGTCAATTTATAATGAAGCAACATATTTGGTGAAGAATGTAAGGCCCTTGTCACACACGGGCGATGGATAGGGCAAAAAACATGGGCGCAGAGGCTATGGGTTGCAAACGCTCATAGAGAGGAACCAATGCAATCTTTTTTTTTATTCAATGGGTTGCAGTGGAGCATTTGAGGACATCTCCCATTCCACACATGTTCCCTTTTCCTATTGTGCCTTGCAACCAAGAAGGAAGCCAAGCTTCCTTCCTTGCTCGAGGCCAGTCTTGCATAACAGAAAGGGCCAGGCCTCCTTCAGCCAGCCTCACATGTATCCTATGCATCATGCCCATTGTCCTCTAGCCATCCTCTTGATCTTGTGTTCTTGCTCAGTTGTATCCCCCCCCCCCCCCCCTTTCCGTGCGCTAGTTTTACTTGGCTCCCTCCCTCCATCATTAGGCACAAAAACATGGTCTGGCAAAATGCCACTGGCTTGCCCTTGCAGACACTGTGGAGAGAAAATATCTACACACGTGCAAACAAAATGGAGAGGGAGAATATTTCCCCCATTCCTTTCTCCCATCAAAGCCCAAGTGGATCTTTTGAGATTCCACTTAAAAGAAAGGTGCTCGTGTAGGTGGGTCTTTCTCGTCCTTACCAACGAATCAATCCTCTACAAGTTCACTCATGTGAGTATGTGTGTATGTACCTAAAAGTGTTTCTGTGTGTGTTTATATACAATTATATGCATGTGTGTGTGTCTATGTTTATACATCTCCCCTTGACACATATCACATTCTCTCTATCTCTCCCTTGTTGTCATCCCTCACCACCCCCAACTCTGACAGAGAGAGAGGGAGAGAGAGAGAGAGAGAGAGAGAGAGAGAGTTATCGTTCCAAATAACAAACAATAGCATCAAACAATAACAACTATAGAGGGTCAAAGCACGTAACAAACAATCGGTGGCAAGTACTCATTATTCAAAATCTCTTCTCCCTCGCTTGCTCTAACCGGCTTCTTGTGAAAACTTCTCTTATTGTTCTCTCTCTCAAGTGTGATAGATTGGTTATATTTCCAGTTCCCTCTACCAGGTTCAGTATTGGGAGCAAGCTATATCGAGTTTATGGGCAATGGGGTTTTCGACCCTCAACGCTACAATGTTGCACTTGAGGAGACTATATAATGCCGGACACAAAGAAGAAGCTAGAAGCTAAACAAGACAAGAGAGAGAGAGAGAGAGAGAGAAGAGATTTTATAATCATCCTCGGAGGTCAAACATGACCTATGGGAACAAAGTTACATATGACGTTGTGAGCGAGATGAAAACACACACAACGCCTCTATAATGACCCGACACACACTCTTGGAATGATATACACACACACTATGGGGCACCACTCGGCTTACACAACCCACCTGGCCGAGACAGGGAACACACCTATGGAGTGGGAGGAGAGAGAATACCCATTTACCCACTCCACACAGAGAGACACACACACACACACAGACCCAAAAAACTCATCTCCAAAGAGGAGAATTTTTTACGTTAGATTCAATAGAGCTTGGGCCAACACCAATGGGGCAAATAGCTCACACAATATGGGTAAAATATGCCAGATACAATCACAAATTGGAGCAGAAGCTTCGCTCATAGGAGAAACTCACACAGCCAAAACAGCAGAAAAACAGTGAGGAATTAGGAAAAATGGACAGCACCATCGCGTCCGAAACGGCCCAAAACCCTAGTCTCTAATGTCAAAGTGCTCAAATCTGACCTCGGATGAACAGTTTACGGCCAAAACAGGCTCCAAAAATCCCAAAAACATAGTTGCGGCTGTTCCTCCTCTTCTCTCCACGTTTTTTCTGGTCTTCTCTCATATTTTTCAGTTCCCACACTTAGCTTTATTACTTGGGCACCCTTGGCCTTTTAGTTGACCTCAAACGGACCCCGAACAGGCCAAAAAGTGGCCTCGCAGTGCATAGTTGTCACCCTTTTGCATCATCCGCACACCTGACACTCAGCTTGTTTCAATAATGCATCCCTCCACCACGTGAAGTGTCCCCAAAAGATGGTCCTCATGATGACCTTTCTGCATAATTACCACAAGAAAACACCCACGTCATGTCCGTACTCATCCACGTGCAACTATTGACCCCATTCGACCTCCTGACGCCACTAGATGCCATCTGACGCACCTGCTTACCTCATGTCGGCGGCCCGCGGATAGCTTCCTCCAGAATTTTTACGCGCTATCAACTCCTCATTATTATATAAAAACACACTGGTACTGGTAATAGTGAAAATCGATGCACTATGTACACCATGTCCTACATGTACACATGTGGGCCCCACGTAACCATCTGGCTATGGAAAATGGGCAATCCTTTATTCGATGCACCATGCATGTGTATGTACATATGCGCAATCCCTTGCTCCAAAAAACTCCTGACATAATTTCTCCATCCCCTAGACTACTAGAGCATTCATGCTCAGCAGCAACAACACTAGTAGATGCTCATTCCACCTGGATCCCACACAAAAACACTTGGCATTCCTTGCATCAAAAGCTTAATCAAGGTTCCACCTAGTTCCCAAGGAAAACCTGTAGAGATTCCATAAATCTAATTTTCATCAAGAAAACCATCAATTACTTTGGCATAGACCTGCATGTGCAAATATATCTCCTTCTCCATAGCTGAGAGGTCTCCACTGATCATTTGTGTCATCAATTCCTGCTTCCTTTACAATTCAACCTTGGTTTGCATCAGCCCTTCAATCACTTCATAAGGCCCTTCACTTTCATCTTCAACCTCATTTGCAAATGCGACTAAACCAGACTCATGGCTTTCTTTGTCCATCAAAAGAAATGCAACATCAGCATCCTCATCACTGCTGGTAGTGCTATCACTGTCCTCATCAGTCACTGTGGAATAGTCTTCATCACTAGTCTCATCCTCATCTTCATAAAGTTCCTCCAATCGTTTCCTTGCGTCCACATTATAAAGCTTCTTGGCACATGTCTTTCCATAGAGGCTAATTATACCACGTTGTGAGCGGGATGGAAACACACAGAACGCCTCTATAACAACCTGACACACACTCTTGGGAAGATAGACACACACACTATGGGGCACCACTTGGCTTACACAACACACCTGGCCGAGACAGGGAACACACCTATGGAGTGAGAGGAGAGAGACTATCCGCTTACCCACTCCACACAGACACACACACACACACACACACACACACACACACACACACACCCAAAAAATTCAGCTCAAAAGAGGATAACTTATGATAGTTAGATACAAGTGAGGTTGGGCCAACACCAAGGGGGCAAATAGCTCACACAGTATGGGTAAAATAAGCCAAATACAATCACAAACTGGAGTAGAAGATTCGCTCATAGGAGAAACTTACACAGCCAAAACAGCAAAAAAACACTGAGGAATTTGGCAAAATGAATAGCGCCATCGCGTCTAGAACGGCCCAAAGCTTCAGTCTACAATGTCAAAGTGCTCAAATCCGACCTCACATGAGCAGTTTACGGCCAAAACAGGCTCCAAAAACCCCAAAAACACAGTTGCGGTTGTTCCTCCTCTCTTCTCCATGTTTTTTCTGGTCTTCTCTCGGTTTTTTCAGTTCCCACACTTAGATTTATTACTTGGGCACCCTTGGCCTTTTAGATGACCTCAAACGGACCCCGAACAGGCCAAAAACTGACCTCGCAGTGCATAATTGTCACCTTTTTGCATCATCCGCACACCTGGCACTCATTTCTTTTCAATAATGCATCCCGCCACCACGTGGAGTGGCCCCAAAAATATGGTCCTCATGATGACTTTTCTGCATAATTATCATAAGAAAACACCCACATTGTGTCCGTACTCATCCACGTGCAAATATTGACCCCATTCGACCTCCTGACGCCACTAGATGCCATCTGACGCACCTGCTTACCTCATGTCGTCGGCCTGCGGATAGCTTCCTCGAGAATTTTTACGCGCTACCAACTCCTCCTTATTGTAGAAAAAACACACTGGTACTGGTGATAGTGAAAATCGATGCACTATGTACATGCTGTCCTACCTGTACACATGTGGGCCCCACGTAACCACCTGGCTCTGGAAAATGGGCAATTCTTTATTTGATGCACCATGCATGTGTATGTACATATGTGCAATCCCTTGCTCCAAAAAACTCCTGACATAATTTTCCCATCCCTTAGCCTGCTAGATCATTCATGATCAGCAGCAGCAAAAAGCGATATGAGACTCGCAACGTCACAAGTCTCCTCATCCTTCACCAACACTGCTTGATCCATAGACAACTCATCTTGCTCGACCATCATTAACCTGGCATGATACAATTTAAGACGCAATCCATTTACCCTTGACTTATGTAGAACCCCATCCAGGTTAGCCAACTAATATGTACCATTCGGGAAACACTCCACTACCTTGAAAGGGCCTTCCCACTTAATTTGAAACTTCTTTTGGAAGGTGTTGTCTAGCTTACTATTTTAGCGCAAAACCAATTCATGCTTCTTGATACCCTTACTTTTGACCTTTTCATTTATCTTTGCTAAAGCCCTATCCTGCATCTGCCCATAATGTTCCAATGCACTCATCCTATCCAGCTGAACCTCTTGTAACTGTAAGAGCCTCTCTTTGAATGCATCACTAGGCGGCCCAAGCAACTTCTCTAACATCTTGACCGCAGGCAACTCTACCTCCACAGGCAATAGTGCTTCCTTTCCATATACCAGATGAAATGGAGTAAACCCTGTACCTGTCTTCACAGAAGTATGGTAAGCCCATAATGCACTAGGCAATTCCAAATCCCAATTCTTTCCTTGGTGCTCTGTCACTTTCGAAAGAATTTGCACCAACTCACCATTGAATCTTTCATTTAAGCCATTACACTGCGGGTAATAAGGAGTGGTATGTTGGTGCCTAATCTTCATCTTCGCGCATAAAAAGTCTAGCAATTTAGCTCTAAATCCTGGCCCCTTATCCAAAAGTAGCTCCAATGGCACCCCAAACTTGAAACATATTTCATCGTACACAAATTTTTCCACATCCTTTGCAGTGATCTGTTTCACTGCTATAGCCTTTGCCCATCTAGAGAGATAGTCCACTGTAGTCAAAATATAGCTTTTGCCCCTGCTTGTGATAGGTAATGGGCCTATTGCATCAATCCCCCACTTTTCAAACACATTGAGGCTGTCCGGGGCGGGCAACAAGCGAGGCGACCTCTAAACACCCCTCAAGGCTCCCGTGCTGCTCAATTGGGACTGGGGCAACCACAAGCACAACACAACAACAAACCCACAGCCAAACCCAAACAAGATAGGGGCACCACCTAGTTATGGTATGCGAACTAGGATGCAAGAGAGATTTCGGCACAACCAAGAAGATGCACCACACAACACACACAAGCAACCTCACACCAAGACACACATGAAATGGACCAGAGAGAGCTAGAGCAAAGGGAAGAGAGAGAGGAAAGGATCTTGCGTAATACCTTATTTGTGACTTGCAAATGGAGATGGTTCGTTATGATGCTATCGTAGAACTTGTATAAAACTCACTCTATGCTTAGTGATTGCTAAACATTGCCAACACACACACACACACTGTCTTAGGGTGTGGGAGACCTCTCACCACAATACCCTCTTACAATGGACACAAAATTGGCAATTAAAACACACTAAAATACTTTCCAAAGCAAGATCAAACGATAGACCTCAAAATACACAAGTCACCTTGAATTCACAAAACTGTATTTCACAAATGGAAGGACGAAGATTTGAACGTCAAATCACGCCTTTGATGCACCAAACCTCAATTTATTGATGATGAAGGAGCATATACAATAGTGGTTTTGAGATTTGTGGAACTCACGCTCTCTCACTTGCAATGTGTAGCTTGAAGGCTTCTCTCACACCAAGAGTGAAGCTCACAAGTGGTTGCTACACCTAAGTCTCTCCTCACGCATAGAGTGTTGGGGTGCTATGTGAGATGTTGGAGGTTGTTTTACAAGAAGGAGAGGGGTCTATTTATAGGTTGGAGACCCCTCATAAAGATTATTGGAAATCCTAATTTACAAGCTAACAAATCAGGATTATGATTTTTTTGAATATCAAAACATTGCGGGCCTTCTTTGTCTGCTTGAGTCATGGGTGTGGGCTCAAAAGAGAGCATTATTGATGGTAGATAAGGTGAAAGTAAGTAAGGAGAGAGAGAGAGAGAGAGAGAGCGAGAGAGAGAGAGTGTGTTACTATACACATGTCTTGAGGTGAGGTGTCTTTTATGGTTAGGTCAATGCTATTTTATGTTAGTATGTTAGTCGTTAGTAATCACTAGAAAGTTAATGTTACATTTACAATGGGTAGAGTGAGTTGATTTGATGAAGGAAGAGGGGTGAATTAAAAGAGAATCATTGAGATGGTGAAGCTTTGAAGAAGCTTGAACTCACCCTTGTGTAGATTGTGGAAAAAATGACCGCTGGTCTTCTTCTTCGCTTCTTTACGCCGCCGCCACGGTTGACCACCACGATGAAAAGAGGATTTGTTGATGAAATATCCTCAATTTGCAGAAGTTATCATGGTTAAGATGCTGAATTTTAGATATTTTTAGGAGAGGTAAATGAAATTGTAACATAGAAGCAATAGAGAGAGACATGGAGAGGGTGTATGTATGTAGAGGTTCATAAAAGAACTATAGGGATGAGAGAGAAGGGTAATGGTGAAGAGGGTGGGAGAAGCCATGGAAATTGTAGGTTTGAGTGAGGGAAGGAGAGGGAGGGATGTGTAAGAGTGAGTAGGTGTGTGGAAGGGTGAGAGAAGACTAAGGGCTACTTGTGAGAAAAGTGGGCAGACTGGGGTCCACTCAAAAAATCATAGCTCACCGCTGGTAGCTCCAAAAATCATGAAAAAATTTGAGGTGATTATTCAGAGCGTGGGCTACATTTTCTCTTTTGACCACCGCTCCAAATTCGGAGTGGAGATAGGTGCCACAATTCTCACCAAAAAGCCTGTTTTTTATGCCTGCAAAAGTCTTTTAGTGGCCCCCTCCTTTGTTGAATTTGTACAATGCATCCAAGAGTGAGCCCCTCCTTTGTCATATTATAATACAAAGCATCCAAGTTGCCCTTGACCCATGCATGGAGGAGGATTATTGGTGAATTAAGAAATATATACATGGTGGGACTAGTGTATGGACTATTCATGGACTTTAGCTCAATGAGCACATGGTGTTAGAATAATGAGTAAAAATAATAATAAAAATATGGAGGAGTTATGGATATGGAAAGATATTGGAATCATATGATATGGTCCCTCCTTGAATTATTTTGAGTGAAAGAGGAAAAGGTATGCAAGTAAATAATATAATAAAAGTAACCAATGAGTAGAAATCAATTTTTTGTTTTCACGAGGGTGAGGGTGAAAATGTGGGAGTGATTTGTATAAAGGAAAAATATGAGGTTAGAGTATGTACATATTGACAAAAAATATAATTATGGTGTAAGAGGATGAAAGAAGGTGTACATAGGTTTAATAAAACACACACCTAAGTAGAATATTTAAATAAAATACCAAAATAATTATAAAAAATCCCTATAATTAGGCCATATATACAATGAAATATTTACACACAAAGAGGCCATAATATACTATTATTTTTATTTTTTTTTAGCTCAACTAGCCCAGTGACTAGCTAGCTGAGGGTTTTTAAGAAGATATGGGAAAAGCCCCCTAACTCACACACGCCTATGCACAGTGAAATGGTAGGGATAGCCATAGCGTTTGGGTGAATTTGGTAGGGTGGAGTAACTTACTATGGCAATTATGGAGAGCCGAAAAACGGCTATCAACATCAAACGCCATAATGGTTTTTCGTAGCTCTAGCTTCAACACTCTCTTCCCAAATGCTTGACACCTATTGCAAGACCTACACCAATGGTGAACATCCTTGTGCAAACTAGGCCATACATACCCCTCTTGCAAGATCTTATGCAAGGTTATCTTTAGAGAAAAATGGCCGCCACATGCGCCTTCATGATTATCTTCCAACACTCTGTAAAGCTCCTCCCTCCAAGGTACACGTCTCAACACGAGATCAGCCCCTTTCATGTATAAGACATCACCAATCAATTTGTACATGTATGCTCTACGCACAAAACCATACTTCTTAGACTTCTGAATCTCCTTTGGAATGATTCCTGTTAGCAAAAACTCCTCTTCTTGAGCCAAACTTTCCCGGCCATGATAAAGAGGTAAAGTGGTCCTCAACACAAATAACTGCCCAATCATGCTTTGAGCTGCTTCATGTGCTTCTCCATTTAGAGAACGTTCAATGTGTCTGATGCTCCATGCTTCAAACTTTTTTAACAGCCCTTTAATTCTTAAACACATTTCCTTCAATGAGTTGTTCTTGCTCTTCCGCACACCCAGCACTTGCTTCACCACTAACAAGGCATCACCGTTTATGCTCAACCTTCGAACCCCATGCTTCAAACAAATGTGTAATCCGGCTTCCAGAGTAGCATATTCAGCCTCATTGTTACTATGAGCATCCAATTTGAACCCTCTCTTGCATACTAGCTTTCCCTCTGGATCATAAAGTGCTATAGCCCCTGAAGCTGCATCATGGCTCTTTCTGTATGAACCATCAAAGAACAACACATGTGCATTGCTGATCTGTGACACTTATTCAACTACCTTTCTCACCACCTCTTCCTTAACAATAAGGGGATTCTCCTTGTAGGTCAACAAATCAACTAGGGTAGCCCTTGTACTGTCTTCCACTAGAAAAGAGGACTCAAACTCTTGCAGCTCAATTACCCATTTCTTCACCACATTTGACATGTTAGTGCCATTAATTAATTGTGGCAAAAAGGCATAACTCGTCAAGAAAACAAAAGGTCATGGTAGCAAGTAATGACGAAATTATCGACAAGAAAATATTACACTGGCCATCACTAGCTCTACTTCCGAGAATTTTCTCTCCGTGCTACCAACTTCACCCGGCTTGCACAATACACTGGCCTCATATAATGGCTGCCCTTCCCCTTTTGCAATAGCATGGCTCCAATGGCATCATCCCCTACTGATGGATTTACATAAAAAACTTTCTCCCAATCAGGAGCCTGCATGGCTGACAACCCCCCTAACACCTCTTTCACCTCTTGAAACACTTCTAAGAACACACTTGTCATCCCATTGCAATGGATCATGCTTTGCCACTTGCTGTAATGGATAAAGGAGCTGCGAAGACAATGGAATAAACCGTGCCATGTACTTCACTTTGTGTATAAAAGTTGCCAATTGCTTCGTACTCGTAGGAGATGGAAGAAGAATAATAGACTTAACCTTGTCTGGATCAGCCTCAATGCCATTTTCTGACACCATATGGCCCAATAACTTCACCCTTGGCTGTGCTAGATGACATTTCTTTGTATTTAGTTGTCCTCCACATTCATCATATTGAGCCAATACCATCTGCAGCTTCTGATGGTGTTCAGCCCTATTGCTGTATACACAGAAGTCATCCATAAAAGCTTTAACACAATTGCCAATGAATGGTTCCAATACCCAATTTGCTCTCTCTTAATAGAAAGATAGTCCATTTGACAACCCAAATGGCAATACCATGTAGCAATAGCAGCCCCATGGTGTAATAAAAGTTGTCTTTGTTCGGCCTTTAAGAGCAATCTTCAATTGAAAATAGCCTGAAAAACCATCACATACACTGTATCTCTCATAACCTGCCACAGAATCCAAGATCTGATCGATGAATGGAAGAGGATATGGGTTCTTCTTAGTGGCTGCATTTAAGGGTTTAAAATCTACACAAATCCTCCACTTCCCATCCTTCTTTGGACTCACTACTACTGGACTCACCCATTTTGTGGTCTCCACAGGGACTATGAACCCTGCCTTCAATAACTTGTCCACCTCTTCCCGCAAGGCTTCCATTTCCTCTTGACCCATCCTTCTTAGCCTTTGCCGCACTGGCTGAGCACCCTCTTTTAACTCTATATGCATCTCTTCTCCTTTAAACCCTCTGATCTCTTCATATGAAGTAATGAACAAATCAGGAAAACTAGCTAGCATGTGCAAATATATTTCCTTCTCCATAGCTGAGAGGTCTCCACTGATCATTTGTGTCATCAATTCCTACTTCTTTGACAACTCAACCTTGGTCTGCATCAGCCCTTCAATCACTTCATAAGGCCCTTCGTTTTCATCTTCAACCTCATTTGCAAATGCAAGTGAACCAGACTCCTGGACTCCTTTGTCCATCAAAAGAAATGCAACATCAGCATCCTCATCACTGCTGGTAGTGCTATCATTGTCCTCATCTGTCACCGTGGAATAGTCTTCATCACTAGACTCATCCTCATCTTCATAAAGATCCTCCAATTGTTTCCTTGTGTCCATATTATAAAGCTTCTTGGCCCTTGTCTTTCCATAGAGGCTAATCGTACCATGTCTCCAATCTTGAACAGCTCCCACTGCACGTAACCCTGACACCCCAGTCCACTGTAAGACCCATCTTCTCAACGCATGAGTGTGTTATCACACATATTTGGGCTCCACCATCAACATAACCTTGTCCTAGATTTTTTCTTTTATTCCACACATCTACTTTTGGGCAAATGTCTGGTAGCTCATCCATCGCCAACACCTTTACTGAACCTCTCTCTGGCTCTTTCTCCATTGGGTTAACCATCCTCTTCCACTGTCGCTTTAGCTTAGGCACCATCTCTATAAGCTGCCCAAAAGTAACATATGCCTTCCTGCTTGTCAAATCCTCCTTCAAATCATAGCTTAATTGCCCATCCCCTAGTGGAAAATCTGAAACATGAAACATGCGACGAGCCCTTCTTTTCCTCTTGGCCTTGACATCCTCACCTTCATGGCTCTTTCCCTTCTTCTTACTAGGAACTGGGGCACTTCTTCCTTCCTTGTCCTCTGTGGTCCTCTTCCCAATAGGCATCACTAATGTATCCTCTAGCTTTGATGCCTTCTCCAACGTGACTACACTTATCAGTTTTGTCTTTCCCTTTTCCTCCTGGGTTAATCCACTGGTTCCTTCATCTCCCTTAATTTCAATGCCATAATCATTTGACCTAGTTAGCACCTGTCTTGGCAATGGATACATGTCTCCATCCATCCTTGGTGGCTTATCACATTGCGGGTTGATGTGGCCAATTTTGAACAGCTCCCACTGCACATAACCATGGTCTACCAAGTATAATAGGATATGCTTCCAACCCCGCTCGCATCACATGAAAATCAACCACTGCCTTTGCATCATACGCCTCCACTTCTAAGCTCTTTACAACACCCAAACATTTTACTTTTTGATGGTTTGCCAATCTGATCCAGAAGCTTGACACCCCAGTCGCTGTAAGACCCATCTTCTCAACGCATGAATGTGTTATGACACATATTTGGGCTCCACCATCAACATAACCTTGTCCTAGATTTTTTCTTTTATTCCACACATCTACTTTTGGGCAAATGTCTGGTAGCTCATCCATCGCCAACACCTTTACTGAACCTCTCTCTGGCTCTTTCTCCATTGGGTTAACCATCCTCTTCCACTGTCGCTTTAGCTTAGGCACCATCTCTATAAGCTGCCCAAAAGTAACATTGCCTTCCTGCTTGTCAAATCCTCCTTCAAATCATAGCTTAATTGCCCATCCCCTAGTGGAAAACCTGAAACATGAAACATGCGACGAGCCCTTCTTTTCCTCTTGGCCTTGACATCCTCACCTTCATGGCTCTTTCCCTTCTTCTTACTAGGAACTGGGGCACTTCTTCCTTCCTTGTCCTCTGTGGTCCTCTTCCCAATAGGCATCACTAATGTATCCTCTAGCTTTGATGCCTTCTCCAACGTGACTACACTTATCAGTTTTGTCTTTCCCTTTTCCTCCTGGGTTAATCCACTGGTTCCTTCATCTCCCTTCATTTCAATGCCATAATCATTTGACCTAGTTAGCACCTGTCTTGGCAATGGATACATGTCTCCACCCATCCTTGGTGGCTTATCACATTGCGGGTTGATGTGGCCAATTTTGAACAGCTCCCACTGCACATAACCATGGTCTACCAAGTATAATAGGATATGCTTCCAACCCCGCTCGCATCACATGCAAATCAACCACTGCCTTTGCATCATACGCCTCCACTTCTAAGCTCTTTACAACACCCAAACATTTTACTTTTTGATGGTTTGCCAATCTGATCCGGAAGCTTGACACCCCAGTCGTTGTAAGACCCATCTTCTCAACGCATGAATGTGTTATGACACATATTTGGGCTCCACCATCAACATAACCTTGTCCTAGATTTTTTCTTTTATTCCACACATCTACTTTTGGGCAAATGTCTGGTAGCTCATCCATTGCCAACACCATTACTGAACCTCTCTGTGGCTCTTTCTCCATTGGGTTAACCATCCTCTTCCACTGTCGCTTTAGCTTAAGCACCATCTCTATAAGCTGCCCAAAAGTAACATATGCCTTCCTGCTTGTCAAATCCTCCTTCAAATCATAGCTTAATTGCCCATCCCCTAGTGGAAAATCTGAAACATGAAACTTGCGACGAGCCCTTCTTTTCCTCTTGGCCTTGACATCCTCACCTTCATGGCTCTTTCCCTTCTTCTTACTAGGACCTGGGGCACTTCTTCCTTCCTTGTCCTCTATGGTCCTCTTCCCAATAGGCATCACTAATGTATCCACTATCTTTGATGCCTTCTCCAAGGTGACTACACTGATCACTTTTGTCTTTCCCTTTTCCTCCTGGGTTAATCCACTAGTTCCTTCATCTCCCTTAATTTCAATGCCATAATCATTTGACCTAGTTAGCACCTCTCTTGGCAATGGATACATGTCTCCCCCCATCCTTGTGGCTTATCACATTGTGGGCTGATGTGGCCCAACTCTCCACAATTATAACACGTGGGCGTCTGCCTCCAGAACCTACCATTGCTTTTTCCAACACCATTCCTGGGTCTTTCTTCACCTCCTGGCTGATTTGCAAACCTCCCTCGACCTCGATTATTTCCCACTTGACCTAGCATATTTAGGCTGAGATTCTTCATTAAATCTGTACCACTTGCCTCATGTCCTTCCTTAGCCCATCATCTTGCACTGCTGTAGTGACCACTGCTGGCATAACCTGAGGAGTAACAGAAACCACTGGTTCATGCTGAACCCCTGGCATGCGACCTTGCGAAGAATCTATAGGCTGAAATTCAGGCCTCATGGGCAAAGACTCTACCCCTAACTGGCTGATTTTCCTCAGCTTCCACTCTTTGTTCCTTGCCACCTCTAGTGCCTCTTCATATATCCTAGCCTTCTTTAGCTCCACTCTCCAATGTATATTCTCCCAAAGACCATCCAAGAATCTGTCCTTCTTCATCATGTCACGCGGGGGTACTTGCGGTGCACATCCGCTCTCAAGCCAATGAGAACTTACGTATGTACGCATCTACTGGCTCACCTTCCTTTTGCACCAAACCTTGTACTTCTTGCCACACTTTGTCGGGATCTTCTATCTTCACAAACTCCACTTCCAATCCATGCCTTAGATTGTCCCAACTCAATCTTACAGGTGGATCCGCTGCACGTAACTCCTCTTCAAATGCTTTGGACCAAACTCGTGCATCACTCTTCAAACAAATTTGGACAAGACGTAACATCTACGCAGGGTCATGAATCTGGTTGCTAATGCATGCAACCTCCATCTTTTCCAAAAAGTCTTCTACATCTTCATCACTTCTTCCATGAAACTCCGGATAAGAGAAAGCCATGGCTACCCAAGTTACGATGCTTTGAGAATCCCTTCGAACACACGTGCAAGAACCCAAAACTTTTGATTGACTCAATTCCCAGAAACTTCAATGGAGCTCAACTTTAGATAAGGACAAACACATGCACATCAAATGATTTTTCATAGTTGATCATCGGAATTACAACAGGCAAAGGACATTCTAGGATCTCTCTTAATCTTCTTGGCCCGAACATAAAGACTATGTGCTGCTGGAAAAAAATCTTCCTGGACACATGAACATTTATCTAGATTCTCTAAGTTAAATGAAAAGGAGTGAATTGAGGTCCATTTTGATCATCCATTAAAGCCAACCATGAAGCTCCCAAGAAAGCACACCTGACTTATCCTTTGATTTTGCCAGCATTTCAGCAGCATAACAGCATAAATGGCTCAAAGACCAAAAGACTAGCCATCATAACTTGGAAAATTTTTGACAGAATTTCCCCAGAAGTAGAGCAGTGAGAACCCAAAACATAGACTGTATATGTATGCATAAACTGCCAACAATAGAACCCAAGCATCAATTAGGAATCACTAGTACATAGCCTATGGCGAGGTCACGAAAAGGGTGCTCCAGCTACCTGTATCACCGAAAGGATCTCCACATTTGAGAATCCCCCACCTCAATAAAACCTCACGCTATCGACCCTCACACGAAGGCTAATGCAAATCGCGTATAGTCAAGTCTCAGAAATGACTATCTTCTAGACCAAGTCTCAGAAATGGCTGGGACTGCCAAATAAAACCAAATATGGCTCCACAAAGGCGTACAATGGCAGTTTCCACAAGTAACGTACAATCCAGCAGGCAAACAATACGCTCAAACAGACGCCAAATGATGCATACCCACAACAACTATAAGTGACACCATTGCTAGTATATCACTGTACTCCAGCTACCTGTACCTGTGTGAATCACTTGTACCTGTACCTGTCCTTGAAACCTGTAACCTGTAGTCTGCAACCTGTAATCCCGAATCTCGAAGCTTGAATCTCGAAGCATAACGTACTCGAAGAAGATCCTCCGTGGGGGCACCAAAAGAATGTGAGCGGGATGGAAACACACAGAACGCCTCTATAACGACCCAACACACACTCTTTGGAAGATACACACACACACTATGGCGCACCCACTCGGCTTACACAACACACTTGGCCGAGACAGGGAACACACCTATTGAGTGAGAGGAGAGAGACTATCCGTTGCCCACTCCACACAGAGACACACACACACACACACACACACACACAAAAATTTCAGCTCAAAAGAGGAGAAATTCTGATATTTAGATACAAATGAGGTTGGGCCAACACCAAGGGGGCAAATAGCTCACATAGTATGGGTAAAATAAGCCAGATACAATCATAAACTGGAGCAGAAGATTCGCTCATAGGAGAAACTTACACAGCCAAAACAGCAGAAAAACAGTGAGGAATTTGGAAAAATGAACAACGCCATCGCGTCCGAAACGGCCCAAAACTTCAGTCTACAATGTCAAAGTGCTCAAATCCGACCTCACATGAGCAGTTTACGGCCAAAACAAGCTCCAAAAACCCCAAAAACATAGTTGCGGTTGTTCCTCCTCCCTTCTCCACGTTTTTTCTGGTCTTCTCTCGGTTTTTTCAGTTCCCACACTTAGCTTTATTACTTGGGCACCCTTGGCCTTTTAGATGACCTCAAACGGACCCCGAACAGGCCAAAAACTGACCTCGCAATGCATAGTTGTCACCTTTTTGCATCATCCGCACACCTGGCACTCATTTCTTTTCAATTATTCATCCCGCCACCACGTGGAGTGGCCCCAAAAATATGGTCCTCATGATGAATTTTCTGCATAATTATCATAAGAAAACACCCACGTTGTGTCCGTACTCATCCACGTGCAAATATTGACCCCGTTCTACCTCCTGACGCCACTAGATGCCATCTGACGCACCTACTTACCTCATGTCGGCGGCCCGCGGATAGCTTCCTCAAGAAGTTTTACCCGCTAGCAACTCCTCCTTATTGCAGAAAAAACACACTAGTACTGGTGATAGTGAAAATCGATGCACTATGTACATGCACTCCTACCTGTACACATGTGGGCCCCACGTAACCACCTCGTTCTGGAAAATGCGCAATTCTTTATTTGATGCACCATGCATGTGTATGTACATATGCGCAATCCCTTGATCCAAAAAACTCCTGACAACGTCGCCAATTTTGAACAGCTCCCACTGCACATAACCATGGTCTACCAAGTATAATAGGATATGCTCCCAACCCCGCTGGCATCACATGAAAATCAACCACTGCCTTTGCATCATACGCCTCCACTTCTAAGCTCTTTACAACACCCAAACATTTTACTTTTTGATTGTTTGTCAATCTAATCAGGAATCCTGACACCCCAGTCACTGTAAGACCCATCTTCTCAACGCATGAATGTGTTATGACACATATTTGGGCTCCACCAACAACATAACCTTGTCCTAGATTTTTTCTTTTATGCCACACATCTACTATTGGGCAAATGTCTGGTAGCTCATCCATTGCCAACACCTTTACTGAACCTCTCTCTGGATCTTTCTCCATTGGGTTAACCATCCTCTTCCACTGTCGCCTTAGCTTAGGCACCATCTCTATAAGCTGCCCAAAAGTAACATATGCCTTCCTGCTTGTCAAATCCTCCTTCAAATCACAGCTTAATTGCCCATCCCCTAGTGGAAAATCTGAAACATGAAACTTGCGACGAGCCCTTGTTTTCCTCTTGGCCTTGACATCCTCGCCTTTATGGCTCTTTCCCTTCTTCTTACTAGGACCTGAGGGACTTCTTCCTTCCTTGTCCTCTGTGGTCCTCTTCCCAATAGGCATCATTCATGTATCCTCTAGCTTTGATGCCTTCTCCAAGGTGACTACACTGATCACTTTTGTCTTTCCCTTTTCCTCCTGGGTTAATCCACTAGTTCCTTCATCTCCCTTAATTTCAATGCCATAATCATTTGACCTAGTTAGCACTTGTCTTGGCAATGGATACATGTCTCCCCCCATCCTTGGTGGCTTATCACATTGTGGGCTGATGTGGCCCAACTCTCCGCAATTATAACACGTTGGCGTCTGCCTCCAGAACCTACTATTGCTTTGTCCAACACCATTCCTAGGTCTTTCTTCACCTCCTAGCTGATTTGCAAACCTCCCTCGACCTCGATTATTTCCCACAATACCTAGCAGGTTTAGGCTGAGATTCTTCATTAAATCTACCAGTTGCCTCATGTCTTGCATTAGCCCATCATCTTGCACTGCTGTAGTGACCACTACTGGCATAACGTGAGGAGTAACAAAAAACACTGGTTCATGATGAACCCCTGGCATGCGACCTGGCAAAGAATCCATAGACTGAAATTCAGACCTCATGGGCAAAGACTCTACTCCTAATTGGATCATTTTCCTCAGCTTCCACTCTTTGTTCCTTGCTACCTCTAGTGCATCTTCATATGTTCTAGGCTTCTTTATCTCCACTCTCCAACGTATATTCTCCCAAAGACCAGCCAAGAACCTGTCCTTCTTCATCATGTCAGGTGGAGGTATCTGTGGTGCAAGGCCTTGCACATCCGCTCCCATGCCAATGAAAACTTACGTATGTACGCATCTGCTGGCTCACCTTCCTTTTTCACTAAAGCCTGTACTTCTTGAAACACTTTGTCTGGATCTTCTGTCTTCACAAACTCCACTTCCAATCCATGCCTTAGATTGTCCCAACTGAATCTTACAGGTGGATTAGCCCCACGCAACTCTTCTTCAAATGCTTTGGACCAAACTCGTACATCACTCTTCAAACAAATTTGGAGAAGACGTAACATATGCGCAGGGTCATGAATCTGGTTGCTAATGCAGGCAACCTCCATCTTTTCCAAAAAGTCTTCCACATCTTCATCACTTCTTCCATGAAACTCCGGATAAGAGAAATCCATGGCTACCCAAGTTACGATGCTTTAAGAACCCCTTCGAACGCACGTGCAAGAACCCAAAAGTTTTCACTACCCAATCCCTAGAAACTTCAATGGAGCTCAGCTTTAGATAAGGACAAACACATGCACATCAAATGAGTTTTCATAGTTAATCATTGGAATTACAACAGGCAAAGGACATTCCAGGATCTCTCGTAATCTTCTTGGCCCGAACATAAATACTATGCGCTACTGGAAAAAAATCTTCCTGGACACATGAACATTTATCTGGATTCTCTGAGTTAAGTGAAAAGGAGTGAATTGAGGTCCATTTTGATCATCCATTAAATCCAACCATGAAGCTCCCAAGAAGGCACACCTGTCTTATCCTCTGATTTTGCCAAAATTTCAGCAGCGTAACAGCATAAATGGCTTAAAAGACCAAAAGACCAGCCATCATAACTTGGAAACTTTTTTACAGAATTTCCCCAGAAGTAGAGCAGTGAGAACCCAGAACATAGACTGTATATGTATGCATAAACTGCCAACAATAGAACCCAAGCATCAATTAGGAATCACTAGTACATAGCCTATGGCGAGGTCACGAAAAGGGTGCTCCAGCTACCTGTATCACCGAAAGGATCTCCACATTTGAGAATCCCCTAGCTCAATAAAACCTCACGCTATCGACCCTCACATGAAGGCTAATGCAAATCACGTATAGTCAAGTCTCAGAAATGGCTGGGACTGCCAAATAAAACCAAGTATGGCTCCACAAAGGCGTACAATGGCAGTTTCCACAAGTAACGTACAATACCAGTAGACAATGCGCTCAAACAGATGCCAAATGATGCATACCCACAACAACTAGAAGTGACACCACTGCTAGTATATCATTGTACTCTAGCTACCTGTACCTGTGTGAATCACGTGTACATGTCCCTGTCCCTGTAGCCTGTAACCTGTAACATGTAATCCCGAATCTCGAAGCTTTAAGCTCGAAGCAGAAGGTACTCAAAGAAGATCCTCTGTGGGGGCGCCAAAAGAATGTGAGCGGGATGAAAACACACACAACGCCTCTATAATGACCCGACACACACTCTTGGAATGATATACACGCACACTATGGGGCACCACTCGGCTTACACAACCCACCTGGCCGAGATAGGGAACACACCTATGGAGTGGGAGGAGAGAGACTACCCATTTACCCACTCCACACAGAGACACACACACACACACACACATCCAAAAACCTCAGCTCAAAAGAGGAGAATTTCTGATGTTAGATTCAATAGATCTTGGGCCAACACCAATGGGGCAAATAGCTCACACGATATGGGTAAAATATGCCAGATACAATCACAAATTGGAGCAGAAGCTTCGCTCATAGGAGAAACTCACACAACCAAAACAGCAGAAAAACAGTGAGGAATTAGGCAAAATGGACATCACCATCGCGTCCGAAACGGCCCAAAACCCTAGTCTCTAATGTCAAAGTGCTCAAATCTGACCTCGGATGAACAGTTTACGGCCAAAACAGGCTCCAAAAACCCCAAAAACACAGTTGCGGCTGTTCCTCCTCTTCTCTCCACGTTTTTTCTGGTCTTCTCTCATATTTTTCAGTTCCCACACTTAGCTTTATTACTTGGGCACCCTTGGCCTTTTAGTTGACCTCAAACGGACCCCGAACAGGCCAAAAAGTGGCCTCGCAGTGCATAGTTGTCACCCTTTTGCATCATCCGCACACCTGACACTCAGCTTGTTTCAATAATGCATCCCTCCACCACGTGAAGTGTCCCCAAAAGATGGTCCTCATGATGACCTTTCTGCATAATTACCACAAGAAAACACCCACGTCATGTCCGTACTCATCCACGTGCAACTATTGACCCCATTCGACCTCCTGACGCCACTAGATGCCATCTGACGCACCTGCTTACCTCATGTCGGCGGCCCGCGGATAGCTTCCTCCAGAATTTTTACGCGCTATCAACTCCTCATTATTATATAAAAACACACTGGTGCTGGTAATAGTGAAAATCGATGCACTATGTACACCATGTCCTACATGTACACATGTGGGCCCCACGTAACCATCTGGCTATGGAAAATGGGCAATCCTTTATTCGATGCACCATGCATGTGTATGTACATATGCGCAATCCCTTGCTCCAAAAAACTCCTGACAACGTAGTATGTGTGCGATTGATGAGTGATTCTCGATGATCCAGAATCGTGGTGATGAGTTGCCTATATTTAACCTTGGCTCTGTTTGACTTGCCTACCTAAATCCCGAGTTGGCTAAGGTCAGGATTTCTCTCTCTCTCTCTCTCTCTCTCTCTCTCTCTCTCTCTCTCTCTCTCTCTCTCTCTCTCTCTCTCTCTCTCTCTCTCTCTCTCTCTCTCTCTCTCTCTCTCTCCCCCCCCCTCCCTCTCTCCTCCAAGCCATGGACCATTCATGTCCTTGCACCCTTTGGGCATCCTTGGCCCTTCATGAGGTCAATCACTACCCTTTTAGCCACGTGGTGTGGCCATAATAGAGTTGAATAGAATCCACAATCAGATTGTTGCTCCAAATAACAAACAACAGCATCAAACATTAACAACTATAGAGGGCCAAAGTACGCAACAAACAATCACTGGCAAGTTTTCATTATTCAAAATATATTCTCCTCCCTTGCTCTAATCGGCTCCTTTTAAAAAACTCTCCTATTGTTCTCTCTATCAAGTGTGATAGGTTGGTTATATTTTCAGTTTCCTCTACTAGCTTCAGGACTAGGAGCAAGCCCATTCATGTGTCACCCTCATAGCTATACCGAGTGTATGGGGGCAATGGGGTGTTCGACCTTCAATGTTGCAATGTTGCACTCAAAAAGACTATATAATGTAGGACACGAAGAAGAATCCAGAGGCCGAACATGCAGAGAGAGAGAGAGAGAGAGCTTGGAGGTCAAATATGAGCTATGGGACCAAATTTACATGTGATGTAGTATGTATGCAGTTGATGAGTGATTCTTGATGCTCCAAAATTGTAGTGATGAGTTGGGCCGATATTTAACCTTGGCTCTCTTTGAGTTGCCTACCTAAATTTTGAGTTGGCTAAGGCCAGAGTCTCTCTCTCTCTCTCTCTCTCTCTCTCTCTCTCTCTCTCTCTCTCTCTCTCTCTCTCTCTCTCTCTCTCTCTCTCTCTCTCTCTCTCTCTCTCTCTCTCTCTCTCTCTCTCTCTCTCTCTCTCTCTCTCTGAGCATGTTCACCCTCCTCCAAGCCCCTGGCCATCCCTGCCTGTTTATGTCCCTGCACCCTCCGGGAATCCTTAGCTCATGAGGTTGTCAATCACCTCCCATTTCAGCCACATGGAATGCCTAAATATTTGATAGATTAGAATAGATACCGCAGTTAGATTACCATTTGAAATAACAAACATCATCAAACAATAACAACTATAGAAGTTCAAATTACACAACAAACAATCGGTGCCAAGTTCTCATGTTTCAAAACCTCTTATGCCTCAGCTTCTTTTAAAAATTTCTCTTATTGTTCTTCTCTCTCTCAAGTGTGATAGGCTGGTTATAGTTTCAATTTTCTCTTTAGCAGGTCCAAGTTCAAGACTCATCGTAGAGATCTTTGAGTCTCGCTCCTACAATGTTACAACATATCATCTCTTCTTTGTCGCTCAAAGCTTGAGATAATTATCAGAATCTCTGCCAACGTGATAGAGAGTCGCGTGATTAGCAATCAAACCAAATTGGGCCAAATTTTAAAACTGCCACAAGGAGATATTTAGCTCCGCTAATGTCAAGCAATGGTGGGTATCTAGTTAGGAAGGTTGTGTGCTCCCTCCACCCTCGTGATGGTCTAACTTGTGTGTGTATGAGATGTTGTTGTTCAACCTCTCCCATGAATGAAAACATGGGCTTGATCAACCATCTGAAGTGTTTAATTCATTTTGCTAGTTAAATGAGATCTCTAGTTGTGCACGTTCACCTGCTACTAGCTCATCCAATCTTCATAGTCCATTGTTTATCCTTGTCTCTCTCTGATATTCCTCTCTCTCTCTCTCTCTCTCTCTCTCTCTCTCTCTCTCTCTCTCTCTCTCTCTCTCTCTCTCTCTCTCTCTCTCTCTCTCTCTCTCTCTCTCTCTCTCTCTCTCTCTCTCTCTCTCTCTCTCTCTCTCTCTCTCTCTCTCTCGCAACATGTTTGCCTTCCTCTAAGACATGGGCCATCCTTGCCCACTTGTGTCCCTGCACCCTATGGGAATCCTTGGCTCTTCATGAGGTCAATCACCTCCCATTTTAGCCACGTGGTGTGCCTGATTGTGACTTCCATAATAGAGTAGAATAGATTCTACAATCAGATTATTGCTCCAAATAACAAACAACAGCTTCAAACATTAACAACTAGAGAGGGCCAAAGTACGCAAACAAAGAATCGGTGGCAAGTTGTTTATTATTCAAAATGTCTTCTTCCTTGCTTGCTCTAACCAACATTTTTTAAAAACTTCTATTATTGTTCTCACTCTCAAGTGTCATAGGTTGGTTATATTTTAAGTTCCCTCTACCAACTTCAGGATTAGGAGCAAGCCCATTCATGCATCATCCTCATAGCTATATTGAGTGAATGGGAAATGGGGTGTTCAACCTTCAATGCTGCAATGTTGCACTTGAGGAGACTCTATAATGTAAGGCACAAAGAAGAAGCCAGAGGTCGAACAAGCCGAGAGAGAGAGAGAGAGAGAGAGAGAGAGAGAGAGAGAGTAATCATTATCGTCCTTGGAGATCAAATATGGCCTATGTGACCAAAGTTACATGTGATTTAGTATGTTTGTGCTTGATGAGTGATTCTTTGTCATAAAATCTAATATCTAACCAACCCAAATGACTTTCTCATATTAAACTGATCACTTAATGTGGGAGAATAAACGGGAACAAGGGTCAAGATATAGATGTTCTTATAGATCTTTTTCAACACGGGGCCAATGGTAAAGGGGCCCAAATGAGAAATGGTCTATCAAAGAGCAAGGCTAACCAATGGAGCAAAAGACCTTAGGGTTGGCTTCATTAAAGCCTCCAAAGGTAAGTGTTAAAAGACTTAAGACATAGTCTTTAATTTTTTAACTTTAGGCAATTAAGGTCCAAGCAGGCAAGGGGGCAGCTTGCTTAAGCAAGGGTTGTGCTTAAGCAGGGGGGTTGCTTGCTTACCAAGTTCAACGAACTTGCTACAAAGAAGGGGGGGAGCCCTACAAAGGAGGTATATGAGTAGCATGTATGCACCTCACCAAGGGCCCATACTCTCATGAGAGGAAAGGGGCCACATGTCAGGTGTAGAGGCACACTGCTCAAGCAAGAAAGGGCTGTGCTTAAGCAAGGGGGGTGCTAGCTTAACCTCACAAGAGGGAAAGAAGGACATTTTCCAAGAGACTACACAACTTGCCCCAAAGGGAGCCAAGCTCTCATTGGCTAGAGGGCTACATGGCCCAGTGATCTTCAAGGGAAGCCTAGGAAAGGGGGTAGACCAAGCTACCTCTCTCTCTCTCATTTTTTAGCATCCCACGAGCTCTCTCTCTCTCTCTCTCTCATTCTTCTCTTCACACACTCTTGTGAAGCAAGAACTTCATCTCCTCCTTCTCCAAGCTTGAGAAGTTGAGTGCCTACTACAGTAAGCTCTTGGCTATGGATGCAAATCCACACAAGAGAATGCTTATGCTTGCTTATCAATCTATCTAATCTCCATTATCACTATGCTAAGCTATGCTACAAGAGCTATGAGTGATTATGTGCAAGGAGGTATTGCTTTCTCGTAGAGATACTTCTACTTCTCTCTTCTTCCTCACTCCCTGCCAGCTCTCCTCACCTTTCATGGTGCTAGAGGTCTTGGGATTGAGGATGGGCATTTTTCAAGTTCATGCTAATCATGTTTATTTTTGTTGTTATGCTAATGCTTGGTGAGTGAAGCTTGCCATCTTCACCTCATCAAGAAGGTATCAAGGAACACAATCAGTTGTATTATAAACAAGTCTTCCATCATGCAAGAAGCTATAATACAAATGCCTATTGGAGGGGGGACTACCGGCTCCAACTACTCCAGGCCTCTATTGGTGTCACTTTCTCTAAACTCTCACTCTCTTTTACAAGTATTGTTCATGCCCAAGGAAATGCTCAATATTTTATTCACTTTCCGCTCCAACTCAAGTTAAAAGGCTGATTCCATTACATTGGTATCAAAGCATTTGGTTTCTCTTTTCTTGCTTAAGAAGAGAGGTCCTTAAGTAGCCTATTATTGGTTGATATTGTTAATTATATTAGGGTAAGTGGAGCTAGGATCTATTATCGATTTTGTTGAGCCCACTATGTGGGATATGGTGCACACCTTGGGAGCTTTAGACTTAATAATGGAGTCTTTTTAGACTTTCCTACGACTCTACCATTATTGAGCCATAAGAAGTCCGAAAGGAGCTAGCCCTCGGCAACTCTCCTATGTTAGACTTACACCACTACTCTCTATAATTAACCACTTTGAGCCGTGGGTGTAGATACTTAAGAGCCAATATTCAAAGGCTAAGAGGAGTGGCAACTAAAGTTTTGAGTTGCCAAAGCATACACTAAGTATATACATAAATTTTGTTAACATGGCTGACCATAATCAAGAGAGTAGAATGAGTATTGATAGCTTTGACTTTGCACATGAAGGTGCTAAGGATTATGCCCCCATGTTTGTGAATTATCTTATCACTAGGTTGCAACAAGCTATGAGCAACCTTGCTTTGCAATCCGAAGTTACTCAATAACTTCGTGCTTATGGAATTTCCCTTCCTCTCCATGAGGAGAGAGAGCTTAGGAGGTCTCATGAAGAGACCCCCAAAAGAATACTCCCTCTCATACGAGAAGAGGAATCCAAAGAGCAAGAAAGCAATGAAAATCTAAGTTCCTCTGAAGATATGGCTCCACGAAAACAGCGGTCTAGACGAACGCCCACTCCTCCCAAGAGGAAAAGATCAACACATAGACCTTCTCCTCGTCACTCCAAAAGGTAAGAGAGGAAACAAAGGAAGAAAAGGGCTAGGAAGAGGTCACCCTCTTCTCCTTCTTCTTCACCTTTCTCCTCTTCCAATGAAAGTTATGGCTATTCTCCTGGAGAATACAAGAGGGGAGGACATCGCAAATCATTCCCTACATGGCGAAGGCCACAAAAGCTAAAGAAGTTCAAGGAGGGAGGAAAGAGTATCTCTTTTCTCACCTATGATGGCACATTTGGTGCTAGCGACAAAGAATTCTCCTTCATCCAACAATTTGATGCAGCCTTTGGAGACGAGGGTTTTACGGAGTCCTCCAAGCTACTCCATGTAGCTATGCACTTTCAAAAATCAGCTCGTCAATGGTGGGCTAGCCTTCGTGGCAACGGCGAAGCCCTAGGGACATGGAAAACTCTACGAGTTTCCATCATGAAGAAATTCCTTGCAAGTGATACAAAGGACAAAGTGCTTACCAAATGGCGTAGCTTAAAGCTTCTCTCTCATGAGTCTATCCACAAGTATGTAGACAAGTTTTAGGATTTACATTTCAAGGCTACTGTCTTTCAAAAGATAGACTTTGCCGAGCAAAGATAGCAATTATGTGCGGGATTACCTAAAGAGATGGCCGAATACATCAACTCTCAACGGCATGGTTCTATTAGCGAAGTAATCCATCACACCATTGTTGCTTCACCCATTAATTTTCATCAAGGGGCTCAACTGAATGGCAAGCCCATGGAAAACAAAGACAAAAATTATGCAAAGGGGAAGACCAATGCTCAAAATTCTTCCCAAGGCACTTCCAACAACAACAACAATTGGTCCAAGGAGAAGGGAGTTTACAAAGGTAAAAACAAACTCTCTCCTGAAGATCTTAAAATTGTTTGCAAGTACCATAAGTGTTTCAAGTGTGGGGAGAAAGGACATGGATATCGTTCTTGCCCCAAAAAGAATGCTCGCAATGAGACTCCTAGGGCTTCCAACATCGAAGCTCCAAAAGAGGACGCTCATTGCAAAGGATCATCACTTTACTATGCTTGGAGAAAGATAAGAGATCATGATGCCTTTATCTTTTTTGACCCTAGCTCTACTCACAACTTCATATCAACGGAGTTGGCCACCAAGTTGGGCATTCAAGCTTTCGAGATGGGAGATATGGTAACGGCTGACGCAGCTTTCAATGGACAGCAAGCCTATGTTATTCCCTTGATTGGGAAGTTGAGGCTTCATGTCCAAAGCTATGTCGACAAAGAATACTTCTTCATCTCTCCTCTCCAACATGAGGATGCTATCCTAGGGACGCCATGGTTTGATCGCATGGCTGCCAATATGAAGTTCCCTGAAAGGAGAATCTACTTCACCTACAAGGGAAATAATATGTATATAGATACTAGTGAGCGTGGTCGCACTATTCCACTTGTAAATCCTCCTGCTTTTGATAAGTCAATGAAGAGCTCAGTTTTTGCGTACATGATTTTTGTCAAAGAGTCTCTAAAAAATCCTAATGTTTCATCAAATGTAAATGGTAGGAATCAAGAAGAGTTAGACTTGTCTAATTTTCTAAAAGGATTCCAAGATGTGTTCATCGATGATATCCCTATGGACTTACCTCCAAAACGAGGGGATGATGACCATCATATTGAACTCCTTCCAGGAAGCTCACCACCTAACAAGCCTCCTTATCGAGTCTCTCAAGCTCAACAAGAGGAGATCATGAGGCAAGTACAAGAATTGGTAGACAAAGGGATGGTGAGGCCTAGTTCCTCTCCCTTTTGTTGTCCAGTCCTTTTAGTGCAAAAGAAGGATGATACATACCGTATGTGTGTGGACTATCAAGCACTAAACCATATCACTATCAAAATCAGATTTCCCGTGTCTCAGGTAGAAGGTCTGTTTGATAAGCTACAAGGCTCTACCTACTTCAGTAGGATTGACCTTTAGAGTGGCCATCATCAAATAAGGATAGTGGATGAAGATATCCTAAAGACCGTGTTTTGCACAATATTTGGTCTTTATGAATATCTAGTCATGCCTTTCGGCTTGACTAATGCACCAGCTACATTCAATTGTCTAATGGAGAAAATTTTTAGACCTTATCGTAAATTCACTGGAGTGTTCTTTGATGATATCATCATCTACTCCAAGTCTTTGGAGGAACATAAGCAACATCTCCAAGTGAATTTTCAAGCATTGAGGGAGAACAAGCTTTTCCTCAACCAAAAGAAAAGAGAATTTTTCCTTTAAGAGACTCAATACCTAGGTAATATTATCTCTCAAGATGGTATCCGTATGGATCCATCAAAGTTAGAGGTAATAAAAGCATGGCCTAGCCCAAAGAACCTACATGAGCTAAGAAGCTTTATTGGTATGTGCGCATACTATAGACGCTTCATAGCAAAATTCTCTCGAGTAGCAGGACCAGTACACGACTTAACTAAGAAGAACGTTAAGTCTGTATGGATTGCTAAGGAGCAAAATGCTTTTGATAAGCTCAAAGAGAAGCTTACTTCCCAACCAGTCCTCGTGCTTCCGGATCACTCAAAGCGATTTGAGGTCCAATGTGATGCTTGTGGTGATTGCCTTGGAGACGTTTTGCTTCAAGAAGGGCATGCCATAGCATATGAGAGCCAAAGGTTCAATACTGATGAACGAGTCTTGGGCATTTACGAGAAAGAGCTTTTAGCTGTTCTACATGTCCTAGACACATGGAATCACTACCTATTGGGGACTCCATTTATTCTACGAACCGACCACCAAAGTCTCAAGTATTTCATGACGCAAACCAAGCTATCTGACAAACAAATGAGGTGGGAAAATTTTCTTTCGCAATTTAATTTTCATATTTCTCACATTGCCGGTAAGCACAATCAAGTGGCCGATGCACATTCACGACGACCAAAAGTTAATGCGGTGTCTATAGCTACTCACAATTATCTATCTTCTATGATAGATGAGTATGCTACTGACCCTGACTTTAGAGACATAATATCAGCCCTTGATTTGGGAAAGAAAGGGGATCCATTCACCTTATAGCATGGTTATCTTCTCCACAGAAATAGGCTATGTGTTACACATTCCCTTTGTGAGAAAGTTATGTATGAATCCCATGCTCCTCCATATGCGGGGCATATGAATCCCATGCTCCTCCATATGTGGGACATAGAGGTATTCAACCTACTCTTCAAGGAGTACAGACATACTTTTATTGGCCTACCATGAAAGTGGACATACAAGAGTATGTTTCGAATTGTGTAGTATGCCAAAAGACCAAGTATGATAGAGGGAAGCAACCTAGATTACTCCAACCATTGCCTATTCCAAATTCACCATGGGAGAGTATATCCATGGATTTCATCTTTGGATTACCCAAGTCTATCCATGGGAATATGGGAATATGGACAATATTCAAAAGGTTTAGCAAGCAAGCACACTTTATTCATGTCAAAAAGACTATTAAGGCACACCAAATGGCAACTCTCCTAATATCTCAGATTTCCATGCACCATGGATTACACATATCCATCATGTCACATAGAGATCCTAGAATGACCAGTAATTTTTGGAAGGGTCTCTTTGAAAATCTAGGAACAAGATTGAATTTCTCTTCGGCCTATCACCCACAAACGGATGGCCAAAGTGAGATACCTAATCTTACAATACTCGATCTACTCAAGACTTATGTTACCGAAGTAGATCAACGCTCACAATGGGAAAAGTACTTACCTCTTGTAGAGTATGCTTACAATAAAACTATACATACTTCTATGGAAAAATCACCGTTTGAGATCATTGAGGAAAGACCTAAAAGTCCCTTGCTACTAAAAGTACATGGGAAGATATTCACCACCGATGAGTATAGCCGTGAGCTACAAGAATCTTTTCAAAAGATTAAAGAGGCTATATCCATCTCTCAACAAAGGAAAAAAGCTGCTGCTCACAAGCAAAGAAGGGCCTTAACATTCAACGAAAATGATTGGATCTTACTCAAGTTTCCTAAGGTTCAATTAAGGCAAACGACGGGAAAAATCCTACGGGCCATCAAAAATATTACGCTAAACTAGCAAAAAGATACTATGGTCCTTTCCAAATCTTGAAGCCCTTTAATGAGACGGCCTATCAACTCAAGTTTCCCAACCATTGACTCATACACAATGCCTTTCATGTAAGCCTACTTAAGTCCTATAAAGGAGAGCCACCAAGTGAACCAATTATTGAAAACCCTTCCGAAGTTGAAGACCAAGAAGCGGTGCTACAACCCAAAGCTATCCTTCGGCATGAAGACAAGGTACTAAGACATGGTAAGATTATCCGATGGTATCTTATTAAATTCAAAAATTATCCTTTTGAAGGTGCTAGATGGATGCAAGGGATAGAGCTTAAGGATAGTATGAACCTTGTCAACGCTTACAATGCTACAATTAGAATAAGAAAATGTACAAATTTCTTTTTAATGATCCATGTTTTTGTCTTATAAGACTAGTTCTTTTTTTTTGTGTGCACAAATTTAAATAGTATGCATGCTTAGAATCATGTTTGTGATGATGACGTCTCTCAAACACCAAGTAGAATTTGTCATTCTACTTTGGGAGAATGAAATGGACTAAAGAGCAGACATGGTTGCGACAGCTATATCTCCCAAGCACCAAATGGATTAGTCATTCATCTTGGAAAGATGCCGTAGGGTAAAAAGGGATCCTCTATCCGGTAAGTAAAATTGACTAATGACTACGATTTTATCTATTCTACCTCATAGTCGAGGACGACTATGATTTCAAGAGAGAGGTAATGTCATAAAATCTAATATCTAACCAACCCAAATAATTTTTTCATATTAAACTGATCACTTAAGGTAGGAGGATAAATGGGAACAAGGGTTAAGATACACATGTGCTTATAGATCTATTTCAACACGGGGCCAATGCTAAAGGGGCCAAAATGAGAAATTGTCTATCAGAGAGCAAGGTTAACCAATGGAGCAAAAGACCTTAGGGTTGGCTTCATTAAAGCCTCCAAAGGTAAGTGTTAAAAGCCTTAAGACATAGTCTTTAATTTGTAAATTCTAGGCAATTAAGGTCCAAGCAGGCAAGGGAGAAACTTGCTTAAGCAAGGGCTGTGCTTAAGCAGGGGGCCTGCCTGCTTACCAAGTTCAAAGAACTTTCTACAAAGAAGGGGGCGGCCCCTACAAAGGAGGGATATGAGTAGCATGTATGCATCTCACCAAGGGCCCATACTCCCATGAGAGGAAAGGGGCTACATGTCAGGTGAAGAGGCACACTGCTCAAGCAGGCAAGGGTTGTGCTTAAGCAAGGGGGGTGCTAGCTTAACCTCACAAGAGAGAAAGAAGGACACTTGTCAAGAGACTACATAACTTTCCGCAAAGGGAGACAAGCTCTCATTGGCTAGAGGGCTACATGGCCCAATGAGATTCAAGGGAAGCCTAGGAAAGGGGGTCGACCAAGCTACCTCTCTCTCTCTCTCATTTTTGAGCATCCCACGAGCTCTCTCTCTCTTATTCTTCTCTTCAAACACTCTTGTAAAGTAAGAACTTCATCTCCTCCTTTTCCAAGCTTGAGAAGTTGAGTGCCTACTACAATAAGCTCTTGGCTATGGATGCAAATCCACACAAGAGAATGCTTATGTTTGCTTATCAATCTCTCTAATCTCCATTATCACTCTGCTAAGCTATTGTTGGCGGATATGCCGCGACGGACCTCAGCATAGCGAGAACTCACCTAACATATAATTTCAACTGAGGATGAAACTCGACCCACAAGCGCGTTGTCGAGAAATTTGCGGTCTTGCCTGGAAAGCACCGGGCTTATGGCTGTGAGAGTTTGTGAGAGAACTCAACAAAAACTATATGAAGGAGTTAAACCATAGATGCCATGAAGACTAGGGTTTGGAAAGAAGTGCAATCAAAGAAGACTCACTCTTTCTCTCTTGCACTCACACACACAAAGAAAGAACACAAAAGAGAATGTCAAAACAATACGAAAATGAAAACATCAAGGCTATGGTCATATCGTATCATGGGTAATATGAAAGGGTTAATAGATGAGTTAATGGCATTCAATCTTGACTGACCAAATAGGTTACGAATTGTTCTTTGGAATTGTAGTTTTGTGCTTACCATAATATATATATTTTGTTTAGTATTGGGATTAATTGTGTGTACAAATCCTCTTGGTTCATAGCAAGATAACTACGCTTACGTCAAAAGAAAAGTTATAGTCTATGAGAGGTAGTATGATGGGATCCGGTGATAGAAGTATTTCATTAAGCCTTTCTGGGCCAAAGAGAAACACTATACGTTGTTGAAAGTGTATTTTTTGACTAATCCATACGTTAATTCTAATAGATCGTACAGAGTGAAAGCGATAGAAATGATTATCATGTGGGTTATTCATCTAGGATAGTATGTGAGAAATGTAGATATGAGAGAAGTGAAGAGATGAGAAGTTTCCCTCCCAAGCCCTATTCTTGTCCGTAGGCAATAAGGATACTGCGGGGAGAGATGTACCTGTAGAAAAGAGAACCTAGAATTTGCAGAGAGGATGAATTACTAAGAATGAGAGAGATAGGTTTGGTTAAGGAGATGAGATTAGATACATATACATATATATATATATATATATATATATATATATATATATATATATATATGTTTAATTAGAGATGAAAAAGAAAACAATAAGAAATCAAGAAAACATCAATGTAGAACACATCTTACTTGACAAACCCTTCGGCACCATTATTGATGGAGAGAGAAGAAGAGTAGATAATTCCACTTTGATTGATACACCAAGCGCAAGACCTTCTTTGATTAGAGTTGATCTTCCAAGGTTAGCTTGTTGCAAGAATGGCTAGTCTCCCTCTAGGAGAAAGTGTAGGCTTGGGCTTATGTTAATGGCTAAGTACAATTAGGCATTACTACTCACTCCCTCAAGAATTCCTCTCATCAATGGCTTGAATGCTTGAGTTCTTCTTTCAAGGAAGAAGAGGTCCCCTTTTATAGGTGAAGGGAACCCCCAAGGGTTTACACAAGAAGAGAGGAGCCAGTGTGAATAGGAATTGGAAAAGTTGGAAATGAGTTGTCCCTGCATGATGTGGGCAGACTGGGGTCCAGTATTTTGATCATATCTCCTCAATCGTGGCTCCAAATAAAAAAGTAAAAATATGGGCAGAAACTTCAGCTCATCAGCTACGATTTTCATTTTAAAATCATTTTCCAATTCGGATTGGAACCTTGTGTAAAAAATTCATCAAAATAGGGTCCATTTCTGGCAGCAAAAGTCTTCCCGTGGTCCCCTTAGCCTAGACTTTCATTTAATTCCAAAGGACACCTCATGCCATATGAAAGCATGACATTGCTCCTTGACAAAGTTTTGTAATCATGCTTGCAATAATGCATTAAAGTAAGTGTATCTTTGAAATCATGCCACCTAGTGTCCCACTAGGATTTGATTCCCTCCTAGTAGCTATTTAAAAAGAAATATAAGAAAAGTATAAAAAATACATAGAATATATATATATTGGAGTTTACCCTAGATATAGAATCTAGCTAGGGTGTGAGATGATAATGAGATAGTAGAAATAAAGAATCAATGCTTTTTGCCCCAAGTTAAAGAGGCGGAGCTATTGAGATTTTCCCATAGTATTTTCTGATGGTAAAGTAAGGATAGGTTACCCTTGAGAAAAATAATAGGATGAGATAGAAGGCTTATTATTATACTTAAATATGCATATGTACATTATAGGAAAGATAATTATGTATCTAAAAAGTTACAAGATAGATCTTGTAGCATGCGTTCCCACTATTTACGTGTCACAACACAACATCCACCCCCTCTAAACCTGCACATCCTCCGGTATGTGCCACATTATTTCTTTGTAAGATCAACCCTCTTGTACATCTTCCTTGCTTTCTCCTTCACTGGATGATTCCAAATCTTTATCTTCACTTTGATCTTTACCTGTGGTTTGCTCTTCTTCCTCATCAACATCTTCTGGATCATTGTATCCTCTTCTCTTAAACATTTTGATCCTTTTTCCTGCAATGGGAATCTTTACTTCTGTACCATCTAGTTCAGACAAGCTGTTATAAGTAGAATTTTCATGCACATGCTTTACAACATATGTTCCAAACCATCTTTTTGAAAACTTACGCATGACTGTGTGCTGGTTATCAAGGCTACTATCATACACCAAAACCCAGTCACCTTTGTCAATTGCTTTTCTCCTGAGTCGATGTCGCTTATCAAAGTATTCCTTGCATTTTTGAGTCGTTCTTTTGCAGCTTCAATGTCTCCAGGTCTTCTCTCTAGCTGCCTTATACGCAGTGCAAGGAGATCTTCCCTGCTAAGCCCCTCTTGCCAAGGTAGTACATTCCATGTGGGAATTGTATCTTCAATCGGCATCACTGGCTTTTGACCATACATTAGCTCCGCAGGCATGTAGCCAGTTACTGAGCTATGTGTTGTACGATCAGCCCATAAATCATATGGTAACAGTTTTGGCCACTCACCAACTCTTCCTTCGCAAGCCTTGGCCAAAGCTTTGATGATAGGAGGATGCCCTCTTTCACTCTTTCCATTGCCTTCAGGGTTGTAAGTTGTAGTAAGAGAAAGCTTGATTCCTAATCTAGAAAAGAACTCCCTTGCTTCGTCGGCATCCAGTTCACCTCTATCTGCAGTGATTTTTCCCACACAACCATAACGGCAAATCACCTCATCAAGAAGGAATTTGCACACAGCTTCTGTGGTTTTAGCTCTTAATGCTCTTCCTTCAACCTGGTTAGTTAGGTCCTCTCGTGCAAGAACCAAGTATCTCATCTGCCAGAGTCCTACTAGAGGCATTGTGACTAGATCCACAACCCATTTATAGTGCATGGCTAGTGGATATGTAGGGTGCAATCCATCACAATGTTGGACATTTGAATACATTTGACAAGTTACACATGACTCTACAAATTGAGATACATCTTTATACATACCCTTCCACCAGTCTTTTTCTTTCAACTTGGAGAAGGTTGCCCATACACCCCTGTGTCCAGCCCATAGACTCTCATGAAACTCTTGCATGAGCTTTACTTGAGTCTCTTTTTTACATATAACCCTTTGCGGTGTAGCACCCTTTTGTTTAGAATTCTTCCACAAGTAACCATCCCTCAAAAAGTACCCATATGCTTTCCTGCATATCCTCTTGAATTCTTGTTACGACCAATCATCCTGTTTTGTTAGAGTACTCAAGTAGCTTCCAATAAGAAGCCAATCACCTTCATAAAGCTCTTTCAAGAATGATTCAAGTAGATTAGTCATGCAGACATTGTTACCTTTGACATGAGAGATAGAATAGAAATTTGTGTCTACATTATCTCCCTTGTCAATCATTTGTGGCTCATCTTCATACCTTGCCCTTGATAGCATATCTGCCAGTGTATTGTCTTTACCTGCAATGTGCTTAAACTCAGGATTTAAGGACTTAATGTAGGCAATCCACCGCAACATAGCAATGTCTGGAGTTGAGCAGCTTGTAATCATCCCAAGAAGTGGTAGACAATCTATTTCTATAACCACACATGCACCAATTAGGTACTCTTTCCCACTTTTCAAGGCTCTAACCATACCCCATAACTCTCTCTTTATCTGTGGATAGTTTCTTTGGTGAGCACTTAGCACCTTTGCTCCAAATCTTACCACATACCTGTGTCCTTCTTTGTCATCTTGCCCTATTGCCCATCCAATCCCTGTAGGACTGGTGTCTACTGTCACAATTACTGGCCTTTGACACTCATAGTCTACCTTTCTCAAAGTTGTTGCTGACTGGAGCAACTCCTTTAGCTTTTTCATGGATTTTACATGTGCTTCTGTCCATTTAAACTTCTGATTCTTTCTAAGCAGCTGATAAAGAGGATCATCTACATGTGCATAATGTGGAATCCAAATAACATAGAAAACACATGCTCCCAGAAACCTTCTAACCTCAGTGATGCTAGTGCACATTTCTTTCATTCTTTGGATGGCATCTACCTTTGTTGGAAAAGGTTTCCTACCATATGGCCCGCACATGTGCCCCACAATAAGCACTTCATTGACACCAAACATAGACTTTTTCCCTGACAATGTAAGATTCACTTCTTCCAGCCTAGACAAAATTTTATCACAAACATTTATGTGATTTACCACAAACTTGCGACATCCCTTGAGATCCAAATCTTCATCTTTGTCACTTTCTTCACATCCTTTGATAGGCAAATCATCAATGAAAGGCATTGTGATTTGAGGAATAAAGTCACGTAAGACCTTATTCATCCCATTCATCATATGTGCAACCGAGTTGGTTGCTCCCTGTGGCAAGGTACACATCCTTACCAAACCCAAAGGTGTCCTCATGGTTGTCAAGTCTCTGCTTTCAATTGCAAGCTGAAATTGATCATACCCTGAGTAGAGATCCCCCATTGAGTAGATTGCCCTCCCTGCAAATGCCTCTGCAAACTCATCCACAATTGGACCTGTACCTACATTTCTAATTGTCACCTTGTTCACTGGTCGCATATCTTGGATGAAGCATAGAGAACCATTCTTCTTCGGAACTGTGAACCACTTGTTTGAGTATGGAGCACAAGAAGGCTCCAAGATTCCCATTTTGATTTTCTCATTAAGTAGCTCTACTAACTTTGGGAAATGAGCCTTTGGAACCAAAATAGGCCGCAGATTCCAAGGCACATGAGGTATTGTGAAAATTACCATAGGAGCTACAATAGAAGGATCAACACATCCTATCTCATGTGGCTCAAATGCAAAAGCCTTACCACTTGAATCACTTCGTCTCCTCCTGTGTTAGAAACTCCTCGCAACCAATATGCAACTCTTGAAAAGACTCCTTTGTGAAGGTATGCCCGATCTTTTTAGGATTCCTCAAACTTGGTTGTAAAGAAGCCTGCTCAATCTTTTCCCTGTTGTTGGGTGGTAAGGGTGAAGCTACTAGTTTCACCTTCTTTGCTACACTCTTGTATTTAGTTTCAACATGGACTTCTGGGCCAACTGTTTGGCTTTCTTTAAAGGCTTCTATTACTTGATACATTTCCATAGAGCAAACTTCCACAACTTCATTTTCAAGATGCAAATTAGACCCCATTATAGCATCAAGCTCACCCATAGTATCTACAAAAGAAACTTGTTCACACAAACCCAAAACATTTTTAGTAGGCTCTAGCAACCCACTCTTTTTCATGCCTATTTGTACATTATGCACATATTGCCTCTCACATCTCTTCAAATCTTCAAGTTTTGTAAAACATACTAATCCATTCTTTGTTACCAAGGAGCTCGTTGAAAATGCTTCACCTATTTCTGGATCAGGCGAGACCCTTTTTCTTTCTGTACCACTGCAATCCCGCTTTACACTGGTACTTGGCCAAAACCCATCATTTCTCTATGATCATGAAACTCTTTGCTCACATTTGGTAGAGGATGTTCTCTGAGGTTGTCACAATTTCTTTCATGGTTCACACAAACTGTGAGAAATTGGACAGCTCGTTTACCATCTTTGCTACATATCCTAGCATATGCTGAACCATCATCCATTACCTTTGTTTCCATTCGAACTTCCACGATGTAGGGTTGTCCAAGGATGAGATGATATGAAGATGTATCCTATACAAAGAAGTTTTGGTCAATCTTTACATCACCTATTGTAACCTTCACACCTGGACATGCTGCATACAATTCACCGGATGAATTGTTTGCCATCCAGCCATGATCTGTGTCTATCGGCCATTTGCACTTGTTGTAGAGACTCTTTGACATTATGTTTATTTTTGAACCATGGTCAATCAAGGCAACAAATGGCTCTTCAAGATCACCTACCTTGACCAAAGTTTTTGTAGTAGCCCTTGCCCAATGACTTCGTGAATATTTTCAACTTCTTCATCGTCATTTGAGAAATGCACTTGCTTCACTCTCCCACTAGATTGGTAGCATCCTACCACAGCTCCATCATTCTCCTTATTTTGCAGTTGCATCCCTTGTGTCTTTGAGGTTTCCCCTTCAACCTGTGGACGAGAAACTTCAGTAAGGGTTTGCCTCTTCCTCTTGATGATGTCAATGATCTCCTCATGGAATTCACGCTTTGCAATGCCAAGAACTTCTCCCAGAGTAAACTCAATCTTGCTATTCAAGATCCTTTCCTCCAAGACTTTCTTTAAATCTGTAGCAACCTCAATATCAAATTGTAGTTTATAAGTTGGGCCTTTTGTCTTACCTTTCGTTGGCTCTTTCTTCTTTTCTGTTGTAGACTCCTCCATGAGTACTTCAGGTGGAGATGCTCCTTGTGTTGAGGGTGTTGGAGAAGGCATTGAGTCACTTCTTCCCCCACTTCTAGAAGCTTTTTTTGATGGTCCTTCATCAGCATTCTCACGTCTGCGCTTCTCTTCTACAATTTCCTCATTTTGTTGGCATTTTGTAATGTAGGCATGCACTGACAATGAGTCCACTGGATCATTCCATCCTGTTTCTAGACGTATGCAATCACCTGCTTCATGTAGAATCTCTTTTGTAAGCTTTCCCTTTTTAGCTAATTGCATGACATTTGGCCAAATTTGACCATGATGGTCACTCACCTCTTCATCACAAAAATGTTCAATATTTACTCCATAAGTAGCTGCCTCAACTGAAGAGGTGGCATGCTTAGTTGCCATATATTCAACTAAGGTTTGCATTCCCTCCTTCCCAAAGTTAGTTCTCAAGGGTAGACCTGTCTCTCTTAAGTGGATTTTACCATCCTTAAAAAAGACAACATCTTTTGACAAAGCATCACTAAAATCATCACAATCCCTTCTTACATGGTCTGTACTATCACACCAAATACATCTATTAACAAACCCTTCTTTGGGCTGTTGTCTTTGCCTAGGAAGTGGCCCCGATGGTTGGCCTTTTTCTTCAAGCTTTGAAAACTTCACCTTCAAGTCACGCATTCCCTTCACAAGCTCATCTAGCATGGACTCATCAAACTTAGGATCGATAAAAGTAGGCTTTACCATTTTGTCAGAAGTTGAGGTGGAAGGACTTGTAGTGTTTAC
Organism: Adiantum capillus-veneris; assembly: GCF_014529385.1. NCBI lineage: Eukaryota > Viridiplantae > Streptophyta > Polypodiopsida > Polypodiales > Pteridaceae > Adiantum > Adiantum capillus-veneris. The sequence continues at coordinate 67,487,205 of NC_140945.1, forward strand.
TACCATCTTGTCCCTTCTTCTTTGTCGTTTGGCAAGCAGTGAGACAGCACCTTCAACCTCATTCCAGTCGGTCTTTAGTCCTTGCTCAGCATCTTTATCTTCAAGAAGAAGCTCCAAATTTTCTTGAAACTCTTTACCTGCAGCTTGTAAGAAAAGATATGTCTTCTCTGCATCTAGTGTGGCCCTTTCTGTCCTGGTGACTTGTGCATAGCGCCGCTCAAATTCCCTAAGTCGCTCTATTATTGATAGTCCTTGCTTTGGCTTGACTACCCATTCTAAGAATGTCCTTTTGGTCACTCTCTCAGAGTCCTCCATGAAATATTCCTCCTTTAAAGCTACTTTGAGTTCTTTCCAATTTCTCCCATGCCCATCTTTAATTACCCTAACATGCTCCCTAATTTCTGGAGCAACAACTAGCTCAAAGCTTTGAATCATCTCACCTTCTGACACCCGATGCAGCTCCATCTCCTTCACATACTCGCGTAAGTACTTGGTTACATCTTTGCCATTGAATTGATCCATTTTGTTGACGACCGCTTGTATGGCCTTTGTTGCTGAAATCTCCCTTCTTTCAGTGGCATGTTGTTGTTGCATGAACATTGCAAATGCTTGAAACATTTGCATTGTTGCTGGGTCAAAATGCATACCCTTTTGCTCAACATGATCACCCATGGTTACCCACAAACTCTCACCCTAGCAGATTCCGTTGGGTTCACCAAAAATATGTCAAGAAATTTGCGGTCTTGCCAGGAAAGCACCGGGCTTATGGCTGTGAGAGTTTGTGAGAGAACTCAACAAAAACTATATGAAGGAGTTAAACCATAGATGCCATGAAGACTAGGGTTTGGAAAGAAGTGCAATCAAAGAAGACTCACTCTTTCTCTCTTGCACTCACACACACAAAGAAAGAACACAAAAGAGAATGTCAAAACAATACGAAAATGAAAACATCAAGGCTATGGTCATATCGTATCATGGGTAATATGAAAGGGTTAATAGATGAGTTAATGGCATTCAATCTTGACTGACCAAATAGGTTACGAATTGTTCTTTGGAATTGTAGTTTTGTGCTTACCATAATATATATATTTTGTTTAGTATTGGGATTAATTGTGTGTACAAATCCTCTTGGTTCATAGCAAGATAACTACGCTTACGTCAAAAGAAAAGTTATAGTCTATGAGAGGTAGTATGATGGGATCCGGTGATAGAAGTATTTCATTAAGCCTTTCTGGGCCAAAGAGAAACACTATACGTTGTTGAAAGTGTATTTTTTGACTAATCCATACGTTAATTCTAATAGATCGTACAGAGTGAAAGCGATAGAAATGATTATCATGTGGGTTATTCATCTAGGATAGTATGTGAGAAATGTAGATATGAGAGAAGTGAAGAGATGAGAAGTTTCCCTCCCAAGCCCTATTCTTGTCCGTAGGCAATAAGGATACTGCGGGGAGAGATGTACCTGTAGAAAAGAGAACCTAGAATTTGCAGAGAGGATGAATTACTAAGAATGAGAGAGATAGGTTTGGTTAAGGAGATGAGATTAGATACATATACATATATATATATATATATATATATATATCGAATTAGAGATGAAAAAGAAAACAATAAGAAATCAAGAAAACATCAATGTAGAACACATCTTACTTGACAAACCCTTCGGCACCATTATTGATGGAGAGAGAAGAAGAGTGGATAATTCCACTTTGATTGATACACCAAGCGCAAGACCTTCTTTGATTAGAGTTGATCTTCCAAGGTTAGCTTGTTGCAAGAATGGCTAGTCTCCCTCTGGGAGAAAGTGTAGGCTTGGGCTTATGTTAATGGCTAAGTACAATTAGGCATTACTACTCACTCCCTCAAGAATTCCTCTCATCAATGGCTTGAATGCTTGAGTTCTTCTTTCAAGGAAGAAGAGGTCCCCTTTTATAGGTGAAGGGAACCCCCAAGGGTTTACACAAGAAGAGAGGAGCCAGTGTGAATAGGAATTGGAAAAGTTGGAAATGAGTTGTCCCTGCATGATGTGGGTAGACTGGGGTCCAGTATTTTGATCATATCTCCTCAATCGTGGCTCCAAATAAAAAAGTAAAAATATGGACAGAAACTTCAGCTCATTAGCTACGATTGTCATTTTAAAATCATTTTCCAATTCGGATTGGAACCTTGTGTAAAAAATTCATCAAAATAGGGTCCATTTCTGGCAGCAAAAGTCTTCCCGTGGTCCCCTTAGCCTAAACTTTCATTTAATTCCAAAGGACACCTCATGCCATATGAAAGCATGACATTGCTCCTTGACAAAGTTTTGTAATCATGCTTGCAATAATGCATTAAAGTAAGTGTATCTTTGAAATCATGCCACCTAGTGTCCCACTAGGATTTGATTCCCTCCTAGTAGCTATTTAAAAAGAAATATAAGAAAAGTATAAAAAATACATAGAATATATATATATTGGAGTTTACCCTAGATATAGAATCTAGCTAGGGTGTGAGATGATAATGAGATAGTAGAAATAAAGAATCAATGCTTTTTGCCCCAAGTTAAAGAGGCGGAGCTATTGAGATTTTCCCATAGTATTTTTTGATGGTAAAGTAAGGATAGGTTACCCTTGAGAAAAATAATAGGATGAGATAGAAGGCTTATTATTATACTTAAATATGCATATGTACATTATAGGAAAGATAATTATGTATCTAAAAAGTTACAAGATAGATCTTGTAGCATGCGTTCCCACTATGTACGTGTCACAGCACGACAGCGTGGAAGCAAGCAAAGGGTGTCAACCTCTACTCGACCGACTAATGACTACTTCCTACAGAGATATCAAATCTACATGCCATTGGTTCTGTGAATGTGAGAGTCTCCTATAATGCTACTGCAAGCCAAAAGCCCATCAAACGATCTCGAAACTTCACGAAACTGAAGGGAAGCCCTACACACACTAGAAGGCCGCTATTCCTAAGGTCTCTTACCACAAATCCTAACCCAATACCCTCCGTGTAGAAAACCCGTAGGATGTCTGGGTCGGATTTTACAGGTCACTGTTTCTAAAATCTAACATGCCTAATGTGTAGCTCTACTCGCTCTGATCGTGTGGATATGCTAAATGCAAAAACAGACAATGTTTACTCACAAAACTCCAAAAGTAGCTCATGGGTGAATCTGCCAAAACACAGACGAACGCGCGTGATGTAAGCATCAACGCGTAGCTCTCCTCGTGGGCAACACGTTGTTGCTCTTCGTTTGCAATTTCGACCACCGTAGCTCTTGTAGCGCACACACACACTCTCTCACTCTCTCACAGTCTCCCAGTCCATCTTCATCTTCATCACTTCATCAACATCTTCATATGGAATCTTTAGAGAATCTTTGAGGAATCTTCATGGAATCTTTGTGGAAGCGTTGTTGAAAGGTTGGCCTGTCAACACTCTCCCCCTCCAAATTCTTGTCGTCCCCGACAAGACCCTTTGTCTGCAGTGGCCTTGACGAGTGCTTCATGTTTTGGTGTTGGTTGAAGCTTTTGTTGTTGCAGTTGCTTCTACTAGATGCTTTGTATGTTGTAGAGTTACCTTTTTCTTGTACATGTAGTGTAGTTGAAGCCATAGCTCTCCCCCTCCGATTGGTTGTTGTATTGTGAATAGGTTGAGTGAGGTTTGTTGTTGCATCAAGTCTTTATCTTGGCAGCTCTGTATTTTTTGTTCTTAGGGTTTCATCCTGCATGTGTACCTGTAAACTTGAAGCCTTTTTTGAACTTTTCTTGGGCCGCTCCCCTTCGATTTTCTAGTTGATGAGCATGTAGTTGTTTGGGGATGTCGTTGGTCTGCTTTTCTTTGTTTATATAAAAAATAAAATGTGGCGTATATTACAAAATGAAGGTCTTGGATACCTAGATAGGACTAAAGGGAAAAACCCAGTGGGAAAAAATGCCTTTAGTCACAATTAAATGTAAGGCTATATGTACTTATGTTTTGATGTAACCGAATTTTGTTGAGTTAAAGTACTTATGTCTGTATGGCTACTATTATTGACTGGATATACATTATATAAGTGTTAGTAGCTTGAAGTAAGAGTCGTTGTTATTGAGAAAATGCTTATGAAACCTGTTATCGCTTCGTCATCGTCATTTTGTTGTGTAAGTGCATGGGTGGAACACAAATCGTGTCAAATGCAAATGTCCAATGATGGGACATTATATATGCTTGCACAGATAGATGCATGGGAAACAATATGTTGTGTGAGAAGAGTTTGAATGGGTGCTTCCAGGAGTGAACATAGCTATAGAAGCAAAAACATATTTGACTTCAAGAGCTGCCATTACTCACAAGAAGGGTTGTTGATGCTCGAGGTTTTTTCACTCTCCTCACTGTGTACATGAGCGTGAGTGTTTTTTGGATTACTCCGCCTATCCACCAAATAAAATTGTTAGACTTTGACTCTTCTACTCACCTATCCAGCATGAGCGACTCAATTTTACAGTATGCTCAACTCTTCCAGCTTGAGCTATAATCTAAATATCTAGACTCATAGACCACAAATAATATTAAGACATGAAGCTTGGGTCTGACGCTTGCTCATTTAGTGGCTCAGCTGCCCGACTCTTGACTCTTATGCCATGATTTTTATGGCGACTTGACTTACTCTTGGGAGCTTTTGACCAAGAATAGGTTTTGAAATTCAAAACTCCCATCCTCGAAGAGAGGATTTTTAAAGGACCATACTAGCAATATTGGTTTCTTTTGCCATACCTGGGTGACCTTGGTTGTCAAAATTTCTTTTTGTTGTTGTTGGTCCCTTGGTTGAGAAGATTGGCTCGCTCCATTCTCCGTAACACTTTGTCTATCATGTCTTGACATTTCTTGAGAGCTGGAGATGACTTCAATCTTCTTTCTTTTGGCACCCATTTGTATCTACATCGTGTGATTAGAGTGTCTTTGCAGATATCCTTTGCCTTGACTGTGACATTGTCCTTGATTTTGCCTTCCGTGAAATTGCGATTATTTTCAAGCTGAAGTCGTCTGATTGAAGAATGTTTACCTGGCATCTTTGGTAGCCAGATTCTTCGATTTCCTTGATAGTAACCTTGTGCTTGAATAATTGTAGATAGCACTTCCCATGATGTTTTTGATGTCGTATTGAGATGTACAAGAGTGCCATTTTTGGGATTCTTTACCAATGAAGTCCTATGATGTTGTGAAGGCCAGTTTGATTTGAAATTTCCTATGTACTTGTGGTGACGGGCCTTGTTGGTTGGTCTCCTTTGGCGAGAGGAATATGAGCCTTGTTTTGCTGTTGCGGTCACTTTTTGAAGCCTTTATTTACTGCATAAGCTGAGATTTTTGGTTTTGGTAACTAAATTTCCTTGTGACCTTCATAATAGCCTTGCTGTTCCAGTCTGTATTGGGAGGCTATCCAACCCATGTGTGTACCTTCCATGTGTTGGCTACGATCATCTACCCATATTGGGTCCTTGACTTTGATTTCTTCAGCTTTGATGTAGACCTTTGAAGATTTTTTTCGACGATGATCTCGCAGTGTAGGGTATTTTGGTTGAAAAACTTTCTTTGGAGTCTACCTTGGGCGTGGAAGCGTATTGACCGTTGATGTAGAAGCATTATCTTGGACCTGAGTGGGTTGGACTGAAGACTATGATTGAAGAGGATGTGTGTGTTGGTAGGACATTTGTGTGCTAACTTTAGCTTTTCCTTTGTCAGCAGCAGCAACCGATAATCTTGGAGCGGTCGTAGGCTGGCTTTCTTGAGAGCTAGTCGTGATGACCATTGTTGAAAACCCAGGTTCTTCTTCAACTGTCTTTGCCCATTTCTTGGACAAAATTAAATGTGTGCTCATTTTTTATGAATCCACCACTATGAATTTGTCTTTAATGACCTTTGACTGTAGTTTAAGGGTGGCTTCTGCAATCCCCAAACTTGTGACCTTGATTCCATGTGATATGGAAACCTTTACCTGAATTTCATACAACTCCGGCTTATCTAGAAGTAACCATAGCCCATAAAACATGACATTCGTCGCGGCAGTGGAATCTATCTCTGCTGTGAAATTGGACTTCATTTTCTCATGCACATCCAACGAGAATTTAATCTTCTTGTTGGCTACCAGGTAAGTGATGTCCTCTTTGCTTTTGGTACTTGTCTTGGACTTTTGTGCCTTGGAAGCTTTGTCATCCTCTTGTATGATGAACTTCTTTGTCATTTGACTGGTTGTAGCATGTCCCAAGTGCTTACTATCTTCTCATCTATAGCTTTGGGGAAGGTCTATAGCCTGAGCTGCTTGTTGGTCTTCATTGCTAGTTTCTGACTGTGACGCCTTGATTCTTGATTTCAGAAGCTCTCTGTCACTATTTACTTTTTCTAGCACTTGAAGGTCATTCAATGGTGACTTTTCTTCTTGGAAATCTTTTGAAGCTTGTGTAGCAGGATGTTGAGGTTGACTCTCTTTTTTTGATGCAACGGTCGCCGTGACCTTTGGTTCACATTGCTCCATGGGTTCTTGTAGAGTCTCTGTTTGAAAATATTCATTCATATCCTGCATTGCTTATCCTTGGTAGTCAATCTTGGAGTCGGTCATTTCCTGTCCTTCAGTGGGTTCTAAGACTTCAGCTACATCGTCTTTTAGCTTCTGCCGGTCTTTGATTTCTTTAACCACCACTGTAGATTCCAAAGTAGAGGAATTTCCTTGTGGAATTTCAACTTCATTCGTTGAATTTTCTTGCCTACCTTCCACTTGTGACGTGGCACTAAGATTTGATGTTACCTCTACCACCTCTTCTTGGGTTGACTTACCATCTTCAGAATCTTGGCTTCTTTTGCTCTCGAACCTTGAACTGTGAGCTTCATCTTCATCACCTTGTGGATGCTTTGACTTGTCCTCACTGAGGTTCTTTAAGCGATCTTGAATCAGCTGATTCAATTGATCTTTTTTGAAAGCCTGATTCTCTATGATAATGTCGTTGACACCCTTGACTTCAAGCAACTGTGTCTTGAGCCTATCTTTTGTGCTCTGTGACAAGATCTGCTTCTTTTCCGGAGATCTCGTTGGGAATTCTTGCTTTCGTTCCCTTGTTGTCACTGTCTGAACTTTTCTTTTGGCTTGTTGCTTCTTCTTTTCCAAGTAGAGCTTTGTTGGGCAGTCCTTCACTAAATGACCAATGGCACATTGGTTGCAATATGTCACTATCTCAACATGTGCACCCTTTGGACAAGGCAGCTCTCCATAATACTGCTTATAATGGTTTCCTGTGGTATCGAGATACAGATATGACTTCTTCTTTGCATGCATGACCTGTAGATTACACTGACTTAGGTGTATCCACTTGCTTCGTCTCTTTATCCTCCATCGTCTTGTCCTTGAGAAGCTGAAAATAGCTTCCATTATTTCTTGCATACAAGATCAAATCAATATCCATGCTTTCTAGCAGCCGTAATGCTAATTCTTCCATTAATGTATGGTCTTTGACTTGGGGCTTTTGCATAGCCTTAGGGCTATGTTTCCGAGTTGATTTTGGCGAGGTTTGCACCGAGGGTGAAGATCGAACCGAATCTTTGTTTTCCGTTTCCTTGGATGGTGCTTTTGGACGGGGTCCAAGTATGTGACATGCAGGTTGCCCATAAATGTTAAACTCATCCATATTTTTCACATCGGCTATTTCATAGTGCCTACCGTATTTGTCGACCACAACAACATCTTGACCTGACCTTCCACATTTGGCATTGTGAATTTTCGGTGGTCTCTTATCCGGCTCGGCATCTTCCAATGCTTCTTGAAATTCCACTTGGGCTCCTGGAAAGGACACTGCTTCTTGTAGAACTAGACTTCTTAATCCCACTCTTGAAGAGATAGGGTCTCTTTGTTGAGTTTGAATTTCCCCCATCTGAGAGGGTTCCATATCTGATGTTGGCATCTATTTAATGCCTAATGATATGACTTGTTGTTCTCTGTTAAGTAGCTCTTGAGACCGAGCTAGTTCTTTTTGAAGTTGTGCTATCTTCATAGCTGGTACTTCCGGCGTATTCCCTGTTTGTGCAATTTGGTGTGTTTGTGCTTTGTCTTGTACTGGTGCGTCGCAGGAGACTTGTGCCGTGTCTTTCCATGTTGTGCCCTGTGTTGTGCCACTCATTTGTGCAGTGAGACAGCCGTAGTTGTTAACTCTTCTAGCTACATATCAAGAGGTAAAGCCATGACTAGATGATAAACATTACCACCTTCAGATTTGTAGTTCCCTCTTGATCCAAATACTTCAGCTGCAAAATATTGGTTACTCTCTGCAGGAACTTCATGATTTGTGGCAGACGAGTCTCCTATGATGCTACTGCAAGCCAAAAGCCCATCAAACGATCTCTAAACTTCATGAAACTCAAGGGAAGTCCTACACACACTAGAAGGCCGCTATCCCTAAGGTCTCTGACCACAAATCCTAACCCAATACCCTTCGTGCAAAAAACGCATAGGATGTCTGGTCGGATTTTATAGGTCACTGTTTCTAAAATCTAACATGCCTAATGTGTAGCTCTACTCGCTCTAATCGCGTGGATATGTTGAAATGCAAAAACGGACAACGTTTACTCACCGAGACTCCAAAAGTAGCTCGCGGGTGAATCTGCCAAAACACAGACGAACGCGCGTGATGTAAGCATCAACGCATAGCTCTCCTCGTGGGTAGCACGCTACTGCTCTCCGTTTGCGATTCCGACCACCGTAGCTCTTGTAGCACACACGCACTCTCTCTCTCACTCTTGTAGTCTCCCAGTCGACACAGAAGATAAGATTATTAGAAGTCTCCTTACAAAGCTTTAGGTTTTGGTTTATATACTAAACCTTAGAAAACCTAATGTTCGGCCAAAATGACCTGATTTGTCCCTAGGGTTCTATAGAACTTAATTACAACACCGTGAGCTGGCTTTGCTCATCCCCCAACAAGCATCTACGGCCAAAATACAATTACCGACTTAAATTATGAAGTTCCTGAAAAAATTACAAAAGTGGCCGTTATGGCTCAAAATGATAGTAACGGGATATTCGATGATGTCCATGAGCTTGTATCTTCACATTACAGCATCCATCTTCATCTTCATCACTTCATCAGTATCTTCATATGGAATCTTTAGAGAATCTTTGAGGAATCTTCATGGAATCTTTGTGGAAGCTTTGTTGAAAGGTTGGCATGTCAACAGTGATGCTACAAGAGCTATGAGTGATTATGTGCAAGGGGGTATTTCTTTCTCGTAGAGATATTTCTACTTCTCTCTTCTTCCTCACTCCCTGCCAGCTCTCCTCACATTTCATGGTGTTTGAGGTCTTGGGATTGAGGCTGGGCATTTTTCAAGTTCATACTAATCATGTTTATTGTTGTTATGCTAATGCTTGGTGAGTGAAGCTTTCCATCTTCACCTCATCAAGAAGGTCTCAAGGAACACGATCAGTTGTATTGTAAACAAGTCTTATGTCATGAAAGAATCTATCATACAAATGCCCATTGGAGGAGGGACCGGGTCCAACTAATCCGGTCCTCTATTGCTGTCAATTTCTCTAAACTCTCACTCTCTTTTACAAGTATTGTGCATGCCATGTTAATGAAGTAATGTGTTAGTGTTGCTCTGTCCATCCAAGCACTTTCTTTCTCACTCTGCATCTACACACAAAGGAATGCTCAAGGAAATGCTCAATATGTTATTTACTTTCCGCTCCAACTCAAGTTAAAAGGAATGTAATGGAATTAGCCTTTTAATTTGAGTTGGAGTGGAAAGTGAACAACATATTGAGCATTCCTTTGTGTGTAGATGTAGAGTGAGAAAGAAAGTGCTTGGATGGAGAGAGCAACACTAAGACATTACTTCATTAAAATCCATGAACAGTACTTGTAAAAGAGAGTGAGAGTTTAGAGAAATTGACACCAATAGAGAACCGGATTAGTTCGAGCCGATCCCCCCTCCAATAGGCATTTGTATTATAGATTCTTCCATGACAAAATACTTGTTTACAATACAACGGATTGTGTTCCTTGAAACCTTCTTGATGAGGTGAAGATGGAAAGCTTCACTGACCAAGCATTAGCATAACAACAACAATAAACATGATTAGCATGAGCTTGAAAAATGCCCAACCTCAAACACCATGAAAGGTGAGGAGAGCTAGCAGGGAGTGAGGAAGAAGAGAGAAGTAGAAGTATCTCTACAAGAAAGCAATACCCCCTTGCACATAATCACTCATAGCTCTTGTAGCATAGCTTAGCATAGTGATAATTGAGATTAGAGAGATTGATAAGCAAGCATAAGCATTCTCTTGTGTGGATTTGCATCCATAGCCAAGAGCTTATTGTAGTAGGCACTCAACTTCTCAAGCTTGGAGAAGGAGGAGATGAAGTTCTTGCTTCACAAGTGTCTGTGAAGAGAAGAATGAGAGAGAGAGAGAGAGAGAGAGAGAGAGAGAGAGAGAGAGAGAACTCGTGGGATGCTCAAAAATGAGAGAGAGAGAGAGAGAGAGAGAGAGAGGTAGCTTGGTCGAACCCCTTTCCTAGGCTTCTCTTGAAGCTCATAGGGCCATGTAGCCCTCTAGCCAATAAGAGCTTGGCTCCCTTTGGGGCAATTTTTGTAGTCTCTTGACAAGTGTGCTTCTTTCCCTCTTGTGAGGTTAAGCTAGCACCCCTCTTGCTTAAGCACAACCCTTGCCTGCTTGAGCAGTGTGCCTCTACACCTGACATGTGGCCCCTTTCCTCTCATGAGAGTATGGGCCCTTGGTGAGGTGCATACATGCTACTCATATCTCTCATTTGTAGGGCTCGCCCCCTTCTTTGTAGCAAGTTCTTTGAACTTGGTAAGCAGGCAGCCCCCTGCCTAAGCACAACCCTTGCTTAAGCAAGTTGCCCCCTTGCCTGCTTGGACCTTAATTGCCTAAAGTTTAAAAATTAAAGACTATGTCTTAAGTTTTTTAACACTTACCTTTGGAGGCTTTAATGAAGCCAACCCTAAGGTCTTTTGCTCCATTGGTTAGCTTTGTCTCTTTGATAGACTCTTTCTCATTTGGGCCCCTTTACCATTGGCCCCGTGTTGAAATAGATCTATAAGCACGTCTGTATCTTAGCCCTTGTTCTCGTTTATTCTCCCACACTAAGTGATCAGTTTAATATGAGAAGATCATTTGGGTTGGTTAGATATTAGATTTTATGACATTCTTGATGCTCCAAAATTTGGTGATGAGAGTGGAAATGGAGAGCACACATTGTGGTTGGGAGAGGAAAGTTTGTAGGTCTACGTCATAACTAGAAATGGGAGGGAGTCAAGTTTGGATGTGATCAAAATTTGAGCACTCTAGTAGTGTGCGGTACTTAGACTCTCGAACTTGCAGTGAGCATAATGTGCACAATTGATTTGACTCTTCTTCATTGCCCCAATGCTCTATCTAGCATTGAAAAGGGAGTGGGAGCTAAGCCGAATGACTGCAATAGTGTGTATTGCTGACAAGGGGATAGGCTCAAGAATGTAAGGGTGAGTACTATTTCCTTTTCAGCAAAGAACATGGTTTTGTTATTGGGGACAATATGGGTGTGGTGTAATGTATGAATCATGACCCATCGGATTTATCCCAAGCCATAATACATCGGTGTTGTACAAAAGTTTCATTCACTTGGGAGTCTATTGATGCATCATGTAGCAAGTGAATTGCATCCCATCTCCCAAACCACTTCTTTATGGCTTGCATCCATCCAGTGCTCAAGATCTTGCTTTTATACCTCTTTTGAATTTTTTTGCTTGCTTTCCATGCAATTGTAGAAAGTCAATGGGAGGGGTTTTGACACTTCTTTATCATGTACTCCACAACCCTTTCCATGCACACAGCCTCATTTGGAAGAAATCTCGACTCAAGAAGTAGGAGCATATATGGTGTTTGTGTCTTAGCTTGGAGAAAGTTTGTAAGAAAATGCTTTTTGACATTCTCAAATTCTTTCTAAGTAGACTTTGAGATGCTCCCTCCCCACACTTCAACTCCACAAAGAAGAACTGGTGCCACCAATGGTACTTCTTGAGAGATATTTCATGTATTATGCATGTTCTCAAAGGCATTGTATGCTCTCTTGTCAGCTTCCAAACGATGCACATTCATTCCACTTGTGATCTCAGGGGGTTTCACTTAAATATTATGTGGCTATCACGTGAGTGCAGCAAAAGGGGTGAAGAGACTTTGTCATAAGAGACCCAATCATTATAGTCCAATAGTTATGATTTACATTCTTTACATCCCCTCCTTTATAGAAAGGCTTGACTCAATTAGTGCTCCAATCACAAGGCATACCATGTTGAAAGTGCAAAGTTGAACATATCACACATCCACTCATGTATAAAATATCATGTCCATTTAATCATTTCCAACTTTATACCTTGAAGATCTCCCCCTTTGCAAGTGGCAAACTTTTCGAGACTGTCGTACATATCCTCAATAGTAAAGAAAGAGGGCATGGGAGTGATCCATAAAATGGAATCTTTCCAACATTTGGTTGCTCATATAGTTTCCTACAATGTTTGTACATATCCAAGAGACTCAAGTTAACAAAACTCTCAACCCGCTTACCCCTCAAGTTTCTCCAAAATCTTCATGCACATGCACATGTCTTTCCTTGGACTTGAAGGAATTGATACTTGACTTCCCATGTTCTTCTCTTCTTTTGAATCAATGCCTTGTATGTATACAAATGACTTTGATAGTTTTCTTTGTCCGTAGTTGCATCATTCTTTATCAAAGACTTTCAAGCATCTTGTCCGTAGTTGCATCTAGCTTTATCAAAGACTTTCAAGCATCTTGACATTCTTTATCAAACTACCTTTTGCATGATCTATCTTTGTTGATATCATGGACATGCTTTATGGCAAAGCATTCTTCGGCACAAGAACAAATAATTGCCTTAAAAGCTTTCCATTTAGTTTCCAATGGTACGTCATATTGAAGCATAGTCATCCATAACTTTTGCTAAAATATTTCGATATACATTGATGCATGTTTGAAATCCAGACAAAGAGATAACTTCTCTTCCCTTTGGCTAAGATTATCATGCCTTAGTTGTTTCTCCACATGTAAGGTCAATACATAAGGTCCAATGGCCTTACTCCATGGTCCATTGGCCAAGCATAAAACTCTTTATGAAATACATAGTGGCTTTAGGGAGTAGCATATAGTCAATCACACTATATCCATTGTTATTTCTACATGTAAATTCATCGGTTCCACTCTACAAGGATACACCATTGGCAATGAGCATATCCATGTGATTGCACATGTGTAAAAGTAACTTTCCATAGTGACTTGGCTCTTTCTTATCCATTGAAGTATGATCAGACAAGTGAACTTCCTCCACCTCTCTTGAAATGTATGGCATATCAAATTGTAATCATGTTGCGTGAGCATTCATGTCACAAAAGACTATAACATCAACTCTGCCTTTAAAATAAGCAATTTCCTCCTCTAAATAAAAAAATGGTTTATCGTTTTCCATGCAAGCATAAAAGGAGGAATCATGATGAGGAATGTAGCCACCACTACAACCATACATAATGTTTGTGCTTGTCATCTTTCACAATTGATACAAAATATTTCAATCCTTTCTTAATCATACATGCTACCCCTCCTTGCCCTCTTCATTGCTTGAGATTCTTTGACACATCAATGAGTATACATTGTAATCCTCCAACCCGTTAATCCTTTGTGTATAATGATCCCAAGTCTCAACAAGAAGTACAACATTAGCTTTGCTTGTTAGTTCATCTTTGCCAACCCCGCATTCCATGGGTATCCATTCCAAAAGCATGCTTTCAATTGTGACTCGGCCTCATAGGTCGTGCATTCCTATTTACTCGAGGGACTTGTCTCCTCGTTGGGGCAGATTTTCTTCATGAGAGATCTCCTTGTTTTAATTATTCTTCTCCTCATATGCCTTGCGATGTATATTTTGCTACTTAATAGTGCAATCTTCACATACAAAACATCTTGTATCCCTCAAATAGATCCAACTATTATCAAGGATAATATTTTGCTTGATCCGATACGGCATGGTGCATACAATTGGCCATTCTCTTGAGCAAGGAACTCCTAGATTACCCACTCTATGTGCTCCATAAACCATAACTCCTAACATGCCAAACTAGGTTTTGAAGAAATCTTCAATAACAATGGCAAGAGAAAGAGATTTTCTTTGCTTGGGCCATATCTTGCATGAGAGAGGAATTAGGAACCACATTGTTACCACATACATCAGCCCAAGACTTATTTGTGTATACATTTTTCATGTCACATACATCCCGGATCATGGTGTCAAATTTCTCCTCTTTCAATGCATGGTAATACTCCACTTTTCTCATGCACTCCTTCAAAGAATTCAAGTTTACAAGAGAGCATTTACATTCCTTGACTTTCTCTTCAAGTTGCATCAAACATTTTGTTTTATCTCAAGTGTCCTCTTGAGATTCTCATTCTCAACAATAAGAACCCTTAGCGTGCCATTCTCCATTGTAAGTGCCCGTAAGTCTTGGCCTTTCTTGTTTGTGGTCTCTTGCAACAAATACTAAGTATGCCATAATCATGGTTTTCGATGTTGTTGGTTGAGTGATTGCGTTGTTATCTCCACACTTAGGACATTTTGGATCATTTTCTACAATTGTTATGGACCTTGTTGAAGAAGACAAACCCTTGCTAGTGTCAGAAGACCAAGAGATGAGAGTCAACTTTCCCAAAACTGTTCACTTCAAAAATGCTACTACAGAAAAACCTTCCATAACTTTGAAAATTTTTTGTTTTTACATCAATGCATAGAAGGTGTTCTACTCTTCAAATGAGGCTATAGATGACCCAAATCAGAGTTTGCATGAAGAAGTTATGATCAAAAGAGTGAAATGTTGTCTACTAGGTCAAAAACAACTATGGTAGAGAGAGAGAGAGAGAGAGAGAGGATTACTAGAAAACTTGTGGTTGCCTCCATGCTAAGTCCCTCTGTCTATAATCAATTGTAACTGGTCATGATAGCATTAAAGGAGTCAACTCAATCCTCTCTCTCTCTCTCTCTCTCTCTCTCTCTCTCTCTCTCTCTCTCTCTCTCTCTCTCTCTCTCTCTCTCTCTCTCTCTCTCTCTCTCTCTCTCTCTCTCTCTCTCTCTCTCTCTCTCTCTACGTGTTCGCCCTTCTTCAGGCCTTGGTCCATCCTTGCTTGGTATCTCGGTACCCTCCGGGCCTCCTCGACTCCCAACATTGTCCACCACCTCCCCTTTTAACCACGTGGCTTGCCTGAATTGCGGCTTCCATAATAGAGTAGAATAGATTCCACAGTTAGGTTATCGTTCCACAAAAAAAACAACAACAACAAATAATAACAACTATAGAGGGTCAAAGTACACAACAAACAATCGGTGGCAAGTTCTCATTTTTCAAAATCTCTTCTGCCTTGCCCACTCTAATCGGTTTTTTTTAAGGAACTTTTATTGTTCTTATTCTCTCTCCCAAGTGTGATAAGTTGGTTATAGTTTTAGTTTCCTCTTTAGCAGGTTCAAGTTCAAGACTCATCGCAGAGATCTTTGAGTCTCGCAACTACGACATTAAAAACATATCTTCTCTTCTTTCTCTGTTAGAGCTTGAGATAATTATCACACTCTCCATGAATGTGACAAAGAGTCTCGTGATCACCAAACCGGACCAACTTGGGCTAAATTTAAAAATACCCCAAGGAGCTATTTAGCTCTACTAATGTCAAGTTGTGGTGGGTATCCTATTGGGAAGGTTGTGTGCTCCCCCACCCTCATGAGGGTCTAACCCGTGTGCGTATGAACCGTTGTTGTTCAACTTCTCCCTTGAATGAAAACTTGGGCTGATCAACCATCTCAAGTGTTTAATTCATTATGCTAGTTAATGAGAAGTTCTCTGGTTGTGCACATTCACTTGCTACTAGCTCAGCCACTCTTCATAGTCCGATATTTACCCTTGGTCCTCTCTAAGTTACCTACCTCAATCTCGAGTCAGCTAAGACCATGAGAGATTCATTCCCAACCCCCCACCCTCTCTCTCTCTCTCTCTCTCTCTCTCTCTCTCTCTCTCTCTCTCTCTCTCTCTCTCTCTCTCTCTCTCTCTCTCTCAACATGTTTTGTCATAATATTCAATATCTAATTCTCCTAAATGATTTTCTCATGTTAAACTGATCATTTAATATGGGGAAGTGCCAGGGGAGAAAAAGCTAGAATATTGGTTAAGCTAGCAGACCGGCCACAGTAGGGATCCAAAGGAGGGAAAATAGGGATCCAAAGGGGGGGACATCTGCAAAACAGCCATGTGCAACAATGGTCTTAAAAGACCCTAAGGTTCAGTCCATTAATACTTCCAAAATGCTAAGGTTCCAAAATTCAAAGGTTGTGTCCAAAGGTCAAGCATGGGGGGAATTGGATGCTTTGTGTGTGTCCCAAAAGTCTTTATCAATCCCTACAAAGGAGGGGGCGAGCCCTTGGAGTAGGGGATGAGAGATAAACTCACACACACACACACACACACACACACACAAAAGCTCCATTTACACAAAGGGAATGAGGGACACATGTCAGCTCCCTAGCCCAGATGCCCACAAGGTATACCCAATTCCTATTGGATGGCCTTGGAGGTGGACCAATGAGAATTAGGCTAGAGTAAATCTAGTTTAATTAATTTAAAAACACTTAATAAAAGAACCAATGAGAATTAAGCTCTCTAGAAGACTATTGGACAGTCTCCCAAGGGGACCAATGAGCATTCAGTAGCCCAATGGCTTGCCTGATTCCTATTGGCCAGGAGGCAAAGGGGTCCAATGAGAGTTTAGTTGCATTTATTAATTACATAAAGCTCTCACAAAAGGCTAAAGGGGGACACATGTTAGAAGGCTATCACTTATACTGCTTATTTATCATTGGCTAGCTCTAGGGAGGTCCAATGAGAATGTAGCATGAGCAAATAGCAAGAGGGGTCGACCAAGAGAGAGAGGGGGCTGATTTTTGCAAGGCATTATCACACACACACTCACACCATCTCATGTGTGAAGAAAAGAAGACTCTCTCTCCTTCTCAAGCTTTAATGGAAAGCTTACCACCTACTCCAAGCTTGTGAGAAGGGAGGCCTACACCAACAACTCTTGGCTTTGTGATGCAAATCCAACCAAGAGCCAAGCTTCAATGCATGCTCATCTCCTCTGCCATGCTAATTACTAAGCTAAGCTATGCTTATATGAGTGATTATGTGAGGAGATGTACATCTTTCTCGTAAGAATACTCCTTCCTCTCAATCTACTCTCATACCCCCCTAGCTGTCACCATCTTCGAAGGTGTGTGAGGTATTGGGTGTGAGACCGGAGAGAATTGATGTTGTGTTTGATAAGTGTTTTGCTTAGTGCATGAAGCTTTCATCTTCATTTCACTAGCTAGTCTTGAAGGAACACAAAGAATTGTATTGTACAATGTCTCTCGTGATGGGAGAAATCATAATACAAAGCCTTTTGGAGGGAGGACCGGCTCCATGTAAATCCGGTCCTCAACTGTTGTCAATAGCTTAATTCATCTCTCTTTTGAAAGTATTGTTCATGCTATCTAACTAGGTGTTATGCTTTTTGTTGCTCTCTCCACCCAAGCACTCTTGTAATTCTCATTAGGAATCTATTCTAATGAAATGCCCACTATGTTCATGCTAATTTCCGCTACACACAAGTTTTTAGGCCATTAAATGTTACATTGGTATCAGAGCACAAGGTTTCTCTTTTTTTGCTCAAGAAGGGAGGTCCTCAAGCTAGCTATAAATGGTTGGTATTATTAATTGCCTGTGAGTAAGTAGAATAGGGATTTTTCAGCCTTGCAGTGCGCTCTCCATCACCTCCAAAACGGAGAAGACCATTGCACCCTTCTCCACACCATAATTCAAAGAGGGATGACAAAAGGCAAGAGAAGAAAAAGGCAAGAAAGAGGACACCCTCTTCTCCATTTTCTTCATCCTCTTCCTCTTATGAAAGTGATGGTGAAGATGATGAAGATCAATACAAGAAAAAGGCAACAAAGAGGTCACCCTCTTCTCCACCTTCCTCAAATTCTTCACCTTCTGAAGAAAGTGTTGGTGCAACCTTTGAACCATCAAAAAGAAGAGGCCATAGGAAATCCTATGCCACATGGAAGAGGTCGTCCAAGATCAAGAAATTCAAAGAGGGAGGGAAGAGAATCTCTTTCCTTACCTATGATGGCACCTTTGGTGCTACGGACAAAGTCTTGGCCTTTATCCAACAATTTGATGCGGCGTTCAAAGATGAGGGCTTCACGGAGTCCTCTAAGCTACGCCATGTAGCTATGCACTTTCAAAAGTCCGCCAGGAAATGGTGGTAGCCTACGAGCCAGCGGCGGTGAAGCTCCGCGAGCATGGAAAGCTTTACTCGGGGGGTTCATTATGTGTAAACCTACCATATCACGTGCGTTCAAGACATGTTTGTAAAACCCCTTATCTGTGAACTTTGTTAGGAATATAATGTACCCTTTTCTTTTAAAATTTGTTGTTTTTTTAAAATTTGAAAAAATAATGCCCTTCTGTATATATATTTCTGTAAGTTTGAAGAACTTTAAATACCCTTCTGTTGAACTCATGTGATAGGTTACATTTTTATTAGGTGACCTCCCCGGGAAGCTTTAAGAGCTTCCATTATGAAGCAATTTTTGGCCACCGATGCCAAAGACAAAGTACTCACCGAATGGCAAAGCTTAAAGCTCTCTCCCTATGAATCCATCCACAAATATGTAGACAAGTTTTGGGACCTACAACTCAAGCCACTATCTTCAAAAAGTTGGATTTTGGAGAGAAAAAGCAACAATTTTGTACGGGCTTAACCGAAGAAATGGCGGAGTATGTCAACTCCCAAAGGCCACGTACCATATCGGCGGTAATACACCATACTATGGTGGCCTCTCAAATCAATTTCCAAACGGGGGCTAAAAGAAATAATAAGCCCACGGAAAACAAGGGTTCCAATGAGCCTAAGGGGAAGGACAATGTCCAAAAGTCTCCTAAGGGCAACTCCAACAAAGCTAAAGAGAAGGGAGTTTACAAAGGTAAAAACAAACTCTCTCCTGAAGAGCTTGAGCGTTATCGCAAGGATAACCGGTGTTTCAAGTGCGACAAACAAGGGCATGCGTATCGCGCTTGTCCCCAAAAGAACACCTGCCATGATTCTCCTAGAGCTACCTTGGTTGAAATACAAGAGGAGGAGACTCACCAAACTCACCACAAAGCATCTCCTCTATGCCATGCTTGGGGAAAGGTAAGAGAACATGATGCTTTTATTCTCTTTGACCCTAGTTCTACTCACAATTTTATATCTATAGAGTTGGACACCAAGCTAGGCATACAAACCTACGAGATGGGAGATGTTCTACCCGGCAGACAGTGCTTTCAAGGGGCAAGAAGCTTCATTCACTCCCTTAATCGGGAAATTGATGCTCTATGCCCAAAGCTATGTGGACAAAGAGGACTTCTTTATCTCTCCTCTCAAGCATGAGGATGTAATCCTAGGGGTACCATGGTTTGATCGCCTGGCTGCCAATGTTAAGTTCCCTGAAAGGAGAATCTCCTTTAAGTTCAGGGAAAAAGACATGTATATAGATGCTAAGGAAATGGGTAACACTATCCCCAATGTGCATACACGAGCAAGTTTTAACAAGTCAATAAAGAGCTCTATTTCCGTGTACATGATTTTTGTTAAAGATTCTCAAAATGAACCTAATGCTTTAGCAAAAGAAAATAAAAGAAACCAAACGGAATTGGAGTTATCCAATTTTCTCAAGGGGTTTCAAGATGTTTTTATTGACGACATCCCTTGTGAGCTACCTCCTAAACGAGGTAATGATGACCATACTTTGTGTATAAAGGTTGCCAATTGCTTCATACTCATAGGTGATGGAAGAAGAATAATAGACTTCACCTTATCTGGATCAGCCTCAATGCCATTTTCTGACACCATATGGCCCAATAACTTCACCCTTGGCTGTGCTAGATGACATTTCTTTGGATTTAGTTGTCCTCCACATTCATCATATCGAGCCAATACCATCTGTAGCTTCTCATGGTGATCAGTCCTACTGCTATAGACACAGAAGTCATCCATAAAAGCTTTAACACAACTACCAATAAATGGTTCCAACACCCAATTTGCTCTCTCTTGATAGAAGGAAGGTCCATTTGACAACCCAAAAGGCAATACTGTGTAGCAATAGCAGCCCCATGGCGTAATAAAAGTTGTCTTTGTGCGGTCTTTAAGAGCAATCTTCAATTGAAAATAGCCTGAAAAACCATCACACACATTGTACCTCTCATAACCTGCCACTGAATCTAAGATCTGATCGATGAATGGAAGAGGATATGGGTTCTTCTTAGTGGCTGCGTTTAAGGGTTTAAAATCTACACAAATCCTCCACTTCCCATCCTTCTTTGGATTGACTACTACTGGACTCACCCATTCTGTGGTCTCCACAGGGACTATGAACCCTGCCTTCAACAACTTGTCCACCTCTTCCCGCAAGGCTTCCATTTTCTCTTGACCCATCCTTCTTAGCCTTTGCCGCACTGGCTTAGCACCTTCTTTCAGCTCTATATGCATCTCTTCACCCTTGAACCCTCTGATCTCTTCATATGAAGTAATGAACAAATCAGGAAAACTAGCCAGCATATGCAAAAATATATCCTTCTCCATAGCTGAGAGGTCTCCACTAATCATTTGCGTCATTAATTCCTGCTTCTTTGACAACTCAACCTTGGTTTGCATCAGCCCTTCAATCACTTCATAAGGCCCTTCACTTTCATCTTCAACCTCATTCGCAAATGCAACTAAACCAATCTCCTGGATTTCTTTGTCCATCAAAAGAAATGCAACATCAGCATCCTCATCACTGCTGGTAGTGCTATCACTGTCCTCATCTGTCACCGTGGAAGAGTCTTCATCACTAGACTCATCCTCATCTTCATAAAGCTCCTCTAATCGTTTCCTTGTGTCCATATTATAAAGCTTCTTGGTACCTGTCTTTCCATAGAGGCTAATCGTACCATGTCGCCAATCTTGAACAGCTCCCACTAAACGTAACCATGGTCTGCCCAGTATAATAGGATATGCTCCCAACCCTGCTGGCATCACATGAAAATCAACCACTGCCTTTGCATCATATGCCTCCACTTCTAAGCTCTTTACAACACCCAAGCATTTTACTTTTTGATGGTTTGCCAATCTGATCCGAAACCCTGACACCCCAGCCACTATGAGACCCATCTTCTCAACGCATGAGTGTGTTATGACGCATATTTGGGCTCCGCCATCCACATAACCTTGTCCCAAATTTTTCCTTTTATGCCACACATCTACTATTGGACAAATGTCTGGTAGCTCGCCCATTGCCAACACCTTTACTGAACCTCTCTCTAGCTCTTTCTCCATTGGGTTAACCATCCTCTTCCACTGTCGCTTTAGCTTAGGCACCATCTCTATAAGCTGCCCAAAAGTAACATCTGCCTTCCTGCTCGTCAGATCCTCCTTTAAGTCATAGCTTAATTGCCCATCCCCTAGTGGAAAATCTGAAACATGAAACTTTCGACGAGCTCTCCTTTTCCTCTTGGCCTTGACATCCTCGCCTTCATGGCTCTTTCCTTTCTTCTTACTAGGACCTGGGGCACTTCTTCCTTCCTTATCCTCTGTGGTCCTCTTCCCAATAGGCATCACTAATGTATCCTCTAGCTTTGATGCCTTCTCCAAGGTGACTACACTTAGCACTTTTGTCTTTCCCTTTTCCTCTTGGGTCAGTCCATTGGTTCCTTCGTCTCCCTTAATTTCGATGCCATAATCATTTGACCTAGTTAGCACCTGTCTTGGCAATGGATACATGTCTCCCCCCATCCTTGGTGGCTTATCACATTGCGGGCTGATGTGACCCAACTCTCCACAATTATAACATGTGGGCGTCTGCCTCCAAAATCTACCATTGCTTTGTCCAACACCATTCCTAGGCCTTTCTTCACCTCTTGGCTGATTTGCAAACCTCCCTCGACCTCGATTATTTCCCACTTGACCTAGCATGTTTAGGCTGAGATTCTTCATCAAATCTACCACTTGCCTCATGTCTTGCCTTAGCCCATCATCTTGCACTGATATAGTGACCATTGTTGGCATAACCTGAGTAGTAACAGGAACCACTGGTTCGTGATGAACCCCTGACATGCGACCTTGTAAAGACTCTATAGGCTGAAATTCAGACCTCATGGGCAAAGACTCCACCCCTAACTGGCTCATTTTCCTCAACTTCCACTCTTTGTTCCTTGCTACCTCTAGTGCATCCTCATATGTCCTAGGCTTCTTTAGCTCCACTCTCCAACGTATATTCTCCCAAAGGCCAGCCAAGAACCTGTCCTTCTTCATCATGTCAGGCGGGGGTACCTGTGGTGCTAAAGCCTTGCACATTCGCTCCCATGCCAATGAAAACTTACGTATGTACGCATCTACTGGCTCACCTTCCTTTTGCACCAAAGCCTGTACTTCTTGCCACACTTTGTCAGGATCTTCTATCTTCACAAACTCCACTTCCAACCCATATCGTAGATTGTCCCAACTCAACCTTACAGGTGGATCATCCACACGCAACTCCTCTTCAAATGCTTTAGACCAAACTCGTGCATCACTCTTCAAACAAATTTGGAGAAGGCGTAACATCTGCGCAGGGTCATGAATCTGGTTGCTAATGCAGGCAACCTCCATCTTTTCTAGAAAGTCCTCCACATCTTCATCACTTCTTCCATGAAACTCCGGATAAGAGAAAGCCATGGCTACCCAAATTATGATGCTTTGAGAACCCCTTCGAACACACGTGCAAGAACCCAAAACTTTTCACTGCCCAATCCCCAGAAACTTCAATGGAGCTCAGCTTTAGATAAGGACAAACACATGCACATCAAATGAGTTTTCATAGTTAATCATCGAAATGACAACAGGCAAAGGACATTCCAGGATCTCTCTCAATCTTCTTGGCCCAAACATAAAGACTATGCGCTGCTGGAAAAAGATCTTCCTGGACACATGAACATTAATCTGAATTCTTTGAGTTAAATAAGGAGGAGTGAAATGAGGGCCATTTTGATCATCCATTAAAGCCAACCATGAAGCTCCCAAGAAGGCACACCTGACTCAACCTCTGATTTTGCCAAAATTTCAGCAGCATAACAGCATAAATGGCTCAAAAGACCAAGAAACCAGCCATCACAACTTGGAAAAATTTTGGCAGAGTTTCCCCAGAAGTAGAGCAGTAGGAACCCAAAATATAGACTGTATATGTATGCATAAACTGTCAACAATAGAACTCGAGCATCAAGTAGGACTCACTAGTACATAGCCTATGGCGAGGTCACAAAAAGGGTGCTCCAGCTACCTGTATCACCGAAAGGATCTCTACATTTGAGAATCCCCCAGCTCAATAAAAACCTCACGCTATCGACCCTCACACGAACGCTAATGCAAATCGCGTATAGTCAAGTCTCAGAAATGACTATCTTCCAGACCAAGTCTCAGAAATGGCTGGGACTGCCAAATACAACCAAGTATGGCTCCACAAATGCGTACAATGGAAATTTCCACAAGTAACGTACAATCCAGCAGACAATGCGCTCAAATAGGCGCCAAGTGATGCATTCCCACAACAACTGCAAGTGACATCACTGCTAGTATATCACTGTACTCCAGCTATCTATACCTGTGTGAATCACCTGTACCTGTACCTTTCCCTATAACCTGTAACCTGTAACCTGTAATCTGCAACCTGCAACCTGTAATCCCGAATCTCGAAGCTTGAAGCTCGAAGCAGAAGGTACTCGAAGAAGATCCTCCGTGGGGGCGCCAAAAGAATGTGAGCGGGATGAAAACACACACAGCGCCTCTATAACGACCCGACACACACTCTTGGGAAGATACACACACACACTATGGGGCACCACTCGGCTTACACAACACACCTGGCCGAGACAAGGAACACACCTCTGGAGTGAGAGGAGAGAGACTATCCAGTTGTCCACTCCACACACACACACACACACCCAAAAACTCAGCTCAAAAAAGGAGAATTTCTGATGTTTAGATACAAATGAGCTTGGGCCAACACCAATGGGGCAAACAGCTCACAGAATATGGGTAAAAGATACCAGATACAATCACAAACTGGAGCAGAAACTTCGCTCATAGGAGAAACTTACACAGAAAAACAGCAGAAAAAGAGTGAGGAATTTGGAAAAATGGACAGCGCCATCGCGTCCGGAATGGCCCAAAACCCCAGTCTACAATGTCAAAGTGCTCAAATCCGACTTCGGATGAGCAGTTTACGGCCAAAACAGGCTCCAAAAACCCAAAAAACACACCTGCGGCTGTTACTCCTCTCTTCTCCACGTTTTTTTCTGGTCTTTTCTCTCTTTTTTCAGTTCCCACACTTAGCTTTATTAGTTGGGCACCCTTGGCCTTTTAGATGACCTCAAACGGACCCCAAACAGGCCAAAAACTGACCTCGCAGTGCATAGTTGTCACCTTTTTGCATCATTCGCACACCTGGCAATCAGCTTTTTTCCAATAATGCATCTCGCCACCACGTGAAGTGGCCCCAAAAAGTGGTCCTAATGATGACCTTTCTGCATAATTCTCACAAGCAAACACCCACGTTGTGTCCGTTCTCATCCGCGTGCAAATATTGACCTCGTTCGCCCTCCTGACGCCACTAGATGCCATCTGACGCACCTACTGACCTCACGTCGTCGGCCCGCGGATAGCTTCCTCGAGAAGTTTTACGCGCTACCAAATCCTCCTTATTGTAGAAAAAACACAGTGGTATTGGTAATAGTGAAAATCGATGCACTATGTACACCCTGTCCTACCTGTACACATGTGGGCCCCACGTAACCACCTGGCTAAGGAAAATGGGCAATCCTTTATTTGATGCACCATGCCTGTATATGTACATATGCGCAATCCCTTGCTCCAAAAAACTCCTGACAACGTTACTAACTCACTACGTGAGAAGTAATGTATGAATCTCATGCTCCTCCTTATGCGGGGCATAGAGGGATTCAGTCTACCCTAAAGGGAATTGAAACATATTTCTATTGGCCCACCATGAAAGTGAACATACAACAGTATGTTTCTAAATGTGTGGTATGCCAAAAGACAAAATTTGATAGAGGGAAGCAACCTGGATTGCTTCAACCCTTGCCAATCCCTAATTCACCATGGGAGAGCATATCCATGGATTTTATCTTTGGATTGCCTAAGTCTATCCATGGGAATACGGGAATATGGACGATAGTAGACAGGTTCAGTAAACAAGCTCATTTTATACCTGTCAAAAAGACTATCAAAGCCCATCAAATGGCAACCCTCTTCATTTCACAAATTTTCAAGTACCATGGCTTGCCAATGTCCATAGTGTCGGATAGAGATCCTAGAATGACCAGTAATTTTTGGAAGGGTCTCTTTGAGAATTTAGGGACAAGGCTAAACTTCTCTTCGGCCTATCATCCACAAACGGATGGCCAAAGTGAAATAGCTAACCTAACAATTCTCGATCTACTAAAAGCCTATGTAACGGAAGTAGATCAAAGATCCCAATGGGAGAAGTACTTAGCCTTAGTGGAGTATGCTTACAATAACAATGTACATACTTCCACAGGAAAAGAACCTTTCGAGGTAATTGAGGGAAGATCAAAAAGTCCCTTGCTACTTAAGGTACATGGGAAGATCTTCGCTGTCTACAGATGAGTATAGCCGAGACCTACAAGAATCTTTTCAAAAGATTAAGGATGCTATCTCTATCTCACAACAAAGGCAAAAGGCTACTGCTGACAAGCACAGAAGATCCCAATCCTTTAAAGAAAATGATTGGGTCTTATTAAAATTTCCCAAGGCTCGATTAAGGCACACGATTGGCAAGAATCCTTCGAGACACCAAAAGTACTACGCTAAACTAGCAAAAAGGTACTATGGTCCCTTCCAGATTCTTAGGCCAATCAATGAGATGGCCTATCAACTCAAGTTGCCCAATCATTGGCTCATACACAATGCTTTCCATGTGAGCCTATTAAAGCCTTATAAAGGAGAGCCACCTCGAGAACCAAGAAGAGGTGTTGTAGCCCGAGTCCATTCTCCGACATGAAGACAAGGTACTAAGAGGCGGTAAGACTATCCGACAATATCTTATTAAGTTTAAGAATTATCCTTTTGAAGATGCTAGATGGATGCAAGGCATACAATTAAAGGATAACCTAAACCTTGTAAATGCTTACAATGCTTCCCAAGAGTAAGCAAATGTACAAATTGTAAAAATGAACAAAGTTTTTGTCTTATAAGACTCTCTTTTTCTTTATTGTGCACAAAAATGAAGTAGTATGCATGCTTAGATCAAGTTTGTGGAGACGACGTCTCCCAAACACCAAGTAGAGTTTGTCACTCTACTAAGGAAGATTGATAGGACTAATGTGCAGACATTCTTGCGGCAGCCTCAGGCTTTCAAGCGCCAAATGGACTAGTCATCCGTTGTGGAATGATGTCGTAGGGTAACATAGGGATCCTCTACCCGCTAAGAAAAGGACTCATGAATATGCTTTATCTCCTCTACACCATAGTCGAGGACGACTATGATTTCAAGAGAGAGGTAATGTCATAATAATCAACATCTAGTTCTCCTAAATGATTTTCTCATGTTAAACTGATCATTTAATATGGGGAAGTGCCAGCGGAGAAAAATCTAGAATATTGGTTAAGCTAGCAGACTGGCCACAGTAGGGATCCAAAGGAGGGAAAATAGGGATCCAAAGGGGGGGCCATCTGCAAAACAGACATGTGCAACAATGGGCTTAAAAGACCCTAAGGTTCAGTCCATTAAGCCTTCCAAAATGCTAAGGTTCCAAAATTCAAAGGTTGTGTCCTTTAATGGAAAGCTTACCACCTACTCCAAGCTTGTGAGAAGGGAGGCCTACGCCAACAACTCTTGGCTTTGTGATGCAAATCCAACCAAGAGCCAAGCTTCAATGCATGCTCATCTCCTCTGCCATGCTAATTACTAAGCTAAGCTATGCTAATATGAGTGATTATGTGAGGAGATGTACATCTTTCTTGTAAGAATACTCCTTCTTCCTCTCAATCTACTCTCATACCCCGCTAGCTCTCACCATCTTCGAAGGTGTGTGAGGTCTTGGGTCTGAGACCTGAGAGAATTGATGTTGTGTTTTATAAGTGTTTTGCTTAGTACATGAAGCTTTCATCTTCATTGCACTAGCTAGTCTTGAAGGAACACAAAGAATTGTACTGTACAATGTCTCTCTTGATGGGAGAAACCATACTACAAAGCCTTTTGGAGGGGGGACCGACTCCATGTAAATCCGCTCCTCAACTATTGTCATTAGCTTAATTTCTCTCTCTTTTGAAAGTATTGTTCATGCTATGTAACTAGGTGTTTTGCTTTTTGTTGCTCTCTCCACCCAAGCACTCTTGTAATTCTCATTAGGAATCTATTCTAATGAAATGCCCACTATGTTCATGCTAATTTCCGCTACACACAAGTTTTTAGGCTATTAAATGTTACATGTTTTCCCTCCACCAAGCCCTAAGCCATCCCAATTGTTTGTGTCCTTGCAACCTCCAAGTGTCCTCGGCTCATGACATTGTCAATCCCTCCCCTTTTAGCCACGTGGTGTGCCTTATTTGAGGCTTCCATAATATAGTAGAATAGATTTCATAGTCAAATTACCATTCAAAATAACAAAACAACATCAAATAATCACATCTAGTTTTCATTTTTCAAAATCTCTTCAACCTAGCTCGCTCTAATCAACTTCTTTGAAAAAAAATCTCTTATTCTTCCTCTCTCTGTCAAGTGTGATAGGTTGGTTATATTCTCAGTTCCCTCTTTTTAACAAGTTCAAGTTCAAGACTCATTGCATAGATCTTTGAGTCTCGCTCCTACGATGTTAAAAACTTATCTCTCGTGGCTTGAGATAATTACGAGACTCTCTGCCGATGTGGTGGATTCTTGTGTGAACGAAAACCGGACCAAGATGGGCCAAATTTTAAAAATTCCTTGAGGAGCTATTTGGCTCTGCTAATGTCAAGTTGTGGTGGATATCCTATTGAGAAGGTTGTGTGCTCCCTAACCCTTGCAAGGGTCTAATGCATGTATGTATTAGCCGTTGTTGTTCAACCTCTCCTGTGAATGAAAACCTAGGCATGTGCAACAATCTCAAGTGATTAATTCATTTTTGAGTTAAATGAGCACTTCTCTAGTTCTGCATGTTAGTACAACCAAAGTTGGTTGATGCTGAAAGATATGCTATGTAGGGCTAGAGATGTTGATGACAAGAGTGGGATAAAGTGCTAAAGCTGGTATGTAAGGCCTAGGAAGGCAACGTGTGGCAAAAATGTAGGTATAATGTGGTTTTTTTAGGCCATAAAAGCTTCAAAAAAGGCCAAATTGGAGTGCAAGTCCATGTGTTCCAAGTGATGGATTAATGATTTGAAATGTAGTATTCGAGGTGCGCTAGAAGCCGGTCCAGACGGCTTGTCAAATGGAGCTCCCATGCCAAAGTTATGATGGTTTCAATCTGGAAGGTTTAGCAGATCTTGGACAGATATGATAGACGAGGATAGGTGGCTAGAGTAAGTTTCAGCATATAAACTTGAAGCTCTCATGTTGTGGAGCATGTCAATCCTTCCGGATCGAGAAAGGTTGAAAGGTTGTAGGGGGCTAGTTATGGGCCCACTTGATCGCATTGGAAAGTGTGTCAACTGGGAGATTTTGGCCTTGACAAGGTTCTCGAGTGCGGTACGCACAATATGGAGTTGGATGGTTTGGCTGCTCATTAGTTGGATTCCCAAAAACCAAGTTATGGTTATCCGAGCCTATCACAAATTTTTGTTTACTATATTTTGTTGGTTTTCCTTGCTTCTAGAGGTTTACAATAAAAGAAAGAGTGAGAACAACCTCTTGGGAAAATTCAAAAAATGATTTGATGGGAATTTTTTCTTGACTAGTTCACCGGAGGTGAAAGGTAGAGGGAGAACCTAGTGGTAAAGGGAAGGGAAAATATGTAAATGTGAAAAGAAAAGATATGATGTGGTTGTGGAGCCATGCACCCATGATTCAAGGGTCATGAGTGGCTCATATCGTCATGGCTTTGGAGCCATATGATGATTCAAACAGATGGGACCCAAGTGGAAGACCTGGTAAAGGAAGGAAACAGACACATGATTTTGCTGGATTTTTAAAAAATACTTCCACTCCGATCCAAGAAAAGTTGTCTTCATCAAAGTTGTAGCTGATGAGCTGGAGATTCTGACCATATTTTTTTTATAATTTTTGCATCTTCGGTCTAGGAGATATGGCCAAAATGGCGGGCGCCAGTTTTTTCAACTCTGGTGGAGACCACCCCCTCTACCTTTACACACACACCCTTCATTTTCCACATTGAGACCTTCTCTAAAAATCATCCATTAGTCTTCTCACCCTCCCCTCCTTCCTCCTCTCTCTCAAGCTCAAAAAACCATCACAAATTCCTCTTCTAATCACCTCTCAAATCATGCTTAATCTTGTTGTAATTCATAAGTTCTCATTCAACCCCTTTCTATTATTACTAGATATGCATTGATTTTATGTAGATTCTTTACATTTTAAAATAAGGAAGCTCTTGGACTCAAGCTATGGAAGAAGGAGTGAAGACAACACAAGTGATGATGGAGCCAATTAGTTGCAAATTGGTCAACAAATCACTTGGAAGGAGCTTCTTCATTGGTTGAATGTCCCTAATCAAGCTTCATTTGTACAAATTGCACTTGGATCTTAACCTCACTCCTAATCACTCTCTTTCCTATATAAAGAGGCCCCCCCCTTTGTAATTTCAAGTATCCCTCAACCCCATTGAGTCTTTGTATCACTCATCATGAGCCCATAAAGCTCATTCATTCACTCTATTCTTGCACATTCTAGAGTGCAAATTGTTTTATGCTAGTAACCTCCCATCCTCTTACTTATGTTAATTAAGAGAGATCTTTTATGTATGTGTGAGAGTACTTGATGTGATTTTGGTTAATTCTTGAGTTGTTGTTTAGTAATCTATATGTTATTTGTGTTGGGAGTGCTTGAAGTTATCCATTCCTTGTACACACACTAAGGTTAATGCTTCATTCATAGTGATAGTTCTCTCTCTCTCTCTCTCTCTCTCTCTCTCTCTCTCTCTCTCTCTCTCTCTCTCTCTCTCTCTCTCTCTCTCTCTCTCTCTCTCTCTCTCTCTCTGTGTAGCGGTCCTAGTCCACGCTTCCAAGACTAGGTGGTGCCCTCATCTCATTTCCCTTGTGGTGCAATGGATTTTGTTTTGGTGTAGAGGCTGCCATTCCAAATTTCCTTCGTCAATGTCAATGGGAAGTCGGTGGCAGATGCTAGAGAGAGAGTGTCAGATAATTTTAACTCATTTTTGTGGCATCGATTGTCGAGCTCATGAAGGTCAAAGTGCGGCATGGATGAGGTGGACTAAAGCCAACATGGTGGAGATCCCATGGATTTTACACGTTGGGCATCGGGTTTGTGAGCACCAAATAACAAGGGATTAGATGTGATGGAAGAATTTTTTTCACTTGGGAAATTTTTGGGGGGGGTTTTGAGTTTTTTGAGCCTGAGCTACCTGCGGCTACCATGTGGTAGGGCCAATGAGCCCATATGCAAACAATGTGGCCAATTTGGGGGGTATATTAGCTGGAGCGTGCACCTTATGTCAGCATCAAAGGGGTGTGGAGAGCTAGTGATCTTGGTGGCTATATGGTGGAAGCCCTGCAGGCGTTGTCGTGGGCAGCGTGTGTCAGGGAGATGGTGGTGTGGTAGAGCATGGTGCCTTCCAATGCTACTGCAGCAATGGTCATCATCCAATTGGTAGTGGGGTTGCAGTTGATGATGTGGCAGCTACTCGGGGTCGTTCCCATGTTGTTCAATGCCACAAACACTTTTAGGGAAGAGAGAGAGCACCCATAGTCAATGTCACGGCACCGTGACATCCCAAGGGAGGGTCTAGAGATGGTTCACATGCGACTAAGGAATGGAAAGTAAATGAGTTATCTTCAACATGCAAAGGTTGCTAAATTAAGTGCCACACTTGGATGTAATCTCGATGTAATGCAAAAAATGCAGCTCATGTTGGATTGCACGAGCCGGATACCCCAGTTTTTTCTATTTTAAGCTTTTTTAATCTCTTATAAAAGGGTGCTCTCATGACTTTAACCATCTGGATTGTTGAACATGGTGAAGAAAAGGAAAAGGAGCAGGAGGAGAATTGCTCTACACAAGTTATGGTGGTTTTGTAATCATTTTTGCAAGGAGAAGCTCGCTATAACCCCCCTTTTTGCGTTGATTCACCGCTCCCTCCTCTTTCTCTCGGCTCGTGTGCTTTGTCTCAAGATGTCGGTGCAGTTGTGTGTAGTCTCGAACCGTAATTGTGGTCTTCAAAGTGTGTGTGTGTGTGTGTGTGTGTGTGTGTGTGTGTGTGTGTGTGTGTGTGTGTGTGTGTGTGTGTGTGTGTGTGTGTGTGTGTGTGTGTGTATCAGTTCTAAATATATACAAATATATACGCAAACGAACTTTAGTTCATAGACCAATAATTCTAGGAAAATACAATGGATTTGTACAATAATATACTTGCATTTGAAAATAAATTATGTACAAGGTAGTGAAGATAACAAGTAAAACAAGGGAAACAGTCATCCCATACTATGGCGTGAAGGTCCTTCAAGGTAAGCGAACTGCCACTAGTCATCTACCACATAGAACAGAATGTTTTTATCAAAGAAGGTAGCCCTCACTTGCATCCATAGCCACAAGATAACAATTCGTTAGCACGTGAATGTACACTGGTGATGCTGGGTATCCCAGTTGTTATCCATGTCACAATGAAAAAACAAACAGTTCTTCTATATGTAACATGTTGTTTGTTTTTGTTTTTGTTTTTTTTAATTAAAACAAAGACATAATAAGAATCCCCTTTTTTGGCAAATTAATCCAGGAGAGTGAGCTTCCTCTAAAAGCTAATATATATTGAGTTAGTTCCAAAAAAAAAATTAAAAGCCTAACCTTTAGCCCTATTATCATCTAAATCTCTTCCAATGTCATAGTCAACATATTCTTTCCAAAAGTGAGTACAACACATAGTTGCAAAATATACTCATAACAACCGATTTCCACCAACATATACCCAACCATAGCAAGTTTGTTCATTTTTTGATATAAAACCGAGAAAACGGACAAATAAACAATTGCTTTTTTTTTGTGTAGTCTAGCCTTGCCATTCTCCGAAATCATGCTCACCAGGGAAGGTCATTTAAAAGGCTACAACTAGCCCAGCCAGTACCAGCTAGAAAAACCAGAGACCAGCACCCACTCGTTCTTGGAGTGCCCCACAACCAAAGTTTTAATCACCAAGTATGGTCCAATCTCAGTAGTCGGGAAGGTCTACAAACATGGGATAGGCAATCAGCCAAAACCCTCAGCCAAAACCAGGTGACAGAGACCATCACAGGCTAAGTAAAAGGACCAGCACATACTAGAAAGTACACAATATATGTCGGTAATTCATTAAAGTCTACACATTATGCTAGAGACATAATTTCTATACTCTTTCGCACATCATCATACATGTATGGAGTCACTCCCCTATGTATTGATAAAGTAAGTGAAGGTAAGTTTTAGAATAGCCCTGTTTAGGATTTTTTAAGGTTGGTGACCCAACCATTTAAAGGCAAGATGAATTAATATTAACAAGCTACACACTTTGAGAGGTGATCAATCTGGCCATAAACATCAGTAGGCAGAACAGCATTCTGTTTCTTCTTTTAATCGACTCCCCAATATTCAAATGCTCATAAAAATTTCAACCAATTTTTCCATATCTGGCTATCCCACATTAACCAACTAGTGAATTAGTTTCGAGATTTGGCATCTCTCAGCATCAGAAAAAAGTCCCATACTTTCTTCAAGTAAACCAGCTAGAATCAAATCCACAGAACAATAGATTTTTCAAAAAATTCTTCTAATTAACAAATTATCAAATTTAGCATCTTCTTTTTAGCCAAATCTTTCAGCTTATACTGTTTTTAAAGCTTCCAGATAGCCGAAACAATAATTACCTAGTAGACTAGGAGATGAAGCAAACCAATAGGCCAGGTCATAATGTCAGGCTACATAATATCCAAGCGCATACGTGCTAGAAATAACAGAACCATGCCAACTCTTATTTATGAGTAACCCATTTAGGTAAGATCTGAGTCAATCTCAGTAAGACCTACAAGGAAGGTCTAATTCTCGGGAACAGTAACCCAGCCAAAGAAACACATGGAGACATTCCTTCGCTTAGTAAAAATGACCTTTATGCATGAGTAGAAAACTTACCATTAGTATTTTAATCAAAGTCTACATAGTAAGCTAGAGAAACCATTTTAAATTGTTCCATATAACATCATGCAGGTATGCACCCATACTCCCATGTACAGATCGAAGGTCAAAATCCAAATAGCCATGCTTAGGACTTCATACAATTGGTGACCCATCACTTTAAGGTAAAATGCATTCAGCATCCTAAGTTACATCTTGTGAGTAAAAAATCGATCAAAAACATGTCTGCAAAAAAAGTTTTCAAGCTTCAAGCATCTTAATAGAAACTCCACTTTATATGGATAAGAACAGCATCAACAACCTCAGCAAATTTTATCCAATCTGGCTATACCATAGTAATCAACCAGAGACACCATATTTAAGTCTCGACCTCTGGCAGCAATTAGATACAGTCAAAGCAAACCAATTTCATCAAGTATACCAGTCAAACCCACTTCTCAAGCCATAGATTTAAGCCAAACTTTCCAGCATATATTGTTTTCAAGGCTTCAAGAAAGTCAAAAAAAAGTTAACCAGTCGACTAGGTGATGAAGCCAACCTGTACGGTAGGCCAAGTCATAATACCTGGCTTAACACTAGAATGGTAACCTAACAGGACATAAAAGTGTCCTTTCAGGGTTTTGGAAAAAAATTCCAAAACCATAGTAGATCCACTCATTTTGAAAAATCCTTTCATGAGCTTATCTGAGCTTATAATTCAATAACTACTACGTATGGAAAAAATGAGAAACTTGTAATTTTTCTCATCCCTTGGTCACTACAAGCCTCCAAAGTTGATGGACCAGTGCATTTTGCCCAAAATAGCAATTTTTTACCGCTGATTGCATATAAATAAGAGTGGAGATTTTTGTAGGACATGAGATAAAATGCCTCGTTAACTTCAATGGGTTGGTGACCAAAACATATGGTTGCTTTTACCTCACTAATTTTTTTTGGGCAAAAAAGATAGGTACACAAAAAGTTGCATTTTTTCCATTCTGCGGACCTATCATCAAAGTTTCTATAGTCACGCTCAATACAGATACTATATACATGTTTTCTTAGTTTCCTTTGGGCCTCTGGATTCAAAAGGAGCCATGGAGCTTGTCAAAAGGATAATGGATCTCTTACAATTGGAACCTTGGGGGCAATGATAAAGTGCTAAATACAGCAAACATGAAAAAACTAGGTTTAGCATTATGACCTCTAGAAACCCATAGAAACTAATCAATATCTAGCCAAGTTTGTAGTCTATGATTAGATATGGTTACTACCTACAAAATACACACAATTGGTCTAAGAAACTAGAAATATTGAGAAAGTTATACTTGCTACTCTAAAATGTATCGTATTCTTCAGCAATCAAAAAACTCAACCATCATCATATACTATGCTATATAGCATATTAGGTCCCCCAAAACTCAAGGAAGATTAGCTTTATGTTATACATTACACTTACACAATCAAAATTGAATTTGGATATCAAGAAAGCCACCAAAAAAATATTAAAAGTGCTAATTTTGGCCAAAACACAGGATTATGCAATTCTGGTAAATTGGTCATAACTTTCAATTTTAACACCTAGCTCTCCCTATAAGCATCAAAACATGTTGAGAACTATGAAGGCCTAACCTCTAGCCATCTAAACCTCACAAACATGAAGTTTAGAGTGGTATAGTTGCCAAAAATTGAAAAAAAGCCAAAAACAGGACCCGTTTTTTCACACAGTTTACGTTCAAAAATGTTGTGCAAGAGTAAGGTTAATGGTGAGATCGATACTCAAAAAAAAAAATGCTAAGTTTTTTTCAGCTCATAAGGCAAATTTGTGGATATATAGCACCTAAACATTTTCATACTCTTCAAATAATTCAAGCAAAATGGTCAACATGACACAAAAGTGTCCAAGGACATAAAAGTGTCCTGTTACCATTCTAGTGTTAATAAAATGGGAATAATATCCACACTCGTACAAGCTAGAAAGACCAGAGTTTTGTCAACTCTTTTTCATGAGTAACACATGTTAAGTAAGTCTTGAGTAAATCTTAGTAAGACTTATACGGAAGCTCTACTTCCCAGGAACAGTTACTCAGCCAAAGACAAAAACAAAAAACATCGAGACATTCATCGGCTTAGTGAAAAGGTCCTTCATACATAATGATGTGTATATACTATACCATCAGTATTTCATTCACAGTCTACATAGTAAGCCGGGGAACCATTTTATATTTTTTCACACAACATCATGCATGTAAGCAACAATACCCCTATGCTTTGACCGAAGATAGTAGGTAAAGGGAAAATTCAAAATAGCCAAGGCTTAGGACTTCCTAAAGTTGGTGACCAAACCTATTAAGGTAATATGCTCCCTAAAAAATGTCTGCAAGTGGAATGCTTTCAAGTTTCAAGATTTTTAATAAAAAAACCCAGAAAACCCATTTTATATGGACATGAAATGCAGAAACAATATCAGCAAAACTTTCTCCAATTTTGGTTATACCATATTAACCAACCCGAGACATCACTTTTTTGTCTCGAGATCTGGCAGCCAATAGCCAAAGTTAAGGTTCCCAAATTTCTTCAAGTAAAACAATTAAACATATTTTTCATAACCCTAGACATAGTTGAAAAAACTGTCAAATTAACCAGCTTTTCAATTACTGCAATTCATCTATTTGAATCACCTTCCACAAATTAGCAAAAACTGTCCAGCTCACAACTTTGTTAAGGCTTCAAGAGAACATCAATTTAAGATAACATGTAGACTTGATGACGATGATTCCATCACTACCTTCTCAGTTTTTTTTGGCATGATGAAGTCACCACAGCAAACCAGATTTGAACGCACAATATGGTTATAGAACACGATGCCAAGTGAGCATAAGTACTCACCTTCTGAGGTATTTATAGGTGATGATGCCACTTTTTAGTAGAAGGGCCCCGAAATCAGCCAGATATTCCTGCCATCAAGGTCGGCGTTCAAGACCTCCTATCCCGGGATATACACAGCACGAGATCCGGATGCGAGATGTCAGCGCAGAGATCAAACCGCTCAGTATTTGCTTGCTACCACTCTCACACTATGCAGAATAAGACGTGCAACAGTCACTTACAGAGAACGGTTTACAAAGGTTTTTATCAGATGCTACCTAATAGAAGTATCAAGCATTAGGGTGAACAAAGGACAATCTAACCCAATGTGAAATGAGGATTAAACAATAGTATCAAGGAAATAACAACAAAAAAACCTTTATTCTGAGCTATATGTGCTTGATTAAAAACGTTAGTAGATAGCAAGGTATTCTTGCCTGCTTTTGAAAGGTTGATACTCGGTCGACATATTTACTTACACACTACTGCTCCCAGCATTGGGTGGATAAAAACCATCACTAACTCATATTACCGATATTTCACATGAGACTATAGTCAGAGAGCAATTTAAATTGGACAAATGACCAGAGTAGACAAATTGCCAATCCCTACGAAGTGAGATAATGTGAGGAAGTCAATTATTTTGGGAATTTCAAACCAATAACCATTGGGTTCAGGTATCAATGTAGGTCTATAAAAGACGGGCATTTTTTTGAAAAAGATGAGTGCACAAAATCTACCTTGAGTAGCTTTTTGAGAGTTTTACAACCACCATCTAATATTGTCATCACGTGTGTCATACATATTTATATGCTATGACTTTTAATGAAGATCAGGTTTTAGCTATATCCATTTGCACATCTTCAGCAGTCAAGTGAGTCTACTAAGAGAACTACACTACTCTGTTATGTGAACATCATTTATTTCTGCAATTAGGAACATCTGTTACTCAGACAAAGTGGTGGACATATAAGGACAGAGTGACGTGGGTGACTCTTTGGGGTCGAGAGCATTTTAGGAACAATATTCGTCTAGAGATGGTGGTGAAGCCATGGGCATAGGGGCACAATACTATTATGTAGAACATTTAATGAAGCGAGGTTTTTCAGAACGATTATATCTGTTAGTGCAGTTTCTTCCACCACAAAAGATTTTTTTGCACCGTAGTTATGGACAGCCACTCTGAGGGTGTTTTAACAGCACACCATGCACCATGGAGTATGGTGTGGTCTTGGCAACCCGTATCTTACCTTTGGCCGAGCGTCCAAACACCTGTTATTACTATGACAGCTGTTTGTGCGACCATGTAATGGATGGTTTACTAGATATATAAAGGTGAGGAAAGGAAGGGGTTTTACTTATAAAAATCATGCGTTTTTAGTCTACTTTAAGTGGCAAAGTAAGAGAAAAGATACATGTGTGTGTGTGTGTGTGTGTGTGTGTGTGTGTGTGTGTGTGTGTGTGTGTGTGTGTGTGTGTGTGTGTGTGTGTGTGTGTGTGTGTGTGTGTGCGCGCGCGCGCGTGCGCCCACCCATTCCCAGGCAACATATTCTAAGAGGTAGTAGACCCATAGAATATGGGCTTACTACCTCAAGAAATGTTTTTATAATTTTGAACCATTTAATACTCTTATTCTGGTTCAAGAAGACTAATTAAATTATGTAGGTCAAACTTAAGGCTGGACCAGTTGTGCTTTTTTAATGAATTACAGATACAAGCAACAGGGTCTTAACCCATTATTAATGAATTTGGTAACAATAGTAATGATTTCTTCATATGCTATAAAGCTGTCTAACGAGGCATACATAATAAGAAAAAGCATGCTTAGACAGGTGTGTAATGAGTTTTTGAAGGGTCTATTGCTTTTCCTTTTTGTAAATTCAGAGGATATGAGATTGAGATTTTCTCTTTTCCAAAAGAAACGAGTATAAAAATCACCCATGAATGGGGGGGTTAGAGTAATCTCAATATTCAGGAAGTGAGTCTTGGAAATGACCCATTATTCATGCCATATTACTCTATCTGAGAACTTCGGTTCAATGTTAAGACAAGGTGGATAAATATCTTTAAGTGAATCCATGAACATTGGATTGTTAAGGCTACACAAGTCATCCATAAACCTAAATGAATGACGAAAGTGTGTGAGTGACAAAGTATTGGCTGGGTTACTTAACATTTTTAAGAGCCATTGGTATTCGAAGTGACAAAGATAGAGATTACACGTAATCAGAGAGCACAAAAATCCCATTGGGATCCCTATTATTTGTTTGTAGCAGGTAGCTCCCACTTGGATACAACAATTATTAAGGAGCTAAGAGACATATTTATATAAATCATCCTCTTTGAAGATGAAAGGTGTGGACTTTTTAGACTTTTTTACCCAACCTTCATGCATTTTTATTGAGATACATGTATATCCTAATTTCACTCTGTGAGAAAAGGCCAACTTTATAAGAGTAGATAGAGTATTAAAAAGACCATCAGGTCCTTTTAGAGGAATATTCTCATAACACTGTGTTATGTCTGCAGTAAAGATAGAAAAAATGTTTTCTGGGAGGCTAATAGTAAACTCAGCCGCGTTTTTTATGATCCAAAAAGGGCAACAATCTATATTTCTGAAATGTTTAAGATCATTACTCTTGATGGTGCAAATTGCTTCAATTTCAGGCAGAATACAATTTAAGCAGCACGTGATGTCACTCGTAATCACGGAAAAAAGACTATTGGATGCGTCAGAAATCCATCTAAAAAATTTATGTTTATGATTTTTATATGTTGTGAAGAGTACATGAATTTCCAGAGAGTTAGGACAATACCCTAGTCCTGATAGCTCATTATTTAAAAGTGTAGCAGTACTAAGCGAAGAGGTATCAATTTTTTAAAAATCCAAACCGTTGAGCCTGGAATATGCAGACTCATCAAAAATGGAATTCTTTATTTTAGGAGTAAGCCAGGTAGTATCAATACTAGCCATACTTGCGGCATAAGACTGATCTTTTTCCAAAAACGTTCTTTGAGAGTTGAGGTAAGTAGAATGTAAGCATCCGCCTCCATTTGGAGTTTTAAGGCCAAGTCGGCCAGGCATTCAAGTAGAGCCAATAAGGCAAGCTAAGGATTTAGTGGAAAAGGAGGAATATAATTCAAGCCTTTACTCAAGAGGTTCCTAATAGAAGTATCCGATATGATTTCAACGTTAGACATACATACATGTGAGCCAAAGTTAGTGAAAGTCTTACAAAACTTTGGAAATAGGTGACAAGAGAAAATAGGAACCTCATCAAAAAGGAGGAACCTCTTTGAATAAAATAGATTCTTGATAGGTGGCAAGAATTTCCATCCAAACATCACTTCCTTTAGTAACATGTCTAAAACACTTTGTAAAGATAGCTTGGGGAGTAAAGAAATCCAAAATCTTGCTGGTAAACAAGCAATGTGAAAATATTCTATTACAAGCTTCTTCCTTCGGAGGTAGGTAAAGTCTGCCAAGCGTTCCTCTGTACCTGCACAATACATATCCAAAAGATTTCTAATTGGTAGGTTTCTTCCCCGGCCTCTAACATAACTTCTACCTCTCCCTCTCCCGAAAACAGAATCACTCGAGGAGGGAGTCAAGAAAGAGGTGTAAGATGCAGACGGAGAGACAAGAGTGTTGGGGCATTTTGAGACTTGAGTTTCATCATCATCAATATTAGGCTTGATTTGCCCAACCATGCTTTTGGTTCCTTTATATCCTCCATATGTGGTTAGCAGTGTGCCACACTCATCAGAACCAAGCTCTGGGAGGGTATCACACATAATTGATCTGTACTAAATAAAGGTGATTTGAGCTAAGACCGGCTCCTTAGCTTGTCCACCAAGCCATGAGCAAAAGAGGGAGAGATGAAACTCTTCTGCTTTGTCAGGAAAGATACTTGGCAGATTGTTGAGGGCATACCAAATGGCATGGTCAAACCAAATGATGCTTGACTCGCAAGCAGCTTTAGGATCTAAAAATCTGCATGCACACTTAAGGTAAGGTCTGAACACATTCCATACTGTTTCAGTGTAATAATCAGCATTATTTTTACTGAAGGTCATCACACCTTTGG
Organism: Adiantum capillus-veneris; assembly: GCF_014529385.1. Taxonomy (NCBI): domain Eukaryota; kingdom Viridiplantae; phylum Streptophyta; class Polypodiopsida; order Polypodiales; family Pteridaceae; genus Adiantum; species Adiantum capillus-veneris. The sequence continues at coordinate 67,527,610 of NC_140945.1, forward strand.
TTCTTGCATATAGACCTATATTCGAACTGCATTTTTTGTCATCAAAGAAATTCATATTGAACGGAGCTTTAACCAGATCACCTTTATCCAGGAGTTGAATTCCTTTAAGAACTTGAAGTTTGCATTCTTCAATAGTGGCAGGTGCCAGGTTGGCAAGGAAGACCCAAGTTTTCATAGAAATTGGTGCAAGAAACCCTTTATTTGGGAATAGCCAAAATTTGTGCTCTACACCCAAGGATTCTTCTTCAATCTATCGTGATGGTAAAAAAGAAAAGGCCCTAGATACTTTCGGCACCATATCTAACAAGGAAGCTTCACTAAGTGAACAAAGGTCCTTCTGAAATTCTTGTACCGCTTCCAAAGCAGCAGCATCTCTACAAAAGAGGCTGTTAGGTGGAGGGACTATAGGAGTAGAAGGAGCAGTAATAAAGATGGGACTAAGCCCGCAAAAGTTTTTGAGGAGATTGGATAGTTCAGAACCCTTAGACGAGAAGGAAGCTAAGTCCGCAAATACCAGCCAAATTAGAGGTAAATTCCATAAGTAGGTTGATACCATCAGATTTATTCTTAACAAGGAGAGCAAGAACCTTCATCCATTGGTCAAAAGAAATAAGCTGGACAAGAGACATACTAGAATCCTTCGAGGCATCAAATATTAAGGTTGAAGCCTCGCTATCTTGAATACACTTCAACACAAGTAACAAAGCAAAGGAAAGGTGTTCCATAGGAAGCATGAGCCCTTGGGAAAGGGAAACAATCTGCATAGATTTCAAGAACGGTAGTTAGATTACATCATTTTGGAAGAGATGAGTAGACCTGAAAATCTTATACAGAGTGTAACTGTTTTTTGAATTTTACAGCCCTATGTAGATAAGGCTGAATCCTAAGAGAGATATAAGGAAAGATGCTTTCTATTTCTTTAGCAAGTCGTAATTTCTCCAAAATCAGAGCTCTTTTATCAGGGTCAGAATAGACCTTTATTCTTGCAGCAGTGAGCTTTCCAGTAACCTGGTAGACAGAAGTAATAAACTAGTGAGATGACAAGAATAAAAGGGGAAATTCTAGAACGTGAGAATATAGAGTGGAATGGTCATGCTAGCAACCTTTCACCAGCCAGGTCAAAGGGAACCATTGAGACTGTGTGATAGAACCCCTACCTATTAGCATATAATAAATTATATAGTAATAGGCGCTTATAGCTAGAACTATGGTCTGAGAGAGAAAAACGCATAAGTCAATCTTTCTTATGCGTTTATTGTGTGTGTAGCAGTTCTAAATATATACAAATATATACGCAAACAAACTTTACCAGTTCACAGACCAATAATTCTAGGAAAATACAATGGATTTCTACAATAATTTATTTGCATTTGAAAATAAATTTTGTACAAGGTAGTGAAGATAACAAGTAAAACATGGGAAACAGTCATCCCAGACTCTGTCGTGAAGTTGCTTCAAGGTAAGCGAACTGCCACCAGTCATCTACCACATAGAACAGAATGTTTTTATCAAAGAAGGTAGCCCTCACCTACATCCATATCCACAAGAAACAATTCGTTAGCACGTGACTGTACACAGGTGATGTTGGGCATCTCAGTTGTTATTGATGTCACAATTAAAAAACAAACAATTCTTCTATATGTAAATGTTGTTTGTTTTTTTTTTTTAAATAAAACAAAGTCCTTATAAGAATCCCCTTTTTTTTGGCAAATTAATCCAGGAGAGTGAGCTTCCTCTAAAAGCTAATATATATTGATTTAGTTCCATAATTTTTTTTTAAAGCCTAACCTTTAGCCATATTATCATCTGAATCTCTTTCAATGTCATAGTCGACATATTCTTCCCAAAAGCCAGTACAACACATAGTTGCAAAATATACTCATAACAACCGATTTCCACCAACATATACCCAACTAGTTTGTTCATTTTTTGATGAAAAACCCAAAAATGGACAAATAAACAATTCCTTTTTTATTGTGTAGTCTAGCCTTGCCATTCTCCGAAGTCATGCTCACCAGGGAAGGTCATTTAAAAGGCTACAACTAGCTCAGCCAGTACCAGCTAGAAAAATCAGAGACCAACACCCACTCTTTCCCAGAGTGCCCCACAACCAAAGTTTTAATCACCAAGTATGGTCCAATCTCAGTCACACCAGTCAGGAAGGTCTACAAACACGGGATAGGCAATCATCCAAAACCAGGTGACAAAGACCATCACAGGCTATGTAAAAGGACCAACACATACTAGCAAGTATGCAATATATCATCAGTAATTCATTAAAGTCTACACATTATGCTAGAGACATAATTTCTATACTCTTCCGCACATCATCATGCATGTATGGAGTCACCCCCCTATGTACTGATAAAGTAAGTGAAGGTAAGTTTTAGAAATAGCCATGTTTAGGATTTTTTAAGGTTGGTGACCCAACCCATTTAAAGGCAAGATGCATCAGTATTAACAAGTTACACACTTTGAGAGGTGATGAATCTGGCCATAAACATCAGCAGGCAGAACAGCATTCTACTATTTTCTTTTAATCAACTCCCCAATATTCAGATGCTCATAAAAATTTCAACTAATTTTCCCATATCTGGTTGTCCCACATTAACCAACTGGTGAATTATTTTCGAGATTTGGCATCTATCAACATCAGAAAAAAGTCCCATACATTCTTCAAGTAAACCAGCTAGAATCAAATCCACAGAACAATAGAGTTATTGTTTTTTTTTTAATTATGTCTTATTAACAAATTATCAAATTTAAGCATCTTCTTTTTAGCCAAATCTTTCAGCTTATACTGTTTTTAAAGCTTCCAGATAGCCGAAACAATAATTACCCATTAGACTAGGAGATGAAGCAAACCAGTAGGCCAGGTCATAATGTCAGCCTACATAATATCCAAGCCCGTACAAGCCAGAAAGAACAGAACCATGCAAACTCTTATTTATGAGAAACCCATTTAAGTAAGATCTGAGTCAATCTCAGTAAGACCTACAAGGAAGTTCTAATTCTTGGGAACAGTAACCCAGCCAACAATACACACCGAGACATTCCTCGGCTTAGTAAAAATGACCTTTATGCATGAGTAGAAATTTTACCATCAGTATTTTAATCAAAGTCTACATAGTAAGCTGGAGAAAACATTTTAAATTTTTCCATGTAACATCATGCAGGTATGACCCATAATCCCATGTACAGATCGAAGGTCAAAATCCAAATAGCCATGCTTAGGACTTCATACAGTTGGTGACCCATCACTTTAAGGCAAAATGCATTCAGCATCCTAAGTTACATCTTAAGTAAAAAACCTGGCAAAAACATGTCTACAAAAAAAGTTTTCAAGTCTCAAGCATCTTAACAGAAACTCCACTTTATATGGATAAGAAGAGCATCAACAACCTCAGCAAATTTTATCCAATCTGGCTATACCATAGTAATCAACCAGAGACACCATAATTAAGTCTCGAGCTCTGGCAGCAATTAGCTACAGTCAAAGTAAACCAATTTCATCAAGTATACCAGTCAAACCCACTTCTCAAGCCATAGATTTAAGCCAAACTTTCCAGCATATATTGTTCTCAAGGCTTCAAGAAAGTCAAAAAAAAGTTAACCAGTCGATTAGGGGATGAAGCCTACTTGTACGGTAGGCCAGGTCATAACACCTGGCTTAATAAAATCCACACTCGTACAAGCCAAAAAGACCAGAGTTTTCCCGACTCTTTTTCATGAGTAACACATATTAAGTAGGTCTTGAGTCAATCTTAGTAAGACTTATACGGAAGGTCTACTTCCCAGGATCAGTTACTCAGCCAAAGACAAAAAACAAAAAACATTGAGACATTCATCGGCTTAGTGAAAAGGTCCTTCATACATAATAATGTGTATATACTATGCCATCAGTATTTCATTCACAGTGTACATAGTAAGCCGGAGAACCATTTTATATTTTTCTACACAACATCATGCATGTAAGCAACAATACCCCTATGCTTTGACTGAAGATAGTAGGTAAAGGGAAAATTCAAAATAGCCAAGATTAGGACTTCCTAAAGTTGGTGACCAAACCTATCAAGGTAATATGCTCCCTAAAAAATGTCTACAAGTGGAATGCTTTCAAGCTTCAAGCTTTTTAATAGAAAACCATTTTATACGGACATGAAATGCACAAACAATATCAGCAAAATTTTCTTCAATTTTGGTTGTACCATATTAACCAACCCGAGACATCACTTTTTTGTCTCCAGATATAGCAGCCAATAGCCAAAGTTAAGGTTCCCAAATTTCTTCAAGTAAAACAGTTAAACATATTTCTCATAACCCTTAGACATAGTTGAAAAAACTGTAAAATTAACCAGCTTTTTAATTACTATAATTCATCTATTTGAATCACCTTCCACAAATTAGCAAAAACTGTCCAGCTCACAACTTTATTAATGCTTCAAGAGAACATCAAATTAAGAGAACCTGTAGACTTGATGACGATGATTCCATCACTACTTTCTCAGTTTTTTTGGCATAATGAAGTCACCACAGCAAACCAGATTTGAACGCACAATAGTGGTTACAGAACACGATGCCAAGTGAGCATAAGTACTCACCTTCTCAGGTATTTATAGGTGATGATGCCACTTTTTAGCAGAAGGGCCCCGAAATCAGCCAGGTATTCCTGCCATCGAGGTCGGCTTTCCAGACCTCCTATCCCCGGATTATACACAGCACGAGATCCGGATGCGAGATGTCAGCCCAGAGATCAATTCACTCAGTATTTGCTTGCCAGTACTCTCACGCTATGCAGAAGAAGACGTGCGACAGTCACTTACAGAGAACGCTTTGCAGAGCTTTTTATCATATGCTACCTAATAGAAGTATCAAGCGTTAGGGTGAACAAAGGACAATCTAACCCAATGTGAAATGAGGATTAAACAATAGTATCAAGGAAATAACAACAAAAAAACCTTTATTATGAGCTATATGTGCTTTATTAAAAAAGTTAGTAGATAGCAAGTTATTCTTGCCTGCTTTCGAAAGGTCGATACTCAGTCGACATAATTACTTACACACTACTACTCCCAGCACTGGGTGGATAAAAACCATCAGTAACTCATATTACGATATTTCACATGAGACTATAGTCAGAGAGCAATTTAAATTGGACAAATTACGAGAGTAGACAAACTGCCAATCCCTACGAAGTGAGATAATGTGAGGAAGTAAATTATTTTGGGAATTTCAAACCAATAACCATTGGGTTCAGGTATCAATGTAGGCCTATAAATAACGGGCATTTTTTTGAGAAAGATGAGTGCACAAAATCTACCTTGAGTAGCTTTTTGAGAGTTTTACAACCACCATCTAATATTGTCATCACGTGTGTCATACATATTTATATGCTATGACTTCTACTGAAGATCAGGTTTTAGCTATATCCATTGCACATCTTCAGCAGTCAAGTGAGTCTACTAAGAGAACTACACTACTCTGTTATGAACGTCATTTATTTCCTCAATTAGGAACATCTGTTACTCAGATGAAGTGGTGGACACATAAGGACAGAGTGACGTGGGTGACTCTTTGGGGTCGAGATCATTTTAGGAACAATATTCGTCTAGCGATGGTGGCTGAAGGCATGGGCATAGGGGCACAATACTATTATGTAGAACATTCAATGAAGCGAGGTTTTTCAGAACAATTATAGCTGCTAGCGCAGTTTCTTTCACCACAAAAGATTTTTTTTGTATTATGGACAGCCACTCCAAGGGTATTTTAACAGCACGCCACGCACCATGGAGTATGGTGTGGTCTTGGCAACCCGTATCTTACCTCTGGTCGAGCGTCCAAACACCTGTTATTACTGTGACAGCTGTTTGTGAGACCATGTAATGGATGGCTTACTAGATATGTAAAGGTGAGGAAAGGAAGGGGTTTTACTTATAAAAATCAAGCTTTTTTAGTCTATTTTAAGTGGCGATGTAAGAGAAAAGACACATGTGTGTGTGTGTGTGTGTGTTTGTGTGTGTGTGTGTGTGTGTGTGTGTGTGTGTGTGTGTGTGTGTGTGTGTGTGTGTGTGTGTGTGTGTGTGTGTGTGTGTGTGTGTGAGAGAGAGAGAGAGAGAGAGAGGATTGTGTGTGTTTGCAGTGTGGAACAAGGGTTGTGTGTGTGGTATGTGTTGGAGCTTTTTGAGAAGCATACGTGTGTGTTGATGTATATATCAAAACGAGGGTGTGCAAGTGATTTTGTGTTGATTTTGAAGATGAAAACTAGTGGGTTAGGGTTTCTTTGTTTGCCCTTGGATGTACAGAGGAATATATTGCGTGTTCCAGGTGTGTATCCCCTTCCTCCTTTCCAAGGTTCACTTGCTACTGGCTCTGCAGGCGTCATAGTTTGACATTTAACCTTGGCTCTCTCTAAGTTGCCTACCTCAATCCATGAGTGGGCTGAGGCCTGGTCTCTCTCTCTCTCTCTCTCTCTCTCTCTCTCTCTCTCTCTCTCTCTCTCTCTCTCTCTCTCTCTCTCTCTCTCTCTCTCTCTCTCTCTCTCTCTCTCTCTCTATGTGTGTGTGTGTGTGTGGGGGGGGGGGGGGGGGGGGGGGGGGGGGGGGGGGGGGGGGGGGGGGGGGGGGGGGGGGGACGGGTGTCTAACCTCACTCCTATCTTATTGTAGATTTAGCGAGAACCACGGTTAAATTGTCAATCCATGGAACGAAGTTGACTCGACTACAGCATAGAGGCTACAAGAGGTTGTCAATCTCTCATAAAAACAAAAAAAAACTCGCATCTAACTCAAGCTACACTCAAGTGACTAAAATCACCAAAAGCCAATCGCTCATCGACAAACAAATCACATCCGTTACAGCATCAAATGACATCCAAACGTAATGAAACTTCTAGGACATGTTTATAAGACCTAAGCACACATGCTTATGATCTCAAATCCCACTTTAGGTCAAGTGAAAAAATTGCAATTATTAACAGCAGTGAATTTTTGACCTAGTCGTTTTTTACCCAGAATGCACCTAAATGCTTAGCAATGATGCCCCAATACCCCGCCTATGCTTAGTTTTTTATTTGAAGTGTAAATTTCTACTTATGATGAAATTAGGCCGTGGGTCGGCGACGGCAAAAGCTACGAAATACCGTGAAGTGTTTATGTCAATGCGTAGAGCTCTTACCTGCGGTTGCAATGCAACTGTCATAAAATCTAATATCTAATATCTAATATCTAACCAACCCATATGATTTTCTCATATTAAACTGATCACTTAATGTGGGAGAATAAACGGGAACAAGTGTTAAGATATAGACATGTGCTTATAGATCTATCTCAACACGAGGCCAATGGTAAACGGGCCCAAATGAGAGATGGTCTATCAAAGAGCAAGGCTAACCAATGGAGCATAATACCTTAGGGTTAGCTTCATTGAAGACCTCCAATAATGTGTGTAAAAGTCCTTTGACCTTAGGTAATCTAGGGCTGAGCTTGAGGCGGGAACCCGACCTAGCTCGAAGTGCTAGTCCTGCTTGTCATGCTTCGAGCTGGTCCTCAAGCACTTCGAGCTGGGTCGAAGTGCTTGAGGACCAGCTTGATGACTGAGGTGCTTGAGGTGCTTTATGATTGAGGTGCTTGAGATGCTTGAGGTGCTTGATGATTGAGATGCTTGAGGTGCTTCAGATGGTAGGGCTGCACTTGAGGTGAGAACCCAGCCCAAGCTTAAAGTGCTTAAGGGCCAAGCTTTTGGTGGGAACTGGGCCTATGCATGAGGGGCTTGAGGTGTCAAAAAGTCAAATATTCAATCCCTACAAGGAGGGGGCGAGCCCTACATGAGGGGGGATGAGAGAGAGGTTGAGAGCCTACATCAACACTCTTGGCTATGGAGTGCAAATCCAACCAAGAGCCATGCTTCAATGCTTAAGCTTGCCATCTCCTTCTTCTTCATTACTATGCTATTATGTATGCTAGCAAGAAGAGTTATGATAAGTGAGGAACTAATTCTTTCTCCTATGAAATGTTTCTTCTTCCTCTTCCCTACCCTCATTCCCTGTTAGCTCTCTCCACCTTCGAAGGTGTTTGAGGTCTTGGGACTGAGGCTTCAGATAGTTAAAGCTTTATTCAAGTTTATGTTATGCTTGTGATGCATGAAGCTTTCCATCTTCATTGCATCACCTAGGTTACAAGGAACACAAAGATTGTATTGTAACAAGTCTCTCTTAATGGGAGAAATCATACTACAAATGCCTGTTGGAGGGGGGACCGGCTCCACATAAATCCGGTCCTCAACTATTGTCATGTTCTCTAAATTCTCTCTCTTGCAAAAGTATTGTTCATGCCAAGTTAACTAATTGCTATGATTATGCTTCTATCTTCAATTATGTTCACCCGCTATGCTCACAAAGTCATTTCTCAAAAGCACTCTCATTAATTTCCGCTACCCTCAAGTTAAATAAGCCAATTCCATTACATTGATATCAGAGCATTTGGTTTCTCTTTTCTTGCTTAAGAAGAGAGGTCCTTAAGTAGCCTATAAATGGTTGATGTTGTTAACTATATTAAAGTAAGTGGAACTGGGATCTATTATCGGTTTTGTTGAGCCCACTATGTGAGGAATGGTGCACACCTCGGGAGCTTTGGACTTAATAATGGAGTCTTTTTAGACTTGCCTACGGCTTTACCAATATTGAGCCATAAGAAGTCTGAAAGGAGCTAGCCCTCAGCAACTCTACTATGTTAGACCTACTCCTCTACTCTCTATAATTAACCACTTCGAGCCGTGGGTGTAGATACTTAAGAGCCGATTTTCAAAGGCTAAGAGGGGAGTGGCAACTAAGGTTTTGAATTGCCAAAGCATACACTAAATACATACATAAATTTTGTTAACATGGCTGACAATAATCAAGAGAGTAGAATGAACATTGATAGCTTTGATTTTGCACATGAAGGTGCTAATGACGATGCTCCCATGTTTGTGAATTATCTCGTCACTAGGTTGCAGCAAGCTATGGGCAACCCTGCTTTGCAAGCCGAAGTTACTCAACAACTTCGTGCTTATGGAATTTCCCTTCCTCTCCAAGAGGAGAGAGAGATAATGAGGCCTCTTGAAGAGACCCCCAAAAGAAGACTCTCTCCCATTCGAGAGGAGGAATCCAAAGAGCAAGAAAGAAATGAAAGTTTAAGTTCCTTTGAAGATGTGGCTCCACGAAGACGGCGGTCTAGACGATCGCCCACTCCTCCGAAGAGGAAAAGATCAACACATAGTCCTGCTCCTCATCACTCTGAAAGGCAAGAGAGGAAACAAAGGAAGAAAAGGGCTAGGAAGAAATCACTCTCTTCTCCTTCTTCTTCATCTTCCTCCTCTTCTGACGAAAGTTATGGCTATTCTCCTAGAGAATACAAGAGGGGAGTACATCTCAAATCATTTCCTGCATGGTGAAGGTCACAAAAGCTACAGAAGTTCAAGGAGGGAGGAAAGAGTATCTCTTTTCTCACCTATGATGGCACCTTTGGTGCTACCGACAAAGCGTTGGCCTTCATCCAGCAATTTGATGCGGCCTTTGGAGACGAGGGCTTCACAGATTCCTCCAAGCTACGCCATGTAGCTATGCACTTCCAAAAATCAGCTCGTCAATGGTGGGCTAGCCTTCATGGCAATGGTGAATCCCCAAAGACATGGAAAACCCTACGAGTTTCCATCATGAAGCAATTCCTTGCAAGCAATGCAAAGGACAAAGTGCTTACCGAATGTCGCATCTTGAAGCTTCTCTTCCATGAGTCTATCCACAAATATGTAGACAAGTTTTGGGATTTACATCTCAAGGCTACTGTCTTTCAAAAGATAGACTTTGCCAAGCAAAGGCAGCAATTTTGTGCGGGATTACCTGAAAAGATGGCCGAATACATTAACTCTCAACGGCCTAGTACTATTAGCGAAGTAATCCATCACACCATGGTTTCTTCACGCATCAATTTCCATCAAGGGGCTAGACGTAATGTCAAGCCCATGGAGAACAAAGGCAAAAATGAAGCAAAGGGGAAAACCAATGTTCAAAATTCTTCCCAAGGCACTTCCAACAACAACAACAATAATCGGTCCAAGGAGAAGGGAGTTTACAAAGGTAAAAACAAACTCTCTCTTGAAGAGCTTGAAGCTTTTTGCAAGGACCATAAGTGTTTCAAGTGTAGGGAGCAAGGACATGGCTATCATTCTTGCCCCAAGAAGAATACTTGCAATGATACTCCTAGGGCTTCCACCATCAAAGCTCCAAAAGAGGATGCTCATTGCAAAGGCTCATCACTCTCCTATGCTTGGGGAAAGGTAAGAGAGCATGATGCATTCATCTTGTTTGACCCTAACTCTACTCACAACTTCATATCAATGGAGTTGGCCACCAAGTTGGGCATTCAAACTTTCGAGATGGCAGATATGGTAACCGCTGACACAGCTTTCAAGGGACAAAAAGCCTCTGTTACTCCCTTGATTGCGAAGTTGAGGCTTCATGTCCAAAGCTATGTCGACAAAGAAGACTTTTCCATCTCTCCTCTCCAACATGAGGATGTTATCTTAGGGGCACCATGGTTTGATCGCATGGCTGCCAATATGAAGTTCCCTGAAAGGAGAATTTACTTCACTTATAGGGGAAAGAATATGTATATAGATGCTAGTGAGCGTGGTCGCACTATTCCACTTGTAAATTCTCCTAGTTTTGATAAATCAATGAAGAGCTCAGTTTCTGCGTATATGATTTTTGTCAAAGAGTCTCCAAAAGATCCTAATGTTTCATCAAAAGTAACTGGTAGAAATCAAGAAGAGTTAGAATTCTCTAATTTTCTAAAAGGATCCCAAGATGTGTTCATCGATGATATCCCTATGGACTTAACCTCCAAAACAAGGAGATGATGACCATCGCATTGAGCTCCTTCCTGGAAGCTCACCACCTAACAAGCCTCCTTATTGAGTCTCAGAAGCTCAACAAGAGGAGATCATGAGGCAAGTACAAGAGCTGGTAGACAAAGGGATGGTAAGGCCTAGTTACTTTCCCTTTTGTTCTCCAGTCCTTTCAGTGCAAAAGAAAGATGGTACATACCACATGTGTGTGGACTATCGAGCATTAAACCATATCACTATCAAAAACAGATTTCTCGTGCCTCGGGTAGAAGATCTATTTGATAAGCTACAAGGCTCTACCTACTTCAGTAGGATTGACCTTAAGAGTGGCTATCATCAAATAAGGATATTGGATGAAGATACCTTAAAGACCGCGTTTTGCACAACGTTTGGTCTTTATGAATATCTAGTCATGCCTTTTGGTTTGACTAATGCACCAGCTACATTCAATCATCTGATGGAGAAAAATTTTAGACCATACCGCAAATTCACTGGAGTGTTCTTTGATGATATCATCATCTACTTCAAGTCTTTGGAGGAACATAAGCAACATCTCCAAGTGATTTTTCAAGCATTGAGGGAGAATAAGCTTTTTCTCAACCAAAAGAAAAGTGAATTTTTCCTTCAAGAGTTTCAATACTTAGGTCATATTTTCTCTCAGGATGGTATCCATATGGATCCATCGAAGTTAGAGGTAATAAAATCATGGCCTAACCCAAGGAATCTACATGATCTAAGAATCTTTATTGGTATGTGTGCATATTATAGACGCTTCATAGCAAAATTCTCTCGAGTAGCAGGACCACTACACTACTTAACTAAGAAGAACGTTAAGTATGTATGGAGTGCTAAAAGGAGCAAAATTCTCTTGATAAGCTCAAAGAGATACTTACTTCCCAAACAGTGCTCGTAGTTCCGGATCTCTCAAAACCATTTGAGGTCCAATGTGATGCTTGTGGTGATTGCGTTGGAGCAGTTTTTCTTCAAGAAGGGCATGCCATAGCATATGAGAGCCGAAGGCTCAATACTGATGAACGAGTCTTGGGCATTTATGAGAAATAGCTTTTAGCTGTTCTATATGCCCTAGACACATGGAAGCACTACTTATTGGGGACTCCATTCATTCTACAAACCGACCACCAAAGTCTCAAGTATTTCATGACGCAAACCAAGCTTTCCGACAAACAAATGAGGTGGGGAAAAAAAAATTCGCAATTTAATTTTCATATTGCTCACATTGCTGTAAGCACAATCAAGTGGCCAATGCACTTTCATGACAACCAAAAGTTAATGCGGTATCTATAACTACTCACAATGATCTATCTTCTATGATAGATGAATATGCTACCGACCCTGACTATAGAGACATAATGTCAGCCCTTGCTTTGGGGAAGAAAGAGGAACCTTTCACCTTGTAGGATGGTTATCTTCTCCACGGAAATAGGCTATGTGTTACGCATTCCTTTCGTGATAAAGTTATGTATGAATCCCATGCTCCTCCATATGTGGGGCATGGAGGTATTCAACCTACTCTCTGAGGAGTACAGACATACTTCTAATTGCCTACCATGAAAGTGGACATACAAGAGTATGTTTCAAAATGTGTAGTATGCCAAAAGACCAAGTATGATAGAGGGAAGCAACCTGGATTACTCAAGCCATTGCCTATCCCAAATTCACCATGGGAGAGTGTATCCATGGATTTCATCTTTGGATTACCCAAGCCTATCCATGGGAATACGAGAATATGGACAATAGTAGACAAGTTTATCAAACAAGCACATTTTATTCCTATCAAAAAGACTATTAAGGCACATCAAATGGCAACTCTCTTCATATCTCAGATTTTCAAGCACCATGGATTACCCACATCCATTGTGTCAGATAGAGATCCTAGAATGACCAGTAATTTCTCTTTGAAAATCTAGAAACAAGATTGAATTTCTCTTTGGCCTATCACCCACAAGTGGATGGCCAAAGTGAGATAGCTAATCTTACGATACTCGATCTACTCAACACTTATGTTACCAAAGTAGATCAACGATCACAATGGGAAAAGTACTTACCTCTTGTAGAGTATACCTACAATAATATTGTACATACTTCTATGGGAAAAGCACCTTTTGAGGTCACTGAGGGAAGACCTAAAAGTCCCTTGCTACTCAAAGTACATGGGAAGATCTTCGCTGCGGATGAGCTACAAGAATCTTTTCAAAAGATTAAGGAGGCTATATCCATCTCTCAACAAAGGCTACTGTTGGTAAGCACAGAAGAGCCTTAATGTTCAAAGAAAATGATTGGGTCTTACTCAAGTTTCCTAAGTCTCAATTAAGGCAAACGACGGACAAAAATCCTACGGGCCATCAAAAGTATTATGCTAAACTAGCAAAAAGATACTATGGTCCTTTCCAAATCTTGAAGCCCATGAGACGGCTTATCAACTCAAGTTGCCCAACCATTGGCTCATACACAATTCCTTTCATGTAAGCCTACTTAAGCCCTACAAAGTAGAGCCACCAACTCAACCAATTATTGAAGACCCTCTCGAAGTTGAAGACCAAGAAGAGGTGCCACAACCCGAAGTTGTCCTTCGGCATGAAGACAAGGTACTACGACATGGTAATATTATCCGATGGTATCTTATTAAGTTCAAAAATTATCCTTTCAAAGATGCTAGATGGATGCACGGAATACAACTTAAGGATAGTATGAACCTTGTCAATCCTTACAATGCTACATTACAGTAAGCAAATGTACAAACTTCTTTTAAATGACTCATGTTTTTCTCTGATAAGACTAGCCCGCTTTTCAATTGTGCACAAATTTAACTAATATGCATGCTTAGAATCATGTTTGTGATGACGACGTCTCTCAAACACTAAGTAGAATTTTTCACTCTACTTTGGGAGAATGAAATGGACTAAAGAGCACACATGCTTGCGGCAGCTATGTCTCCCAAGCACCAAATGGATTAGTCATCCATCTTGGAAAGATATCGTAGGGTAAAAAGGGATCCTCTACCCGCTAAGTAAAATTGACTAATGAATAAGGTTTTATCTCTTCTATCTCATAGTTGAGGACGACAATGATTTCAAGAGAGAGGTAATGTCATAAAATCTAATATCTAATATCTAACCAACCCAAATGATTTTCTCATATTAAACTGATCACTTAATGTGGGAGAATAAACGGGAACAAGTGTTAAGATATAGACATGTGCTTATAGATCTATCTCAACACGGGGCCAATGGTAAAGGGGCCCAAATGAGAGATGTTCTATCAAAGAGCAAGGCTAACCAATGGAGCATACCTTAGGGTTAGCTTCATTGAAGACCTCAAATAATGTGTGTAAAAGTCCTTTGACCTTAGATAAGCTTGATGCGGGAACCCGACCCAGCTCGAGGTGCTAGTCCTACTTGTCATGCTTGATGACTGAGGTGCTTGAGGTGCTTGATGATTGAGGTGCTTGAGATGCTTGAGGTGCTTGATGATTGAGATGCTTAAGGTGCTTCACATGCTTGAGATGCTAGGGTTGCACTTGAGGTGAGAACCCAGCCCAAGCTTAAAGTGCTTAAGGGCCAAGCTTGTGGTGGGAACTGGGCCTATGCATGAGGGGCTTGAGGTGTCAAAAAGTCAAATATTCAATCCCTACAAGGAGGGGGCGAGCCCTACATGAGGGGGGATGAGAGAGAACACCCACACACTCACACAAGGCATGCATGGTACAAAGAAAGCAGAAGGGACACTTGTCAAGTTCCTCCTCATGTTGCCCTCATGGTGTGCCTGAAGCCTATTGGTTTGCCACCCAAGGGGTCCAATGATAATTTAGGATATTTAATTAATTGATTTTGCATTTATCAAGTCCTCTCTCTCAAAGGGGAAAGGGGGACACTCATCTCAAAGCTACCCTTGCTGCTTGTAATGCTTGCTGCTTGTGATTGGCTAGGCCTGGAGGGGTCCAAAGAGCTTCAAGCATGAGCTACAAAGGGGGGTCGACCCAAGAGCTTCAAGCATGCGCTACAAAGGGGGGTCGACCCAAGAAAGCTATGAGGTTGCTTAGAAGGTATACTCACCCACACACACTCACAAACACTCTCATTGTGTGCTATGCAAAGTGCAAGAGATCCCTCTCCTTCTCCAAGCAAGTAGAGGTTGAGAGCCTACACCAACACTCTTGGATATGGAGTGAAAATCCAACCAAGAGCCATGCCTCAATGCTTAAGCTTTCCATCTCCTTCTTCTTCATTACTATGCTATTATGTATGCTAGCAAGAAAGTTATGATAAGTGAGGAACTAATTCTTTCTCCTATTAAATGTTTCTTCTTCCTCTTCCCTACCCTCATTCCCTGCTAGCTCTCTCCACCTTCGAAGGTGTTTGAGGTCTTGGGACTGAGTCTTGGGATAGTTAAAGCTTTGTTCAATTTTATGTTATGATTGTGATGCATGAATCTTTCCATCTTCATTGCATCACCTAGGTTACAAGGAACACAAAGATTGTATTGTAACAAGTCTCTCTTAATGGGAGAAATCATAATACAAATGCCTATTGGAGGGGGGACCGGCTCCACATAAATCTGGTCCTCAACTGTTGTCATGTTCTCTAAATTCTCTCTCTTGCAAAAGTATTGCTCATGCCAAGTTAACTAATTGCTATGATTATGTTGCTATCTTCAATTATGTTCACCCACTATGCTCACAAAGTCATTTCTCAAAAGCACTCTCATTAGTTTCCACTACTCTCAAGTTAAATAGGCCAATTCCATTACAGCAACAAACACGACTGCAATGTGACAACTAGGGAGGGAGTAGGAAGCGTGAGAAGGAGAGAAGTGAGCGCCGTTAGCTCACGCTGTGTATTTCATTATCCAAAACTTGAAATTAACTTACGAAAATTGTCTTTTATACCTTAGCCAAGGTTTTTGGTGGTCAAAACTAATAATCTGGGAGCTCTAACTAAAGATGGGTAGTGAAAAGTTGATACAATCTGGAAGCTTGCAGCCCCGGCTCATATATTACAAAGTTTATCCGAAAAATAGGAGTTACAATATTCCCAATTTATCAAAATATTAAGTGTTTTTACAATGAGAGCTCCCAAAAATGGTATCCGAGTTAACTTGCTACTAATATTCCCCCCTCCTTGCCTGTGTCATCCCTTGACATAGCTTTATGGGCTGAAATAGTCTTCGAGTTGACGACTGGCGATGCGGTCTTTAACCACATTTAGAGCCTTTTCATATCTGATCTTTCTCTCTTTATCTGGCACCTGCAAAAACTGCATAGTGACTGTTTTTAAGCTCAACAGCAGCGTAGCCTACAAATCTCGAAGTCAGGTTGCTGATCACTGGCCCAAATATCTTCGTTCGCCAAGTGAAGAACCCTGTGTAGAACGCTTCCTCAAATGCCAACATATTGTCAAAAGGTAAGAACATACGTCGGGCGTAGAAGCCGTAGAGGACTTCTTCGGAAGGTTGACCAGTGAGATCGTAACATAAACCTTTATTACCCTCAAGGAATGACATCCACAGGGTGCCTGCTTACTCTGGCTCATGAAATACTTCGATACAGGTGAGCAGCATTCGGCAGACTTTACATAGCATCACACCTGATAGATCCGGAAGACTTTTGAAGAATGTCACGGATCCCGTTAGGGTTTTCACCATGTATTCTTATGTCGGAGGTCCCTTTTCTGGAGCAGGCACTCTTGGGTAGTTAAGCCAGGTTGGCCGCTGCTTTGTTATTGCCTCATGTGCTTTCTAGGTCCTTACTCTTGGTACGGACAAAAAGTGGGATCCTTTTGAAGTGCTGGAGGTGCTCTTGTGAATAGAATCAGATACCTTGGATTCTTGTTCGACCAGCTCAGCCTCCACTTTGGGTGGTCTTCATCTACGCCTTCTACTTGCATGTCTTTGTAAAGCCTCTCTTTGACTTGGAGCAACTCTACCTTTATCAAAGGATATGACAGGGATTGTTGATGCCATTGTGCATTGATTTGATTGGGAGTGAGTTGAGTAACATTGACAGAGTGAATAACTCTCAACTCCCAATGCATCACTGCTTTCCACTGCTCATCCACCTCCTGGGTAATCTTCTCTTTGAGTGCATCTTCCTCAGCTTTTGACAGCTAGACCATTGGCACTGTATAAGCTTATGTTAATTGTACATGGAATTCCTCCTCGCCACCTAGCCCTTTTGCTGGCTGTGTCTCCATTTTAGTGAAAGAAATTGAGGGAATATCTATCTGTGGCTGTTCTGACGTTCCTGCTTCTTCTTGCGTTTTTGGCCATCCATCTCTCAGCAGCAGCTGGTTGACTCTTTTAAGCTCGGTTGTTTCTTTTAGCAGCTCTTCTTCTCATTCCACCCTCATTAAAGCCAGGTCTCTGCATTGAGACTACTCTAGTTGTAGCTCTAGCTCAAGGTCTCTGTTCTTTTTCTCTAATGCTTTGTACACTTCATTTGTCCCTTTGATCGAGTCTACTGCGGGATTTTTCGTATTTGCCGCAAAAAAGTTGCTTGATCATTTATTCTCTACTCTAAGTATTGTAGGGAGGTGTTCGCGACATCTAACTGCACTTGAATCTTCTGAACTAACAGGTTGTAGTTAGAATTTCGTTGGTAACTTCTGTTAGTTGTTCATCTTTGGCTTTGCAAGCATTTGACAACTTCGTAAGAAGTTTACCTAATTCCTCTATCTCCTTTTGTTGTTTATCCCTTGCTAGCTGATGTTGTTTAGCTTCAGCTTTCAATACCATCACTTTCTTTTGTAGATCGGTCATGACATTTAATCTGTCTAGCCTTTGTGTTGCAGCTAAGTGCTACTGATCAGAGTCTTTTCGTCATATCCTGCATTTGCCTTGCATATTCGTTGACTTACAGGATTACCTCATCATTTGATTGCCAATCTTCATTTCTTGCTAGCTGCCTAGATGTCTCAGTAGTCTCTTGTGTCTCTCTCGGCTGCATCGTGGTGGCTGGTTGTTCTTGTCCTTGAGGCTGTGGTTGGCCTTCGTGTACTTTATCATCTTGAGGCTTCATAGATGCCTTGGCCGTTTCGTGCTGTGTAGAGGTAGAAGGTGTTTCTCTATTCCATGTTCCTGTGTTCACTCAAACCTTGTGATATCCTCTGGTGCAGGACTCGCTGCCCTTTCCGGCTCTGGTTCTTGTTCTTTGTGTTGCTCTTGTGTAGAGGCTGCCTGTTGTGCAGATTCTGCTACTTCTTTTTGTTCATGCTCTGTTTCTTTTGTGGGCTCAGTTTTTGTGGTTCTATCTGCTGCTGATGATGGTGGTGGGCTTGGTATGGGGTGATCATGCTACTTTGGAGCAGGTGAAGAAGGTCGGGGAGACATGTCACTTTGTTCATGCTGTGCTTCTCCTTGTGCAGTTGCTTCCTCTGCTTGTTTTTGTTGCTCCGTCGCCTCTTTAGCTTTTTGTTTTGCTTCTTGGGCTTCTTTCAGCTTCAAAGATTCTGCCTCCTGATACATTCTTTCCAATAACTGTGTGGGGTCTTCGGTGTGTTTCCTAGCATGGTGCTTTGTTCTTGGTCCTTTCAGTTCAATGGGTACCCACTTTGCAGGGTCCTTGCCTTGAGCTTGGAAGCTGCATTTGTAGGAGTGCTTTTCTCTCTCAAACCTGGCCCGTTTCTGTTGCGGCTCCTCCTGATGTGCTGCCACTACTTTTCTTTTCATTTCCTTGATACGTGCCCTTCTTTCCTCATTATAGGAGCTTTCACTACTATGCCGTTCTGGCAAGCTCTTAGAAGATTCTTCATCAGACTTGTATGTTCTTTTGGTAGATCTTGTGGCTCGACGGGAAGGTTGTGCTGAACAATCCAAGTGTTTTGATCTGGGGCAGGTGGCAAGTTGTCTGCCATGCCGATAGCATGGTAGGCAATTCTTGTGAGATTCTCTAGTGCTCCCACATATGTTATTTTACCTTCTTTCTTTGTCCCTTTCAGTCTGGACAACACGTATTTCACGTGGTCGATTGGTTGCCTGGTTGTCAACTTGAGAACTTGTGTAAAAGTGGTTGCAACCGCATGATTGGGTGTTGTGTACCTTGGTGGTCTCTTGGCGAGGAAATGGAAGTGCTGACGATACATTCTTGCAGGTTCTTCCACCTATTTCTGGATGAGATCGACAAATGTCGCAGCGACGGTTTCCTTGGTGAAGGTTTCTGTCATCTTTCTATCTCTTGCCCTCATGGTCATTCCCTCTGTCAGCAATTTGAGAGCTTCAGTGACTATCTCTTTTGCAATCACCACTTCGACTTTGTTCCCTTGCTGGTTAGAGATTTGGGCGGTTCCATCTTCTTTGATTGTGGACAAGAGCTCATAAGCTTTTTGGAAATCCACTCCTCATGGCTCTTGCTCGTAAAACTCTCTGAGCCCAAGCCTTTAGTTGGCTTCTTTTGTCTCGGGCTTTGCGGCGACATCATAGACTTCTTTTGGTAGAAGTTGTAGTTCTACTTGATGTCCTTCTTTGCTCTTGAATCTGCCTGTGAACACTGTGGTGTTATGCTCTTCAAGCTGTTCTTTCAACAGGTAGGTTGCTTTGGCAGTCTTGACTAAATTGGGGTCCAGTTGGTATGGTGGTAGCTCTTGCAGCTTCTCCTTTTGTGAGAGCTTCTTCTTGGCCTTCTCTGCAGGTTGCATGGATCCCCTCATGTCTCGTGTGAGACGGCGCTGAAAACAGGTGACTGTGGACTCCGAAAAATATGCACGAAGAGGGTCGAAAGGCTCTCTCTCCAAAGGCAACAAGTGGAAATGAGGTGATTTTAGCCTACCTTGGGTATCTATACCCGGACTTCCCTGAACCATTTTTCCCCAGATTCCCATGTTAGTCCTACTAGGCTGTGAAATCTATGTTAGACTCAAAAATTTCCCCAATCAGATTCCTGTAGCTTATTCTGTAAGAATTCTGCAAAAATAGATCCGACCGCCTAATTTAGGCTTCCCGCTTCCATGTGCCAATTTGATTGAAATTTTTTGTGCTTGTCCACCTTGTCTTTCTTATTATCGCCATGTCTTCAGTTTTTCCATTTGAGCTCCTTTGCTATTTATTATTAATTTTTGACCTGTTTATTGGAAAAATCAAAGAAAATAACAAAATGTGCTAAAAAAGCAAAGTGAAAATCCAATAATTAAGAAAATCCATTGAAAAATATAGCTTTATTGCTTTTTGTTGGATTTCTCTATTTTTAAGTCTCAATATCAAGAAAAATGATGAAAAATAACCAAAAAGGACTAGTTTTTAATGATTTTCTGATAGTATATACACTATTTACACTCTTCGGGGAGATATTATCGGTAAAATTTTCCCTGTTAATGATTTAGAAGCGCATTATTAGGTAATTTTGCAAAAAATCACACGTTAACATCAAACTTTTTCCTCCCTCTTCAAACATTGCCCTTAATTACTTAGTATTGTTCCACCCCTCCTAGATGGTGTACTCCGGGACGCCTGTGTGCATGGGTGGAACAATCGTTTCTATGCATAGCCTTGGTTGGCTCTACCATGCTTGGAAGATCAATGCAGTTCAAACCATTATATTGTGCAAGAGTTGGGTCTCGAGTAATTAACTCAAGGGTTTCTGATGTCGAGGCTTTCTGATGTTGTCTTCCAAAGAGAAAATCTTGTAACATGTGTGCTCTTTGCTTGATTGTACCATCAGGATGCTTTAGCAATATTATTTCCTAAGCTTTTGGTATCAATAATGACTGTTGTTGAGCTTTGACCTGCCATTGATATCTTGATTTGTCTTAGTCAAAATGGTGTGGTTGAGGTTTCTAAGACTTAACTCTCCATTGCTTGATTGGTTTTCTAGTTTGCGGAGAAGATAAGTGCTCTTTTTTCTTCCAAATCCATTTTGTGTTAGGTTCCTTTCTTGAAGATGCTCGTCTCTGTGTTTTGACCTTTGGAACCGTCTTTAGTATTGTCGAATGATATTTTGGGCACCCAGATTTGAATCGGCTTGTCCTTAAGCTGTGCTTTTGGTACCCAAATTTTCCTGACTCCTTGCATGCTACTTGTAGCATTTACTTGTCGATAGGATGGAGAAGATTGATTACTTCGTGGTTTGCTTTGCTGGTAATTGCCTTTCCATTCCTCCTTGCTTGGTGCAATTGGAACAATGAGTTGTGTGCCTTTAGGTGATAGCTTGAGTAGATTGGTATCCGAATCTGGTACTGACTTGTATGTCCGTATCCATGGAATTCCAAGAATCATTGTCTCATTCATGTGTTCATCTGGTAAGCATATAAATTGATGAGAACATGAACATCCGTGTACTATCACATTCAAGTTGACTAATCCCAATGTTGGTGTTGGGTTCGTGTTGCATCCTTTGATAGTCGCTATTCCTATTTCCAGAGACTGACTTGTTGCCTTCTTGTACGTGGAATAACTGACTACATTTACTCTAGCTCCTGTATCAACCAATGCATTTGTCCTATGATTGTTGAGTAGTCTTTGATACGAAGGTCCATTCCATCTAACCATTCATCATCTATTGCCACTACATCTTTCTGCAATTCCCATTGTCGGACATCTATCTCCAGTGTGTTGATGGGAATAGGTATTTGTTGATTCTTGAGAGCAGCTTTCCTTTTGAGTACTCGAAGCCGAGCTTCCTCCTGGGCTTCATCAATAACCTGTTGTCGTTTTATCTTCCTTTGCTTGGCTGCATGCATTCTTTCTAGTAATTCATTGGTTAGTGGCAAATTGTACTTCTTTAAACGAACATCCACAAATCCAATTAGCCATTGGTTCACCATCTAGAGTGGACAACTTAACTGCTCCACTTGGAGATACATCTTCGATGATAAACGGTTTTTTTTTCCTTTTTTTTAAACTTAGGAATGTGTTGCTTAACGGAATAGAATAAAACTCGGTCCCCTTTTTTTGAAGATTTTTGTAATTATATGGGAATCCAGAAATTGTTTTTGTTTTCACTTTTGTGTATAGCTATGAGCTACCGCTGTCAGTCTTTGCTCATCTAGCTTCTCTAAATTTTCAAGTCTCTCTAACAATTCATGATTAGTCACTCAAGATCCTTAGCTACCCTTAGTGTCAGCAATAGAAACTCTATTGGCAATATGGCATCAAGACCATAAACAAGGTTAAAGGGTGTAGCATTTAAAGCTGTTTTAAATGAAACTCGATAAGCCCATAGAGCTGCATGGAGATTCATTTCCCAATCTGTCCTTCCTAAACTAATCACTTTAGTCAATACCGAGCTAAGATTTTATTTGTATGCCCAGCTTGTCCGTTTGCTTGTGGGTGATAGGGGCTGATTTATTATGGATGAACATAAATTCATTAAGAAAATACTCGATTACCTCATTAAGGAAATGAGTTCCCCTATCACTGACAATTTCTATTGGCAGTCCATATCTCGTGAATACATACTCATATAACAATGCGCCAGTGGTTCTGGCATCATTCTTTTGAGTTGCTTTAGCCTCGGACCATTTAGTCAAATAGTCCGTAGCTACAATGATATATTGAGTCTGGGTTCTATAAGCAGGTGGCTCTATTGGCCCAACAAAGTCTATACTCCATTTTGCGAAAGCTCTAGCTCCCATCATTGGTCTTAAGGGCATGCTATCTACTCTTGTTGGAATTTTTGCTCGTTGACAAGCATCACATCTTCGAACATATTCTTTGGCATCTGCAAAAAGTGTTGGCCACCATATGTCCTCCATTAAGATTGCTCTTGTGGTGGTCTCACTAGAAAAGTGACCTCCAACTAATCCAGCATGTGCTTCTTCTATAATCGGAATATATTCGTCTTAGTTTGCACAAAAACGCAAATGTTGATCCTTACTCTCCGATACAATTGGTTTCCAATAAGAGCATAGTCTCTTGCTTCAATTTCAATTTCTCTTTGATGGTGTTTACTCATATCCTCAGGAAATGTTCGACTCGAGAAGTAAGTAACTAGATAGTTACTCCACTTAGGAACAGGCGACATTTGGAACAATGTTACATGAGGTATGGGTGTTTGTTTTTGACATTGAGGACAATCCTTTACAAAAGAGCGAACATCACTCCTCATAGTTGGCCAAAATACTCCAAGTCTCAAGATCCTTTGCATAGTTTGGTCTTCCGCAAAGTGAAGTCCTACTATGGAAATATGTGCTTGACTTAGGTATTGGGTTTTCTCTTCAAGATTAATACATAAGAGAAATATTCCATCTCGGTTTCTTTTGTATAGCCTACCAGCTAGTAATTGATACGTAGCCCATTGCTCGATTAATCTGATTGTAATAGGAAGTGGTATTTGCGAATCCACTTGAGCTATGGTCATCAATGATACCATATTTTTCGACCATTGAGATATCATTTACAGGGAAAACAAATATGCATCTGGTAGATCATCGTCTACTTCCTTAGGTGGTTCTCCTGAAACAATCCTAGACAAATGATCTGGTCTTTGATGAGTGGTGCCCTTTTTTACAACTACAGTGAAATCAAATTCTAGAAGAATGATGAACCATCTCACTATTCTTCATGTGTTGCATGGCTTGTTGACCAAGTATAATAAGGCTTGGTGGTCCACAAAGAACACAAATTTGTTTGCTAATAGGTAATGTCTATACTTTTTTACGATATAGATCATTCCTAATCCTTCCCTTTTTGTGGTGGTATAGTTTTTTTCCGCCATGTTCAACTATTAGCTAGCACAAGAAATAGGAAAATCAATTTTCTCGTCTCCTGGTTGAGCTAGTATACACCCGATGGAAAAATTGGAAGCATCTACATGTATGTGGAATATCTTATTCCAATCTGGTGCTTTCAATATTAGAGCTGAAGTGAGAGCTTGCTTAAGCTTCATGAAGGATTCTTCACACTCATCAGTCCATTCAAAGTGTGTAATCAAGCTATACATGGGTTTTGCAATTATAGCGTACATGTAAATGAATCGTCTGTAATATCCACAATGTCCCATGAAGGCTTGAACCCCCTTGATTGTTGTTGGTCTAGGCAAATAGGCAATAACATCAATCTTACCCATAACAGTAGCTATGCCATTTTCTGACACTATATGTCCAATAATTTTCCTTGTCTACCCATGAATGTGCACTTTTTCAAGATTTAAGCAAATCCTATAAAGTCTACATTTTTCGAATACCTTTTTGAGGTGTTCAAAATGATCAGCCCGGATTGATGAATGTACGCATAGATCGTCCATATATACTTCCAAGAATTTCCTAAGATATTCTTTAAAAGCATGGTTCATCAATATTTGAAAGGTGGCAGGAGCATTAGTTAACACAAAAGGCATAACCCAATAGGCAAAAATACCCCATTTCGTTGCAAAAGCAGTTTTATGATGATCTTTTCGGTCAACCAAAAGTTGTGAGAGATACCCCTCCCCATGGTCTATGATCAGAATATAGAATTTACACTTTTATACAACTTCAATATACATCAGAGTTGCGAAATCATTTGTATAGGGGAGGAGTTCTCAGCACCCGACCAAGCATGGAGTTTAGGCCATGAGCCGGACTGCATCCATAGGTACCTAGCGACTAGTGCTACCCCTGAATGGGTGCTATGAATAAAAGCGTACTCAAGAAAAAATATAACATTGTGGAGGGTGAATATATGTGTACATTGCATGGCGGGAAGAGAGAGAGAGAGAGAGAGAATATAGTGGAGGGTGAATTAGAGTGCACAGAGACATGAGAAATTGACAACAGAGAATCTTTAAATGTCCATCTAAATGGAACAGGAAACCATATATTAATGCATTGACAAAATCTGGGTATACCATAACATCAAAAAATTTATGACAAAATAACTAGCAGAGCACCGGACCCTGTGAGGGATCGACCGGTCCACCCATCCACTTCCGCTCTACTACGGACAAAGAGAATTTCACTTCGCCGAGAGCGAGTCAGAACACCTCCAGCCTACCTGAGCCAGACATAGGTGAGGCCGCTTCGCCTCCCTCCATGAACCCGAGCTCTGAAAGGATCCCAAATACCAGCAGGTGGTAGGGTATCAACACCAACCATACCAGTTTAGGTGCCATGCCTCTTCGATGCCCACCATCGCGTGTTTAGGCCAAGCCAAGGCAAGATCCCCGAGCATTATCCGTATAGATGAGCCTAACAAATACGGATTGGTCGTGCCTCACCCAAGTAGGGTGGACAGCTCACCGTGTAGATGAGCCTAACAAAAAGAAGAAGACCTAGGAAACACCCCCGATCCAGCAAAGCCCCAGGTCAGCGACCCTTTAGTCTAAGGCTAAGCGATGTAGGTGATCCTAGTCTTGTAGCGATGCTGCCATGAGAAACACATGAGTCCAATCACAAGAGAACTTCCTAGATGCACAAACAAATCCTTTTCCAAACAGTTAGACTGTACAGGGTCTCTACCCTTACACGTCTACCATAAACCATCTTGATCACTTCACGATCCAATCCAAAACCCATAAATCATAAACCATAATCCAATCACATCACACGGGTGAGCTCTCCACCCTACTTGGGTGATGCACGACCAATCCTGCATAACCACTTTAGAACATAACATGGCTGCAAAAATTTCAGCAACATAACTCAATCCAGAAAAAAAACCATAAGCCACACCGGCTTCCACCATAAAATATCAACCATAATCCATGAGGGAATCTCAGCCCTTAACCATAAATCATAATCACACTGAACCAACTCCCACACTTGGAGTTTGACATATCCCCTACAATCAATCAAAGTCTACACACATGTGACCCTTAAGATGTGATTCTTTCATGCATAAAAAAGTGTCCGACCAGCGACTAGTCATGATATAAAAATCCAACTTTTACAACATCCAACCATGCAAAGTTGATGCACCACATCCACACTTCACCACTCTAGCACATAGAGCTAGTTTTGACCTAGAAAGGTGGAAAGAAATCATAACCATGCATATGAGGTATCCTTATCAATCCATGAGTTCCCATACATCATATGATGACATTCCAACACCATAATCCTGATGCAACACTACTCCGACCTTTAGGTCAACCATAAACTATAACTTCACACTATAAACTTTTTTGACATTTTTGGGAGCATGCAAAACATGCAAATGAAAGTGTTTGACCTCAAACCAATGCATCAAGTTCATCTCTATAATGTAAACTATCACTCCATCACGTCACTTTGACCATATGATACTCACACAACAAACGCTAACCTCCAAAAAAGTCACTTTATTCCTATCTGCCTATGCAGTGTCAAGAAGTCCGCGGTCTTGCCAGGAAGGCACCGGGCCTCTTGCTGTGAGAGTTTGTGAGGAAACTCAAGGGTTATGAGAAGGAGCTAAGATGTAGATAACATAGCTTCTAGAGCTAAAGAAGAAATGTATCCAAAGAAGCCGCTCACTTTCCCTTACAAACACACACATGATGGAGAGAACTCATGAAAGATAGTCAAAACAAAACAAAAATGAAAACATCGAGATTAGGATCATATTGTATCATGGGTAGGATAAAAGGGTTAATGGATGAGTTAATGATATTTAATCTTTGTTGTCCAAATAAGCTACGGATTGCTCTTTGGAACTATAGCTTTGTGCTTACTATAATGTATATGTTTTGTCTAGCGATTGGGATTAGTTGTGAGTACAAATCCTCTTGATTCATAATAAAATAACCACATTCACATCAAAAGAGAAGTCATAGTCAATAATAGGTAGTATGATGGGATCTGGTGAGAGAAGTATTTCGCTGAGCCTTTCAGGACCAAATAGAAACACTATGCGTTGTTGAAAGTGAATCTTTCGACTAATCCAAATGTTGACCCTAATAGATTGCACAGAATGAAAATGAAAGAAATTGCCTCCATGTGGATTATGGTTATTCATCAATGATATACTTAGTATGTTCAAAGATAAAGGTGTGAAAGAAGTGAAAGGAGAAGAAGAAGAGAGTTTCTCTCCCAAGCCCTATTGTTGCCCTTCGGCAATAAGGATACTGCGGGGAGAGAAGTACCTATAGCAAGGAGATTCTAGAGTTTGTGGAAGAGAATGAGAACCTTAAGAGAGAGAGATGCTTGTGAAAGATGAAGATATAGTTACTAACCTTGTGCACATAATTGTTTCCCGCAAGAAGGTTGTGCCCGTTACATTGACAAGATTGCTGCTTGAATACCTTCCAATGAAACAATTAGGACATAACAAGAGAGATGAAAGGAGGAGTAAAGATAGAATTAGAGATAGATCTAAGTGTGGTGGTGGTATTAAAAATAGATAATGAGAAGATAGAGTTAGAGACAAGTATTGGACTAGATATGCAAATGAAAGAAAAACTAGCAACATATATCTTACATGAGAGCAATCGTCACCACCTTAATGGAGAGAGAATATGAGGCAAGACTTCAGCCTTTCTTCAAGAGAAAGTGTGGCACTAAGATGAGTGTGTCACTATGGAATTGAGCTATTCTCACTCACTCATAACTTGCCCCCAATGAAGAGAAGGTTGCCCTTTTTATAGGTGAGGGAGCCATATTTTACATAATCACTTGATCAGGCTAAAGAATTAGCCCAAATCAAATGTTCTTTGGATATTTCTAAAAATGTTCAATATTAGGACTCAAAAATATCATGAAATTCAGTATTGTTGGTCGTTGAGGCTCCATGTGGGTGCATGATGTATGTGGGCCCCACCTAGGCATCTTTTGTGTGGCTCCAGCAGGGGGTCCCAACTTGTGTGTTTTGTCCTTCAAGGCATCTTTGAGGTGTCACATTCACATTCTTGTGTCTTTTATCCTCCAAATATCTTATTTTATAGAAAAAGACCAATATTACCTCTTTTCATTTGATTCACCTGTTTACCAGTGTAGTTGTGAGAGGATTTTTCACTGTTTTCCCTGTAACTTTTGACCTGTAACTCGGATTGACATGCTTCAAAAAGAAAAATTGGCCTACTAAAAGAGCTTGACTTGGTTTTGGCCTTTTCTCCAGGCCCTTAGGTCGGGATTTTCAAATTGGGATGGTCCAAGAAGCTTTGGATCTTCCTTTTCATAAAGTCTTCTAGTAGGCCCTTCCCTCTTGTATATATCCAAGAAGGTATGCATTATTGAAGGGTTATATTATTAAATAAATGTGAAAAGCAGAAAATAATTTATATATGGTAGGGTATGGCTGAGATATTAGAAGAAATATACAAATGCTTTTCCCCCAGACAAAAAGAGGCACAATCATTGATACTTCTCTTGCAGTACTTTCTAATAATAATGTACATTTATATTACTTCAAAGGTAAATACTAAGGTATAGTAGAAAGTTTTTATTTATGCATATGAGTATTATATGAAGTATACTTATCGTCAAAAAGTCACAAGATAAATCGTTTAATGCCCGTTCCCACTATATACGTGCCACAGCACGACAGCGGTTCAGAATGTTTAACCATATACTTTCATGTAAGTTTAGGGCCATCTAATAATTGAATTCAAATCACCATAACAAACCATAAAACATATCAAAACGGCTCGGTTAACTCACGACGTCATATGGTATCCCCCTTTGATAGCACTCCCACGCGTGTAGGTAAAACTGAAAATACAGTGATTAATAACTCGCATTCCTGAAATGATAACGGAGACCTAAATTCATTTATCATCAAGTTTTATCAAGATTTTCAATTGGTTAAGTGGGCTTGCCCATCCGGTGAATGTATATAGTAGTTCTCCAAGGAGCCTGGAGACAAAAAATTTGGTTATGTAGTGGGCAGCAATCTGTTTTTTGACCATATCTCTTAAGTTGTGAGTGTTTTTCACATGACACATAAGAGAGAAAATGTTCTAAATGATGTGTTTTATCTATGGCATAAAGGATTCGGACTGATTCATAACAGTTTGTGATTTATGACCAAAACAGTATCCTACCGCTTCTTTGACGTGAAACGAAAAGCGCTTCTTCATGCACATGTGTGACTATAACGCATCACGTGCATAAATCAATGGGTAAACATGATGAAACAATCATGAGACAATCTCGTATGTACTTGGTTAATCCGTATATACACTCGTATACCAAAAACAATCACCGAGAGGGTGACTACGTAGAAAAACGACATAGAGAGAGAGAGAGAGAGATGATGATGACTATGAAGTTTATGGTTTCTCACCGTGCTTTTGGATTGATTTGGGGTTGTCAAACGGCTTTTGCTTTGCCACAAGAGAGCGGTGATGAGAGCTACGTAGAGTTATTTGCCACGAAAACTTGCGGAGAGCGCGTACACCGTGAAACAAGAGAGAAGATAATAAGCAATTGGAGAGAGAGTATCCTTCTTCTTCTTCTTCTTCACGAGAGAGAAGAATTTATGGAGATGGTGATGAAGAGCTTGCACCACTCCGTATATTAGATAAGTAATTCTGATGTCAAAGCGAGAGAGCTTCTGCGTCTGAGAGTGTATCTATCCTCCTCAAAGTGAAAGAAGAGAGGTCTTTATATACGCTCTCAAGGCCAAAAGCAGTAGCTAAGAATAGAGTGAGGCAAGGAGAGACAAGTTCGCGCACGTTTGCGGCTTACTATTTAAAAAAAAAATTTAAAAAAAATTTATTGAGGACACGAAATTCGATGCGCGATTTAGAGACTCTAAGAAGAAGCTTGGCTTTCAGGAAAAGAGTTCTAAACTAAGCTCCTCCTCTCTTTTCTAAAAAGACTCTTTCTTTCCTAAAAACAAGCCTTTGCTTTTTGGTGGTCAACTCTCTCACTTACCATTCAATTTTTACATTAAATTTCACCATCCAAACAGTATCTAACCAACTAATAAAAATCGTAGCTAGACTACGCCACACCATAACATCCCGACATAATTATGACTTTCCAATGCTGTCAATTCAAAATTTGACGAAATAGATATTGAAAGTTATTTTCCTTATTTTTAAAAGAGACCCAAAAATTGGGGATCTTACATACTCCCACACTTGAAAAATTTGAGATGTCCTCACCTCGACATGGATAACAAATGACTAAGCCTAAAACCTTCTATAGATATATGCTAAATTGACTATCCTATTTCTCAATTATGATCCTATCTTGGAGAGATTTTGGTTGCCATAGTATCAAATAATGTTGGAGCATTTGCAAGTCCAAATGGCACCGAAAGTTCTTCACTTTATCCTTCGTTTGTAGTAGCTGCATGAACACGAACATTTGATGGATTTCGTCCACCTCAAGCATTCTGAGTTCTATTGGCTTGGGTTCCTCCTTGAGGCTATTGATTTCCTCCTGAATGATCTGGTGTATTGAATTGTCCATTTCTTGTAAAGATTGGATTTCCAGGTCTGAAATTCCCTTGGTTTTGTGATGGTCTTTGGTTTGTGTTAGGTCCAGATTGTAAATCTCTAAAGTTCCTGTTAGTGTGTATACTTCTAGCATCATTTTGTATTGCAAGTTCTTAATTCTCTAGATCATTAAATGGACAATTCTGAGACACATGGTTAGGCTCAAAACAATTGAAGCAAAGGTGATCTTTGATTGCCCTCCTACGTAATATGGCTTCTCGAGTCTGAGGATATGAAGATCTAGAGTCATCTCCTGGTCGAGGTCTTTTATTACCATTTGATATTTCGAGCTCAATCGGTTTACCCACATCAAGAACATCTGCAAAATTTTTAAGGCGTAAGCTCTAAAGTCTAGTCTTCAAAGGATTATGTAACCCTGACACGAATCGAGCTACCTTGACCTCTTGAGTCGTCCCTACTAGAGCATACTTGACAAGGGTCAAGAAATGTTGATAGTATGATTCTAGGTCTCTCGTTCCTTGAGTACAGTCAAGAAACTCATTCATACGGTCTGAATGATAAACCTTGTTTTGATAATTCTTCTGTAATTGAGTCTTGAGATAATCCCAAGTTGTTGCATTAGGGTTGACATTATTCTCAGTACAATGGTCTCTCCATCAACGCTTGGCCGTCTTTTCAAGTTTAAACTTAGCAATGATAGCTTTGTTCTTTGCGGATGAATGAGCTAAATCAAAGTAATCATCCATGCGCTCAATCCAATCCTCAAGAACCTTGCCTACATCTTTGCCTTCTCCGCTAAAGTTTCCTAGTTGTGACTTTAGAAGCATAGCATCAATGTCACGATCAACGATAGTCGGTTGAGGTGCAATAGGGACATTGGCATTAGCAGAAACTCCATTTCCTCTAGGAGGCATGATCTATTTCTGCATCATGTCAAATTTAAAATCTTATCAACAACCTATTATATTAATCCTCTCGCATTATGAGTCAAAAAGGGTGGACGGGAGAGAAAAATTTTAACCATAATTTTCTAAGGAATGGGTAGTCATTTACTCCCCATTTAAAGTCAAGATCTAGTTTACGAGACGTTAGAAGTCATCCGCAAAGGTCATTACTAAAACAAACATTCAAATAAAATCCTTGATACACTTGTTGAACACTTCAATCACTTTACCATAACTCAAACCAAACAGTTCCACTCAAGAAGACAAGTCAAACAAGTGCCACCAACCAATGTCACTTATAGATGCATCATGAATACAATATCCTTTCTCAAACAGCAAGCATGAATGCGTGCATGGTGCATAACTACCCCGACTAGTATCAGGCTTTAGGCTATCCCTATAACCTTAAGCATTTTCTCTGATACCAGGTGAGAGATACCCCTTCCCAGGGGTCTAATGGTCAAAATATACAATTTACACTTTTATACAATTTCAATATACATCAGAGTTTGGAAGAATTTGTAGAGGGGAGGAGTTCTCAGCGCCCGACCAAGCATGGAGTTTAGGCCATGAGCCGGAATGCATCCAGAGGTACCTAGCGACTAGTGCTACCCCTGAATGGGTTTTATGAATGAAAGCGTACTCAAGAAAAGATATAACATTGTGGAGGGTGAATATATGTGTACACCGCGTTGTGGGAAGAGAGAGAGAGAGAGAGAATATAGTGGAGGGTGAAATAGAGTGCACAGTCGAGACATGAGAAATTGACAACAGAGAATCTTTAAATGTCCATCTAAATGGAACAGGAAACCATATATTAATGCAATAAAAAAATATGGATATACCATAACATCAAAAAATTTATCACAAAATAACTAGCAGAGCATCAGACCCTGTGTAGGGATCGACCGGTCCACCCATTCACTTCCGCTCTACTACAGACAGAGAGAATTTCACTTCATCGAGAGCGAGCCAGAACACCTCCATCCTACCTGAGCCAGACATAGGTGAGGCCGCTTCGCCTCCCGCTATGAACCCGAGCTCTGAAAGGATCCCAAATACCAGCAGGTGGTAGGGTATCAACACCAACCATACCAGTTTAGGCGCCATGCCTCTTTGATGCCCAGCATCGGGTGTTTTGGCCAAGCCAAGGCAAGATCCCCGACGCGTTAGCTGTGTAGGTCATTCAACCCCCGATGCACTAACCGTGTAGATGAGCCTAACAAAAAGAAGAAGGCCTAGGCAACACCCCTGATCCAGCAAAGCCCCAGGCCGGCGTCCCTTTAGTCTAAGGCTAAGCGATGTAGGTGATCCTAGTCTTATAGCGACGCTGCCATGAGAAACATAACACATGAGTCCAATCACAATAGCACTTCCGAGATGCACAAACAATTCCTTTTGCAAACAATTAAACTGTATAGGGTCTCTACCCTTACACATTTACCATAAACCATCTTGATCACTTCACGGTCCAATCCAAAACCCATAAACCATAAACCATAATCCAATCACATCACACGGGTGAGCTCTCCACCCTACTTGGGTGAGGCACGACCAATCCTGCATAACCACTTTGGAACATAACATGGCTGCAAAAATTTCAGCAACATAACTCACTCCAGAAAAAAAACCATAAGCCACACCGGCTTCAAAATATCAACCATAATCCATGATGGAATCTCAGCCCTTAACCATAAATCATAATCACACTGAACCAACTCCCACACTGGGAGTTTGACATATCCCCTACAATCAATCGAAGTCTACACACATATGATCCTAAAGATGTGATTCTTTCATGCATAAAAAAGTGTCCGAACAGCGACTAATCATGATATAAAAACCCAACTTTTACAACATCCAACCATGCAAAGTTGATGCACCACATCCGCACTTCACCACTCTAGCACATAGAGCTAGTTTTGACCTAGAAAGGTGGAAAGCAATCATAACCATGCATATGAGGCATCCACATCAATCCTTGAGTTCCCATACATCATATGATAACATTCCAACACCATAATCATGATGCAACACTACTCCGACCTTTAGGTCAACCATAAACTATAACTTCACACATATGCAAAAACAACTTTTTTGACATTTTCAGTGGAGCTGCAAAACATGCAAATGAAAGTGTTTGACCTCAAAACAATGCATCAAGTTCAGCTCTATAATGTAAACTATTACTCCATCACATCACTTTGACCATATGATACTCACACAACAAATGCTAACCTCCAAAAAAGTCACTTTATTCCTATCTTCCTATGCGGTTCGGAATGTTTAACCATATACTTTCATGTAAGTTAAGGGCCATCTAATAATTGAATTCAAATCACCAAAACAAACCATAAAACATATCAAAACGGCTGGGTTAACTCACTATGTCATACGGTATCCCCCTTTGATAGCACTCCCACGCGTGTAGGTAAAACTGAAAATAGAGTGATTAATAACTCGCATTCCCGAAATGATAACGGAGACCTAAATTCATTTATCACCAATTTTTATCAAGCTTTTCAATTGGTTAAGTGGGCTTGCCCATCCGGTGAATCTATATAGTAGTTCTCGAAAGAGCCTGGAGTCAAAAAAATTGGTTGTGTAGTGGGCAGCAATCTGTTTTTTGACCATATCTCTTAACTCGTGCGTGTTTTTCACATGACACATAAGAGAGAAATGTTCTAAATGATGTGTTTTATCTATGGTATAAAGGATTCGTACTGATTCATAACAGTTTGTGATTTATGACCAAAACAGTATCCTACCGCTTCTTTGGACGTGAAACGAAAAGCGCTTCTTTATGCACGTGCATGACTATAACGCATCACGTGCATAAATCAACATGTAAAACATGATGAAACAATCATGAGGCAATCTCATATGTACTTTGTTAATCTGTACATACACTCGTATACCAAAAACAATCACCGAGAGGGTGACTACGTAGAAAAAAAACGACATAGAGAGAGAGATGATGACTATGAAGTTTATGGTTTCTCACCGTGCTTTCGGATTGATTTTGGGTTGTCAAAAGGCTTCTTGCTTTGCCGCAAGAGAGAGGTGATGAGAGCTACGTAGAGGTATTCGCCACGAAAACTTCCGGAGAGCGCGTACACCGTGAAACGAGAGAGAAGATAATAAGCAATTAGAGAGAGAGTATCCTTCTACTTCTTCTTCACGAGAGAGAAGAGTTTATGGAGATGGTGATGAAGAGCTTGCACCACTCCGTATAATAGCTAAGCAATTCTGACGTCAAAGCTAGAGAGCTTCCGGGTCTGAGAGTGTATCTATCTTCCTCAAAGTGAAAGAAGATGTGTCTTTACATAGGCTCTCAAGGCCAAAAGCACTAGCTAAGAATAGAGTGAGGCAAGGAGAGACAAGTTTGCGCACGTTCTCGGCTTACTATTAAAATAAAATAAATTTTAAAAAAAATTGAGGACACGAATTTCGATGCGCGATTTAGAGACTCTAAGCTTGGCTCCTCCTCTCTTTTCTAAAAAGACCCTTTCTTTCCTAAAAACAAGCATTTGCTTTTTGGTGGTCAACTCTCTCACTTACCATTGAATTTTTACATTAAATTTGACCATCCAAACAGTATCTAACCAACTAATAAAAACCGTAGCTAGACTACGCCACACCGTAGCATCCCGACATAATTATGACTTTCCAATGCTGTCAATCAAAATTTGACGAAATAGATATTGAAAGTTATTTTTCTTATTTTTAAAAGAGACTCAAAAATTGGGGATCTTACAAGTTGTTTGTATCCCAAAAATCCATCTAAGAAGCTGTAAGCTTCTTTTCCTGCAACTCGTTCTAAAACATGCTCAGTGATGGAAGAGGAAAGTTGTCTCTAATGGTAGCTGCGTTCACTTTCTTGAGGTTGACACACACTCGTAATTTTCCGTTTTTCTTGGGTACTACCACAATTGGAGACACCCAATTTGTGTGTTCAATTTTATAAATGAATTTGGCTTCCTTTAGTTTTTCAATCTCATCTTTGATCTTCTTGGCGAATGTTTCATTGTATGTGTATGGCCTTTGTCTACTTGGTTTCGCATCATCTCTCATGGGTATGGTATGTTGACAGATTTCTGGATCAACACCCTTGAGATCCTTGTAAGACCAATCAAAGATATCTCGGTATTCTTTTAGTAAGCTTAACAAAAGCTCTTCTTCTTCTTCTGTCAGGTCATTTGCAATGTAGGCAGGTCTATGCTCTTCTCCTGGTTCAGCCAGATCTATCTTTTTTGCATTTTCAGGCCCTTCGTAGGACTCGCCCTGTTTTCGTAATTCTCTAACAGGTTGTTCGACTATGATTTTTCGATCTTGGAGAGTATATTTCTTTTAATGGGATGGAACACTCATTAAATCTTTACTATCTTCTTATGCGGTTTCCATTTCGGTTGTATATATCTCCTTTAGAGCTTTTTTCAACTCTTGATACTTCTTTGTCCGCTCAACTCGTGTCATGGTTGACTCCTTGTCCTATTTTTTTGTCTTTGCTTGAGTATCCTTTCTCGTTTTTCTTGATGTTTTTTGACATTTCTAGATCTTCATTTGCAGGATATCTGCCAGTGATTTATCCTTGATACAATCATGTGCATCTATCTGCATCAGGAACTGTGTTCTACTGGAGATCGATGGCATAGGTCTAGTTTTTGCGTTTCTGGTGTCTCTTTTTTTTCTATACCATTTCTGTCTTCTTGATGTCTGGTTAGGGAAGTCAAAAAACTTTTCCTCCCCTCCTTTCATGAGTAGCTTAGCTCTCACATATTCTTTTTCCAATCCCGAATCATATGAGATAGTTGAATGTTCTTCTAACTCATCTGTTGTATCGTAGTAGAGGTCTGAAAAGACTTGTTGAGCTTTCATCAAGTCCTTGGGTTCCTCAATTTCATCTTCAATGTGGAGGGTTGAGATCATTTGTATGGGAATTATGTCATAGCCGTCCTCATTGAAAAATTGAGTAGGCATGACTTATTCACACATACATCCATTGTTGCTAAAATTTGAGTCCATTCAAATGGCTCAAACAAATGCTCTGGAAAGGGTTCAGGTACATAAGCTTCGTCTATGCAATCCCTTTCTAAAATACATTCTTCTCTTTTTAAGCTCCACACATCCAAATAGGAGTGTCTTTGTTCAACCAAGATGGAAGCTTAGTTTCAGCCGAAGAGACTGAATCGAACTCTTGTATGGGCGTTTTCATGACATCTCTATAAGTGTGATCTTTTAGATTAACCCTTGTTATTGATCCCACTTGCTTCAAGTACAGATAATTGTTTTCCCAATCTTGGATGAGTTGTACCTGTCGCGTGAAAGGTCTTTGTCAGGACACCGGTAAGGCCGGACTAGACAAGGCAGGGCCGGGCTAGGCGGTGTGGAACGGGGAGTCTAACTAGGACAAAGGGCCAGGGGCATGCCTATATAAAGGGTGGTTGGATGGTGGACTCTCAGGCTCTAGTCACCCCTGTCTTACATTGGTATCAGAGCATGGTCTATTTTGGGCAACAGGGCGTGGAGCCACTGAGGGCTTTTTGCATGTCATCTCCTTGAGAACGTGAAGAGCCGCCTACTAAGGGGGAAGCCAAAATCCCACAACACGTGCAAGGCCGCTGGGCAGGAAGAGACTCTTGACCTCCGCCATATGGTGTGTGGCCTAGCCTGGCGACTCATGCTACGAAGGGGAGGAGGTTTCGTCACTGTGGTGACGCCCGACAAGCTACGAATGAGCGTCCCTCTCTCTCCCTCGCTCTCGCGGCACTGTGTGGTCGCCATAGTCGACGGGAGAGCTTTATTTTCACACTTTAAGCACCCTAAGGCCTTTGGCCTTGGGCAATCTCCTCAAAAAAATTCAAACAAGGGTGCATGCCCACTCGAGCACACACCCCGTACACGGGATTTGAGACCGGTTGTCGGCAAGGGGCCACGAAGTTCTTCGGTCCGTCACTTCTTGGCAAACTGTCAAAAGTTCAGAAATTGCAGAAATTGGTAGTGATTAAATTTTGACAGAGTTGAAATTTTTGAACAAGTATCTATTGCACCTTCTTCCTTCGGGAAGATTAAGTCGTCTACGACGTTTCAAAGCGAACAATTACATCTCAAGCAGTACAAGTTTTTGTCGGCATCTTCAAGCCTAATTGATTCAACTATCAAAAGCTTGTGGAGTTCCATATACGGCGGACTACTCTCGATTTTGACGGAGGTAGCACGACTACTATACTTTGCAAGTGCTCTCAATATCCAGGTTTTTTTTTCTGAGTACTTCTTTCACCGCACTGTGTAGCCATGGATTTGGATATCAATATGACATTTGATTTTGAGCAAAGTACTCCTGATCCTACCAATGATGGCCCGCGGCCGGATCCTCTCAAGGAGAGTACCCGCGACACTATGGCAAGAGAAGATACTTATGAATTGCTCGATATTCAAGAATTTTGTGCACTTCAGACACGCATGACATTCATGGATGAAAATTTTAAAGCTTTAAATGAAAATGTTACTAAACTCTCCACATTAGTAATTCAATTAATGCATCAACAGTCTAAGAGTCCTGCTGACACCCACATGCATGAGCACGTTGGCACACAAGGGCAAGGCCCAACTACTGATACATTGCATACTCTCACTGCCAAAGAGGTGGATGACTTGTTAAAGAACTTTAAACCACCAGTATTTACAGGGAGTCCAACTAGGGCAAAGGGTCAGGGGCATGCCTATATAAAGGGTAGTTGGGTGGTGGACTCTTAAGCTCTAGTCACCCCTGTCTTACAGTCTTCCCAATATGATTTCGTAATTGTGTTTCTTTCCAAAGTCTACTATGGAAAAAGTGTGTTGATATTCAATCCCATGGGAATTAACTATCACTTTTTCAAGTAGTCATAAGGGTCTTTCGATGTGTCCATCAGCCACTTGTAATTTCATTCGAGTTTGTCTAATGGTTGTTGTCCCCAGGATTCCCATACTGCTTTTGTGGCTATGGCTATGCTTGCCCCACTATCCAGTATTGCCATGGTTTATATGTCATTATATTTCACTAGAAGGGTGATGTTTCCTTCTTCCCCTTCGTAGTATTCTCCGACTTTGTTCATTGGAATAAATCGAATCTCTTTGTTATCCAATTCATGTTTCAATTTCCCAATTTTTTTACGATTAGTCCCGTTATCCCCACCTTCTCTAGAGTTTTCTGTAGATCATTCCATAGATATGGTTTAATAACTCTCATTAAGTAAGAGTGCATTGGATGGGTGTAGACATGATTGAATGAATGTTGTCTACTTCTAGGGTCTGTTCTACTCTTTTTACTTGAGTGGTCTTATACACTATGGATTCATCTTCGTTATCTCCCAAGTAAGAGGGTAATGTTTTCAAGGTCAATGGTTTAGACATTCCTGAAGCTTCAAATCCACAATCCCCATACAAGGATTGTACATCCGTGTCCATATTAGGAGGTATCTTGTATAACTAAACTTCCTCTATAGGAGCTGACTTTAGAGTTAAGATCCCATCATTGATCTCTCTAACTTTTTCCAATAAGTGTCCTGGCCAGTCTTCCTCTACGAATGGAATTCTGTCTAAGGCATCTTTGTTGTCCAGCACTATAAGTACTGTCTTTTTTGTTTCATTGTGAGGTTCTACCACCACTTCGGATTTTTTGTCTCTTACCACAAGCTCCTCAGGTTTTGCCATACTTTCGAGCTTGTGTTTTTGTTTTTCCAGCATTTCTTGCAGGATTATTACCAAATTTTGATAAGTTCAAGCTTAGCTGCTTCCATGTCTGGAGAAGGATAATTTTTCCATTTGTTTTCTATGTTTTGACCTGCTTTAAGTCTTGCTTGCCAAGGCTGCATTAATAGGCTCAAAAATTTTATCAACCAAAATTGATCCTTCGGATTTCACGGTTGTTTCTTTCATTTCGCTTCTAGTTTCTTTCACCTTTTCTTGCTTTCTCCTCGATTTCAGCCCTTTGTTTCTGTTTTCTCATCTCATACCTTTTGCTTCTGCTTCTTTTGGTCTTTTGAGAGAAAATTTTTGTATTCTCCAAATCATCAGAGGAGTTATGTTTCTTTTTCTTAGCCTGAGCTCTAGTGATTACCTTGATTGGAACAATCGGTTCACTCTCAGATGAGCTACTAGGTATCACTTGGACTACGTTTACTACTGTTTTACCCTTGTTTAAAGGTTTTTTAGGAAAATCTTTCGGGAAGTGTCCTCCCTTTTTGCAACATTGTATGCAATAAGCTTCAACTGGCTTGAGGTTTTTGTCAGGCTCTGGGCATTCATTTTTCCAATGATCATCTGCACCACAGTTATGATAGTTTCCCATTCTTGGCTTAATCATGGGTCTTACCATAGGAGGTCTAACACCTTGATTAGCTACATAATACATTAGTGCAAGCTCTGGTGGAGTATAAGTCACAAGTTCTTCCATTGGTGGTGGATGTGAATTATACCAATCTCCTTCTAACATTACTATAGATGGACTAGGCTCAGCATAGGGTGTAATAGGAACTAGTGCTTGTTCATCTATGACTCCTTCTAATTGCATGTACTTTACAGGCACTGCATTATGTCCCAGATACGGAGGTTGTTGACCCAACACAGGTTGAGATCTTTCTATACCTATAGGTGGTTTTTGAGCCGGTGCCATATTAGACTGGTATCTGTACATGGGTTCTTCTTGTGACCTCATGGGCATGTACTGAACATTCCCATCATACTTTGGTCAGTAATAACACTCATTGGACTCATGGTTGGTCCATTTACCCTCAATTGCACACCATTTTTGCGGTCTAATTGGTTGTCCCTGCTAAGGTATCCCTTGCCCTGGTCCCCTCATAGGTGCTTCTTGTATGTTATTCATCATGTCATTCATCCTTTTCAGCATGTCTTCTATGGCTGAAAGTGGTGCTGCAACAGCCATTCCCACTTGTGCTGGTTTAGTGGATGTTGTTTTCTCACTTTGGTTATCCTTAGGGACATCTTCTTCGTTGAAAATATCACAATTGTCTCCTAAGTCAATAGTATCTGACACACACTCTTCTAGGGTTGTATGCTTCTTGCTATACAGTATAGCATGAAGTTCTTTGTTTAGCAATCCCTCTAGAAACAATGATACTAGTCGTTCTTCTGCAGGTATCTCTAGCTCTGGGCATCTGGCAATGTATTGTTTCATTTGAGCTGCACAATCCCTAACAGACTCACCTTGTTTCTATTTTAAGTTGTAGATTTGAGCTACCGTATTGTGTTTGATCTCTGTTTTGGAACAAGGAGCTACAAATCCCTGAGCTAATGTGTTCAAGTCCATGATTGACCTTGGTGGAATGTTTTGGAACCATGTTAATGCTTTTCCTTCTAATTTCATTCCAAACCTCTCGAATTGAGTATGGAAATCGAATATGCATTCTGCTCTTAGCACTTGCTTAAAGCTTGATAAGTGGTCATATGGATCCCCTGATTCACTGTATTTTCTGAGCCATTTTTGAAAATCAACTAGTCTGATGCGTCTATTTGGTTCAACTCCCGGTCTCGTGGAAGTTGATCATGTTCCGAGTCCTTCAAACCAGTCTGTTGGAAATAGTGACTCATGTAGCCCTGGACTGGCTTTAGTGTCACCCAATTTTCTTTGTGATGAGGTGGTTTTTGGTTTCTTAACATTACTCTTAGAAGATCTCTCACGGTGTTCATCTCTTGGAATAGATTATAGTCCTTGCCCCAATATCCAATCCCTTATGAAATACCCTTGATATTTGGTTTGTTCCACCTCCTCAGGAATCATCATAACAAAGTTGTTGTTATAACAATTCCTAAATAGGTAGGTTGGTAGATCTGCTAATCCCTTATCTTTGATCTTGAAGATATAGATGATCTTAATGGGTGTTAGTTGTCCTGATTTGGCATGTGAAGTCCACAGAAGATCTTTTATATTTCTATCCTCCCAACAATAGACTCCGATCCTAGGATTATCTGTACTAAGCCGTTTCAAAGGCTTCAAATGAACTTGATCGTATCCCTCAAATTCTAAAGTTGGTGGTCCTTCTTTGGATGCCATATCTGGAATTATGGTGTTTACTTCTAACCCCCATTTGTCTATCACATTAGGGTTTTCAACTTGTAAATACTGAGTTCCGTTTCTATCCATGTACATTTTTCCTTGTTTGTTTATCCTGGTTTCCTCTTCGAACTCAATACCATGGTCATCAATGCGAATAATACTCTTTGTTAGGATCCAGGTAAACTTGAGCTCCATGGCGATTAGTCTTATAAAATGAGAGTATATGCTTATAGTGCATTGTCGTTCTGGTTTCTAAGTGAGTCGAATAGGAAGACATTTCAGATGTTGAATCGAAAAAAGTGTCTGAGACTTCTTCAAGGATAGTGTGTAAGGAATTGTCTTGGTTCACACTTTCTTCGGTGGATACACTATTGGAGGTTTCTCCAAATATGCCTTGATTTCCTAGTACATGACCAGATCTAAGGTTCATAAAGACTTGTGAAGCCTTGTATAGAGTACTTACCGTCGGATTGACTTGTTGTCAATTTCTTCCAAAAACTTGACTTGATTGCAACTTCTGTCAAGTTGCCGATTCCTTGGCTGCAACATGATTCCTATATCAAAATTGATCAAGTTAGCTATTCTTTCACAAAGACTGTGTAATTTTTTCTAACTATTGTGATTGGTCTATGTGTATCACTTCAATTCGAGCTATGGGAGTCAGCAGTTGAGATTTTCAGACTCAACTTTGGCAAAAGTCAAAGGATTAATCTGCAACCTGGAAATTGAGTGAACATGTACCAATTTGGATTCGATTGAACCCAAAATTTCCCGGTTGGCTTTGTATTATGCTGGTCTAACACTGTACAAGTTCAAAAGTAAAAAATGGTAGCTCTCTGTAGCAGTAAATAATTGCGATTATTTACTTTTTTCAATTTTTTACACTTTTTGGCTTGGTTTGCCAAGTATACAACCTGTTAAGGTCCTTGAACAAGTTTCAACAAGTTTGGACAAAATCTATTCAAGTTTATCAACTGTTTCGTGTCGGCAAACTCTGATTTCAAGAATCTGGACTAAATCTCACTTTTGTGATCCAAATTTCACCAAAATTGATTTGTGTGGTCTACTTGATATGCTTGACCTTGTGGTGTGCTCAAATATGCAAGATTATCAATTTTTGAAGCAGACGTAAATAATCGTAATTATTTACTCTAGCTAATTTTTTGCAAGTTTTTGTCCCAATCTTGACGCAGATCTGTTAAGCACTTCAACTTAAGGTCTCTAGCCAAGTTTCATCAAGTTTGGACAATTTTTGGTCAAATGGTCATCAGTTTTGTGTCCGGAGACTGACTTTGCAAATTTGATCACAATTTTCAATCCAATGATCCAAATCTGACTAAATTTGATTTGTGGGCTTATCACAACATGGTAAAACTAGTGGTATGCTAACTTGGTCAAAAAAGTTAAAAAATGGGACAAATGTAATTTATCGCGATTATTTACTTCTGTCAACTTTTTGCATCTTTTTTATCAACTGAGCATGTACACATGTTTATCACATCAATATAAGCCTATGAAAAAATTTTCATTGAGTTTGGACAAATTTTTTTCCAATTTACACTCAAGTTCTCGAAAGTTGGTACAAAAAATGTTTTTACCAAGGTGTCTTAAAAACTCAGATCACCAAACTGGTCAATTGTCTCGAAGGTGTCTAACCTCACTCCTATCTTATTGCAGATTTAGCGAGAACCACGATTAAATTGTCAATCCATGGGAGGAAGCTGACTCGACTAGTGTATAGAGGCTACAAGAGGTTGTCTATCTCTCAGAAAACAACAAACAACTCGCATCTAGATCAAGCTACACTCAAGTGACTGAAATCACCAAAAGCCAATCGCTCATCGGCAAATAAATCACATCTGTTACAGCATCAAATGACATCCAAACGTAATGAAACTTCTAGGACATGTCTATAAGACCTAAGCACACCTACTTATGGTCTCGAATCCCACTTTAGGTCAAGTGAAAAAATCACGATTATTAACAGCGGTGGATTTTTAACCTGGTCGTTTTCGACCCAAAATGCACCTAAATGCTTAGCAATGATGCCCCAATACCCCACCTATGCTTAGTTTTTGATATTGAAGTGTAAATTCCTACTTATGATGAAATTAGAGGCCGAGGCTCGCGGCGACCCCAAAAGCTACGAAATACAATGGAGTGTTTACGTCAATGCGTAGAGCTCTTACCCGCGGTTGCAATGCAACAAACGCGACTGCAATGTGACAACCGGGGAGGAAGTAGGAAGCGCGAAAAGGAGAGAACTGAGCGTCGTTAGCTCACGCTGTGTATTTCATTATCCAAAACTTGAAATTAACTTACAAAAATTGGCTTTTATACCTTAGCCAAGGTTTTTGGTGGTCAAAACTAATAATCTCAGAGCTCTAACTAAAGATGGGTAATGACAGGTTGATACAATCTGGAAGCTTGTAGTCCCGGCTCATCTATTACAAAGTTTATCCGAAAAATAGGAGTTACAATATTCTCAATTTATCAAAATAATAAGTGTTTTTACAATGAGAGCTCCGAAAAATGGTATCCGAGTTAGCTTGCTGCATACAGTGTCACTGCACAGTGTATTACGAGATACAGGGTCACTTCCACTCTCTTTGTGTGTCACTGCATAGTGTATTACGAGATACAAGGTCGCTTCCACTGTCTATTCAGAGAAGGCTTTGGATTTTTCTCATGAATCATGAGCTATCGAGACCACAGACATCTTGGATTGTATTTGCTAGAGTTATATGGACATAGAGACAGCTTACTGAAGAGATCTAGACAAAGAAAATTACAAAGGTAGATTACCGATTCCTTCACACAAGACACTATACAAATAGAGGAGCAGTCATCGCTACAAAGCTTAGCCTAGACTCACACCCGTGGCACTTTCATTGACCAAGCATTGGAGTTAGGGAGATCGAGGCGCCCCCATCTGAGGAGAGAAGCTTCACAACATCAACGCAGACTATAGCAGAGAATTTGAGCCATACTATCTCAACATCTAGAGTGCACATGAGGATGGATTTAGTGATCACTCATACC
Source organism: Adiantum capillus-veneris (assembly GCF_014529385.1). Taxonomy (NCBI): domain Eukaryota; kingdom Viridiplantae; phylum Streptophyta; class Polypodiopsida; order Polypodiales; family Pteridaceae; genus Adiantum; species Adiantum capillus-veneris. The sequence goes on from NC_140945.1 coordinate 67,571,779, forward strand.
TTACACAGCTCTAGCTAGTAGTACTTCTAATTTCATTTGATTTTTTGTAACCAGACATTGTATCAAAAATGCACCAATTTGTAACGGTTTGGTCTCATAGGTCATTTTGGCCTCTTAAATATGTTAATATATCATTTCATTTCATTTAATCTCTCTCTCTCTCTCTCTCTCTCTCTCTCTCTCTCTCTCTCTCTCTCTCTCTCTCTCTCTCTCTCTGAGGTAGTCCTCCCCTTGGTGAGGCGCGGCCCTGTGGGAGGGCATTAGGATCCATCCATGCCCTACACAAGCCCAAAGATGAGGTTGAGGCTTTTGGTAGGAGGTCAATAGTAGTTCGTGGCCTCTGTAGGCTCGCCCCATAGGTTTCGGTAGCAGTAGGTTGAGGCTTTCGAGAGTAGGTTGTGACCTTTATAGGCTTGACGTGTAGCAAGTGTGAGCATGAGTGCGAGTGCAATGCTAAGCAATGCAGTAGTACATGAGGTGTGGTGGAGCTCGGAGTGAGTAGCTTCTCACTGCTCCTTATTCTTTTGTAAAAGATAGAATAAGATAAGGTTTAGTAGATGGGCGGGCGACCGCGACCACTTGGCTTGAAACCCAACAATCGTGGCCCAAGTGGCTATAAGTGTAAGGGTTAGTATGTACAAATATACAAGTGTGAAGCATACCCATAGCTTCACCATATGCCCATCATCTTTATGCAATGTGCAAACCGCTCTGAGGATAGGCTCTTTGTCAGAGCATCCTTTGGGTTCTCATCCATGTGGACTTTGGCCAGCTAAATTTGTTTGCTAGCCAAAGTATCCACTATCACATGATACCTGACCTCAATGTGTTTTGATTTAGAATGAAACATGAGGTTATTTGCTAACGCAATTTCACTTTTGCTGTCACAATGTAACACTAGAGTCTGGTGTATACCAAGATCTCCCACTAGACAAAATAACCACACAGCTTCCTTGTTAGCATTGGAAATTGCAACATACTCAGCCTCAGTGGTGAAAGATGAAGTACAATTTCTCTTGAAGACATGATCTCCAAGAAACTTCCGCTCCAACAAACAAGAAAACGTAACCATATGTGGATCTCCTATTGTCCATACAAGCCGCATAATCAAAATTAGTGTATCCAACTATGGGTGCATCATTGTTCCCAAAGCGTAAGCACTTGCTGACTGAACTCTTGATGTATCTCAAGATATGCTTCATTGCTTCCCAATGCTTTCTACCCAGATTTTCCATATACATGCTAACCACTCCCATTGCAAATGCAATGTCTCGTAATAACCATGGCGAACATGAAACTGCAATTGTTGAAGAATATGGCACCTTTTCCATCTATGCCTTTTGAATATCCGATTTGGGACAATCATTCTTGCTAAGTTTTACATATACATCCATTGGGGTACTCAATCTCTTCCCCCCTTGCATGTTAAAATGTTGCAAGACCATGTGAATATACTCTTCCTATGATAGTTCAAGTATTCCATGCGTACAATCTCTCTTGATACACATACCAAGAAAATGATGTGCACCATCTTTCATGGCAAACTTCTTGATTAAGGCATCCTTGAGAAGTGCAATCTCATCTTTGAACTTCATGGCTATAAGCATATCATCCATGTACAAGCTGAGAATGATGAGGGAACCATTGTTCAACCTCCACCTATACAAGCAATGATCCTCTTGGCTTCGTACATAACCATGGGATTGAATGTACTCATCAAACTTGATGTACCACTGCCTTGATCCTTGCTTTAGTCCATACAAAGCTTTCTTGAGTCTACACACCAATTCTGTTCTTGTTGACTTCTCAAGATTTATCTCAAAACCTTCTGGTTGTTTAATATAGACATCCTCTTTGAGATCCCCGTGAAGAAAAGCCATCTCAAGCTTTATCTCAAAACCTTCTAGATGTTTCATATAGACATCCTCTTCAAGATCCTTGTGCAGAAACGTCATCTTCACATCCATTTGGACCAACTCCATGTCCTATATGGCTACTAAAACAAGCACAAGACAAAGTGTAATCATTTTGGCCAATGGAGAAAAGATCTCATCAAAATCTACGCCTTTCTTCTGCTTGAATCCTTTAGCAACCAATCTAGCCTTATACTTAGGCACAGGATCTTCTGCCATGAACTTCTTCTTGTACACCCATTCGCAAGGCAATGCATGTCTACCTTCTTGTTATTTTGTCAATTCCCAAGTCTCATTGGATAAAATCGAGTTATACTCAGATCGCATAGCCTGCTCCCACTTCATGCTATCTTCCATTTGAATAGTTTCTTTATAACAAGTGGTCTCATTGCAATTAGTGACTAACAAATAGTCCAATCTTGGCTCAAAACACTCAGGTGCATGAGATACACGAGTAGATCTTCTAAGTACTTGATTGCTAGATTCCACTCTCTCTAGAGCAACATTTTTTTGTGTACTAGTGGAAGGTGCATCACTAGCACGTCCAGCATTCTGCATAACTAGTGGTGAGGCAACATCCTCAAAAATAGAAGTGACCCATTCCTGTATATCTATTCATCCATTCTGCAACACCATTCTGAGGGGGTGTGTAAGGCATGGTGAACTGCCTTCTAACACCTTGTTTATAATAAAATTTGTTAAACTCATAGGAGATATGCTCGCATCCATTGTCAATTTGCAAAGCTTTAATCTTTCTACCCAATTGGTTTTCTACCATGGCTAAGAAATTTTGAAAGACACTAAAGACTTTGCTCTTTTGCTTCAAGAAATAAGCCTACACCTTCCTAGTAGAGTCATCTATGAATGCTAGGAAGTATAGTGCTCCCCCTAGAGACTTAACAGGCATAGGTCCACATAACTCGCTATGAACAAGATCTAGAGGACTTTCTAACTCTCTGTCTAAAGGTGTTGATGTCAACCTAGTCTAATTTCCATAAATGCAATGCTCACATAAAGAAAAATACAAGTAATCTATCACATGGATATAACCAAAACGATGTAGTACCTTTATTCCTTTTTGACTCATATGTCCTAGCAGGCTATGCCACAACTCTGTAGAAGGCAACCTGGCTACACAAATATAATTCTCTTTCATTGAAGAGACACAGAGTGAATACAATGAGCCAGACTTCTGGCCTTTAAGCATGACCAAGTTTCCTTTCTTGATAAGCCAAGAACCATATGCAAAAATAGTAGTGTAACCCAAATCGTCTAATTGCCCGACATACATCAAACTCTTTGTCAATTTGGGTACATGTCTGACATTTTTCAACATAAACTTGGTGCCAATAGGCATAAAAAGTTTTATGGCTCCTATAAAACATATATCAAGCTCATAAGAATCCCAAACTTTATTGTACCATGTGTAGCAGTATATGTGGAGAACCAGTCCTTATGAGGAGTCACATGAGAGCTAGCACATGAGTCCATTATCCAATTATGGGCATAGCACTCGTCAACAGCTAACAATGCATCGGAACTCAAATATGAGGTGAAGATCAACACATCTGATGGATTCATTGCATCGAGAACAGTCTCAACAATAGGAGACTCATCAACATTCAGCTCTTTTATCTTCACATTGCTTTTAGGTGTGTCACACTTCAATTTTTCTTTACCTTTTTCACGTTGTAATGCACGGAAATCCTTCTTCATGTGTCCTATTTTATGATAGTGATAGCATTCAAGATTCCTCATCTCTCTTCCACAACCCTTGCTACGATTGTTGTTGTGATCTTGAGAACAATCGCCGTGACAACGACCATGCTGCCTTGGCTTATCACTACTGCCACTAGCCATATACCCATCACCATGCCCACTTGCATTCAGAGACTGGCGTCTAATCTGTTCAGTGAGAAACACACTAGTAACATCACTGGAAACAAGCTTGCCCTTAGGGTGATGGTTGTATTGAATGTATTCCATGACAATGGCAACGAACATAGCAAGAAGCCTTCATCTCATCATCAAAGTTAAGACCTTTGGAAGTAAGCTACAAAAAGACATTGTTGAACTCATTCAAATGAGAGCTAACATTGTTGCCTTCTTTCATGTTCATGCACATAAGTTTCTTCATAAGAAAAAACTTGTTCGAGGAACTTTTACCATCCCATGCTACACATAAAGCATCCCATAAATCTTTGGCATTGGTCTTATCCATTATTGTGATGTAAAAAAATATTGGGAAATTTTTGATAGGGTTCCCCTTGTAATAGAAAAAGAACCGCAAAACAATATGCAGCAAAATCATTATGTGTAAGAATTCAAGTGTGCCAAGAACGCATATGGACGACTCGCGGGAAAAATCTGGCAGAGTCCCTTTTATTTGAAGATCAAAATCTCAAGCAAAACTCAACCAAAAATAGCACATAAACCAACAAAGAGTAATCAATGGGCATAGACTGGCATGAATTGCTCAATTAAAAAGTCGACGGATGATTGCCAACTCAACGTCAAAGCACCTATACCCGTCTATACATAACCTATGGTGAGGCCACGAAAAGGTATCTCCAACAACCTAATCCACCTCACACAGGGTAACCCGGCCCCCAGTTCTCGGCTTCCAAAAACCTCACGCAACTACCCTCACAAAAGGCTATGCAAACTTAAAGACTACTAGCCACAGTCTTACAAAGGGCTCTTCCAAACCGAGTCTCAGAAAAGACCGAGTAACTGCCAAAGACAAGACAAAAATGGCTCCACAAGATCGTACCAAAAGATAATATCTGCAACTCAATGTACATGTGACAAAAAACTTTGCTAGTGTAGAAGAATCGTGCACAAACATGATAGTGAATCTGCTGACAATTGTGCTCTCTGCAGGGAGAACACCACTCTCAAAAGGGAACAATAGCACCTCGAGTGCTAACAAGCATAAGGAAGTGCATAAAACTCCCACTCAAGCAAGAATCTGCCAATTGTAGGCAAATTTGTTAATGGCATGAAGAAATAGACACTAGATGCGAATTCCTATAGAATTTCAATAGCATAATGGCATAAAATGGCTCACAAAACCAAAATAGCATACATCACTATGTGATCATGTAAGTGTCAAAAAACTGCTCATCAGATGCTGATGTCGATGCCGATGTCGTAAAAAATGCCGATGGCGATGTCGAGAACACTGAAGTCAAGGAACCCGATGCCAAAACCACCAAAGCCAATGCGGAGCTCATCAAAGCCAATGTCGAAAACACCAAATCTGATGCCGAGGACGTCGAAGCCGAGAGCGTATGTGTGAGAGAAGAGAAAACATTGGGCTGATTTGTATTTGTGCCAAATCAAACCCTCTTCTCTCTTTCGATGCCAATACTGAGAGGAAAACCGATGGAGAGCTTTCTCTCTCTACTTTTGCTTCTCTTCCTACTTGCGGATGCGGCAATGCCGATCATCTTCCTTTTGCGTGCCGATGCCGAAGGGGTGTGTGTGTGTGTGTGTGTGCGTGTGTGTGTGTGTGTGTGTGTGTGTGTGTGTGTGTGTGTGTGTGTGTGTGTGTGTGTGTGTGTGTGTGTGTGTGTGTTTAAGTATGAAAAATTCCTTCATAATTGAACCATACTTAGACAATTGTATTACATAATATATTAAATAACAATATTTAAAACCCAATGTCATAAAACTCATTTAACATTTCATATACAGCAATACATCATTCTGTATATAATGGATGGTACAGTTATTTAGATCAAAACTTTGATCTCTAATCATTACAAAATGCTATCTAAATGTTGTATCACTGTGTGTCCACCCTTTGGGATGAGCTTCCACTACCTCTACATGGCGAAGGATCCAGCTGTTACCTGCATCCATACAAAAACATTCAGTTAGAACTGGCTATGTTTGTGTGTATTGCAGGTGTCGACACTGGATCCAGTTGTTATCCATGTCACACCTGTAGACCTAGTTTGCAGCCTACCCTTAGGATTGATCATTAACTTGGGTTTTTAAGTAAGATAACCTTTGATTGTCTAATCATGTGTATCCCAATATTCACTGAATTTCCCCAAAGAACTAATGTTAATGACTACTATCATAAATGATGTAGATACCCTTTTGGTAATTTTGGTTCAAAGATCATTGTATACTTCCTGACGAAATTTGGGCAGCATCTCCCTTGTACGTCAAATACTATTTTAAATCCTCAGTTTATGCCATCTCTCAATGAGATCCTCACAGGAGGTTTTACGGCATTATTAATAAAAAACATGTATGTCACTTGTCAAAACCTAGCATCTCATCACATGTCACTGGCACATATAACCGTTTTTATAAAAATCTGGTAGTATCTTGTTTGTATCTCAAAAAGGTTTCCAAAAAAACATATCCTTAACTACTTTTATGTCTGTATGTTAAGCAATAAAAATCGATCCCAAAAACCACAAAACTGTAGTATCTTAAACATCTTGTAAAACAATGAATAAAAGGACTTTGATTGAGGAATCCTATTTCTTTGAGTTTACCCAATCACACAAGTAGGAAAGTTATAAGATAGTTCCCATATCCCATAATGACGTTGTTGGGCGCATTTCTGACACCCCGTTTTTTGTAAATTTGTACATATGGACATGACGCCCGATGTCAAAAGGGTGTGTGGGCTTTCTCTTTGTGGGTTTTTTAGCTTGCTTTAGCAAGCACATGTACATGCACTGCAAGTCGCTAGTCTAGTGACAGTTGTCGGGCTACTGTAAGTGCCCGTGAGTGAGTTTTTTGAAGTGAGCCTTGTATATAACTTAAACTCATGTACAAACTAAAAAACGTTTAGCAAAAGATCAGAAATTTGCAGGTTTTAGCTCGTTCTGTCTCCTTGGTGCTCTTGGATGCAGTTTTTTGCCCCAACTAGCCTTCTCTACGTGTAGTCGTGCTGGGTAAATTCCCAAGGGTCTACTCCTATTGGACTTGTGGAGTTTCAAAAGGATTTTGCAAAGCTTTTGGTGTCTTGTAGTTCTCTTTCAACGATCTTGGGTGACATCACTATAGAGGTGTTCCAGTTTGCTTGTTTCCCAACAGTGTTTTGGTGCCGGCCACCAAGGAATCGCTTCAAGTTACCTTCAGTTTACACGTTTTTAAGACATGGCATTTAATTTTTTGGAGTTTAGTGGGAAATCAAATGAAATTTCCAAAGCTTTCATTGAAAGAATGGAGTTTGCTTGCCTTCTTGCTGACAAGCAAGACCCGGCGTTGGTGCTACGAATCTTCTACTTCTGTTTGAATGGAGATGCTAGGGAATGGTTGGAAGGCTACGAAAAGGATCTACAATCAGCCCAACCTCCTCAAGTTATGACTTATGAAATGGTAAGGCATGCTTTTCTTACACACTTTCAACAGGTGGAAGACCCACAAAAGGTATGGCAGTCTATTCAAGGCTTAGTACAAGATGAAGGCCAAACCATAGAAGACTTTGTCAAGGCATTCAATGCGTTATGGGAAAAGTGGTGTACATCTTTGGGGGCTGAAATTCCTCCAGCCATGTTGAAGAAGGATAGGTTTCTTGCAAGCTTGAAGAGTAACCTACGCTTGAAGGTAGAGCTTAAGCAGCCAAGGACCTTTGAGGAGGCAGTTGAAATTGCAAAGAATAAAGAGTGGAAAGCAGAGCGTCTTCATCAACTTGGAGTCAATGTGGAGCCAAAGCTTGAAGTGAAAGTGGTAGAGCAACCAAGGGTCCTCATCAGCGAGCCAAGTTATGATCAACAAGCTTCTCAGATGTGAATTCCTTTCACAAGGAGATGCAAGAGGTTGTAGGTCTTATGAAGAATCTTAGTGTGCATATGATGGGAGGTGGAAGAGGTCAAAGCTATGGATATGGACGTGGTTATGGAAGCAATGAGGGTTATACAGGTGGTAGAGAAAGAGGCATGGCTGGAAGAGGGGGTATGTTTCAATGCTACAATTGTGGTGAATGGGGTCATAAAAGCCCTCAATGTGACAAGCCAAAGAGAATGGGTGGCGACATGTTTCCTCTTCCTCCACAAATTCCTTCTCGAGTTCAAGATTATGGTATTGATATTAGAGGGGAAGCAGGACCAAGTGGATTGACAGCAGAAGAGAAGGGCAAAACAAAAGTGGTAAGCATAATCCGTTTGGAGAAGAAAGAGGATGATTGGGAGCTATGGTCATGCCTGTAGGTAAGAGGGTTACAAGACATCATGACATGAGTGATGCAAGTCCTAGCCATAAAAGAGGGAAACAGGTTGAAACAAGTACAAGTAAAGAGAAGAAGAAGAGAAAGCCCAGGAAACATTACAATACATCCGACTTTCCTTTGGGAGAAGGGAAACCAAATTATAGTTTAAGGGCTGATTTAGTGGGTAGAAAGGCTGATGTTACCTTTGGGCAACTCATGGAGATGTGTCCCAAGTTAAAGAGGCAATGGAAGCACGTAGTCAACCCCATGAAGAAGGAACCTGCAAGGGGGTCAGTGAGAGTCTTGTCTTTGAATGAGCTACCTGATATATCTCCTACTATGGATGCATGGCATAAGAGGAAGTGCATTGGAGAGGCTTATATTGATGGAGGTGCACAGGTATGTGTTATTACTCAAGCTTGTGTATCAAAGTTGGGACTCAACATGGTGAAGAATTCAGGTTTTCGCATAAAGCTTGCCAACCAATCAAGTGTGAGGTGCTTGGGAGTTGTAAAGGACTTGGAGGTGGATGTATTTGATGTTAAAGTGCTGGTCAATTGCCATGTTATGCCCGCGGGTATTGGTGCTTTCCCTCTCATCCTTGGAAGACCATGGTTACAGGCAACCAAAGCTATACAGGATTGGGGACATGGTACCATCACTCTCTACAATAGAAGGGGTGATAAGAAGAGGTTTGACATGGCTAGCAAGAAATATTTGGATGCTGATTTTGATGAGAAAAGTGATGAAGAAGAGTACTCAAGTGAAGAAGAAGACAATGGGGATGAGGGCAGTGAAGTGGAAGATAGCAGCGATAGTGATCTAGATGTTTCCTCCTTGTTTCTTGAAGAAGAGCATGATGAGAAACAAAGATTTCTTGGCCTTATGGAGAATGAGGATATCTCTGGTCCTTATGAGCAAATTGAAGAGCTGATGCAACCCAAAGTTCAACCTAATGTCAAACAGGAGCTGATACAAGGTATGTTGTCTCCCGACTTGGCTAGTCATGAGAAGAGTGAGTACCTACATATGATACAACAATTTCCCCATTTATTCATCACTTCTTATGAGGAAATTAGAGGCTTTAAGGGAGAAGAAATCCACATTCCAATCAAGGAAGGAGCTCAGCCCGTACGCCAAAAGCTAAGGAGAATGGGACAGGTACAACTTAATGCTTTAAAGGAAGAGGTAGACAAGCTTCTTGAAGCAGGTTTCATATGTCCTGTGAGCACTGCAGAATGGGTGAGTCCTGTTGTTGTCACACCCAAGAAGGATGGAAAGTGGAGGATATGTGTTGATTTTAAGCCTCTAAACGCAGCCATGAAGAGGGATCCATATCCTCTTCCTTTCATAGATGACATACTTGATTCTATTGCAGGGCATGAGAGATATAGCGTATGTGATGGATTCTTTGGATATTTTCAGCTCACCTTGGCTTTGGAAGATCGAAAGAATACCACATTTATCACGCCATGGGGATGCTTTTGTTATTGTGTGCTTCCTTTTGGTCTTATGAATGGCTGTGCGTGGTATCAAAAGCGCGTCAACAAGGTGTTCTCTCCCTTTCTTGGCAAGTTTGTGAAGGATCTTATTGATGACTTTTGTGTTTATAGCTCTAGAAAGGATCATTGTGCAAAGCTTGGGATGGCATTGAAGCAATATGATGAAAGTGGAGGTCAACTCAACCCAAAGAAATGTCATCTTGCTCAACCAAGAGTGACGTTTTTGGCGCATATGATCTCAGAGAATGGGATTGAAGCGGATCCTGACAAAGTGAAGGCTTTGGTGCTCCTCCCATCACCTAAAGATACAAAGAAACTTTCTACTTTTATTCAAAAGGTGAAGTATATGGCAACGTTCATTCCTTTGTCCTCTCAACTTCTTTATCCTCTACAACAAGTAGCAAGGTTGGATCCTCTACAATGGACAAATGAATGTGAAGAGGTTTTTCAAGGTATCAAAGAGGTTCTTGGTTCTCTTCCTGCTATGCAAGCTCCTAATTGGGATAAGGAGTTTTATGTGAATCCATCAGTAGGTGAGGATGCTATTGGAGCTATGCTTCTTCAACGAGGTAACAATTCCCACTACATGAAGCCTATCTATTGTGCTAGCAGGGTGAAGCTAGAGGTGGAGAGAGGCTATACTAAGGTGGAGCTCATTATGGTGAGTGTGATTTATGCATGTAGAAGCTTTAGGCACTACCTTCTCCCTAAACCATTCACATTCCTCACTAGCTACACTCTTCTACCTCAATTGGTGAATAGCCCTACTTTGTCAAAGAGGCTCATGAAGTGGATTGTGGAGATACAGGAATTCCAATTCTCTTTTCTTGTTGAGGAGAGTACAAGGGCTACATTGGCTGATTTGCTTACCTATAAGGAAAGCCCTCTTCTTCTTAAGGAGGATGCAGTGAAGAAGCAACACATGGAAGCTCCTGACATAGACAATGCCTATCTATTGTTTTTTGATGGCTCTTACAGGAAAGCGCATGGTGAAGCTTCAGGAGGTGTGGTAGTTTATGATCCTCAAGGTGCTTTGGTAACCAAAAGGAGTTTGAAGCTTACAGCACAAAGCAACAATGAAGCTGAGTATGCTACTTTGGAGAAAGGTCTCAACCTTTGCCTTGAGCTTGGCATCCGTCGTGTGAGGGTAAGAGGTGATGCTCTTTTGGTGGTTAAGCAAGTACTTGGGGTGTGGCAAAGTAAGAATCCAAGGCTGAAAAATATGTGTTTTCAAGTGAAGAATCTGCTTAAGCATTTTGAAGCTTGGAGTTTAAGGCATGTGGACAGGTCTCAAAATGAAGAAGCACATGGTGCAGCGCAAGCTTCAATTGGGCAATTGTATGTGATAAGGGCTGATTCTCCTCTTTATTTGGGAAGGGAAGCTTTAGAGAGGGAGGAAGAGTTTCTACAAACAGGTATGCTTCCATCATAGTTGGAAAAGCCAAAAAAGTACGCCTTCCTACGTCGTGCCAAAAGGTATGTTCTACTTGGTGATGCCTTGTATATGAAGGGGGCTGATCTTGTGATGAGAAAAGTGCCTTGGAAAGAGAAAATTTACAAAATTTTAGAGGAGAATCATGAGGGTTCTTGTGGTGGTCACTTTGCATAAAGTCTTGCAGGAGGGTTATGTGTGGCCAAGTGTTCAACGTGATGTTCATCATTGGTGCAAGTCTTGTGAAGAGTGTCAAAGCATGGCAAATAGGGTTCTCAAATCAGAAATTAGAGGCACCATTGTGGCTTATGATGTGTTTGAGAAGTGGGGTATTGATGCAATAGGTCCTCTACCTATGACAGCTAGAGGCAAATGTTACATACTTACTGCTGTTGACTATCTATCCAGGTGGGCCGAAGCCAAAGCTGTTAAGCACATCACGAGTAAAGATGTTTCCTTATTTATATATGAAGATATTTGCTACAAATTTGGCATGCCATTGGAGTTACTTTCTGACAAGGGTCCAGGTTTCAGGGGAGAGTTGGTGGATTATCTATGTGAAAAGCTTCATGTGCATCGCAGGTTTACTACTCCATATTATCCCCAATGCAATGGCATGAATGAAAGGTTTAATGGAGAGCTCATAAGGATGATTACAAAAATGATAAGAAACAATGTGAAGACTTGGGATTTAGAGCTACCTTGTGCTCTATGGGCTTATAGGACTGCCATCAAATCAGGTACTGGTTTTTCTCCCTTCCATCTAGTTTTTGGCAAAGAGGCTTTACTTCCTATTGAGGTGGAGATACCATCCATAAAGATGATGCTAAAGCTTGAAGAAGAGCCCAAGGATGCATTCAAGGAAAGACTTTTATATTTGCAATGTGTACAATTGGATAGGGTGTTAGCTTTTGAGCATTATGAGCAGGTCTTGAAGAAGAGTCAAGCAAAGGCAAATGAGAAGGTAAAGAACAAGGACATCAAGAAGGGTGACATGGTGCTTCGTTACAATAGTAATCTTGATAGTACTTTTCAAAAGAAATTTCAAATCAAGTGGCAAGGTCCTTTCTTGGTCTTAAACAGGTTTCCGAATGGCACATATCAGCTTGCTGACTTGGATGGTACCCCACATAAAGCACGTGTGAATGGCTACAGGTTGAAGAAGTATATTGCAAGGTTGATGACTGTGATTGAGGATGAGCCTTCTTTTGAAGAATTTTCTGATCATGTGGTTAATGATGAAGATGAGTTGAAGAGTCCCTCATGTGGTTTACAGGATCTCTTTTGTGCTGCTGATCATGAATGATCTGGCAGGCTGGGGTGTGGCAAACTATGTTGGGCGCATTTCTGACACCCCGTTTTTTATAAATTTGTACATATGGACATGACGCCCGATGTCAAAAGGGTGTGTGGGCTTTCTTTTTGTGGGTTTTTTAGCTTGCTTTAGCAAGCACATGTACATGCACTGCAAGTCGCTAGTCTAGTGACAGCTGTCGGGCTACTGTAAGTGCCCATGAGTGAGTTTTTTGAAGTGGCCTTGTATATAACTTAAACTCATGTACAAACTAAAAAAAGTTTAGCAAAAGATCAGAAATTTGCAGGTTTTAGCTCATTCTGTCTCCTTGGTGCTCTTGGATGCAGTTTTTTGCCCCGACTAGCCTTCTCTACGTGTAGTCGTGCTGGGACAGCTCTCTGTTCGCGTCAATTTTGCTCATGGGGGCGTATGGAATCAATCTTAGTCATCTTCAGATTTCTTGCCAGTCATTTTTCAAGCTTTCTCTCAAGCTTTAAAGTGCCCCAATTGGAGTTGTGCTCATCATGTTACAACTAGTTCTCCGCAGGGTTATGGCTATGGCAACCTAGTGGCAAATTGTGTGTAGACAGATTCGGAGGGCATGTATCTATGAATTGTGGAATTGATGTTGAAGTTGTGGGTTTGTGATGTTTGATTGTGTAAGGAGAGGCTCTTGTCTTCATATGCATTGGTCGGCGTGTGCTGTAAATCCGTGCTTTGGCAGGGTTATGCTCCTATGTGACATAGTCTCTTGGGTGGGCGACGGCTAGTAAATTCCCAAGGGTCTACTCCTATTGGACTTGTGGCATGTCAAAAGGATTTTGCAAAGCTTTTGGTGTCTTGTAGTTCTCTTTCAACGCTCTTGGGTGACATCACTATAGAGGTGTTCCAGTTTTCTTGTTTCCCAACAACGTTTATCATCCAGCTTTAGAATAACTAAAGTCTTAGAGAAGTAAGTAAGATAGCATCCCCAAAGTGGCATGCGTTTATCTCACTGTGTAAAAAAACCAATACCGCCTAAATACCCAAATTCGGAGCTTGCAAATAGAACAATTCTACAAGCCATCCATTTATGCCACTCAAAGAGAATAAGATCTTAGTATGTAAGGTTAGCATTGTCACTCTGACCAAATTCGGACAGCATCTTGTTTGTAAAACGAACAAATTTTCAAAATTTCAGTATGTGCCATCTCATAGTGAGACCCTCGACGGGAGGTTTACGGCTTACGATACTGGCATACACCCAAGTTCCTTCTTTAATTTATAAAAAAACCACTAAATCATAGCTTTTTCAATGCATTAAAAGAATACCAACACTTTCCTCCCTTTCTCATAAGGTAGTTATAAGTTTATGCATTTGGCAAAAAGAACAATTGTACAAAAAAGCAAGATTGCTACCTTTATCAAGACATTCTAAAACAGATTTTAAGGCTAGTTCAACACCTGCTTTTTTATCCTGCCATGTAATACTTGAGATTTTTATAACTTCAATGATTTTTTCACACCTTATTCTTCATACAGAACTGCCAGGCTGTGTGTCATAATGATCATAGTATATTAAAAAAATATTTTAGCATTCTGGGTATGTTTATCAACATATTTCAAAATCATGACTATCTTGCCTATTATAATCCAAATTCTAAGTAGGTGCAGGACCACCTACCTGTGCTGTAGTCGAATGTCTCCTTGAGTCGTGTGTTGATATGTTGTATGAGACATGTGTGGTTGAAGGCGCACACTTGGGGACTCCGTGAGTAGTCATGGGCGAGCCAGCCATTTCTGAGTAACTAGGGTAAGCCGAGGGAGATACCTTGCGAGTAAACCAAGTACCTATCATGCTTAAGAACAAGCAGATTGCATGTTGCATGTGGCAACCCGTAATCATATGCAACTGTGACCCTACGTGTGGTGTGTGGGTATGTGTGTTCGCAGGGTAGCCACTCCTGATATGCAAGATATTACTCAGAGCCCCTGTTTTATGCAATCTCGGCGTGTTGCGTCCTCTGTGTACGCCAGAATGTGTGTGTGTGTGTGTGTGTGTGTGTGTGTGTGTGTGTGTGTGTGTGTGTGTGTGTGTGTGTGTGTGTGTGTGTGTGTGTGTGTGTGTGTGTACGAGGGGGAGAGAGAGATCATACCATGCCACAAGCGGCCAAGGCCGACACGATGTAAAGCAATACGCCCTAAGGGTTGTTCCGAAATAGTACTCTTGCCAGCTACGAGTGGATGAGGCAGAGCAGAGAACACGTTACGCTGTTGTGGATCAATGTTCACCGCGATTATGTGTGTGTGTTGAGAAGTATCAGTTGGGCGGCATTAAATCATGACGATGGGGCTTCAGATTCACTCCTCACAAGGCGGATGGACCACACACTCTACGAGATAAGATTACACCGAGAGGCCATTAAGGTAATGCAAACTACTGTATGGACCAAGTGTGCAGGGATATTTGAATGTTTATAAATCTCCAAGTTAAGGAGATAATACTCACATTCAAGTCTCAAATTGTGAGGCTATCTGTCCTCGGATAGCATCGTTATCCCTTCATTACCGGAGAGTATGTTCATACCAGTAGGAACTCCATCTCGGAGCAGGAGAATTGATACGCATTGAAGCCTCCAAGGGACTTAGGAGGTGGGCTAGTAAGGAGAGTGCCACGCGAGAAAGCGAGAAACTCCCAATTGTGCCAAGACTCTGTCGTCAAGATAAGTGTGTGTGTATGTGTGTGTGAGTGAGTGTGTGAGTCTGTTTCTAGGAATCCCGATATAAAGGCCTCTACCTCCAATGATACAAGCATTTTACTTCTAGAAAAGGAAGGTCAGTATTGATCAACCGATGTGTGCATGTATTCCCTCACTGATTGATATCCAAGTTAGGCTTGCCTATGATTTTATTAGGTCAAGTCTATGATGATAGTGTTGCCAGAGGCCACCCTGGAAGATGTAAACATGCATCCGTGTGCGAGATTGAAATCAGTGGATAAGGAGATCAAATATTACCACTATGTTGTGTGTTCAAGATACCCATGGTACCATATGTAGACGAGGGTTTACTACGGCAAGAAGTATGTGTGTATGAGTTAATATAATACAATCCAAGTGATAATGTGTGTGTGTGTGTGGGGGGGGGGGGGGGGGGGGGGGCAACACACAAGCTTGTCGAGAGCTACTTTGCAAAGACTGTTGAGCTCCAAAAAATGTTTGTAGACTAATGCTCAATTCAGCCTTAGCACAAGCCAAAGCTCGTGCACATGTCAAGAGCAGACCGAGGAGGCAACATGGCTCTGATACCACTTGTGACGATGCAAGTGTGAGTGCAGTGCAATTTAGTAGTACATGAGGTGTGGTGGAGCTCTAAGTCAGTAACTTCTCACTTCTCCTTATTCTTTTGTATAAGAAAGAATAAGATAAGGGTTAGTAGATGGGCAGGCAACCCGGCCACTTGGCCTAAAACCCAACATCAAGTCATTAGGGTCCAACCTTACTCTACACAGAGTTTGCACAACGTACAAAGTTTTGATGACGCTTTCCTGATAAAATCCAAAGGTTTTCTTTGGTGTTTGCATTTTCTTGTTCTCCTTGTTTTCTCGAACCCATCAGTGATTCCTCTCGGGTTTGCCTTGAGCTCTTCTTGGATCTGTAGACCTTCCTAAGCATAGGGATGACTACCCCAAAGACCCCTGCTAAAACAAGACTGAGTTTTTTAGTCGTGCTAGTAGCCCCGATTGCATTACTCAGCTTCATCCAGCTCTCAATTCAGCCATGGAAGATAATTTTGAACTCAAAACTCGTCTTAGCAAGTTAGAAGAACACTTCAATTCCATGGTTGACCTGCCACCGACAAGGTAAAGGAGGTTGAGGCAAAGGTTAGCCAAGCTCACTCAGCAACCATCACCAAGTGAAGACTTGTGTAACAAAGGAGCTCTGTGAACGAAGACTTCAAGAAGAAAATGCCCTCAAGGTCCACATTAGTGGGGCTCCCCTCGCCATGGTGCACCGCTAAGAACACCCTTGAAGAAGAAATTACCAAACTCAACGACATTCTTGAACCAGTCAACATCAAGCCAGAGATCGTCCCTTGGATCAATGATACACATCGACATGTGCGTCTCAAGCATTGTGTCCTTACTTTCAAGGACAAAGAGTAACATATGAAGCTTCTACATCAATCCCGCCTCCTCAAAGGAACAAAGCTTTGGATTACCAAGGAGCTGACCACGAATAGACTCAAAATTAAAAAGAACGAGCTCAAGAAGATGTCTGATGCCTGCAAACAAGGTAAATGGGCACTCTATTGAGGTGGTAAAACTATCATCCATGAGTTTCAAACTTCAAATGGGGCTGTCCCATCAACTACTCCCCTGATGCATGGTTTTTAGGACCCCTTCTGAAGATGCAATAAAGGCACAGTCAGTTGTTGGGGAGATGAGGATACTCTAGTCCAAGGGATCTCGAAAGAGAAGAAAAATCTACTTCACAAGCACCAAAGAGTAAAAAGTGCCATGGACAGAAGATACGTGTGAACGAGCTCTTATGCATGCCTACAACCTATATCTTACAGAATAGCCCATTCTAGGTGTGAATTTCTAGTGAAATTTACACGAGGATGTTCGTGTGGACTCACAGCACAGCATACTCCGTTTTCACTTTTTAACCGACAGTAAATATTTTTTACCACAGTAAATATTTTTTACCTACAGTAAATATTTTTCACCTACATGGTAAATACAAATCACTTTTTACCTACAGTAACTTTTTTTATCCATGGTAAATATTTTTTACTGCACCATAAGTATTTGGTAGGTAACAGTTCACTGTTACTAGAAGCATTGATTGGGCATCAACAATGCAGTTACAGGAGGAGAAAAGGGGAAAATCTTATGGTAAAGGTGAGTCAACAGGGATAAAGACTTTTGAGTTGAAAAGAGACATGCTGATTTTTTCAAAGAACACATGTCAAAAGAAGCCATGGTTGAGGATTTTTTGAGAATTTGATAATCAGGAGGACCTAGCAGGTCCCCCCCTGACATGTGCAGAACCTCCAGTTTCAACAGCCACCTAACCTGCTCTTAAATGCTGGTCAAGGCCTTATCCCCATGTGTCACAATCAGAAAAATCAGCATTTACCCTCTCCTCTCACATCACTCTAGAGAATATCTTGATGGTGACATATCAGGTGACCTCAATCTGTTGACCACCCTAAGCAAAAATTAACCCCAATCAGCGGATTTAAGCATGTTTATCCCCAATCCTAAACCCTCTCAGAAACCTATATAAGGAGGTCTTCTCTCACTCAAAAAACAACACTTCACCCACTTCACCAAGCAATGAAGCTATGACGACATTGCTCACAACGAGGAGCTATGGATGGAGCTCTACTCTCTCTCCCTCTAGTATGCTACATTACTAGCCCTAAAACCTAAATAAGGAGTCTTCTCTCATGCTCCATGGTCACCATCCTCGCCATCATTCTCTAAGGTATTGATGTGTTGCTAGTAGGATCATACCTACTTGCTGGGTTGATTGTTTTTTTGACAAGGGATTATGCCATCCTTGGCTTGCTTCTCTATATCCTTGTTATGTATGATCAGATGCTGTTGTATTGTTAAGCTGATGTCTTGTGTATATATATGCTATATAAGGTCCCTAAGCTTCGTTTCTATGTGTTTTGCCATATGTTTTTGATGCCATCATAATGCCAGAAGTCTCACTTGCCTATGTGCACTATGTGTGAGGTCACTAAACCTCTTAATTTAGGGTGGTGCCCCCTTTGTTTTGTTCTTTGCTTGTCTGCATGAGGCGTGGTTTGTGGAGTGTGCATGAGTACAGAGGCCACCCGATTGCACTGCTCTTTTTTCCGCTATCATCCCCCTTAGGTTTTGTTCCTTTATTTTACCCTCCCAATGGACCCTCAGTCCTTAATTGATATGTATCTCATGTTTTCACGTACAAGCATGCCACTGTAATGTTTTGGTTCCCGTCCCATGGGTCGTATATGACCTCTCTCTCTCTCTCTCTCTCTCTCTCTCTCTCTCTCTCTCTCTCTCTCTCTCTCTCTCTCTCTCTCTCTCTCTCTCTCTCTCTCTCTCTCTCTTTGTGTGTGTGTGTAGGGGTGGCCATCTCTTGGAATGCACATGTTATCTCTCGGAGAGCCACCATGTGCATATTCTACTTCTCTTCTCTATTCTACTCTATAACAAGAAGCCACCAAGTGGTGCAAGAAGAGAAAAGTGGGGGAGTGGGATTGGTGAGCCGAGAGGCAGGGACGAAGAGCCGAGAAGTCAACAGGGGGTCATGAGGCTGTTCACACGGGGAAAGAAAGTGTGTAGGTCTAAGTCATGGCTAAAAATGTGAGGGAATCAAGTTCGAATGTGACCGAAAGATGAGCACTCTAGTAATGTGCGGTACTCAGACTCTCGAACTTGCAGTGAGCATAATATGCACAATCAATTTGACTCTTCTTCATTTCCCCAACGCCCTGTCTCACATCAAAGGTAGTGGGAGCTAAGTCGAATGTCTACGATAGTGCGTATTGTTGACAAGGGGATAGGCTCAAGCATGTAAGTGTGAGTATGGTTTCCCCTTTCAGCGAAGAACATGGTTTCGTAGTTGGGGGAAATATGGGTGGTGTAATGTATGAAGTGTGACGCACTGGATTCCTCCCAAGCCGTAATACATTGGTGTTGTAGAAAAGCTTTATTCACTTGCGAGTCAATTGAGACATCGTGTAGCAAGTGTGACGCGTCCCATCTACCAAACCACTTCTTTATGTCTTGCATCCATCCCGTTGTCGGGGGATATGTGTTCGCTACGTGAGCCGGGTAGGCGCCGGGCCTCTTACTGTGGGAGGTGTGAGAGAGAACAAGAAGAAAAGATGCATATGGCTTTGGCAATCACCGTAGTCTTCAATTAATTAATTCAAGCTTTTAGTACAATGTAATCGATAGCCAAGGCGGGCTGTTAGCAGCACCGTCGCTCGGATCATCTGAAAATTAGGAGTTTAAGCTCCCTTTTTACAAAATTAACCGGGCCGTTAACGACACCGGGGCTTAAGATGATGATTAATCAACCTTCGGACTGATGTCGGTGAAGAAATTTTTGCCTGCTGACGAGGAAAATCCTATTGTGTCGATTCTATCTGTTGGATTTTTCTTCAATCAATGTCTATGCCGAAAGTATTTCTTCTCCTATGACTGCTTACAAGCCCTTGTTGATCTCTCCTTGCCTAAGCCGATGAGAAATAGTCTCCTTGGTTGCCTTGGTTGCAAAGTCCTGGCTTAAGCCTTGCCAAGATCGATAGAGAGAGAGCTCGCGCTCCAGAAGTAGAGCACTTCAGGCCCGTGCATTCATTCCATTTTTGTCACCTCAGCTATAGTTGCCCAATCCGGTACGGTTCTGCAATCGACTTAAACTTCAAACGGTCATAACTTCTTCATCGTAGCTCCAATCGATGAGCCGTAAAGACAGGCCGGTAGAGCACTTTAAGCACTGCAGTCCTAGATCATAATATCCCATCTATGTTCACTCCAAGCATAATCATTTTTGGCATCATTAAGGCATGTGTTGGCTCTTTTAAGCCGCATCTGGCATATATTAATCATTAAACTTGGCCTGATATCAAGCCCTGATCACTACTCACTTAATGTGTAGGCTTCAAAGAAGCTTAGCTTGCATTTCTCTGCTCTTTTTCTCATCATGGCAGCGGAGCTGCACGACATCCACCCCCTCTGAACCTGCACAGCCTCCGGTCTGTGCCAATTGCACTTCAATCTGCGTTGCTATAGGTACCTTAAGCTCCTTACCCATCATCAGACTCACGTAACTAATAAACATATGAAAAAAAGTGAGAGAAGGTCTATACCCTATCATCAATTGTCTAGATTAATCATTAGATAGCTGTCCATCAAAAATCTATGAACTAAGATGTTGGGGGATATGTATTCGCTACGTGAGTCGGTCGCCGGGCCTCTGGTTGTGGGAGGTGTGAAAGAGAGAGAACAAGAACAATAGATGCAACTGAATCTGGAAATCACCGTAATCATCAATTAATTGATTAACGCTTGAGTACAACTTAACCTTTCGCCAAGGCGGGCTGTTAACAACACCGTCACTTGGATCATCTAACTAGGACCTTAAGCTCCCGTTTACAAGATTAACCAGGCCGTTAACAACACCGGACTTAAGAAAATGCTTAATCAACTTCGGACTGATGTCGGTGATGAGATTCCCTTCTATCGCTTTATCTGCCTCATTTACCTAATTTTGCTCATTGCCTCAATCGTTATGCTTCAATTATTGCCAAATTCTCTGCAAGCTATCTCTATGTAGCATCCTCTGATCGCTTATGTCGTCCCTTTTATGCTTAATTGAGGGAAAGATTGAGAGAGATCTTTCAACATTCCCCCCGTATGAACCTGCACAGCCTCCGATCTGTGCCAACAGTGTTGGAATTAGGGTTGCAAAGAAACGCACACAGCTTGGAGAAGACGAAGGAAGCTCAAGGCACACAATAGAGAGTGTATTACTTGGTGTGCAATGGAAAGATAGATAGCCCTAGAGTGATGGGCGTATATACAATGCACGGGGGAAAAAACCTCCTAAAGAGGGAAAAAATGCCCCGGCGGTCCTAGTGTGTTCACACACATCACTACCACATGTATATGGTAACAAATCCCCCCTGGAGTGATGCAGTGAAAGAGAGCTGGCACATGAGTAAAGGGAAGTGCCATGCGCTGAGGACAGGATCAGTCCACAAAGGGGAGTAAGCCCAAAGCTTTGCGGAAAGCTTCAAGCTTCTCACGAGACAATGCCTTTGTGAAAAGATCTGCAAGGTTGTCCTGTGTTGGCACATAAGCCAAGCTGATCTCTCCTGCTGAGAGCCTCTCCCTGACATAGTGGTAATGCACCTCAATGTGCTTTGTGCGAGCATGAAAAACTGGGTTCCTCGCAACTGCCAATGCGCTCTGACTGTCAGTGTAGATAGTGTTGGCAGTGTCCTGTCCAACACCCAAATCAGCCATAAGGCGTCTGAGCCATACACACTCAACCGTAGCTGTGAAGACTGCCCTGTACTCAGCCTCACAACTCGAAGTGGCCACAGTAGGTTGCTTCTTGTTCAACCATGATATACATGAACTGCCAAGCATGAAACAAAAACCACTTGTGGACACTCGCGTGTCAAAACAACCAGCCCAATTTGAGTCCGAAAAAGCATGTAAGTCTGGCGGCAATGATCCCCCCTTGGGATAAAACAAGCCAAGATGTAAAGTGCCACTAAGGTAGCGAAAAATCCTCTTGACAGCCTGCCAATGCTTAGACCCTGGGCTATGCATAAATCTGCTGACCTGTGAGACTGCACACTGAATATCCGGCCTCGTGTTGCATACATAAATGAGGCAGCCAACAACAGTTTGGTAAAGAGTGACATCAGCAGGATCGCCAGCATCATGTAGACTCAACTTCAAACCTGTTTCCATGGGAGTGGCAATAGGTTTGCAATCTTCAAGTCTAAACTTACATAGCAATGTCTCTATGTAACTTTTCTGAAACAAGGCAATACCACCATCACACTGCTTAAACTGTATACCCGAGTAATGATGCAACAGCCCCAAATCTTTCATCTTGAAAGTAGCATTCAAATCAGCCTTAAATTCAGCAATATGTCTCTCATTTGGTTTAGTGATCAGCAAATCATCAACATAAAGAACCACGATAAGAAATACATCACCCTCACGCTTTACATACAATGTGCTTTCTGTTGGACTGTTACAAAATCCTTGTTTGACCAAATGAGTGTCAGCTTTCTCATACCAAGCACGAGGAGATTGCTTCAACCCATACAAAGCCTTGTTACATTTGCACACTTTGTCCTCTTGTCCTTTTATGACAAAACCGCGAGGCTGCGTTACATAAACTTCCTCAAATATGTCACCATTCAAGAAAGCAGTAACAATGTCTGATTGATGTACATCCCAACCAAAATGAGCTGCCAATGCACATAGAAACGCACAGTAGTCATACAACAAGTGGGAGAAAAAGTTTCTTCATAATCTATGCCTTTTTGTTGTGCATAACCCTTTGCAACAAGTCGAGCCTTATGGCGATCAATCTCACCATCTAGCTTGCGTTTCAACTTGTAAACCCACTTCGTACCAATGGCCTTTTTGCCAGGAGGCAAATCACATAAAGTCCATGTGTCATTCTCTATAAGTGCATCATATTCTGATTGCATGGCAGCCATCCAATTTTCTGAATTCTGTGCTTCATCAAAAGACAGAGACTCCTCAACATCATGTAAACTAGACACAGCCAAAGCATAACAATCTGATGCATAAGATGCATGGCGAGAGCCTGAACGAGTACGACTAGACAAAGGTGCGTCCAATTTACTGTCACGCAAAGTGTGCACCAGCCATTTTGGCATACCTCTAGCCTGCTCATTTTCAGCCATTTCCTCATCAAGTACATCATGTACATCTGCATCAGTAATAGGCTGATCTAAAACATTTTTAGAAACCCCCATAGGTTGTACATTTGCCTCATTGGAACCTACATTCGTATTTCCACCACTGAAAAGAGGCAACAAAGTGTCATAAATGTCCTGTGAGCTTACATTACTGTCTCTAGTACATGATTGCAAGGGCTGAACAGAATCTTCCACAAACACTACATCCCGTGAAACCAGAATACGTTTTGTTTGCGGATGATACAACCAGTAACCTTTGCTTTCAGCACTATAACCAACAAAAATACATTTGACAGCCTTATCATCCAGTTTTCTACGCTGCACTTGTGGCACCAAAGCATATGCCAAACAGCCAAAAACACCCATGTGCTCAATAGAAGGCTTTCTATCATGCCATGCTTCATATGGAGTAATAGACTGCAAAGCTTTCGTAGGACACCTGTTAAGTACATAAGTGGCACACATGATGGCCTCAAGCCAAAAATAATGCGGCAAAGCTTGACTTTTGACCATACATCGTACCATTTCCGTCAATGACCTGTTTTTCCTCTCAGCAACACCATTTTGCTGAGGTGTATAAGGCACTGTACATTGGTGTTTTATCCCACGACTAGCCAAAAATGCATTAAATTCATGAGACATATACTCCCCCCCTCGATCGGAACGGAGGGTGCCCATAGTACATTTCGAGACATTTTCAGCCATAGCCAGAAATTATTTGAAGCACATAAAAACTTTGGACTTCGCTTTAAGCGGAAATACCCATGCATGCCTGGAGTAATCATCAATGAGAGTCACGAAGTACAGGTAATTGCCCAAGGACGGAGTTTGCATGGGCCCACAAACATCACTATGCACAAGCTGCAACCTGCATGTGGCCGGGACTGAAGCATCCTTTGGAAATTTAGAACGCTGCATCTTACCCAAAATACAGCCTTCACAAACATGTTTGACAGGTGCTTCAAGAGGCGGCAAAGAAGCAACCATATTAGATTTCTGCAAACGCAGCAATTTGGCAAAATTCAGATGACCAAAACGTGCATGCCAAAGTTTTGCATCTGAAATAGCCCTTGAATCTGCAACAGCATTTGCAAAATTTTGTCCACACTTGTCATACAAAGTGAGTTTATACAGCCCACGGCACAAAAGCCCAGATACAACAATTTCATCACCAAAACTGAGATCATGAACTGTACATCTGTCATCCACAAATTTGACTACAAGTCCAAGTCTAGCAAGTGCGGATACAGACAAGAGATTCTTCTTGATCCCAGGTACATAAAGTGCATCAACAAGTGTGAAGGAACTGCCATTAGCAGCAGTGAGCACAATCTTTCCAACTCCCTGAACTGGATAAGAGGCGTTGTTGGCACAAGTGACTGAATTTCCATGACGGACAGACTTGAGAGAGGTAAACAATTCACGATGTGAGGTAATGTGCTTTGTAGCACCACTGTCGAAATACCACACATGTGAATCTGCAGCAACTGACAAGCATGCATCATGGACAGCAGGATTGTAAGTGCACTCTGCGCTAAAAGCCCATTCTGCATCAACATCAGCAACATAGTCTCCTTTCACAGAAGACTCAACAATGGCTGCATATGTAGTGGAACCAGAATTTGCATTGGAACCACCCTCTTTCTTCTTAGCCTCTTTGGCCTTCAACTTAGGACACGACTTGATCAAGTGATCATTGGCTTTACAATAATGGCAACGCATCTTCTTTTTTCCCTTATCACCAGAATTGCCAGACGAAGTACTGCCAGCAGAAGCATTAGGAACAGAATTTTTGCCACTCGCAGCAGAACCATAAGAAGTGGCTGCATTGCTATTACCACCCTTTCTTTGAGAAGCAATAAAAGCCTGTTCAACTGCACGTTGTCTAGTCCTGTTTTTTCTAGACAGTGACTCTTGCAATAGCAATGTGCATAATACATCAAACTTGACAACTTCTGGATTTCCTTGGGTCATCAGTCTCCAAGTACTAGCAAAAGTCTGGTAGGAATCTGGTAAGGCATCAAGAATAGTCCGCACAAGGGAACTGTCTGAAATGACTTCACCTGCAGAAATAAGCTGCTCATTGATATCATTGACACTAGCAAGGAAAGTGTCCATATCATCTTCCTCATGCATAATCTTCGACTCCAGCTCTTTACGCAGCAAAGCAATTTTAGCCTCATTGCGGCTTGCATAAAGACCTGCTAAAATATCCCAAGCCTGTTTTGCTGATTTTGTTGAACGGATGTGAGGAACAATGGTGCGCTTCACAGACAACGCAATCAATGCATGAGCCTGCGCATCCTTAACATCCCAACGAGCTTGTTCTGCAGTAGGCAAAACAACTCTAACAGCTGCAATCCTTGTAGCAAGACCTGCAACATCTTCAACATCGCCTACATCCTCAGAACCAGGACGTACATCAATGCCCTGCACAATGTTCCAGACACCCTTTGACACAAGAACATGTTGCATCATATAAGCCCACATAGGGTAGTTGTCCCCATCCAACCTGTCCTCAGCAGCAAACATCTTGAACACATCTGTGTTGTTGTTGTCAGCCATGGCAAATGTTGCACCTGATGTGAAAACTGCCTGAAAATAGGAGAAACGGAGCGGGAACAACCTGTGCTATATAGCACAAACCGTAGAAGACTATAAGGCACCTGTTATGCAGAAAACGGCACTGACAGAAATTCTGCACAAAATGACGAAATAGCCTCTGCAGTACTTCCTGTAGTGGAAATGGAGGCCGAAATGAGCCCGAATCAAAATTCTGAGCAGACCAAGCTCTTCAAGCTCTCCCAAATTTTTTGTCGACCTGCGAACGCTCGCCAAAGCTCACTGAAATCGGAGAAAGTGAGAAGGCGTGTGCTGGAGCAGCTGGCGACTAAGCCCGAGAGGACGTGACCTGCTCTGATACCAATTGTTGGAATTAGGGTTGCAAAGAAACGCACACAGCTTGGAGAAGACGAAGGAAGCTCAAGGCACACAATAGAGAGTGTATTACTTGGTGTGCAATGGAAAGATAGATAGCCCTAGAGTGATGGGCGTATATACAATGCACGAGGGAAAAAACCTCCTAAAGAGGGAAAAAATGCCCCGGCGGTCCTAGTGTGTTCACACACATCACTACCACATGTATATGGTAACAAACAGCACTTCAATATGCATCTGCTACAGGTACCTTAAGCTCCTTACCCATCATCAAACTCACGTAACTGGTAAACATATGAAAAATAAAATAAGGTTTATACCCTATCATCAATGTTCTAGCTTAATCATTAGGTAGCTGTCCCTCAAAAATCTCTGAACCACATCTGTCGTATCTTCAAAGCATTCAATTATGGATAACATGTTTAGTGAACCCCGCCAGACTCAAGTGCTCCAGTTAATGATGCACACGGCTTGACCATTAAGCTCTCTTTAAGGAACCCTGTCAAGCTCAAGTATGCCTTACTCTGTCTGCACACGAAATGGCCGTCAAGTCCTTTACTTCAAGTTCTGTTAGCAGAACCAACTCAAAAGATGTGAAGATACTTCATCAACTGTCCAAAGAAGTCAACTGGAATCCAGCCATGTAATCTTATTGAATGCATAACCAAAACTATTCTGACTCAACATAAATCTAGAAAACAAAACTTTGTACCATGCAACCTGCTACAACAGGTAACTGGTACTCTTCAAATCTGCAACAATTGGCACTTTAGTAGCCCCCGGGATCAAACGGGAAACTTATCATTTGCCCCATTGTGAGCATTCCTTTAAAAAATTTGTACCATCCTCCAGGATAGGGATAATACAAGAGTTTCCAATCTGTAGAGCATAAACACAAATTAACCCACAAATCTTCATTCAAACCGCCTGGATCATATGGCATATAAGTCAATGGCCCAAGATCATGCATATATCTATCACCTCCTGGGTCAAAAGCTAGCTAAAAATCCCCTACATCCTAGTTAGCAGATGATCCAAGTGACGGTGTTGTTAACAGCCCGCCTTGGCGAAAGGTTAAGTTGTACTCAAGCGTTAATCAAATAATTGATGATTATGGTGATTTCCAGATTCAGTTGCATCTACTGTTCTTGTTCTCTCTCTTTCACACCTCCCACAGCCAGAGGCCCGGCGACTGCCCGGCTCACGTAGCGAACACATATCCCCACCAAGATGTCGGGGGATATGTGTTCGCTACATGAGCCGGGCAGGCGCCGGGCCTTTGGCTGTGGGAGGTGTGAAAGAGAGAGAACAAGAGACAATGACAGCTCTGCCAATCACCGCAATCATCAATTAATTGAATATTACTTTGAGTACAATTTATCCTTAGCCAAGGCGGGCTGTTAACAACGCCATCACTTGGATCATCTGCTAACAAGGAGTTTAAGCTCCCGCTTTATAGTATTAATCGGGCCATTAACGACACCGGGCTTCATAGAATGATTAATCAAACATTAGCTTATGACGGTGATGAAAGTTCTCTTCTGCCACTTTAACTGCTTCTTCTACTTTCAAGATTTTGCAAACCTCATGTAAGTTCATTCTCTCGATCATCATGCATCAATTATTACCAACTATGCTGCAACTCCCTGCTTTGTGTGGTTTGTCATGTCTTAATTGCCGCTCACAAGCTTCAACTTCCGTCTCCAATCAACTTGATTTTGATTTCCATCAGACTCTGTATGCCCTTGCTAATTTCCCCGTTTGCTTGTAAATCTCCTTCTCGCCTTTGCCTGCTCAAGCCTGGACCTTGATCTGCCTTCTCCTCTTTGGATTGCTCTAGCTTCGCTTGGAATGTCTTCTTGCCTCAGCTTGCTTAAGCCTTAACAAGCATTTTGCTCAAGCTCTCTTGCTTAAGTTCCTACGGGCTTCTTGCTCCTTCGACCAAAGTTCACGCTCTTTCTTCTTTGCTTTGCTTGCTTCGACAAGCTTCCTCGTCCAAGATCCTTCGGCCTCGTCCCGAGAGAGAGAGAGAGAGAGAGAGAGAGAGAGAGAGAGAGAGAGAGAGAGAGAGAGAGAGAGAGAGTGGCTTTAGCCTTCGTTCCGCGCTTTGGTAGCCAAGGTCGAGAGAGAAAGAGAACTCCTTGCTTTGATTGGAGATCGAGAGAGAGAAAGCTCGCCTTGCTTACCCTCCTCTCCTCGCCTTGCTTTTCCTCGTTAACTCTCCATGCAACTCCGCATGCAAAAATCCGCTATTAATAGCTCCCCCCCCCCCCCCCCCCCCCCTAGCAGTAGCGCCGCCGCTACTGACGTGGCACAGGAGCGGCCGCTATGACGTGGCAATGGCGACATTTGACCTGCGTGAAATGCGCCGCGAGTGGCTCCAAACGGCATCGCCCATGCTAGCTGAGAAATTCTCGTCTCTCCAGTGCGCTCATTGGAGCACCCCCGCAGCCTGTGCATCTCTCTTCCTCCCTCACGCTGCCTGCTCGTCGCCCCTCTCTACGCCATGGGCTCTCCCCTATTTTGTTCACACTACCCTTTTAAAATAGGGTGGCCATTGGCCATGCCCCTTAATTGGGCGGCCTTATGGCTTTGTAAGCCATATTAGGCATACTCATCGGCCAAAGCTTGCCACGCTTCTCCATCGGGCAGCCATAGCCCCCTTGGCTTCCGGGCAGCCTTGCCACTTGGTTAAGTTGGGTGGCCCTTTAGCGGCCGGCTTCCCTCGTAAGGGCACCACATTTGGGCATACATACTGAGTAAAGCATCGACTGAATATGTGTCATTTTCAAGTAACCCACTTGTTCTTAGCACAGTCTTTAAGTGAGCTCACAAAAGAAACACACAAGTGAGTTTCTCGGCACAATATATTTCTCCAATATCCATTATTTTGTATATTTGTTCAATCAAAGCATTATCAAATGTATACATCTCGACCCCGATAGTGTCGAGCATGGATCCATCAGCATACCCCTCTCTCAATGCACTACAAGTGATGACATTCTGGACAAGATTAGCCTCGAGCACCTATCCTCGAACCCTGCCAAGGCTATAAAATTCCCAGATGGTACTCCGACCGAGTGGACCGAACTGGTACGGAGCCGGCCCCCAATAAATCTTTAACGGCTAATATCTTGGCAACCGGAACTCCGATTGTTGCTGATCTGAAAAGACTGACGCGCTCCACAAAGTGAGCTCTTCAAGCCCGCGCATTCATTTCAATTCTGTCAGCTCAGCTGTAGTTGCCCAATCCGGTACGGATCTGCATTAACTCAAACTTCAAACTGCCATAACTTCTTCACCGTAGCTCCAATCGACGAGCCGTAAAGACAGGCCAGTAGAGCACATTAAGCACTACAGTTCTAGGTCATAATCTCCCACTTGTGCTCACTTCAAGCATACTCATATTTGGCATCATTCAGGCATCCGTTGGCCCTTTTAAGCCGCATCTAGCATACATTAATCATTAAGCTCGGCCTATTAACAAGCCCTCATCACACTAACCATTAATCAAGTAGGCTTTCAATAAGCTTGATCTGCATCTTCTTGGCATATTTCTTAGCATGGGAGCGGAGCTGCACGACATCCACCTCCTCTGAACCTGCACAGCCTCCGGTCTGTGCCAATAACACTTCAATCTGCATCTGCTAGAGGTATCTTAAGCTCTTTTCCATCATCAGACTCACATAACTGGTAAACATATGAAAAATTACATAAGGCTTATACCCTATCATCAATGTTCTAGCTTAATCGTTAGATAGTTGTCCATCAAAAATCTCTGAAATGTATCTGCCGTAACTTCAAAGCATTTAATTATGAAAAATCTGTTTAGTGAACCCCGCCAAACTCAAGTACTCCAGTTAATGATGCACACGGCTTGACCATTAAGCTCTCTTTAAGGAACCTTGTCAAGCTCAAGTATGCGTTACTCTGTCTGCACATGGAATGGCCATCAAGTTCTTTACCTCAAGTTCTGGTAGTAGAACCAACTCAAAAGATGTGAAGATACTTCATCAATTGTCCAAAGAAGTCAACTGGAAGCCAACCATGTAAGCTTATTGAGCGCATAACAAAAAAAAAACTCTTCTGACTTAGCATAAATCTAGGAAACAAAACCTTGTACCATGCAACCTGCTACAACAGATAGCTGGTATTTTTCAAATCTGGAACTTGCACTTCAGTAGCCCCCGGGATCAAACGGGAACTCAATCATTCGTCCCATTGTGAGCATTCCTTTTTTTTAAAATTTGCACCATCCTCCAGGATCATAGGGAATATAAAGTAACTGACAGCAATGATAGCTAGCATGATAACCTCCTGGGTCATAAGGTAGTGGATGATCATATTTCAAGTATATTGCATCTCCACAAACTTTCTCATAGCATAGGAACAAAAAGTCCCAAATTCCCATCATAGCAGAACCCAGAGGCAAAATGGATTCAATCACTATGGTTTCCAAAATATCAATCTTCATTTGTGAGTCATTGAATGCCATCACTTCATTTGATACCACAAACGCTGCATGGCTGCCTTCTCTAGTAGGAACAAAATCCTCTAGAGCCTCATCCAGAAGAAACATAAGCTCTTCATCATATGTTGCAGGATGTTCTTCACTACTCTTGTCACAAGCAGAAAGACATCTAGCGCATCATCAAGCAGATCCATAAGCTCCATATCTTCCTCCTTGGAAGAACCACCTAGTTTCTGAGTCTTATCACAGGAAACCTCATCTCTTGTTTCATACATAGTCACGAATTGTTCTGGCAGCCTCACACTCCCATTCAAATATCTTTCCACTTCAATAGCACAAGTCTCAGCATGCATTACAAAGATAGCATCAATTTCTTTTTCCATAGCATCATCATAGCAAACCCTGTAACCTGTAGAAGTCATAGACTGATTATCATCCATCACCCCCTCTGAATATGCATCTCCATAATCATAATCTTTGTCTTGGTTCACATCAAATACATATGGTTGAGCATCAAATACATCTACATCATCACCAGTGTCCTGAAATGCAGCCATAGACATGAAACCCTCTTCTATAGCATCATCCAAAACAATTGCTTTTGCATGTAATGCTGCATAAGCATTCTCTTCATGTTCTACACCCAAAGAGCACTCCAAATGGGCATCCACATCACATATTGACTCTGACAAACATGTTTCTTGATCACTGCTAGCAACTATGCTTGTATGCAAACCATGTATTGGCTCTGAGAAACCTGCTTCCTCATTTATGTCACTTTGAGAGGATATGATTGCATGCTTAGCATCCATAGAGTCATATCTGCTTTGGAATAAAGAAGACAATCCCAATCGAGCATAAACAGTATCTGCTATGAAATCATCATCTGCATGTAATAATGTCTCGTCTTCCAGAAGACATGCATCAATAATAGATTCTAACTTAGCTCGGATAGAATATTGATCACCTGTATGATATGCTTTTTGCATTAAGAAAAATGGCTCCTCATCTTGTCTGCTTTCAATTTTTTGAAGCTCCAGGTCTTTATTCACTGAGATCCCCTGTAAAATTGCTTCTGAAAAGCATCCCAATTATCTGCATATGTTCTTGCAATAACTTGAACTTGCTCCTTAATATTGTCACACACAAGCTGTTCAAACTCTGCAATCATCTGAACTTTTGGCACTCTTTCACGGTTCATTTCTTGCTCATAACACTCTAGGTAGCCTTTTGGATCATATTCACCATCAAACATTCGTCTTTCATTGCATACTGCATCCAATGCTGCATTTAAAGCTTCTTCTATCTGCTTCTTTGTCTTCACGGCTTCTACTTCATGCAATGATCCTTGCATCACTTGCATCATCTTGGAAAAATCTGGAACTCCTGATTTTCCATTAGAAACATGTGTGATAAATTCTTCAAATAATTTCTTCATCTCCGCTGGAATCTCCATCTGCATCTCCCACCCCGGCTCGTTTCACGTCGGGTTCACCAAAGATGTCGGGGGATATGTGTTCGCTACGTGAGTCGGGTAAGCGCCGGGCCTCTAGCTGTGGGAGGTGTGAAAGAGAGAGAACAAGAGACAATGACAGCTCTGCCAATCATCGCAATCATCAATTAATTGAATATTACTTTGAGTACAATTTATCCTTAGCCAAGGAGGGTTGTTAACAATGCCTTCACTTGGATCATCTGCTAACCAAGAGTTTAAGCTCCCGCTTTACAGTATTAACCGGGCCGTTAACGACACCAGGCTTAATAGAATGATTAATCAAACATTAGCTAATGACGGTGATGAAAGTTCTCTTCTGCCACTTTAACTGCTTCTTCTACTTTCAAGATTTTGCAAACCTCATGTAAGTTCATTCTGTCGATCATCATGCATCAATTATTACCAACTGTGCTGCAACTCCCTGCTTTGTGTGTTTTGTCATGTCTTAATTGCCGCTCACAAGCTTCAACTTCCTTCTCCAATCAACTTGATTTTGATTACCATCAGACTCTGTATGCCCTTGCTAATTTCCCCGTTTGCTTGTAAATCTCCTTCTCGCCTTTGCCTGCTCAAGCCTGGACCTTGATCTGCCTTCTCCTCTTTGGCTTGCTCTAGCCTCGCTTGCAATGTCTTCTTGCGCCCTCAGCTTGCTTAAGCCTTAACAAGCATTTTGCTCAAGCTCTCTTGCTTAAGTTCCTACGGGCTTCTTGCTCCTTCGACCAAAGTTCACGCTCTTTCTTCTTTGCTTTGCTTGCTTCGACAAGCTTCCTCGTCCAAGCTCCTTCGGCCTCGTCCTAAGCTCGAGAGCGAGAGAGAGAGAGAGTGGCTTTAGCCTTCGTTCCTTGCTTTGGTAGCCAAGGTCGAGAGAGAAAGAGAACCCCTTGCTTTGATTGGAGATCGAGAGAGAGAAAGCTCCCCTTGCTTACCCTCCTCTCCTCGCCTTGCTTTTCCTCGTTAACTCTCCATGCAACTCCGCATGCAAAAAGCGCTATTAATAGCTTTCCCCCCCCCCCCCCCCCCCTTAGCAGTAGCGCCGCCGCTACTGACGTGGCACAGGAGCGGCCTCTATGACGTGCCAATGGCGACATTTGACCTACGCGAAATGCGCTGCGAGTAGCTCCAAACGACATCACCCATGCTAGCTGAGAAACTCTCCTCTCTCCAGCGCGCTCATTGGAGCACCCCCGCAGCCTGCGCATCTCTCTTCCTCCCTCACACTGCCTGCTCGTCGCCCCTCTCTACGCCATGGGCTCTCCCCTATTTTGTTCACACTACCCTTTTAAAATAGGGTGGCCATTGGCCATGCCCCTTAATTGGGCGGCCTTATGGCTTTGTAAGCCATATTAGGCATACTCATCGGCCAAAGCTTGCCAAGCTTCTCCATTGGGCAGTCATAGCCCCCTTAGATTCCGGGCAGCCTTGCCACTTGGTTAAGTTGGGTGGCCCTTTAGCGGCCGGCTTCCCTCGTAAGGGCACCACATTTGGGCATATATACTAAGTAAAGCATCGACTGAATATGTGTCATTTTCAAGTAACCCACTTGTTCTTAGCACAGTCTTTAAGTGAGCTCACAAAAGAAACACGCAAGTGAGTTTCTCGGCACAATATATTTCTCCAATATCCATTATTTCGTATATTTGTTCAATCAAAGCATTATCAAATGTATACATCTCGACCCCGATAGTGTCAAGCATGGATCCATCAGCATACCCCTCTTTCAATGCACTACAAGTGATGACATTCTGGACAAGATTCTCCTCGAGCACCTATCCTCGAACCCTGCCTAGGCTGTTGATAGCCGTTTTTTGGCTCTCCGTAATTGCCATAGTGATTTATCCCACCCTACCAAATTCACCCAAACGCTATGGCTATCCCTACCATTTCACTGTAAATAGGCGTGTGTGGGTTAGGGGGCTTTTCCTATATCTTCTTAAAATCCTCAGCTAGCTAGTCACTGGGCTAGTTGAGTCAAAAAAATAAAATATATTATGGCCCATTTGTGTGTAAATATTGCATTGTATATATGGCCTAAATGTAAGGATTTTTCATAATTATTTTGGTATTTATTTAAATATTTATACTTAGGTGTGTGTTATTTATGCTATGTACATTGACTCACCATTACCATATTTTTTCTTACCATTTTGCATACTCTTTATTCCATATAAAAATAATTTCATGCAAGCGTCTCTTATTTTTGGTGTAACTCCATCCAAACAAAAATCCAAAAAAACTAGTTCTATTTATGTGTATATTTTTTCACTATTGTGATTTTTTTCTTTCTACATCTATTCTCTATTACTCTCAAAAATTAGACCACCAAAAATATTCATCTTTTTATGGTAGACTTATAATGAGAGAGATTTATTTTGACCCCTTTATATTTTTTCCACCTATATTATTTATATTTGACATGTACATATTTTTAGACCCCTCAATATTTGATTTTTTTAGTTGTACTATTCATTTATATCATGATCTCAACAATATCTTCAATTATAGACCTACCAAATAAGGTCAAGGGTATGTAGAATGCATGCATGCACCATGGGGAGCTCACTCTTGGAGGTATTCAAAAGAATCATCCAAAGAAGGACCTCACAAGGACCTTGTGCAGTGGAAAAAACAGTCGGTTTTGCTGAATTTTTAAAGATCACATGCTCCCTGAATTTGAAAAGGTGATACAAACAAAAATTGTAACTCGTGAGCTGAACTTTCACCTCAAAGTTTTTCATATTTTTTTGAGCTACGAACTGTGAGCTATGATTTTATTGGTGGACCCCAGTTTCCCCATGCTATGCAGCCACACTCCCTCTTCCACTTTATCATTTTCCTCTTTCACACACACTCCTCCCTCTCCTTCCCACTCCCAAACCTGCAACTCCCATGTCCTAATTCACCCTCTTCACCATTGCCACATCTCTCACACCTCCATAGCCTTCATCCTCCATTTCTACACCCTATGTGTCCCCCTTTCTCTCTACATATATGTCCATATTACCATACTCTCTTCAACTTTGTAAAGAACTTCAAAAAATCAGCAAAAATCCAAAGATAACCTCTGCAAATGAAGGCTTTTATCATAAATTTTCCAAGGTTTGAAGATAACATAGCTTCATCGACACGCGCTACTTCGCCATGCTGACCGCTTCTTCTTCCGGTGCTGTAAAGAGGTGAATGTCAACTTCTCCAAGCTTCAACCTTGCTTTACAAGCTTATCCCTTCTCTAACTTTTCTCATCATATATCTCACCATTTGGTGAATGATTTTGTAAATATTTTGTAGTGATAATTACTAACTACTAACCACTAACCTTATTGTAAAATGCACCCTCTACTAGAGTAGGCACTCCCAAATTATTCACTCAATCCTCTCTCCTTTCATCCTCAATAATTCTCTTCCCTTGAGCCCACATCCATGTGACTCAAAGGACAAGAAAGACCCACCCTCATTAAAAATAAATAAAAATATGCATAATCTTTTATTCCTTCAAATAAACTTGATTAGGCCTAATCCAAATCGGGGCTTCTAAAACCTATAAATAGAGCCCTTCTCTCCCTTGTAAATCATCACATGATCACACTACACCACACCATTCTCAACACATAACACACCATTCTTCAAGCCTAGTTGTGTAGAGTGTGTGCATTGTGAGTGCTCTATTCCATCACTACACATAGGTGCATGGAGAAGCTTGAAGTTAGTTATGCCATCTAGAGGAGTGGAGTGATACTATACTCTGCAATCACACTTGTAGCCTACTCGTCCATAAATAAGATTCATAGTTTTGGGTGCAATTGTATGCTGCAACTACGACTCTTCTCTCCAAATTGACTTGATACGTTGGCTAATCAGGTGGTTGAAGGTATATTGTCCTTGAAGTTTGTTGTGCCATTTCATGCTTGGTGGTTTGAGGGCTTGTTGAATTGTTTTCCTACAAGGTCAATTGTAAGAGGGTGCTCGGTGAGAGGGCTCCCGTGACCCTAAGACAATTTGTGTATTGGCAACAAGGTCAAGTTTTGTGTTGTCTCTCTATTTCTCATCAAGCTTTGTGTGCATCTAGTCCTTAAGGCTAAGACTGAGTTGCTCAAGTTGATTTGTGCGCTTTACCTCTCTCTGGCGTGGTGAATGTTTGTGTTTGGTGTGTGTGGTTATCTTGCGTTCCCCTCTCTTTGTTCGTTTGAGTACAAGGAGATATCACGTGCGTCCTAGTTCGCATCTACAACTAGGTGGTGCCCCTTTTCTTGTTTGGTTTCTGGCTGTGGGTTGTTGTTGTTTCTGATTTTGCTTGCCCCAGCCCCAATTGAGCAGCACGGGAGCCTCGAAGGGTGTTTAGAGGCCGCTCTTCTTGTTGCCCTCCCCGGACCGCCTCAAATTGGTGCCCCGCATGAGGACGAGCGGTTGTATTAGCATACACAAGGTAAGTCTTCAAAAACTAGTTGTGTTTACATGAACAATCCACCACCTCCTAATCCTGCTCATGCAATTCAATTTCATCAGTTTCATTGGGTGCAAGGGATTAGGATAAATGTTCGTATTGATAGAAAAATATTTTTTCAACAATGTATTGTATTCCTCTTTGGTGCTGAAGCATTAAGAGATATTCTACAATGTCCAAATCCTATTATACTCCCACTTGTAGACTATAATGTCTCTTTTGATGTACATGTGTTTATCTTGTTTTAGCTAGGTTGATGAATCACGAGGACTTGTATCGTACATTCATTCCTTTGGCTAGACAAGACGTGCATGTAATAGTTGGCACAAAGTTACAATTTCAACGTGTTTTCCGTCGTATGTTTGAACCTAGGCAAGTAGCGGCTATCAATGCCTCAGTCAATCCGTTCATTTTGCCATTGATTCGCTATGATCTAAGCTTTGATGTTTATATTTTCATTCTACTTTGAAATTTGATTTTGCAAAACAAAAAATAAAAAAAGAGAAAGAAATTTTTGAGTAAAACCAGCAACATGGATACAACTAGGCAAATGAGTGGTTACCCCTTGTTCTTTGGAGAGCCTGGGGAGGATGCAGAATTATTTTTAGCAAATTTCAAGATGTCTTGTCGTATCAAGAGGATAGTAACTGATCAAGAACGTGTAGAAATGTTTGAGGTGGTCCTTAGGAAAGATGCTAGCACTTGGTTTGACTCTTTGCCTGAGGAAGTTAAGGGGAATTACACAAAAGTTTTGAATCGTTTCAAGAAATACTTCTTTTCTCTTATCAACCTCTCCAGTCCACCCTGAGAGAATCAAAATTATCTTCCTATGACAAGGAGATAAGTCTTGACTTTTCTATCTTGCATTGAGGCCCTGATGCAGTGGCGAACATTTGGTCAATCTCCAAGGCTTTTCTCACATTGTCACCTTATGCTTGAAGGAAGAGTAAAGAGTCATCAGTGAACATCTTAATAAGCATTTGCTTATCATTTTGGATTTGAATCCCTTTAATCTCCCCTCTTGCCACCAAAAGTTCCAACCTAGCAATCAGAGGGTGGGTGCGGCAAACCAAAGCGGTGCTAGGGGGAATCCTTGACGAATGGACCTCTTGACATCAAAACAACCAATTAATTCTTGAATTGAAGAGCAATTCAGAGGATCTCCCTTCCCCAAGAGTACTTACTACTTGACAAATTCGTGGATTGAACCCCAAAGTCTGCAATGTTTCTTGCACCAATGAGCAACTTATCCTATCATAGGCTTTATCAAGGTTGCAGAAGGATACATTCTTGTTGCCTGAATTTGCCATATTCCATACCAATCATGACCACCAAGATGTTATCAGAAATCGATCTTCCTTTGATAAATCCATGTTGGTGGAGAGAGATGACTTCAGCTAACAGAGGGGCCATTCTTTCCATAATGAGTTTAGCCAACACCTTGTTTACTACTATTGTGATTGGCCTCCAATGTTTGAGTTGCGAGCAAGAAAGTTGCTTGGGGATGAGCTTGATTATTCCTTTCTTCACACCTAATTCAAGCGTGCCTTTAGAAAATTCTCTGTTGACCATAAAAGATATAGATCAAATTCTATCGCAGTATCAGAGTAGTGAGGCACACAAAGTGACATGGTAGTGAGAAGTTAGAGGCCTCCCCCATAGGCCCTTTAAAGAAACCATTGGGGGGCCCTTTAACGATGTGTGGAGTGCCCCATACATGCAATATTTTTTCCATTTGGGAAAAAGACGATAACCGCTTCATTTTAGTTGGTGGGTACCCTCCACATTTCGAAACATCCTTAGCACTGACTATAGCATGTCATCAATTGCTTCTTTTTCCATGCCCGGGTCTTCTAACACTCCCTCCTCAACTATGCATGGTAGCTCAAGTCCAAGTCTTGGCTATCTATGTCCATGCCCTGGGTGCAGCCTATTGGTGAACAGAGCACAAGATGACACAACCTGCTAATGGACAGAATGTAAGTAGCCTGATGGTGGATGGAGCGCAAAACATAGACTATGATGAGGTGAGATCAATGTCGCATGCTGCCAATGTTTTGATTGGGTAGTTGCACGTCTATGGGGTGGGCACTCTAAAAATATAGGGTTCTCCAATCGATAACTGGCCCCCCATTTGCAAGACCCCTTAGAGGGCCTATGGGGGAGCCCTCTTAGAATCATAGAAGCTAAGTTAAGATTTGAAATGAATAGGTACATCATTTTGGCTTCTAAGTTAGGATAATTTTACTCCTTCATAGTCCCATGATAGTTGGCCAAAATATAACCATCATTGGACAAGGGAAAAATATCAATTTTTCGGGAGGGTCGATGATGCACCCCAACAAAAAAAAGCAATGATAACCTTTGATTTTCCTACAGACATCCACCTCTACATTCATTAATGGTATGGGGCATATCGAAGGGCACCTTCGAGTTGAGTTGCACCTTGTGTGAGTGGGGGTAGTGGGAAGAGGCAGAATAGTGGATTCAAAAATTTCTCCTAAATTACAGAACCCCTAATATAATTCTGTTAATACCTTAGAACAACGGGGTATTACACTATTTTTCTATAAGATGGTTTGCTTGGTTTCTCCTAGCTGTTCCCCAAGCCTCCCCCAATCAAAAAGTCTGCAACCAATGAAATTCACATGTCCAAGTTTGGGTGGCGGTTGAAGAGTGAATCTTGCTACCAAAAAGTTGAAGCAACTCCCTCGACTAGCACAATCGTGTCCAAATTTCATTAACTCTGCAACGATGGAGGGTACTTTCTCTTGAGCACTGAGGATATTGGCTACCGTGGTTGAAGAAACTCGTAACAACTTGTTTAAAGTAATGTGTTTGGGGGGGGGGGGGGGGGGGGGGGGGGGGGGGGTTGAAGCATCCGTGTGTTTAAAGGGCCTAATTTACTAATGATATGTTTGAATTGTGCAAGGGAACCCCATCAACAAACAGCGGGAGCCAGCGCATTCCATTTACACAGGAAAAGTGCAACGAAACCCCATCAACAACATATACTTTTCCACCCATCAGAGGGAGGTTCCTCCAATGCATTCCATTTACACATGAAAAGTTCTCCCATGCCGTTGATTGGGTGTGTTTGCTTTTCCAACCTACTAGGCGTGGTGGGCACTAGGCAGGTTGGAACAAGAGTTATAGACCTGCTCTATGAGTTAGAGTCCAATGGTCCATGTGTGTGTGTGAGAGAGAGAGAGAGAGAGAGAGAGAGAGAGAGGAGAGAATTGCAAAATTTGAGGCGCATTATGTTAGTATGATTGGTACACATCGACTAGATGATTAATACACATCAACTAGACTTAGACTCAAAGAAAAGCATACATTATGCATTATGAATCAAGCCGAAAACTATAAGGATACCCAAAAGCAGGTAGAGAGAATATGGTGTACCTTTACCTTTCTTCCATAAGCTTAACCTTGGCCTTTCTGCTCTATCTTATTTTCTATTACTATAATGACAACTCTAGTGAGAAAAAGTCATTTAATGAGACCAGAAGTTGAATTTTGTGATAGAATCTGTCGCTGCTTGCATCGTGAGTGGCATTCATGCGTGAAGGTGTGTGCACAAGAAAATGTACGTCGCTCAATCTCTCTTTCCCCGGTTTCCTTTGTCATGCTGACTTTGTCTCTATCTCACTCCCCCCTCTTGATGCCTTCTTTGTGGCGACCTCCTCGATCACTACCTTGCAGTCTATAAATGATTTGGGACGAATGTCTAGAGGAAATAAGGGGTTTTAATTAGTTTGAAGCTTCCTTTAAAAAAGATTAAGACAGTTCTCTACTATCTCTTAATTTAATTTTATTGGCTTCCTACCTACCTATTCACAACACTTTTAATATAATCATTAGATAGTTGAAAGATTCCCACTTCTGTATCCGTCGCCTAAGCCCCTCTTCACTTCCTGCCCTTTGCGCTCTCTCCCGGCTCCATCCTCCCTCCTTTCGTGCTACGTATTCCTCATGCGGCTCTATGCCTCCCACTATCCACAGGAGCCCTTGATCTGCTAATCCTCACAAATTCTCTCTTATGTCACCATGTCGACGTCCTACATGAGGCCACATGCCTTCAAGATTAACACATAGGTGAAGGCATGTGGAGAAAGGCCTTCCCTTGGACTGCACTTGTCTGTTGCACACATAGGTTTAATGTGGAAACCGTGGAGAGCTTTTGGTGAGCCTTTCACACAAGTCGTATGAGTTCTGTGAGTTTCGCGTGCAACGAGTTTCATGTGTCGCACGACTTCGAGTTCGCAACACTCACTAATGCTTCAACGGAAAAGAATCTTACGAAATTCCCTTCTTTTGGATTTCCTCCGAGATGGTACCCCCTCGGACCTTCAAAATAATTTAAGGGAAAATTACCAAAATACCCCTCTAATTTGTGGAAATTCCCAATATACCCCTCAAATTTAAAAAATTCCCAAAATACCCTTGTATCTATTTTTGTTGGATCTTCAAGATTTTCTAATCTTTATTCTTGTTTGACAATTGAGACAAGTTTTTGAGTGCTTAGCATGTAATTTTTTGCAAATTACCTCCCAAAAAAAAAGGCAATTATGTCTAAAATAATGTCTCCAAAGCCTACATAACCAGCTCAAAATTTAGTTTTAGCATCCTGTATGGTAGACAATCACTCTTCTTATGAAAAGCTACAAGTTTTTTTGTTTTTCAAGAAATTTACTCTCACAATCAGGGGTATTTTGGGAATTTTGGAAAATTTGAAGGGCATTTTGGGAATTTATGACAAATTATGGGGGTACTTTGGGAATTTTTGAAATTTTAGGGGTATTTTGGGAATTTCCTCAAATTAGAGGGGTATTTTGGTAATTTTCCCATAATTTAAACCCCTTTAGAGAATCCTCTCAAATCATTTGTCGACTGCCTCGTTTATCGTCAGTCCTTGTG
Source organism: Adiantum capillus-veneris (assembly GCF_014529385.1). NCBI lineage: Eukaryota > Viridiplantae > Streptophyta > Polypodiopsida > Polypodiales > Pteridaceae > Adiantum > Adiantum capillus-veneris. The sequence continues at coordinate 67,612,820 of NC_140945.1, forward strand.
AATTCAAATTCCAGGAAGCGCCATGACAACTCGATGGGCACTAGAGCAACAGACAGAGCTGAGGATTGAAGTGCCATGGGACTCTGAACTGCGTCTACAGCTCGTCAGCGGTGCTGCTGAAATTTTCGGCTACGATCTCCCTCCTGCTCGCTGGCTCGTCTTCCCTCCTGCTCACAAATTTGCGGCAAGTCTCTGCAATTTGTTTTCGTTCATGCACAATACCAAGCACACAACCTTGTTTCGTACACCTTCACTACACAGATGCACGCATGCTGCATGTTTGCTCAAGTGAACGTACATCTTCACTCTCAGCCCTGCAAGCCTCAAGTTCATAAGCAGCAGCCTCCAAGATTGCTTCAAAAGGACCCCGATGAGGACCTTGCGTCTCTTGTCTCCCTTTTAATGACCGCATAGGGGCTTCATAGCAACTCGAAGTAACTTGGTAAAACATAGAAGCGCACATAGGAAAAACAGCATAACGTGCATGAAAATGCCAAAGAGCAGTTGATTCTGAAGATGAACTAGGAGAAACTCAGAACGTTGGCCTTGGCTGTCCTCTTGTGATAGTAGTTTATGAGTCTATATGTACATCATTTTCTTTGAAACAAAGTGATATTTATGGAAGTTGTAGTTTTAAGCGGATGTATTCCGAAGCATACAGCCTCACACATTCGATTGCTCTGAAGCACTGTTTGGAAAAAGCTTTCTTTCTTGCTATACAATTAATTTGAAACTTTTTTTAATAGAGTTAGGTTTGTTCTGGTGCTCTTTTTTGTCCATTTCGTTGAATGTTTGGTGGTATGGACTTGTTTTGTTGCCAGGTCTTCTCCTGGACTGGAGCAACTATCGAGGTGGATGGGTCAACTGATTCTATATACACGGAAAATGAGGTAGCGACTATCTTTTGTTGATGATAGCACTGTATTTTAGTGGAGAGCTATTTTAAGGACTTGTTGTAACCAGGTTATGTTGATGATTCAGGGGGAAAGGGGATCTCAAACAAGAGTAAACATGGTGTAGAGCACATTTATTTACAAAGTTTGTATAAGATCAGTTGTTATTATGCAAATACTATGAACACTATCGTGTTAGGGTTTATCAACTCTGTTAATGTAGCTGCTAGTGCCTTGCTCTCTCCTAGGGGCAGATCTTAGGGAGTAAGGTTTGTTTTGTGGCTGTGACTGGCCTATATGAGGTAGTTTATCTCATATTGGTCATGCTTTCCCATGTATGCCCGGCCTGTATTGCAAATAGATTTGGCCTAGTTTAGGAGGGTGTCAAGTTTGGACCTGATGACCTTTCACATTCTTGCGCACTACCTGATCTTTTGCGTACCAACCATATAGCCAGCACTTCTCTTTAAGTGGAGGGTGTTTCCACTTTGTGGAAAACTTGGACCAGCCTAGGTCCAGATCCTGTGTGGATCCATTCTAGGTGGGGGGTGGTGGATACATTGCAGCTCTGTACAGGATCTGGCATATCCTCTCTCTTTCCCTATTTAGACGACTTCTCTTGAGGCTAGGGACTGTATACATAGAGGCTTTCATCTGCCAGCATTATATCAGTTGCCCACAATTTCCAGGATGTCGATCGTGTTGGTTTGCGGAGGTGTACCAGCTCTTCATTGCAGAGAAGTGTACGCGTACAATGCTGTAATGCCATTGTTGTTAGTCATTCCCACCCTTCTGCTGTTGCCACTTTTGACATGGTATTAGAGCCTCAAGGTCATTGACATGGTATGAGATCTTAGGATTACGTACACCTAGTGTGTACTCGAGCACTCGAGGGGGGGTTGGTTGTGTGGCCCTGCAGCATGTACCTGCCTGCTGCCCTACTGCAGTTACCCTTGCCTCTGTTGTTGCGTGCTGTTCCTACCAGATCCTTGCCTCAACTCCCTTCCCCTGCTCTCAGCTTGGCGCTTCGCACCTGACTTGCTGCCCTTCGGTGTTGCCTTGCTCCTTGCTGCTGTGGGTGTAAGGGTTCCGGTTTGTGAGTGTATTTCTTTTGTGTGTGTGGGTTGGAGACTGCGTGTGCGTGAATGTGTATGTGCACCTGTTTTTTGGTTTGGTTTTTAGTGAGGGTTTTGTGTGCAAGTTGGCGTCTCTGTTTGTTTGCTTGTGGGTAGGTGTTTCTGTGTGTGTCAGGCATGGTTGTTGGTGTGTGCATAGGTTTGGATGTGTGTGCGGTTGCCTGCGGTGTTGCATGTTGTTGGGCTCGCTCGACGTCGCAGGGTGCTTCTGCTGCTTCTTCAAACTGGAGTATCCTTATGATTTTGGTATGGCAGCGGCTCTCTTAGGTGTCTACCAGTGCCTACCAGGTCAGTTTCTTCCCGGTTGCTTGGCAGTCTTGGGTAGCATAGCTGCCTCCTTACCACTTACTTGGAGGACTCTTTGCTTGACAGCTAAAGAAATACCGAGAAGGGGCGCCAATCTTTGGGGCTAGTGCGTCTGGGTGTGGAACTACGTCTCGGCTCTCCTCTCCTCTCTCTCTCTCTCTCTCTCTCTCTCTCTCTCTCTTCAAGTTCTGTTCAATTGTTGTAGTTCTCTCACGTGTGTTGCTGTAGATCTTTGGCTTGGAGTGTCCAAGCCTACTACAATGGTATCAGAGCTCAGATGATTCTTCTTCTACGAAAGATCCGGTCCCTTTTTTGCAACACACATGGATTCCGACAGTGAATCTAGCAAGAAGGAAACTGTTCTACCAACAAATGTTCTAGCGGGAGTCGATCCGTTTCTAAAGATTCGGAAGTTGAGTAGGGCCCTCTTTTGCCATTTGACCTTGATAGGATGGAAGCCCAACGTCAGCTACATGTTGACATATGTGCCAACCAAATGCTCAAATACACCAAGGATCCGCATTATGAAATTTTTTTGAAGAATCACCCATTTGATGAGATCCATTCAGGATGGTTGAGGCCCTCTCAAGTCTGCAATGAAACATAAATCCAAGCCGAGTGCAGATAAGAGAAAACTATACTCGCAGGACGAGTTCGACAGTGTGGTAGAGCAACAGGTCAACAAAGTTATGTGGTCATCCTTATTCTCTGGATCATAAAGTCGATATCCTTCGGAAAGAGAATTGTAGCCGACATAAATTGGACTTGGGGATCAAACTTCCTCCTCTGTTCTTTCGGTACATGAACACATGCATCCCTCCCAAGTATCCAAAAATGAGAGACATCGGGCTTTCTACCAAAGTAAGCCTCGAACAGAGTCTTGGAACTGAAGAGGTTGGAGATCGGTTTATGTTATGAACTGTTGTCGCAACTGCCTTCGCCCATTTGACTTTGGCAAGTCTCGATGCTGAAGCATAGTCCGCACCATCTCAACCACTGTCCTATTCTTCCTCTCCACAATTCCATACTCGGAAGGCGATCTGGTATTCGCAAGCTCTCGCTTGATGTCATTGTCCGCACAAAACTGAATGAATGCTTTGGAGGTAAACTCCCTACCTTTGTCCGATCGAATAGTCTTCAACACTTTATTACTTCCTTCTCCACAAGAGCATGCTAATTCTTGTAGAGGCCACGTGCCTCGGACTTGTGCTGTAGAAAATATACCCAGGTAAAGCGGCTCAACAAACACTAACTTTATTTGTTGGTTTCCTTCCCTTGATTTTTTTATAAAATTTTTTGGGACCCTCTTTTTGAAGTCACAAATGACGGGACATTCTATGGACAATGTGAAATGTCCGATGGTTGAGAGTTTCACCCACAGTAGTGAAGGCCTGGTCGCCATGAGATGGTGGGGTTGATCGACACTGGAATCCGACTAGCCCTCGACAGGACTTTATAAGCTGGTTGGTACTAGGAATTAAACCAAAAGGGGCAAAGTGGACACATGGCAGTAGAAGAGTAACCTGCAGGCCAACACACACACAAACACACACACTCCAGAAGCTCATCTCAAGATGGGGCACCCAAAATTGAAGAGGGGGCTGATTTGCAATGTCACGTGCACATCTAACCCTATGTGCATGTGGACAAGCTACTTCATAACAAGGGTTCAGTTAGCTTAGGAAGTGTTTTGGCACCTTTGTGAGTCTCTTCGCAGGCCGTGCATGTCCAGGCACTTAGAGTAGTTGCATATCCTCTGGTTGCACACAGCATGATCATCAGATTACAGCAGTCAGTATCCATGAGGAGCATTTTACAGTGCACAGAACCTATTTTTCCTATTTTAGCCATTTTTCACTTAAGTGACTTTGTTTGGGAAACTGGGCAGGGAAATCTTGCAAGTGACTGTATAAGAAAAGCTAGCACTAGCACTTTTTGGCAGAAGAGGTAGCAGGGAACTAAGTTCTGGCAGTGCACCTTCTCAGCAAGACCGGTTGGAGAACCTAGCGTTTTCCAGCCATCAAGACCTCTGGCGTTTTTGCAGTAGATCAGCCCCTAGCGTTTTCTGTAGCAGATTGCCTAGCTTTTTTGCAGCAGATACCACATCAGCCCTAGCGTTTTTGGAACAACAGATTATCCCTAGCGTTTGCAGTTTCTTGGCGATAGAACCATCATTTGCATCAGCGTTTTCAGTTTTCAGCAGTCAGACTGCGCACCGCAGCCCCCAAACCTTGCAGATCTCACCTTCCCGCAGTAGATCCTCGCCGCACGGTCAGATCAGGCAGCGTTTGCAGATTCAGCCCGCTACTCGCAGATTTCAGCATTTGCGTTTTCAGCACATCGTCGTCGCGTCGTCATCATCGCCGTCGTCACCGCGACACATAGTCAGAATTGAGCAGATACAAGATTTGCAAATTTCAGCCCTTGGCGTTTTCAGTTTTCAGCCCATCTCTTCGTCGTCATCATCGTCGTCGACATCGTCGGCAAGTCCATTGCATTTAGACCATTGTACGAGGATTGTGCAATCAATAGCATAGACCTCTCTCGCCATAGAGAGTGGGGCCCTTGGAAGAGATTGACAACATTCTGGTGTCGTATTCTTCTCTCTCTTTTCTCTCAGTCTCAGCACCTTCATGCACAGTGTTTACCCACTTTGTTTGTGATCATTTGCACTCTCTCACTAAAGGAACGGAAGGCTCTCCCTTCCGTAAGTAAAAGGAACCCTTGAGCACAGTTCAGAGCACTCATCTTGAGCAAAGTTCAACATTCACTTCCGCTGCACCTTCCATTGGTATCAAAGCTTTGGCAGTGTTCTGTATCACTCATAGAAAGAACCACAAGAATTTTTTTTGCTTGTTGCGGTCGCACGTAACCCAAGTCCTCTTGGGTGTGTCGATTCCAAATCGTGTTTTTGAAGAGTGACATGAAACCCAAGAAAGAAGGGCTTGTCCAGCCTCCCCTTGTTTCTCTTTTCACTCATTGAGAGCGGACCATGCACTAACCCGCTGGCCAATCGACGTGAGGTGCGAAAAAGCAACCTTGGTGTGAGCTCAAGGCCGCCAAGGGGTGCGCCCGCGGAAAAGAGAAGAAACATTGAAAGCTAAAGAAGAACCTCAAGAACGTGAAGACTCCAGAACCTCAAGAACCTCAAGAAACCAAGAACCACAAGAACCCAAGTTTCTCGTGAACTTAAGAACCCAAGACTTCAGTGTATGGTCATCACCCGAAGTGGAATGGATACTTCGCATGGAGGTGATGAGCATGGAAGTGGCGAAGAAGAATTTTCTCCACGAGGAGGTTTTTTCGACCCTCCCCCTTCCCCATCTACGCCAAGGATTGCACCAAATCTTATGGAGTTTTTGGTCAAGACGATGATGGACTTGATGATACGACAAGAAGCGCAACGTGCCGCCTTGGAGCTTGAACGCGAAGAAAGAATGGCAGTCTTAGAGCGTGAGCGCGAGAAAGGACGCTTGGCTGCCAAGCAGAATTTGATCGCGAGTGCGCAGAAAGAAAAGCAAAATTGGATCGCGAGCGCAAAGAAAGAAAGGCTGACATGGATCGTGAGCGTGCTTGGCGGCCGCAGACAGAAGGATAGCCTTGGAGCATGAGCGTGAGCAAGCGCGCTTGGTGGCCGAAGATAGACGAGCGGCCTTGGAGTCAGAGCGTGAAGTGCAAAGAGACCAACTCATGCAAGAGTTGGTGCTACAGGTACTCACCTCGAAACCCGAGCCGGTCAAAGATGTTGGTAGTTCATCAAGTAGCAGTGACTCGAACTCCAACAACCCCGTCACAGAGAAGATCACGTTCAATAAGTATGACGGTAAGATGGATGCTAGTGTTATTCATTCTTGGTTGCATCAATTTAATGCTTATATAACTAAGAAGATGGGGAATAGCAAGGTTTTGACGGCAGCCATGTACCTTGTCGGTAATGCCATTAATTGGTAGCACGCATGGCAAGAGGCACATGTAACAGACTTGGACACTCCAAGTCAAGAATCTACCGCGACAGCACTAAATAACCACTTCAAAACAGTTCACAGTTCACAATAGATTTGCACTGGCCCGGCAGAGTTCCGTGCCTAGAGATATTGGCCCCAAAGAATGGTGCCCCTTTCCGTATTTCTTTTTATATTAATCAGAGTTCAATGTACAAGAGTGGTTGGGTCTCACTCTCAGACTCTGCGCCAAATGCTCTGCAGAGTGAGAGCCAACCACATATTTATTTACAAGGGTTGCCCAAAAGCAGAGCCCCAAAAGCCTAAAAATAAAAGCCTAAAAATAAAAGCAAAGGCTCTTTCTCTCACAAGCTCTCTCTTGAGCTTATCAAATTAAAGCAAAGGATTCTCTCCCCGATCCTTGGCGTAGAACAAAAGCAGTCAAAATCTTGCGTAGCTTTTTCCCATCGCAGCTGCCGTACAATCCAGCGTGAAAAGCGCCGCAAAATCCGGGATTTGCCATACGATGCCATGTCATCATGTCTGCGCATTTTCCAAGATCTCCTTGTTGCCTTTAGGGTTAGGGTTAGGGTTTTTGCAGTTTTAGGGTTTTTGGCAGCAGAATTAGGGTTTGCAGGTTTTAGTGTTAGGGTTTCCAGAATTAGGGTTTGCAAGTTTTTAGGGTTTTTGCAGACAGGTAGCCACGTCATCACTTTGTGACATACCCCTTTCTTGAAAGCATTGTAAACGCCCTCGATTACGCCTGCAAAACAGACAGAGACCATAAAACAGACAGAGACCATAAACCGTCTTAGCAGACACTGACTGTTAGTACCTACGCACTAGGAACACACATCTAGCACATGTACGAATCGACAGTCACATCACACGACATCACACGACATCACAGGATATCACATGACATTCAACATTCATTTGGATCTCAGATCATGATTTATCAGCAATGTAGCTAGCAATCGCATCTAGATCGAGTCGGGACCTCATCGATGTCCGATTGACTAACCCCTGCAACGATGTCTATTCGAGATCAAGGAGACCAAAATGCTACAGTCATTTCGATCAGTTCTTGCACTTAAAACGAAGTCAAGAACAAATCAGTATCATATTCAGGAATTCCATTTCATAAAGTCATAGAGTAGAATACTGTCAGCTGTCAGTATCCCTGAAGCTCAAAGTGGAATGGATACTTCGTATGGAGGTGATGAGCATGAAAGTGGCGAAGAAGAATTTTCTCCACCAGGAGGTTTTTTCGACCCTCCCCCTTCCCCATCTACGCCAAGGATTGCACCAAATCCTATGGAGGCTTTGGTCAAGACGATGATGGACATGATGATACGACAAGAAGCGCAACGCGCCGCCTTGGAGCGTGAACGCGAAGAAAGAATGGCAACCTTAGAGCGTGAGCGCGAGCAAGCACACTTGGCGGCCAAGCAGAATTTGATCGCGAGTGCGCAGAAAGAAATGCAGAATTGGATCGCGAGCGCAAAGAAAGAAAGGTTGACTTGGAGCGTGAGCGCGCTTGGCGGCCGCAGACAGAAGGATAGCCTTGGAGCATGAGCGTGAGCAAGCGCGCTTGGCGGCCGAAGATAGACGAGCGGCCTTGGAGTTAGAGTGTGAAGCGCAGAGAGACCAACGCATGCAAGAGTTGGTGCTACAGGTACTCACCTCGAAACCCGAGCGGTCAAAGATGTTGGTAGTTCATCAAGTAGCAGTGACTCGAACTCCAACAACCCCGTCACAGAGAAGATCACGTTCAATAAGTATGACGGTAAGATGGATGCTAGTGTTATTCATTCTTGGTTGCATCAATTTAATGCTTATATAACTAAGAAGATGGGGAATAGCAAGGTTTTGACGGCAGCCATGTACCTTGTCGGTAATGCCATTAATTGGTAGCACGCATGGCAAGAGGCACATGTAACAGACTTGGACACTCCAAGTCAAGAATCTACCGCGACAGCACTAAATAACCACTTCAAAACAGTTCACAGTTCACAATAGATTTGCACTGGCCCGGCAGAGTTCCGTGCCTAGAGATATTGGCCCCAAAGAATGGCGCCCCTTTCCGTATTTCTTTTTATATTAATCAGAGTTCAATGTACAAGAGTGGTTGGGTCTCACTCTCAGACTCTGCGCCAGATGCTCTGCAGAGTGGGAGCCAAAACCACATATTTATTTACAAGGGTTGCCCAAAAGCAGAGCCCCAAAATCTTAAAAATAAAAGCCTAAAACTAAAAGCAAAGGTGATGAGCGTGCGGCGGTGTGTGCAAGTGAAAGAGCACGTTAGGAAGTGCAGTGTGTGTGCAGAGAGGGGTGGCGAAAGCTAGCAGAAGAGGAAGCGCTAACAGAACGAAGAGGGAGAGAGAGAGAGCTCATGTTTTTGGGGAAAACTCAATAAGTGAGTTTTGGGTTTTCCCACTTTTATTATAAGTGACCTTTAAAAAATGTGTCCACAAAGTATAAAAATGTACAAAAAGGGGTTATTTAGGCCTTTAACACCCAACAACCTCCCACTTAAAGGCATAAATGACGCCTTTAAGTTAACCAACTCCCACCAGCTGTATGCAATGCTCATGTTGAGCCTTAGCAAGACTCTTGGTGAGAACATCTGCAGGGTTATCGTGTGTGTGAATCTTAGTAAAGGTGACTAGACCATCCTCCAATACCTGTCGTATGAAGTGGTATCGCACATCAATGTGCTTTGTCCGTGCATGAAACATGGCATTCTTGGCCAAATAGACAGCACTTTGGCTATCACATCCCAAGACAGGAGTACTAGCAGGCATACCAAGCTCTTTGACAAGTCTGCCCAACCATATGGCCTCTTTAGAAGCCTCAGTAGCTGAAATATATTCAGCCTCAGTAGTACTCAATGCCACAATTTTCTGCAGTCGTGAACACCTAGAGACAGCACCACCAGCAACAGCAAACACATAGCCACTATTGGACTTCTTGTTATCCAAGTCACCTGCCATATCTGCATCACAATAGCCCTGCAACCTCAAGTCACTTTTGCCATAGCATATACACCTAGATTGTGTACTTGACAAGTATCTCAGAATGCATTTCACAGCTTCCCAATGTGCTTTGCCGGGATTGGACATGTATCTACTAACAACTCGCACCGCATGGGCAATGTCAGGAGGAGTGGCAACCATAGCATACATAAGAGAACCACAAGCTGATGCATAAGGGATTCCCTTCATAGCATTCATTGCCACGTCATCCTTTGGGCAATCGGCTTTGCTAAGTTTTGTGTCTGGAGATAAAGGTACTCCAAGTGACTTAGCTTCAGCCATGTTAAACCTGTCAAGTACTTTAGCATTGTACTTTTCTTGAGATAAGAAGAGCAATTTCAGCTTTCTATCTCTCTTGATTCTCATGCCCAAGATGTGCTCAGCATCACCTAAATCCTTCATTGCAAAAGCTGAATTCAGCTGACGTTTAAGAGCATTAATGGTAGACTTATGCTTCCCAGCAATCAACATATCATCTACATATAGCACAAGGATTATAGGACTTCCATCATTATCCTTCTTTGTATACAAACAATGGTCTGAATGGCTGTGTTTAAAGCCTTGAGACAGCATAAAAGTATCAAACTTTTTGTACCATTGACGTGATGACTGCCTCAAACCATACAGTGCCCTTCTTAGTTTGCATACAAGTTCCTTTCTATCAGGAACTACAAAACCCTCAGGTGCGGCCCAAAACCGTTTATTGTACTCTTCCAGATCCGCACAGTGTTTAGCATTCAACTCGTGCCATTCCGTCATTACATCCACTTCAAAAGTGTTTGTCAACCATGGAGGCGCAAAAAGTTGTTTGAATTGGACCCACGTTGTGGGGGCTTGACCTTGGTTCAACAATGCGGTCCACCATTGAAGCGCATTCCCTTTCAAGAAAGTGGCAGCCTTGCGTATCTTTGAAGATTCCGTGAAGTTGCCTCCAGCATAAGCTGCATCGAACTGCTGTATGAAGGTCAAAGCCTTTAATTGGTCCTCAGTTCCTTTGAAAGTTTCAAACTTCACTCGCTGCCCACCTTCCTTGTAATCCTTAGGCTGACTCAAAGGAGCCACATTATCATAAATAGGTGCCTGTAGCAGTGGTGCTCCATGAGTGTTCATTCCAGCACTCACATCAACTGTTTTCCCTGTCATATCTGCATTTTGTACGTATGGCTGCGAAAAACCAGCCATACCAAATTGTGTTCCAGGCACTCGAAACTGGCCATAGGCACCCTGAAAACTTGGTTGGACACCCATGTTCGCGTACATAGGGTTACCCATGCCTGTTTGCATTGTCCCGAACACATTCCCTGGCATATAACCTGTGGAAGGCCCAGACATAGCTTGAAACACTGAACCACCTCCAAAATAACCAGGATAAGTATTAGGTAATGGAAGGGTCTGACGCTAATCCGGTTCCTGTTCAGAAGGCTCTTGCCTTGGCAAACGCGCATAAACCCCCAAAACTGTACATAGGTCAAATGAGAAGCCCACTAGTGGGGCATAACATAGTGTACGTAGGGGAGAAAGAGAGCAGTATGTAGCGTGCGGGGCATCACTCCCGTCACCATACTGTGCATAGAGGGCAAGGTAAGCATTCCATAGCTTCTGTACCTGCTACAATCCACCTGAGGCTGAAAATGGCGCCCCCTTTGTTGATATGCAGCTCGTTTTTGCCTCCCAGAGTGGCAGAATCGCTCACAGGTTGACACGTCGCCCAGTTTCCGAGTTTGGGCTTTCCCTGCTAAAAATATCTCAACTGGTGCGTCAGTTGACTTGGCAGCACAGCAATAAAATGTTCCCCTTGTCATTCCAGAGCTAATGACGCGAACACATTTTCTGGTCAAAAATAGCAGTTTCCTAAATTTTAGGAGATGCTTCCATGGCGTCCCTATCGGTCTCCTGACCATCATTGAAGACTACCATTTGACCACCATCTACAATGTGGGTTAATTTACTGGCCCCTTTCAACTTATAAAGTTGCAGTGACTTGACGAGTGGCCCAAATTCCAGTTTGGCGCACACGAGCTTCCATACTCATCAGAATTCAGTGCTAACCGGCCCGGGCAGTCCTTGTCTGACCGACCTAGATCCCCGATGTGAGAAACCCATTTGGTTGCAGCCGTTTCACACTGGCAATGCAATGTCCACTTGCACCTTTTCAAGGGTTTTGGGACAAACAAGTAAAAATAAAATAAATATATCTAATACTTATTTACGGAAGGCAACAGGAAAAATACACCTCCTGGTGACACACCCCACCCTTGAAATATTGCAAGCGACCTCGCTTGCATGCCAATAATACATGCAGATATCTCTTGATATCACATATATTCTATGATGGGAATCCAAGATATACATGCTTCCGGAAATGTAGCGTTGGACGATTAAACAATCCCACCAACCGGGCTACGACACATATATCAAGCATAGAAGTCTTCTAGTGTACTCTTGAGCACAAACTTCTCTAGCTAAATTCTGTATGGAAAGAGTAGATACAATTGCTTAACTACTCTCTTGAGCATCATGAACCATGCTCTTGCCTTGCTCCAAAAAGGTTGCATCAAGTCACTGTGGGTTCCATTTGAAAGGCTTCAAGATACAATTGCAATAGCTGAGGTGAATCAAGCAATTCAGACTCTTCCATCCATTTGGCATCTAATGATGGATAGTTCTTGAACTTCACCAAATAGCGTCTTGCAACTTTTCCTCTAACCTTTCTTTCTTTATGTGCCAATATCTGTTCAGGAACAAGGATTTCATCCAATTCTTCCACTTCGGGTTGTTCCTCATCAAGCATATTCTCTGGCACATCACCAACAAAGGGCCTTAGAAGGTTGACATGAAAAGCATTATGTATTTTCCAGCCTTCTGGTAGCTTTAACCTGTAAGCTACATCGTTGATCTTTTCTGAAATCTGAAAAGGACCATAATATCGCATACTGAGCTTAGGAAACAAGCGTTCCTTGCCTTTCCTTTTCCTTAACCTGGCCTTTTCAAAGCGCAAAAGTACCCAATCACCAAGTGAAAATACAAGTTCACGACGGTGACGATCAGCAGCTTTCTTTTGCTTAGCCTGAGTCTTCTCAAGAGCAATCTTTATCTTCCGGTATGTTTCATCCATATCTTGCACATACTTGTCTGCCTCAAATATCTTGTCCTTAGTCTGCAAAATTCTTCTTGTTCGCATAAAAGTTTCCGTCATCGGAATCTGAGCTGTCTGTAGACGAGTCCTCAGTAGAACTGTCAGTCTCTGGGCGAGATGTAGCCTTCTTTGCCTTTTCGGAAGCTTTTTTTCTTGCTTCGCTTTTTATCTTTTCTGTCTTCTTCGCTCGAATCTGAAGAGCTAGAAGAACTGTCAGATGAAGAAGAAGAAGAAGAACTGGGTACTCCTTCAAATCAAACACGCTTTTTCCGTTTCTTTGCCTTGTCAAAAGTCGACTGACGACCCAAATATCCCGGGAAGTCAGTGCTTTTCTTTTGCTTTTTGCCGTGCTTTTGGCTTTTTTTTGCGCGTCAAAAAGCTGAGCAATCCGTGTATCAGCCACCTCCTCTAATTCCTTCTCTGAATATTTCTTATGAGCAGAAGGTTTCTTGAGATCGGGTTTCGGGAGTGGTGTTGTGGTTCTCTGCCACTCCGTTTGTACCTCTTCCGAAGAGGTCTGGTTCATATATTTTGCCATCTTCGGGTCCTTGGCAAAATTGAGCATCATCTTTGTTGCATCGCCGATCAATTGACGACGCGTCATCTCTCGCTGCTCCGCCTGAGTAGGCCGAGGCGGGCCATACTCTCTGTCTGAATCTTCGTTGTGATCCCAGCCCGCATCTCCAGATGCAGAGGGAGTCGACTGATCCTTGCGTGAAGCCATAGGTGCTGCGGAATTTTTCTTTTTGGGGATCAGATTTCCCGTAGAGGAGAAATCGGCCGTGCTCTGATACCACTGTAACAGACTTGGACACTCCAAGTCAAGAATCAACCGCGACAGCACCAAATAACCACTTCAAAACAAGTCACAGATCACAATAGATGTACACTGGCCCAGCGGAGTTCCGTGCCTAGAGATATTGGCCCCAAAGACTGGCGCTCCTTTCGGTATTTCTTTTTGTTTTAATCAATCATCAAAGTACAAGAGGGCGGTCAGGGTTTCACTCTCAGACTCTGCGTCGAGATGCCCTGAGAAGTGAGGCCCTCATCACTAATTTAAAGATTACAAGAGATGCCCAAAAGCAGAGCTCCAAAAGCTTTTAAAATAAAAAGCATCAGTTCTCTCTCTCTCTCTCTCTCTTAGAGAGTCGCGTTGCTCATCATTTTTCATTTTTTTTTTCAGCCTCCGCGATTTCCGGAAATTATGGTTTTTGGCAGAAATTAGGGTTTGTAGGAATTTTAGGGTTTCTTGCAGAAATTAGGGTTTGTGCTGTCCACCACGTCATCACTTTGTGACATAGACAATCCACTATCTCGTGCAAATACATGCAATGCATCCAAATGACGCTGCATCCCCTCTGGAGAATCGGAGATCAGCACAATATCATCAACATATAATAGCAACAGAATCCATGTCCTTGCAAGCTGAGCACCTCTATCACCCTTTGTATGTACATAATCTGAAAACTTATCTACTATCATGTGCTCATCTAACCCTATGTGTACGTGGACAAGCTACTTCATGACATGGGTTTAGTTCAATTCAATTCAGCTAGCTTAGGAAGTGTTCTGGCACTTTTGTGAGTCTGTTCGCAGACCGTGCATGTCCAGGCACTTAGAGTAGATGCATATCCTCTAGTTGCACACAACATGATTATGATTACAATCAGAGCCCATCAGGAACATTTTTATAGTGCATAGACCTATTTTCCCTATTTTAGCCAATTTTCACTTATTAGTTTTAAGTGACTTTTGTTGGGAAACTGGGTAGGGCAATTTGACTCAGCCAGTATATAAGAAACGCTAGCGCTAGCTCTAGAGTCAGAATTCAATAGATAAAGATTTGCAGATTTCAGCCATTAGCATTTTCAGATTTCAGCCCCCGTCTCGTCGTCGTCTCCATCGTCGGCAAGTCCAAGCATTGTAGAGATTTGTGCAATCAATGGCTATAGACCGCTCTCGCCATAGGGAGTGGGGCCTTCGGAGGAGGGTTTGACAACATTCTGGTGTCGTATTCTTCTCTCTCTATCTCCGAGTCTCAGCACCTTCATTCACAATGTTTACCACTTGTTTGTGATCATTTGCACTCTCTCACTAAAGGAACGGAAGGCTCTCCCTTCCGTAAGTAAAAGGAATCTTGAGCACAGTTCGGAGCACTCATCTTGAGCAAAGTTCAACATTCACTTCCGTTGCACCTTATATTGGTATCAGAGCTTTGGTAGTGTTCTGTATCACTCAAGGAAAGAACCACAAGAATTTTTTTTGCTTGTTGCGGTCGCATGTAACCCAAGTCCTCTTGGGTGTGTCGATTCCTAATCGTGTTTTTGAAGAGTGACAGGAAACCCAAGAAAGAAGGGCTTGTCCAGCCTCCCCTTGTGCCTCTTTTCACTCATTGAGAGCAGACCGTGCACTTAGCGGCCGGCCAATCGACGTGAGGAGGGAAAAGCAACCTTGGTGTCAGCGCAAGGTCGCCAAGGGGTGCGCCCGCGGAAAGAAGTAGAGCTCGGGTAAGAGAAGATCCTTCTCTAACACAGATTGCAAGCGAAAGAAGAACCTCAAGAACCTCAAGACTCCAGAACTTCAAGAATCTCAAGACCCCAAGAACCCAAGAACCCAAGACCCACAAGTCTACAAGAACCCAAGACCCACAAGTTTACAAGAACCCAAGTTTCTCGTGACCTTAAGAACCCAAGACTTCAGTGTATGGTCATTACCTGAAGCGGAATGGATACTTCACATGGAGGTGACGAGCATGGCAGTGGCGAAGAAGAATTTTATGACCCTCTCCCTTCCCCATCTATGCCAAGGATTGCACCAAATCCTATGGAGGCTTTGGTCAAGTTGATGATGGACATGATGTTACACCAAGAAGCGCAACACGTTACTTTGGATCGCGAAGTGCGCTTGGTGGCCGAGGAACAAAAGCAGAAAGAAAGGCAGCTATGGAGCGTGAGCGTGAGCAAGCGCGCTTGGTGGCCGAAGAAAGATAGGTAGCTATTGAGCACGAGCATGAGCAAGCGTGCTTGGCGGCCGAAGAAAGGCAGGCAGCTATTGAGCGTGAGCGTGAGAAAGCGTTCTTGGCGGCCGAAGCAAGAAAGGAGGCGGCCGAAGAGAGAGGAGCGGCCTTGGAGGCAGAGCGTGAGGCGCAGTCAGACCTACACATGCAAGAGTTGGTCCGACAGGTTCTCACCTCGAAACCCGAGCCGGCCAAAGATGTTGGTGGTTCATCAAGTGGCGCAAGCCGAGATTCGGACTCCAACAACCCCGTCACTGAGAAGTTGACTTTCAGTAAGTATGACGGTAAGATGAATGCTAGTGTTATTCATTCTTGGTTGCATCAATTTAACGCTTATTTTGTGACAACTAAGAAAACAGGAAATAGCAAGGTTTTGACGGTAGCTATGTACCTTGTCGGTGATGCCATTAATTGGTACCACGCATGGCAAGAGGCACAGTTGACCGCGGCACCTAGAGGAAGCGGAGGAAGGCGCACCCCTTTCTTTCAATTGGGCCGACTTCCAAGACGAGCTTAAGGTTTTGTCTATGTGATATACTTTTGGGCATTCGATGGTTTCGTGAGCATAACCCTCTCATTGATTGGGCGGAAAATACGTTCACTTTTAATGCCAAAAGAGACTCTCCCATTGTCATTCGTGGAGAGCAAGTTGTTCATTCTTCATCTCTCATTTTTAATGTGTAGGCGAAGATTGAAAAGAATAAGGAGAAGGAGACTCTCTCTGTCTCTTCTTTTCCAAAGCACGACACACATGATTTGCATGATAATGATAAGAGAGATGATAGGCATGATGATTTGCATGATCAAGATGTGATTATTCACGAGCATGATGCTTTGCAGGATAAAGATGTGATTGTTCACAAGGATGATGGTTTCGTTGATACTTTGTCTAGTGAAGCTAACCTCCTTGCAGATTTGATCAATCACGACGAACCGATCTTGGCTCTCGAGTCGAGGTCCAAAGAACCCCCATTGAAAGTATTATGTGTACGAATGATTAGTCAGCACGCATGGTTTGAGTGTTTCATTTGTGATGCTTTCCAGTATTTTAGTGACCGTCCTTATGTGATCCCTTTTCATAGGCATGCCATATTGTACGATGAACACGATTCACTCATGAATGAGCACGGATGTATGCGGATTACTCATGAAAAGATGAAATGTTTGCATTCAAGGAATTCACATTCCATGTCTCTTCCTTGGCATGACACAGTATCCAAAAGAGCATGAAGGATTGAGCATCAAGCATTGGCATTTCCATTGTGCATTGCCACAGTTGATTGATGTAGATCAGAAAGTCAAGATTCGATTTCATTGTTTGCGTGTGTTTGACGGACGGTTTGGCACTCCGTCACTTTGTTCATCTACATTGCATGCATAGTCTTTAAACAGTCTTTAAAGAAGACTAGAAAATTTTCAGTCGCTTTACATCGAATGGGTATGTTCATGTTTTTGTGTTGGAAGGGGTCTCATGAATTTTCATCCTCGGAGATTCTTGAAGAAGGTAGACGTTTGACTATAGACGAAGTTGAAGCATTGAAGGAGCCACATATGAATTTGTAATATGTATCGCCTCCGGCGCGCTCCAAAGAAGCAAGTGTTGCAGACATTTATGAAGTTCAAGTATCGCATGCCCCACGCATCAGAGTGGGCCGGCGAAGAGTCCTTTCTAGGATTCTAGACCCTGCTGGCGATCTCCCTCGACGCCATACAGTTTCGTACCAATACCTCACTTTGAAAAGGAGGGGATGTCACGTGCACATCTAACCCTATGTTTACGTGGACAAGCTACTTCGTGACATGGTTTCAGTTCAATTCAGTTCAGCTAGCTTAGGAAGTGTTTTGGCACTTTTGTGAGTTTGTTTGCAGACCGTGCATGTCCAGGCACTTGGAGTAGATGCATATCCTCTAGTTGCACACAACATGATCATCAGATTACAGTCAGAACCCATCAGGAGCATTTTTACAGTGCATAGACCTATTTTCCCTATTTTAGCCACTTTTCACTTATTATTGTTAAGTGACTTTTGTTGGGAAACTGTGTAGGGCAATTTGACTCAGCCAGTATATAAGAAACCCTAGCACTAGCACTTTCTGGCAAAAGAGGCAAGAGGGACCAGACATCCGACAGTGCACCTTCTCAGCAAGACTCCCCCCCCCCCCCCCCAAAAGCAGTTTACCTAACGTTTGTTGCAGTAGACTTCAGATCAAGCCTAGCATTTTTCATGAAGAAAACCTGGCGTTTTGCAGTTTGCAGATCAGCCCTGGCGGTAGCAGATTCTAGCATTCAGCCTAGCGTTTTTGCATCAAGCATCAGATCAGCCCTAGCGTTTTTGGAGCAGCAGGCAACCTAGCGTTTAGTAGTTCCTCCTTGACGGATTCAGCATATGCATTAGCGTTTTCAGTTTTCAACAGTTAGCAACCGCACAGCAAGTCCCAAACCTCGCAGATCTCACCCTCCTGCAGCAGATCCTCGCCGCACGGTCAGATCCACCGAAGTTTGCAGATTCAGCCCGGAAAACGCAGATTTCAGCATCTGCGTTTTCAGCGCGTCCTCATCGCATCGTCATCATTGCCGTCGTCACCGATACAGAGTCAGAATTCAACAGATAAAGATTTGCAGATTTCAGCCATTAGCTTTTTTAGATTTCAGCCAATCTCGCTGTCGTCCTCATGGTCGTTGACATCGTCGGCAAGTCCAAGCATTGTAGAGATTTGTGCAATCAATAACAATAGACCGCTCTCACCATAGGGAGTGAGGCCTTCGGAGGAGGGTTTGACAACATTCTGGTGTCGTATTCTTCTCTCTCTATCTCCGAGTCTCAGCACCTTAATTCACAATGTTTACCAGTTGTTTGTGATCATTTGCACTCTCTCACTAAAGGAACGGAAGGCTCTCCCTTCCGTAAGTAAAAGGAACCTTGAGCAAAATTCAGAGCACTCATCTTGAGCAAAGTTCAAATTCACTTCCGCTGCACCTTACATCTACATATATCTCAAAGAGAGTCAACCCCGCGAGGCCCGAGCCAGTGACATCAGACGGATAGAAAGAGTGTGCATGACACGTCTGACACTGGCAATGTTGAAACGTAGAGTAGCCTTTGGTGAATTCGGCTTAGCATGTGTTTGGGGAGCAGACAATCATAGCGTCCGCAGCTTTTGGAGGCAGTTGGAGATTGCGAGAGTGGGAGCTAGCGTGATCAAAGTTAGAAAAGTTATCAGCTTGCAGTGTAGGAGCGTACGCTTTGATCTCTATACCCACTCTCTTAGCGTAGCTGAAGCGCTTGTAGGTAAGCTAGGTGCAGAACAAACGCTTCAGCAGATGGAGATGCAGACTGTCGAGACCGTACCGAGACCGGTCGGGCCGGTAGACCAAGTTCCACCTCCGCCCTGGGGAGCAGTCCGTCAACCACATTAAGGTAACCACCTTCAACGTTAACGGACTCAGACACAAAAGGAGCGAGCTTGGATCGTTGATGGGAACCGGAAAATGGAACATTGTCGAGGTGCAAGAAACCCGAATGTTCCAAGGATGTTGGCCTCTTAGACTCCCCGGCCACGTGGTCTTTAATGCCCTAGGCATTGCAAAACCAGGAGAACGTGGAATGGTGTCTCTAGTCGCAATTGAGCTCAGGCCCTTTGAGCTCAACTTCTCTTCCCCGAATCAGATTTTCATACAATTTTTTCCCAAAGGTGCAGGGGCTTGGATTCATGGAAATGTGTACATTCCGCAACGCCAGTTGGGCGAAGCCAGGACAGTTGCTTTGAAGACCCTCGCCCGAACGTTTGGGGTCCATCTCGAACAAAAACCTACCGGTAATTGTTGGAGGTGACTTCAACATGAAGACGGGGGCACTAAAGAAGTGGCTACTGAGATGTGGAAGAGGATTCGAGAGCTTAAAGGTTCGAGGCTCGAACCTCACGTACCAGTCCAGGTGGGGGAAGGGAAAGTCAGACATCGATCACTTTATCGTGGACGAGTCCGCCGCGAGACAACTTCTCAACAATACAGGAGAGAGGGGGATAGACTTGTCAGACCATTGGCCGCTAGTGTGCCACCTACATTCTGTGGATTCGGGAGTAGCAACCAAAGCTACTATGCCATCCGTACCCGAGTTGTATGCATGTAAGATGGATGTGAATTGCAGGTTGTTCCTCGATGACAATCGATGGAATACATGGAATACTCTGTTGCACCTCGAGCATGAGGACAGGCGTGCGACCCAACAATGCTATGACAAGTTTGTTTCCGTTGCTACATCAATTGCCAAGGAGGCTGGAGCTCTTACCACGAAGCCCCCGCCGAGGCCAAGGTCAGGTTGTCGACTCGAACCTCGGCCTCGGAGACTCATTAATGCGCGCCAGAAAGCTTGGAATAAGGTGAGGAACAAAGCTGCGAACACTAGAGCTGGCCAGCAAGCAGCTAGGGAGTACAAGGCAATAGCACTTCGTGCGAAGGCCGCTGTCCGGTTATGGCGCGGAAATTATGGGTTCCCACGATCAGCGTGTCCACTCTCTGCAATGCCTTGTCGCCACCGGGATGCGAATGTTACTCAGAAAGGGAGCAAGGTCAACCTCTGTAGGGACTGCAACTCTCCATCACGAGTTTAACATCCCACCCGTACCTTCCTTTTGTGGGGGACAACGAGCAAGGGCTTTTGACAAGTACCACTCGGTTTCATCTACCTGGATAGGCTCCTTGGTAAACAAGACGCCTAAGAACCAACCGTTTTCTAGTGGACTTGGACGACAAGAACCCAGAACTGGATGAATAAGTATATCCCAGCGGGTGACTTTGCCTCAGTTCGCTACCACGCATGGGACAAGTGGGACGAGAGGCATTCGTGCCTGGCGTTGGATCCCTATAAGACGGCCGGCTATGAACAAACTTGTGGATACCTGTTGCAAGTCAATAGGAGCACTATAGTGAATAGGAGGGAGGAGAGAATGCTGGCTCTCGCGAGAGTAGGTGGGCTCAAACTGGCTGATAGTTACATGCGCGGACACAGCATTTGCACGCTGTGCTCCCAATTAGAGGGTCGTTCGCTTTCGCATTTGTTGATGAACTGTTCGGTGGTTGATGACTCTAGGTGGAGATGACTATAATCGATTCAACTCCACCTTCAACGCAATCGACCCTTCGTTGGACCCTGAAGAAAGGACCGTTATCCTCCTTGGTGGGGAGGCTCGCGGGAAGCGGATGCCTTTCTGGGTACGTCGTGATCCGCACTCGAGGGACGGAACCGCAGGGCACGTGCCTGTGGCGAAGTTCCTCGATGAAGTTGTACCTCGGTACTTGGGTGCTCTGCATAGGCGGATGGGGAGATAATGCTCCCTTCCTATGCTGTTATTTTGAATCCGATCCCTTCCGGGGGAAATGACGTAATTCTCCCCAAGCGAAGCCAGATGAGCTACAAGAGCGCCCAAGTGCCATTCCCCCTTGGGGGGGGGGTCAACTTCACCTAAAAGGGGTTGGGAGGTGCAAAAGGGAGACACCACCAACCTCAGCGGACGCCACCTGTGAGCCGACGCCCTTCCAAGCGAGTATGGCATTTCCTAGGGGAAAACCGTCGGGTTACAAAGGCAGTTTAGTGAGGTGAGCGATAAGTTACCTGGAGGAGGCAACTCCAAAGGGAAGACCGAAGCAAGTCCCGTAGTACTTGGGCCTCTGAACAGAGGTACTTGGTCGTTGTCACACCCAAATCAAGTTGGCGAAATGGGTCTCTCAAGGGAATAGTCATGGCCCTAAGAGTGTAGATAATTCTGGCCTCTTGTAGTCCAGAGGAAACTAGTGACAAAAGCGTCTGCCTTCGGATTCTGGGTGCATAGTCTTGGTTGTTCTTCTTGTGCACTTTTCTGGTGTATGAGGAGAGCGGCTGGGCATGCCCTACCCGACTCCGAAAACAAAACAAAAAATGTCAATCTGCTTCACCGCAATGCCCTAAGTAGTGCATACGTGTCCTACCACTGTCCTTTATAAAGCTAAGATTCCCCATATCAGCTCTGTGGGCACCCCCATGTCTTGCAATCTGCATATGAGTCTGCCTCGTGGCACTGTATCAAAGGTTTTGCAGAAATCCACAAAGCTACAATATATCCTCTTGCCATGGTGTCTATCCTCCTCAATAATGGCTCTGAGTGTCAAAATCTGGTCAAGAGTGGAGGAACCTCTCTTGAACCCTGCCTATCCTGCTGCCCGTATGCCCTCTCTCTCTACCCATGCACTCAGCTCATGCTCAAGAATTGATGCATATAGCCTAGCCACACACAGAGAGAGAGAGAGAGAGAGAGAGAGAGAGAGAGAGAGAGAGAGAGAGAGAGAGAGAGAGAGAGAGAGAGAGAGAGAGAGAGAGAGAGAGAGAGAGAGAGAGAGAAGAAGAAGAAGAGTATTTTAACATCGTGGGAAACTATCCCAAGAGACCTTGAAGATCTATCCGACGAGGAGAGTTGAACTCAAGACTTGTTGTGTGTGTGTGTGTGTGTGTGTGTGTGTGTGTGTGTGTGTGTGTGTGAGAGAGAGAGAGAGAGAGAGAGAGAGAGAGAGAGAGAGAGAGAGAGAGAGAGAGAGAGAGAGAGAGAGAGAGAGAGAGAGAGAGAGAGAGAGAGAGATGAAATGTTATATCAAACGTCTTCAAAAGGCCACTTCAAAAGGCCAAAATGACCTATGAGACTAAAGTGATACAATCTTGGTGGATCTAATACAACGTCTGGATACAAATTAAAAATGAAGTAAAGTGAAAAACTAAAATCATCATCATCATCAATGCATGAGGATGCCCATCAGGCGTAATCTGAGAAAGTATTGCATCCGTGGTTGAAGAGCATCGTCAATGTCCGCCTTTGTAAATAGTCGTAATGGACGTCTCCCATGTCATGCTAGAATAGTCTTGATCCTTTGATGGAGCCTTCGTCGATGTCGTGGTCGCCCTGGTACTAGTATACCTCTGGTATAGTAGGCTCTGAATTTTACTGTGAAGCTTGCTCATCTGACTGCCGAGTCTCTGGTCTACAGAAGTCAATGGTCTCCGTCTGTGAATGTCTCCCACTACGTGATCTCCTCAATAGACTCTCCTTGTGTTTGCTCAGCTGCAACAAAAGCAACCCGAGGCATCTCTGATTGTGATATCTCATGACCCTAGCCAGTGGTCCAAAGCCCTCTTTGAATAGACAATGAAGGAGAGAGAGAGAGAGAGAGAGAGAGAGAGAGAGAGAGAGAGAGAGAGAGAGAGAGAGAGAGAGAGAGGAGAGAGAGAGAGAGAGAGAGAGAGAGAGAGAGAGAGAGAGAGAGAGAGAGAGAGAGAGAGAGAGAGAGAGAGAGAGAGAGAGAGAGAGAGAGAGAGAGAGAGAGAGAGAGAGAGAGAGAGAGAGAGAGAGAGAGAGGAAAGGGAGGGGCCAACGGGGGGGAGAGAGAGAGAGAGGCAGAGAGAAAAGGGGGCAACAAAAATTGTGAGAGGGAGAGACGAAGAGGAAGAGAAGGGGACAATTTTTTTTAAAAAACTAGACCCTCCCAAAATCACTAGTGGAAGGGCATGGTGGAGAGAGAGAGAGAGAGAGAGAGAGAGAGAGAGAGAGAGAGAGAGAGAGAGAGAGAGAGAGAGAGAGAGAGAGAGAGGGGTTATAGAGTGACAGGAAAAGAGAGAGGAAGAAGGGAGTAGGGACTTGTATCTCATAGTATACCGGACAATGATGTGTGATGTAACTCTGTCTTTGGCTCTATATGACACAACTGGCAAATCTTGGCCTCTGTTGGTACTCTCCTAAATTTGTCAGTCTCAATCTCTAACTGATGCGATGATGTGCTCATCTGAGCAATAGCACATTGTATCCCATGGGATAAATGAGTGTCCATATAGGTCGGTGTGATCATATATCCATCCTCTGTTAGTTGGAGAAGATGCTCTCTATAGAAATCCATCTTCGTGCCCAACTCTTGTGTCGGCTGTATCCATGTGCTCCTGCTATCAAGCTGAATCAGATCCTGACATATAAATCTACCGATCTCTGTTCGTGTGAGAGGGAGGGTGCATCCAAGGAGTACCAGAACAAAGGCAATCTATCCATGCCGAAACCATTTGCCCATACCAGCATGCTATATCCCCTTGTAGCTATCACGGGAACGGGCACCACGTGCCAACGGAAAAGAATAGATTGAACAACTTTAAGCACTTCAAATAACAACTGAATTGAAAGAGAGGCACGACACACAAGACGGGGAGTGGCGGAGTTCCACCCCAAGAGAGCACTGGCCCCAAACCTTGACGCCCCTTTGGATATTTCTTTATATTGCTTGAACTCACTACAATGCCGGTACTCGCGCTGTGCACCTTCACCAGGAAGAGTGCCAAAGTATGAGCCCTCTGCACATATTCAAAGGCCCTTGGCCTACGTGAAAAGCTTCAAGTTCTAAAAGCATTTGGCCTCAAAAGCAGCCAATGCGTCTTGCGAAGATCCGTATGGTTGCCACGTCATCAACGTAAAACGCGGAAATGCGTACTTTGTGCCACGTCAACATTGTGAGTGAGCAGTGGAAACAGTGTGAGCCGTGCGCGCTGAAAACGTTGGAGGGGGGGAGAGAGAGAGAGAGAAAACACAAGTGCTCTGCAAATGATGCTCTCAATACACAATCTCAATTTGAATGACTACAAGACCCTAAGCATTCTATTTATAGAATCTTAGGTTGAGATAGGGCGAAAATGTGTAACTGGTGCAAAAAACATAAAAGCCCATAATGGCTAAAAATGTGTGCACCCAGCTTGGGTCAAAGGTCATCGACACCTCATTTCCTACCCAAAAAAGGCCAAAAAATGGACCAATTGAAAGGAGCTTGCAAAGAGAGCCTTGTCGGTTGAGAGAAAATCTTTGGGGATAAAAGATAAGAAAGGCCCCCATTATTTTAGCTGCAATTCTCTGCAACACGTGCAAACTTTCCAGAGAGCTCATTTTTGAGCAAGAGAAAGTGCACCCCCAACTTCGGATGGCATATCTCTCTCATTTTTCCTCTGTTTTTAGTCTATGGATACTCTACGGACATCTACTCGAGACGAGCTACGTCAAGATGTCGTTGGTTTCTCCTAATTCCAAGTGTGTTTCATGCTAGAAGGGTTCTTCTTAAATCTTTACAGGTGCTTATCACAGGTGGTTTCAGCAGTGCAATAGTTCTTCCTTCCGACGGTGTGACTCGTGCAAAGGCTATAGAGGCACTCGTTCTCCTTGTCGTTTGCACGCTAACATCGCTTTGGTACCCCCACGGAGGAGCAAGTGCTCTTGTGCTCCAATTTTTGTGAAATATGTATATTCTACAGCCAGAGAATGTAAAGGGGATGTGGGCCCTTATGGACAACCGCCTATGTATGTGCAAATTGTGGACAACACTTAAGGCGGTGGTGTAATTGGATTGCAGCCTTTGGAGGGTCGTGAGGTTTTGTGAAGCCAAGCACTAGGGGCCGGGTTACCCAGTGTGAGGTGGATTAGGTACTGGAGCGATCCATCGACATCCCTTGAACTTTCGACGTCACACGTAAGTGTTGTGGCAATCGAACATGGCAGACGAGTTCCATAACATGGCATATGAGTTTTCGTAGTTTCATGGATTGCCTAATGAGAATGCACGGACTTTTATTGAGAAATTGGAAGTCAATTGCTTACTGCGAAATATACTATATCAAGCTATATTGTTGTGGTTGCTGCAATACAGTTTACAGGATGAGGTAAACGTTTGGTTACAAAATCATGAAGAGTTGGTGCATGCACAAACTCCAGGGGTGGTTTTGGACTATAATCGTGTGAAGTAGGCTTCTCTGGCACAATACAGGAGCATCGAAGTGGCTGATGAACTTTGGCATGAAATTTTGGGATACACTCAGAAGGTTAATCAAAGTGTTGATGATTTTGTCATGCAGTCCACCCGTTTATGGGATAAATGGGGACGATCTTTGGGAAATGAAATCCCTCCAGCCATGTTAAAGAAGGACCGTTTTGTGGCAAACTTAAAGGAAAGTCTGAAGTTCAAAGTTGAGCTGAAAAGGCCTCCTATCTTCAACGAAGCAGTCGCTATCGCCAGGGAGAAAGAATGGAAAGCTCAAAGATTCAATGAGTACGGGAAAGCGGTCCATGTGCAATGTAATGGTGGCCAAAATGAAGGAAATCAAGCAGAGGCTGGAGCCCAATCTGCTCAAAGGGTTGCGAACACTGAACGGTTAAGCGAAATATGCAAGACACGATGGCCATGATGCATGGATTGCGGCTTAGTGTTCTTCGAGGTGGAGGTGGTCGTGGTCGAGGAATGGCCCAGCCGTGTGAAGCTCAGCCTAATGCTAATGCGGGTCATGGACAAGGTGTTTTTGAGCTGCAAAGGAGGTTCACCCCTACCTGTTATAATTGTGGTGAACTTGGTCATATCAGCACTTATTGTCCAAAGCCAACAAGAATGGGAGGTAATATGTTCCCACTTCCTAAGCACATTCCTAACAGGGCTAATGATTATGCATTGGATATAGGGGAGATCAAGGTACTGAACAAGAAAATCAGGCCTCAACCTCTAATGGTCATGTAGGTATTGTGCGGGTTGAAAAGAAAGAAGAAGATATGATGTCCGTAGGCAAAAGAGAGAGGAAAGGCTGTCGCTCCAGGTCCCAGTAAGAAGAAAGGGAAAGAGAAAGATGCGAAAGTCAAGAGGAAGAGAAGACCTCGTAGACGGTTTGGAATAGTAGGTTTACCTTTGGGAGAAGGTCAAACAACTAGACAAGTCAGAGTGTTGGCTGTGAGAGAGTTACCCGACATTTGTCATGTGGTGAACGCTTGGCACAAAGGTGTGGGCATGGGAGAGGCCTACATTGATGGAGGTGCTCAAGTTTGTGTGATCACACAGTCATGTGTCGAGAGACTGGGTCTCATTACATGTGGAAGCTCTAGGTTTAGGATTCGACCAGCAAACCATGCCAAAGTGAAGTGTTTGGGGCTGATTAAGAATTTGGAAGTTGAAGTCTTTAACGTGAAGGTTATAGTAAACTTTCATGTTATGCCAGTTGGCCTAGGACGACCTTGGTTGAGAGTTGTTGGTGTTGCACAAGATTGGGACAAGGGCACAATCTGTGTGTATGGCAAGAAGGGTGAAAAGAGGGTGTTTCATATGACTACCAAGCAACCTTTGGCACTAGAAGACGTGAGTGAAAATGGAATTTGAAGTTACCAGTGAAGACAGTTCTGAAGATTCAGAAAGTAGCACTGCTTCTAGTTCCAGTGATGAGGGTGAAGTGTTATTCTTGTTGTTGGACGAGGAGAAGAGAAAAATTGGTGAAGTATTGCAAGCGTCAGGGGATATAAATGCTTCGAGCCGTTTAGAGCAACTTGAGGAGTTGATGCAGCGTAAACAGAAATTGCCAGTGAAGGAGTTAATTCAAAATATGCTGAGTACTGATTTGACACAAGGAGAAAGAAGGGAGTACTTAACAATGTTGGACAGGTTTCGAAATCTTTTCATCACTTCATATCAAGAAATAAGGGGTTTTGTTGGAGATCTTGTGATGATTGAACTAGTTGAAGAGGCAAAGCCAATAAGACAGAAATTAAGAAGGATGGGTAAGGAGCAAATGAATGCTTCAAAGGAAGAAGTGGATAAACTTTTGGATGCAGGGTTCATTGTGCTAGTTGATAATGTTGAATGGGTGAGCCCTGTAGTGGTCACTCCAAAGAAAGATGGGCGTTGGAGAATTTGCGTTGATTATAAGCCATTAAATGCAGCGACTAAGAAACGACCAAGAAAGATCCTTATCCTTTACCTTTCATTGATAAACTTTTAGATGCATTGGCTGGCTTTGAAAGATACAGTGTCTGTGATGGTTATTCAGGATGTTTGTAGCTTATCCTTGCTCCTGAAGATCGGAAAAAGACTACTTTTATCACTCCGTGGGGTTGTTTCTGCTTTTGCTGCCTTCCTTTTGGGTTAACAAATGGGCCTGGAGCTTTTGAAAGAAAAGTGGATTGGGTCCTTACCCCGTTTCTTGGGAAGTTTGTCAAAGGATTCATAGATGATTTCTATATATACAGTTCAAGGAAAGAGTACGTTCAGAAGCTTGAAATGACTTTTGCAAGGTATGATGAATGCGGGGGTCAATTGAACCCTAAGAAGTGTCATTTGGCGCAGCCAAGGGTGAAGCTTCTTGGACATGTGATTTCAGAAAATGGAATTGAAGCAGATTCAAAGAAAGTGGAAGCTTTGTTGTTGCTGTCGTCTCCAAACGATACAAGACAATTGGCCACTTTTATACAGAAGGTTAAATATCTGTCTCAATTCATACCTTTGGCATCACAGTTATTGTATCCATTGCAGCAAGCGGTTAAGAATGATCCATTGGAGTGGACACGTGATGTAACAGACTTGGACACTCCAAGTCAAGAATCAATCGCGACAGCACCAAATAACCACTTCAAAACAATTCACAGATCACAGTAGGTTTGCACTGGCCCGACGGAGTTCCGTGCTTAGAGATATTGGCCCCAGAGGTTGGCGCCCCTCTCGGTATTTCTTTATGTATTAATCAATCATCGAAGTACAAGAGAGCGGTTAGGGTTTCACTCTCAGACTCTACGTCTAGATGCTCTGAGAAGTTAGCCCTAAACCACCAATATAAAGGTTACAAGGGATGCCCAAAAGCAGAGCCCCAAAAGCTTAAAAATCAAAAGCAGTTTCTCTCTCTCTCTCTCTCTCTCTCTCTCTCTCTCTCTCTCTCTCTCTCTCTCTCTCAATGAGAGCAAAATAAAGCAGATCATCTTTTCTCTCTCTCCTTGGCCATTTGCGTAGAGAAAAAGCAGCAATAGCGTCGCCCATGCTGATGCTTTTCTCCTCCGCAAATCCCGGAAATTCGTACCTGCTACCACGTGGCATTTTCGCTTGATTAGGGTTTCCAGCCAGCAGTTAGGGTTAGGGTTAGGGTTTCCAGAAATTAGGGTTTTTGGCAGAAATTAGGGTTTGCAGGATTTTTAGGGTTTCTGGCAGAAATTAGGGTTTCTGCTGTTGATAGCCACGTCATCACTTTATGACATACCCCCCTCTTGAAAGCATTGTAATCGACTGTGATTATGCCTGTAAAACTGACCAAAGCCATAAACCGTCTTAGCAAACACTGACTGTTAGTACCTACGTACTAGGAACACACATCTAGCACATGTACCAAATCGACAGTCACATCTCACAACATCACAGGACATCACTAGACATCACAGGACATCACATGACATTCAACATTCATTCGGATCTTAGACCATGATTTATCGGCAATGTAGCTAGCAATCACATCTAGGTCCAATCGGGACCTCATCGATGTCCGATTGACTAACCCCTATTGCAACCATGTCTATTCGAGATCAATCAGACCAAAATGCTGCAATCATTTCGTCAATCAGTTCGTGCACTTAAAAGAAGTCAAGAACAAATCAGTATCATAATCAGGAATTGCATTTCATTAAAGTCATACAGCAGAATATTGTCAGCTTTCAGTATCCCTGAAGCTCAAACAGACATCAGTGACTCTAGTATCTAAATCAAGGCATCTGTTGACAAAGGAGCGTAGTGACTCCCCTCTTGTGCATCCCCCTGCACCAGATCTCTGACCAATCTGAATTCTGGGTTTCATTTGGAGTAGACTATGCTAAACCAAAAGCATCGAGGTAAAGTTTCACAATCCGAGGAGTATCTGCTAGGTCCTCCTCCTCTATCCACTTCGTATCAAATGCAGGATAGTTCTTGAACTTAACCAAGAACCACCTTCGGACTTTACCTTTCTTCGTATCCTTATGTGCCAAAATCTGTTCAGGAACAAGGGTCTCCTCGTTTTCTTCCACTTCGGGTTGCTCATCAGGCTCCCCATCATTAGACACATCACCCTTAAAAGAGACTCACATGCAATGCATTGTGAATCCTCCAAGTATCTGCATTGCATGTGAATCCTCCAAGTATCTAGCAGTTTCAATCAGAAGGAGACATCATTTATCTTTTCAGTGATCTGGAAAGGTCGGTAGTATCGCATACTAAGCTTTGGAAAAAGCCTCTCCTTTCCCTTTTTCTTTCGCAGGTGTGCCTTCTCAAAACGTAAGAGCACCCAATCATCCTCCTTCAGTTTCAAGTCGGACGATGGCGATCCACTGTCTTGTTTTGTCATTCTTGAGACTTCTGCAAAGTCTCGCGGACCGTGGCAAAAGCCGTATCCAAATCTCGCGTATATTCATCCGCTTCAAAGATCTTATCTTTCGTGCTTAAGAAGGATGGAACCTTCGGAGCACCTTCAACAATCTCAAATGGCGCCTTCCCTGTCGAAGAGTGTATCGTGTTGTAGGCAAATTCCACCAAAGGTAAGTACTTTTCCCATTGAGTCTTCTGATTAGAGATAAATCCGCTATCAGTAAAATCCGCTCCGAGTAGGTAATGCCGCCACTGAGTAAGAGCATGGATAACCGCGAAAAGGTCTTTCTCATATATCTGTGTTGTCATCTCCGGCCTAGAGAACAATCGCCTGTCGTAAGCAATGACATGGCCTTCTTGCATCAAGACCGCACCCAGACTACGACCACAAGCATCACAATATACTTCAAATGATTTCTGCAAGTCCGACAAAGTCAAATCTGGTCCTGTAGTCAATTTCTTGTTCAATGTCTGAAAGGTAGTCACCTCTGTGGATCCCCACGAGAAAGGGACTCCTTTCTGTATCAACATATGCAAAGGGGAAGCAACCTCTGCAACCTTTCGTATGAACCGCATGTAGTACGAACACAGTCCCAAGAAGCTTCCAACTTCATGGACATTCTTCAAATCGGGCCAATCACATATAATCTCTATCTTGGCCGAATCCATTTGCACTCCTGTTGCTAAGACAAAGTGTCCCAAAAAGTGTATCTTTGAAGCAGATGATCTCTGTGTTCTGCCTCATTCTTGGAGAAAACATTGATATCATCAAAGAAAGTGCCAGCAAATAGCTTGTACTCTTGAAAAATCCCGTCCATCATCCGGTTAAATGTCGCAGGAGCATTGGTTAAGCCAAAAGGCATCACCAAAAACTCAAATAATCCAAAAAGTAGTCCGGAAGGCTGTCTTGTAGACGTCTCCCATCGCGATTCGGATCTGATGATATCTACTCTTCATATCAATCCGGCTAAAGCACGAGGATCCCTGTAACCTGTCGAGTATATCATCGATTCAGGAATCGGAAATCTGTTCTTGATGGTGATTTTGTTGAGAGCTCTATAATCGATGCACATTGTCCAAGATCCGTCTTTCTTCAAATCCAACAACAATGGAGAGCAATACGGTGAAGTACTAGGCTGGACAAGACCCTTTTCGAAGAGGTCTTTCACTTGGTTCATAATCTTTTCAGTCTGTACTCGGCTCACACGGTAAGGCGGCCGGTTCGGTGACGTGCTTCCAGGTATCAGGTCAATGGTATGATCTT
The DNA here is from genome assembly GCF_014529385.1 of Adiantum capillus-veneris. Taxonomy (NCBI): domain Eukaryota; kingdom Viridiplantae; phylum Streptophyta; class Polypodiopsida; order Polypodiales; family Pteridaceae; genus Adiantum; species Adiantum capillus-veneris. The sequence continues at coordinate 67,643,726 of NC_140945.1, forward strand.
CAGGCCCTCTAAAAAGCAATCGGCATGAGTGTGGAGAAAAATCTTGGCATTCTTTTGATCAGGTCAAAACATATTCAACCTTTATCCATCGTTCAATTCTCTCCCAAAAGAATGAGTAAAGAAATTGAAGGTCATCAAGTACAATCTCTGAGCCCTTCATTTGTCAAAGTCGCTTTCGCGGCCCGATAGTCAACCACGGCGTAGTTCTCATGGTACCAAGGGATTCCTGAGTAGAACGTCACTCGCGTGCCCTCAACACCCCTGTCATTGCAAACGAATTTTGCCAATGCTCGGTGTAATGGCAATATCCCATCCGGGTGCTAGTCGAACTACCTCCGCCTGTGGCGTCAGTTTGTCGGGCGTAATTCCAAATCGAGCCGCCAATTCCAAGTGAAAAGAAGTAGGCCTTGGCTTCTTCAAAATAGCTTCCTGATCCTTCACTTTGCTCCAAAAGCGGCAAAGTTTGTACTTTCATTCATTAGATTCGGTGCAGGTCCCACGCCATGTGGTACGAGTTCTGCTTTTCTATCTGCCTTTTCTGCCACGTTCCTCAGCCGCTCTCGAACTCTCAGGCCTATCGTCGTCTTTAGCATTCTGTTCTTTCTGTGCCTTTTAAGGGCACTTCGCGGAGAAATGTCCATGTTCCCCGCATCCAAAGCACTTCCCCTATCTGATGAAGCGAGCTCTCTCCTCAGGATGAAGCTTGGGTCGTGCATCGTTTTTCTATGGATTGCCCTTTTTTCTTTCTACTTTCATTCCCAAAAGTCTGTTCGGCTCGTTGTGTCATGGCCTCATCTGTGAGGAAGGTCAGACTGCCAGAGTGAATGACAAAGCCCCGCTTCGCATTACTCATCAACTCCTGAATAGAAGCTGACTTCTGTTCCAAGCAGTGATCTTGGATCTCTGTAGGTAGACCCAAGGTAAACCGCTCAATCTGTTCTCTGAACGAGATCTTCTTGAATGAAGAAGCGGGTAGAAAAGAGCTCCAGAATTTCTCACAGTAAGCATTTATGGTATCTTTCTTGGTCATCCGAAGATGGTTCCAAGCAGCTTGTACATCTCATTCATATTCTTGCGTCAACCAAGAAGAAATAAAAAGCTTCTTAAATTTCAGCCATTTAATTGGCGCAGTCTTGTTTAAAAGAAGCATGGACCACCAAGTGCGAGCGTTCCCCTTAAAGTAAGAGGCAGCTCTCCGAATGGAGGAGTGCTCTGAGTAGCGTCCTCCCGCGAAAGCGATGTCAAACTGCTGTATAAAAGACAAAGCCTTCGAAGTATCTGAGTATCCTGAAAAAGTATCAAACTTGATCGAGTGGCCACCTTCCTTAAACTCTCGGAATTTCCTGCTTTTATCTTCGAGAAAGTCATACTGGTTGGCTTTGTAAAAATTCTTCTTGTTCGCATAAAAGTTTCCGTCATCAGAATCTGAGTTGTCTGTAGACGAGTCCTCAGTGGAACTGTCAGTCTTTGGGCGAGATTTAGCCTTCTTTGCCTTTTTCTTGCCCTTTCCGAAGCTTTGTTTCTTGCTTCGCTTTTTACCTTTTGTGTCTTCTTCGCTCGAATATGAAGAGCTAGAAGAACAATCAGAAGAAGAAGAAGAAGAAGAAGAAGAAGAAGAACTGGACCCAATTATCCCGGGAAGTCAATGCTTTTCTTCTGCTTTTTGTCGTGCTTTTTGGCTTTCTTTTGCGCGTCAAAAAGCTGAGCAATCCGTGCATCAACCACCTCTTCTAGTTCTTTCTCTGTATACTGTTTGTGATCAGAAGGTTTCTTGAGAGCGGGTTTCCGGGGTGGTGTAGTGGTTTTCTTTCACTGCGCATGCACTTCCTGAAAAGAATTCTCGCTCATATATTTTGCCTATTTCGGATCCTTCGCAAAACTGAGCATCATCTTTGTTGCGTCGCCTATCAATTGACGACGCTTCATCTCTCTTTGCATCATCTTTGTTGCATCGCTTGTCAATTGACGATGCTTCATCTCTCTTTGCTCCGCTTGAGTAGGCCGAGGCGGGCCATACTCTCTGCCGGAATCTTCGTTGTGATCCCTGGCTGCATCTCCAGATACAAAGGGAGTCGACTGATCCTTGCGTGAAGCCATAGGTGCCGCGGAAAAAAAAGTAGGGGATCGGATTTCCCGTAGAAGTGAAATCGGCCGTGCTCTGATACCACTGTAACAGACTTGGACACTCCAAGTCAAGAATCAATCACGATAGCACCAAATAACCACTTAAAAACAATTCACAGATAACAATAGATTTGCATTGGCTCGGCGGAGTTCCGTGCCTAGAGATATTGGCCCCAAAGACTGGCGCCCCTGTCGGTATTTCTTTATGTATTAAATCAATGTCAAAGTACAAAGAGCGGTTAGGGTTTCACTCTCAGACTCTGCGTCCAGATGCTCTGAGAAGTGAGGCCCTCAACGCGAATATAAAGATTACAAGGGATGCCGAAAAGCAGAGCCCCAAAAGCTTAAAAATCAAAAGCAGTCTCTCTCTCTCTCTCTCTCTCTCTCTCTCTCTCTCTCTTTCAATGAGAGCAAAATAAAGCAGATCATCTTTTCTCTCTCCCCTTGGCCATTTGCGTAGAGAAAAAGCAGCAATAGCGTCTCCCATGCTGATGCTTTTCTCCTTCGTAAATCTCGAAAATCTGTACTTGCTGCCACGTGGCATTTTCGCTTGATTAGGGTTTCCAGCCAACAGTTAGGGTTAGGGTTTCGAGTAATTCGGGTTTTTTAAAACTAGGATTTCTTACAGAAATTAGGGTTTGTAGGATTTTTAGGGTTTCTTGCAGAAATTAGGGTTTTTGCTGTCGGTAGCCATGCCATCACTTTGTGACACGTGATTGTGAAGATGTTTTTGACGGAGTCAAAGAAGTTTTGAGTACACTACCTATTATGCAAGCTCCTAACAGGGAAATGGAGTTTGTATGTTAACCCATCAGTGGGAGATGATGCCATTGGGGCCATGTTATTGCAAAAGGGGAAGGAATCTCAATATATGAAGCTTGTTCATTATGCTAGGAGAGTGAAGATTCCTCATGAAAGAGATTATTAGAAATTGAATTGGTGATGATCAATATGGTTTATGCTTCCAGATGATTCAGACATTACTTGTTGCAAAAGTCGGTCACTTTTCTCACCAGTTATACATTGCTTCCTTAATTGTTTAATAATTCGAATATATCAAAAACAATGATGAAATGGGTTATTGAACTTCAAGAGTTTCAGTTCACTTTTTTGGTAGAAGAGAGTACTCGGGCTACCTTGGCGGATTTACTCTCTTATAAAGAAACTCTTGTTTTGGTTAAGGAAGAGGTGGTGCAAAAGAAGGAATTCGAGACTCATGCCATATCTGATGCTTCACTGTTATATTTTGATGGCTCTTATAGAAGAAGTCATGATGCTGCTTTGGGAGGCATTGTCATCTATGATGCACAAGGAAAACTTGTAAGGAAACAAGGGCTGAAACTTGATGCAAAAAGTAACAATGAAGCAGAGTACATGGCTCTTGAAGATGGCTTGCACATCTGTTTACAGTTGGGAATTAGACGCCTACAAATCAAAGGAGATGTCTTGTTGCTTCAGAAGCAAGTATTGGGAGTATGGAAGAATAAGAATCCTAAATTGAAAAATTTATGCCTCAAGGTGAAATTATTACTCAAAAAGGTGGAAGCATGGAGTTTGCCGCATATTGAAAGGTCTCAAAATGAGGAAGCTCATGACGCTGCCCAAGAAATGATCACTTGTGTGTTTGTGTTGAGAGCTAATGCCTCTTTAGATCATGAAAGGGAAGTGTTATGAAAGGAGGTGGATTTTCTGTTGAATGACAGGTGTTTTATCTGAAGGTCTATATTTCTCCAAAAAGTATGCTTTTATAAGAAAAGCTAGAAAGTACAAAATGCTTGATGATGTGCTTTACATGAAAGAAAGTGATTTAGTATTGCGTCGTGTGCCCTGGAAAGAGGAAATCTACAAGATTCTGGAAGAAAATCATGAGGGATCTTGTGGAGGTCATTTTGCCATGAAAATCATGTTGCATACGATTTTGCAAGAAGGTTATGTATGGCCGAGTATTCAGCGAGATGTTAACCATTGGTACAAGTTTTGTTTGTCTTGCCAAAAAATGGGGAAGAGAATTTTGAAGCCTGAATTACGAAAGACAATTCTAGCTTTTGATGTGTTTGAAAAATGGGGTCTTGATGTTGTTGGACCCTTGCCCATGACTAGCAAAAGAAATGCTTACATTTTGACACCTGTGGATTATTTGTCACGTTGGGCAGAAGCCAAAGCTGTCAAACAAATTACTAGTAAAGAAATGGGAAAGTTTGTATATGAGCATATATTCTGCAAATTTGGTGTGTCACTAGAACTACTTTCAGATAGAGGACCAGGATTTAGAGGAGAGCTGTTTGATTTCCTATGCGAAAAGCTCAATATACAACACAGGTACAATTCTCCTTATTATCCACAATGCAATGGTCCCAATGAAAGGTTCAATGGAGAGTTGGTGAAAATCTTGACAAAGATGACCTAAACACATGAGAAGACTTGGGATTCAGAGTTGCTTTGTGCATTATGGGCTTATAGAATTGCCATCAAAAAGGGCTAGGCGAACATATCTGTCTCTAGGGAGGTCCATAAACTATGCATGAAGGATATTGATCTAGTAAGTGCTTTGACTACGAGAGGATAGGCAGCTAGCTTGGCTTGAATAATCACATGTGGCATTGACGCCTTAGCCGGAATCATGCGAGAGATCGTAGAGACTAAAGGCCTCTCCATACATCTTCATCCATCAGTGTTACCAGATCTGCCATGGTAAAGCACAGTTGAAGCCAAAAAGCTAGAGCTTTGTTTGAGGTTCCTGAAACTAAACTTGCGAACACATCCTCTCCAATCCTCCCAAGGCTGCATAAGCTCTCATCAGTCTAGTCTCTGCTGCTCTCCTCAATGAAAACACCGGTCCACTGAAGACTATCCCAAGATAGATCTATAGATGTGTATACTCCACCGTCTCCTGGCCATATGTAAATGTGGGTGCTGACCTCCTGACCCACTGTGGTGTGGTGTTAAACACCATAATCTTGGTTTTCCCCAGGTTAACAGACAATCCACTATCATGAGCAAATGTTTACAAAGCATCGAAGTGACACTGCATCCCCTCTGGGGAGTCAGAAGTCAACACAATATCATCAGCATATAACAATCGTGGGATCCATGTCCCTGCCAATTGTGCTCCTCTTATCACCATCATTCTCAAAGTAGTTAGAAACCTTATCCACATACATACCAAATAGTGTAGGAGATAGTGGGCAGCCCTGTTTCACCCCGATAGTGGAGTGAACCGAATTAGAAATCCCCTCTGAAGTGCGTACATGCCCTACTACTGACATGTATAGAGCCATGATTCCCCAAAGCAACTCTGTGGTGGGTACTCCCATCTCTTGTAGTTTGCGCATCAATCTAGCTCTGGGCACTGTATCGAAGGCTTTGCGGAAATCCACAAAGCAATAATAGAGCCGTCTTCCATGTGATCTCCCCTCAATAATGGCTTTGAGTGTCAAAATATGATCGAGTAGAGAAACCTCTCCTAAAACCCGCTTGCCCTGCTGCCCGTACACCCTCTCTCTGCCCGTCTACTCAACTGCTGCTCAAGGATGGATGCGTACAACCGTGCCAATGTGTGTCCAATCATGATAGTGCGGTAGTTCCCAGGCTCCATAGGGTCCCCTGACTTGAAGATAGGTACGATAGTAGACAAACTCCAAGTATTAGGTAGGCCCTCGCACATGCACGGTTGAACATCACTGCTAGAAGCTCTGCAAGCAGATCTTTGGCATGTATAAAATCATAAATGCCTGCTCTCCTGGTCCTCATCCTGTCAATGAGAGAGAGAGAGAGAGAGAGAGAGAGAGAGAGAGAGAGATTATTATGGTTTGTAGACACCAATGCAAAGCTATCTGGATGTACATCATCTTCTGGAGAACAAGCGGGACCAAGCTGCAAAAGGGGCATCTTCATTTGTCAGTATTTTCTTCAAAGATCGTGTGTTGTTTTATTTTTGCCAATATTGAGAGTGCTTGATTGGTTTAAATGCAGGGACCAAGAGTGATTGTGGTAGGCCCTACAGATTCTGGAAAGAGCAGTCTCTCAAAAATGCTCCTAGGATGGACTTCAAAGCAAGGACGGAAGCCCTTGTTTGTTGATTTGGATCTTGGACAAAATGCACTCACCATTCCAGGCACAATATCTGCAATATTTGTTGATGAGCCTGTCGATCCTGTGAATGGCTTCCCTTTAGAAGCTCCCCTTGTCTATTTTTACGGTCATACCAGTCCGAAGTAAGGCCTTAAGTATCATAGGCAATCACTTGTTGTTGACACTAATAATTGACTAAATGCAAAATGGGTTCCTGCAGAGGGAATCCAGATCTTTACAAATCTCTAATGACAGAGCTTGCCCATTCATCAGTCTCACAACTGAAAAGGCATCCAGAGAAACAAAGTGCAGGAATGATAATAAATACGATGGGCTGGGTCAACGATCTTGGCTACAAGGTAAGATGAAGTCCTTCACCACACCATTAACTTCATGTTTTGCTAACATAATTCTCACGTGGTTCTGTTGCTTCTTTTCAGCTGCTATTAGATGCAATTGATAGTTTCAATGCAGATGTTATTCTTGTTTTGGGACAGGTATTGCCTCTATCGATAAGCATCAGTGTATGCAGTGCTTGTAGTAGGAGATTAAACGTTTTCCGCTTGCCAGTTCCAGGTGTATTTCAGACATCATGTCAAAACCTGTTTAGGGTGTCTAGCTGTATGATCCATTCTGGCTGCACGGTTAGTTCAAGGTGTGCCCCTTCGAGTGATTGTTCGTTCTTTGAGGCTTTAGGATACACTCCACCTGGAACTGGCACAAAGAGGGGAAGATGCTTTGGCTCTACAAAAGCGATGCTTGAGATTTGTTATGTTATAGACTCCCGTTTTTAGCATCACTCATTGGGAATGCTTTGTTCAGAAGGAGCTTCACAAGAACTTACTGAGCGAGTTTGAAGGCAGGCTCAGTATGGATATAATATACATCTGTAAATCTGAAGGAGTTGTTACTCGTGATCAGAAGTTGAGGCAGTGGACGAGGAACTCCAAAATGAAAGTAATGTCTTTTTGTTTCTGTTGTCAAGTTGTGATTAACGTTTCACTGCTCCTCTTTGATTCCTTTGCAGGAATATTTCTATGGTGTGTCCAGCACGTTGCTGCCTCAACAGAATTCCATTCGATTCAGTGACATACATATATTTCAATTTGGTTCGTGTGTCGGTGTGGATCCCATGCATCTAAGTCCTGTTAAGATTAGTCAGGATCTCGTTTATTCTGTACTTGCAGTCTCATATGCGAAAGAGCCTCGGCAATTATTATCAAGGCAGGCTTTTGACGATGCATGCGTGCATTGTTGTTGTTGTACTGTCGAGTTATATCACAAAGAGAGATTACAAAAATTCTTGAATCAGTTATGCATGCCTGTTTTAAATGTGCCTAGAAAACCTTGACATACATGCTTTATGTTGTATTCTGACCCTTTCTTGTTTGTTGGCTGTGCAGCATTCTTGCAGGGTTCATCTACATAATTGAAGTAGATTTCACAAGGTATGCAAATACGAGGCCCATTCTTCATATGATCATTTGTTTGACTCTTATGTGCGCTCATTCGGCTTAAGTGACATAATTATGCTCGACTCATCCCGCTCACGCATATGCACACTAAAAGTAATGTTTTTGGTTGCAGTAAAAGGCTGTGGTATGTGGCACCTTGCCCCGGTCGCCTTCCAAACAACCTTCTGTTAAAAGGCTCACTTCTCTGGTCGGACCAATGAGGTTTGCTATGCTCTTCACACGAACGATCGAATCATGAGTGTTGCATTTATCACTCAATAGCCAAAGACGAGCATACCATATAGCTTACCAGGAAGATCTGTTAACAGAATTGAGGGGCGCTTGAGGTTTAACATTCCAGTTGTCAGCGTAAATCTATCACGTGCCCATAACTCAAATTTCCATTGCAATTGCTGAAATCTTGCTTCCCATTGCACCTACTCACCTACAAGCACTTGTCATTCAGAGCTCAAACTACTCTGAAGTAGCCAAAGCCCTAATTTGATGGTTAGTAGTTTTGATAATCGGATGGTAGGTAGTCATTCCCATGGTGAGATTCAACTTGGTGAGAGACACTGACCTCTTATCACTCTTCCAAAACAAGCAGCCAGCACTTGTACGTTTTGTATTGTGTGTTATTGGAGGGGTAATATGTAACATATGCTATTCATTGGGCTCTTAACATTCTATGAGTAACGGGTGAAAAGACTTATTGTTTGGGTGGTCATGTATTAGACAAGGAATGGACCGCCGATGGTTGTCATGTTTCTTGTCAATAACTTATTGAGTCGGACATAGTGGAGTAATACGAGCTGATGAGGGAAGATACAAAAAATGTATTTTCTTGGTGCCATATGTTTCTTCGGTGTCATAGATTTCAAGACTGTATATGGTCAATTGGACCCTAGAAATAGACAATGTTGTAGCTAAGTCGAATTTGATGTGGCATGACATGCTCAACGAGAAATAAAATTTGGTTCTTATGTGGCACAATTGAAACTTTTTGTTCACTGTGCTAGGATAAAGATGCAAAAGTTCTTTCTTCTAGCACAGCCCAATAGAGTGTTGGGTTCCAAGCCCCACTCTGGTTCAGAAAGTGGCAACCTGTAGGAACAGCTTTTATGGCATGCAGTTAGCACAGTTAGTTTGCATGGAAGGTTCTTACTCTATATATGTAGCTCTTTTTTAATCAAGTGGATAACGTGTTTTCTTCCTGTGTCGACTCCCCTCTCTCTCTCTCTCTCTCTCTCTCTCTCTCTCTCCACGCTTCTCGTTGCCATGGCTCCTACTCGCATACACCCTCCATAGTCGGGATCCTTCAATTGGTATCAAAGCCAGGCGTTGCAATAGCCCAGGCGTAGTAAAAGTCATTTCCCTAGGCAACATATTGAAACGCCTACAAAATGTAGGCAAAGACAGAGTAGCCAGACCCTCGTGTGCAACCATAGCGTTCTGGAACACTGCCCAATGCAGAGACCAAGAGCTTGACGTTGTCGGCAATCGCTACAAGCAGGAGCAAGATATACGCTGCGTGTTAAAACGTATATCAAAACGCCTACTTCAAACGTCCAAGGTGATGCTTCTCCTACGTTCCAAAACGTTGTCAAAGCTTGTTAAAGGTGCAACAAAGCAAAGTTGGTCAGCAAGGTTGCCAAACATCTCAAAAGGTTGACGATTTTTGGTGGTATATCACAAAGCCCGAAAATATGCTACCAATGGGTAAATTCTTGCTAGCATATCAAAAGAAAGCTACTACAAGCTTTTGTCTACGACGATCAAAGCACTCCTCTTCAATCTGCAAAGTATATTGAGCATGGGACAAATTTAATGGACCCGCCTTTCATACCTGATGCGAAAGAATCTTTGGAGTGTGGTCAAGCCCCTATCAATTGACGAAGCTGGTACATCCATTGCATGTACGAGAGCGTCATTTGTCGAGCAACAACATAAGGACGAGCAAGCATTAGGTATTATTTTGACATCTTTCGAAGATGACTTTATTTGTTATTTGAATGACGTGCAATCTTTAAATGTTGCATGGATGAAATTAGAGAAAGTGTTTGGTCCCAAAGCCAAATATTCCAAAATGAGCCTTAAAATGGAACTATATTCTCTTTCCATGTGTGATGACAAAACATGGCAGCTTTAGCTAGCAGATTGAAAAGCATCCGCACTCGGTTAATTTATGTTGAAGTCCTTGTGCTAGATGAAGATCTTATAGTTGTTTTCCTTAATAGCCTACCTGCCTTCTTTGGACAGTATTGTTAATTCATTGCAAGAAGAGACGCGAGTATCACGTGTCCGTTCTGACGTAGTTCCCACTGCATATGTAGCATGTGGTTGCACTTTGACTACAACTTCAACCAAACCTACTACCAGCACTAGACCTTGTGCGATCTGTGGCCGTAGTAATCATCAAACTAAGGATTGTTTCAACAAAAATCCTTGCATCCACTGTGGAAAGATCAATCATCCTTTGGATAAGTGTTTTAAGAACAAACGAAAGCTCAGCATGGTTGATGGTGATGATGATGAAGCACTGATGCTTATTGTAGATAGCGATGTCATGTAGTTTTCAGTTTATTTCTATGTTGCCTTTTATGTCAGTTATTATTAATAAATTGTACGGGTTATACACATTGCCACACATCAGTGGTAAGATCGCCCATTTATGTTTGGTCGAGTTCTTGTTGTCTCACTCTGATAGTTGTTTGAGGGAAGTGTACACACACACATCTATATTGTTGTCAAAGGAGAGGGGGGGGGGGGGGGGGGGGGGGGGGGGGGGGGGGTTGTTGGGTTCCAATCCCACGTCTGTTTTAGAAAGTGGCAACCCTTGGGAGCATCTTTTATGGCATGCAATTAGCACAATTAGTTTGCATGGAAGGTTCTTACTCTATATTGTAACTCCTTTTTAATCAAATAGATAGTGTGTTTTTCTCTGAGTGTCGACCTCTCTCTCTCTCTCTCTCTCTCTCTCTCTCTCTCTCTCTCTCTCTCTCGTTCAATCTCTGCACGCCTACACACTCCATAGCCGGGATCCTTCATAGAGTGCTTGTAATCATATGTGCATAACAACACTATTTGAAGCCTAAAGGAGAGGCATTGATAGCTAGGTATGGTGATGAGGGACTCTTATGACTAGCTCATGAAATATATATAGTCACTACGATTAATTTTAAGGAGAAAATGAACGAACTTAGAGTTTGTACAAGTAGAAGAACAATTTCAATGCAAAATAGCTATATGGATCACAATCACAATCATGCTTGCATATTTAGTGACATTTTCAATCTCCATTCAATTTATAGAAATGAGAGGAGCTCCTGCTTGAGAGCCCACATGAATCTCAAATGACATGGAGAGTGAAACATGTTATTCCATTGCAAAACCTTGCCCCCCATTTTTGTGAGAGGACATGTCAGGAACAAAAACTAGGTGGTGGGTGGCCTTGCCGGTAGTGAAGGGGTTTGTCTTTGTACTTGCTTCACCATCCTCTACCTTTTCATTGTTTATAATGCTTGGTCTATTGCTACTGCTTTACAACAACATTTGGTCAGGGTCCCTGTTTTAATTATCAACAGTGAAAAGAATTTGTATTTTGTGTTGGGGAACAAATGAATGGTCATATTCTACAATCTTATGAAGAAGAGTATCTGAATAATAAGATGGGCATGTGACCTGGTGATATGTCCACTTTTTTGAAGGGATCGTTGGTTTCTCCAAACCAATCGTCGTAAAGTTGTCTGTTGAAGCATTAGATGGGAAGAACGTAATCGAGAGGTTTTTTAGTTACAACATGCATCGACTTACCTTGTTTCTATCATAGTTACAAGGAATCGCCATTTCTAGGTCTCCATTCCACATTCCCATATGTGTTTTGGTCATCCAACCATTCACAGTGAACTCAAGCAGGAGCTCCTCAACACTAAGTAACACGTATATTCAATGCGGGGGAGAGTAATGGGATCGACGAAGGGGAAGTTCACGCACAAAGATCGAAAAGATTACAGCCGCAGATGTCTGCTTAAAAAGTAAACCTGGACACGCACTAAACCTGGCCTGCTCAAAAACTAAACCTAGACACGCACTAAACCTGGACAACGTGGGCAATGCATATCAACTCACAATAGTACATCGTAAAAACGGTTTGGGATACACAATGTGAGCGTGGGTGAGGTGGTTAGCCCATGTGACCCTAAACATGGACCCCGAGATCACGGGTTCCAATCGCGGTGGTACGCCTGGTGTGCCTCATTTTTCTCGCTCCATGTTTAGTGCGCCTTGAGATCCTGCCTCCCAATCCCGACCGTCGATCCCATTACTCTCCCCTGCATTAAATATAGGTGTTACTTAGTGCCAAGAACCCCTCAGCCATATCTTCCTAGTTTTTCTTGGTTAGAGTTTTTAAACTCTTATCCCCTCAGCCATCCTTCTAGTTACGCATGCCACGTCACAAACTTGTGACAACATACAACTCACAAATCAAACACTTAGTACATCGAGGAGTGTCACTGAAGTGACATATTGCCCACATTTTGTAAGAGAAAGATGCAAGACACTTGAGACTCTTGACTTTGGGAAACCCTAGGAGCAGGGGTCCCCAATCATACCAACCTGCCAAGTTGGCAACACCATGGAATGTACCATCATCGAGAAAGTACATCTATCACAAGTACCAGTGGGCACATCAACACTCCCTACTTTGCTCCTAGGAGATACTAGAGCCACCACCAAGTGAAACTCCGATATATGTTCCTACGTCCGACAAGCCTACTGATATCTTCACCAAACCTCCACCACAAGTATTGTTGTGCCCATTTGATAGGCTAACATGGCGTGAGACCCCTGAACCTAGGGTTACCCGGGGTCAGAGTCTCTAGTGTTCTTACTTTTCCTTTAAAAAATGTGAATAGTATGTCACTTAAGTGACTTGGGGTCTTTAGGCTGAGTAGGGCATTTTCAGGTTTTCTCTACATTTGGGAGACCCCCCTTGTATTTTTATGCATATCAGTGAGTAGCAGAGCTTGCCAGTGTTTTGGGTCACACTCTCTCACTAGCGTTGTGATTGCCTAACCACCTCTCTCTAACGTTTTCTCACTCCTCTATGTTTTGCCTACGATCACTCTCTCTAGCGCTCCACTTCTCCACTACTTGCAAATCGGCTACCCATGCTCCTTTGGTAGGGGGTACATGATAGGAGGATGATTCCCTAGATCTATTTCGCAATAGATCCGAGATCCATTGGCTACCATGTCCCAAGAGGAGGTTTGCTTGCGGTTGCAGACAAGATCATCACTTGATTCACCCTTTTTCGCTGCACCTTTGACAAGAAAAGCAAATGACATTTGTACAAACAAGGACGACATAAACATATATGATATACAATAACATACTCGTACAAAAACTACTACGTGAAAATCATAATTAATTTAAAAATCCCCGATTCTCCCTCGAGCCTCCCCCCTCAACCCTTTTTGTAACTACGTGCTGCTCGCAGCCCTTCCCTCTTCACGCGACTGGCGTGCAACCCTTCCCTAGTAGCCTTCAGGCTGCACCTCTGCCTCCCCTGCCACTCACAAACCTTGCTTGTTTGCTTTTTTGAATTTTTCTTATTCATTACAGAATATTCCTTTCTCCACCTACAACCCGTCGGGACATTCTCCCCTCCTATGCAATGCCTTTGCCCTCGCTTTTCTGTCTCTTCTATTATGCCATGCACATCGAACACCAAGCCGCCCTCCTCTCAGGTCTGTACTTCACTCATAGCATGCACCTAGCATGTTCGGACACCCTACTCTACACCCTGCCCACTCTAGCTATGCGTCCTCGTTTTCTTGCGCTACCTCATGCTACCCCATCTTGTCTGGGAGCACGCAACAAGCAGCCCTTGCACAGGTCCCACACAAGAGAGAGCTGAGAATTCTTTGTGATAGCAAGCCCAGAGAGAAGGGAGAGATAGACCGGAGCAACCTCTGCAATAGCAAGCCGAGGAAGAGCAGGTCATGTGCCATCAATGGCTCCGAGAGAGAGAGAGAGAGAGAGAGAGAGAGAAGCCTTCCTTGCCTCTGTCATATGAGACCGGCTCTATTGCATAACCCTAAAACTATGCCTGCAATAGCTCTTCACTTTCATTGCCTCTTGAACATATGAGCAGAATACCATTAGGCTACTGTGACACCCATTGAGCCCTTGAGTTTATACAACATGTTGATGTTACCTTCTCAGGAGGTCGGTTTTAAGAACGTTTTAAGGTGCGACCGGCAACATCTTACTTGAAAGGAAATGCATAGACATGGTGGTCTACTTTGTTGTTGTGAAGAGAAGCCCCTACAACGTGGATAGAACTTTAAAAGATTTTTCACGTCAACTTGGATATCAGAAGAATAGGAAGAAGATGTCATCATAGCTTGGTATCCTCTGAGGATGACTAAGAAAGACACGTTAGATGACTACTACTAAAGGTTTTGGGATACTTATTTGCTAGTGTCCTCATTTCAAAAGATCACTTTGAAGGGCTAGATTGAGCGAACAGAAACAAAAGTTTGACTCTATTCAGAGACTTATTGAACATGCTAAGAAAAGATCTCGAATGCATGCCGGATCATTGACTTATCCTATGGACAAGACAATATCCAACTCAACTAGGCATGAGTCTTCTAGTCTAGAGAATGAATCAAGGGAACCAGATACCAACTCATCACAGGATTCCGTAGCAGTAAGGAAATCAGATGATAGCACATCCGAGGCTTCCAAAGAACTAAGGGAATCGGATGCAAGTCCATCAAACTATTTTGAAGAAGAAAGAGAATCAGAGGATAGTGCGTCTTAGGGTTCCCACACTAGAGAATGATGTGTCAGCGGATAGGGGAGGCCAGCGAGGCTACCCACAGGTCCCATGATACAAGAAAAGAAAGTAAAGGGAATCAATCGATATATTAGAGAATTCCACAGATTCAGATTGAGGTGCCAAGGACAGGGAGGCCAACATGGCTACCAAAAGGTCACATGACACAAGAAAAGAACAGAAAGATAGGTTAGGTTCACCAAATAATTTGGTCAAGGGTACACTTTGGCCCTCGATGCAAAGTAGATGGAGGAGGAGAACCTCGCAAATTCTCCTTGAAAGAGCTGTACCTTGAAGCTTTTGGGCTATTAGTAGTGTCTATGCCAAAAGTTACTGATGAGTCAGTAGGTTGAATCTCGTGCAAGGCGGCCTGCACAAGAGGGGAGCCACTTCACTCCTTTGTCACAAATTTCCTAGATTGAATAAAGTCACTAATTTTTGATTGAGATTTTAGGGATACTAACAGGATAATTGTAAGGACACGGGCCCTACGACCCCAAGGTCACCCACACGACCGGAGAGTGTGTACACGCTAGGGAGAGGCTATAAGATAACATGGTTGAGTGGAGACTAGCACACAACATTACTCTCCTTCTTTTAGTGGTGTAATGTAAATGGCCTATGGATTTTGAGAATAGCGGAATTAAGAGAATTAAAGAGAGCATTTTGTGAGGCTACTTTGAGAACATAGAGGGTGAACTTATTTAGCGGTAGCAACTTAACCATAATACTTAATTAACTTGGCATGAACAATACTTTTTCAAGAGAGAGAGTTTAGAGAACTTGACAATAGTTGAGGACCGGATTTATATGGAGCTAGTCCCCTCTCCAATAGGCTCTTGTATTATAGATTGTCCCATCAAGAGAGACTTGGTACAATAAAATCTTTGTGCTCCTTGTGACCTAGGTGATGCAATGAATATGGAAAGCTTCATGCATCACAAGCATACATAGAATTGTGAAAAGCATTAACCATCCCCAGCCTCAATCCCAAGGCCTCAAACACCTTTATATGTGGAGAGATAACGGGGAATGAGGGTAGTGAAGAGGAAGAAGAAACATTCATAGAAGAAAGAACTCCTCACTTATCATCACTCTTCTTGTTAACATACATATAATAGCATAGTAATGAAGATGGAGAAGATGCTAAGCTTAAGGATTGAAGCATAGCTCTTGGTTGGATTTGCATTCCATAGCCAAGAGTGTTGGTGTAGGCTCTCAACTTTTCTACTAGCTTGGAGAAGGAGATGGAGCTCTTGCACTTGCAACTTACAAATTGAGAGAGAGAGAGAGAGAGAGAGAGAGAGAGAGAGAGAGAGTATATCTCAAGCTAGCTCTTTGGTTGACCCCCTCTTCTAGCAATAGCTGGCATTTGATTAAACCTCCTCAAGCTTTGCCAATCACATGCTTAGTGCATATCAAGCAACAAGGGTAGCCTTGGGACAAGTGTCCCCCTTTCCCCTTTGAGAGAGAGGACTTGATAATACATAAACAATTAATTAAATTAACTAAATTATCATTGGACCCCTTGGGAGGCCAACCAATAGGCTTTAGGCACACTATGAGGGTAGCATGAGGAGGATCTTGACAAGTGTCCTAGATGCTTTCTTTGTACCAAGCTTGCCTTGTGTGAGGGTGTGTGTGTTTTCTCTCTATGTTCTATAAAGAGGGCTCGCCCCCTCATGATTAGGAATCATGTTGACTTTTTGAACGCCTTAGTCCCTCAAGCACCTTAGTCATGGAGCACCTTAGTACCTTAGTCATTAAGCACCTCAAGAACCTCAAGCACCTTAGTCAACAAGCACGACAAGCACCTCAAGAACCTTAGTCAGCAAGCACAACAAGCACCTCAAGCACCTTAGTCAGCAAGCATGACAAGCATCTTAGTTAGCACGCATGACATGCACCTCAAGCTTGGATCGGGTTCCCACCTCAAGGACAGTCCTAGCTTGCCTAAGGTCAAAGAACGTTTAAACTAACATGTGGAGGTCTTTAATGAAGCTAACCCTAAGGTCTTTAAGATCCATTAGCTAGCCTTGCTCTTTGACATAACATCTCTCCTTTGGACCCCTTTACTATTGGCCCCATGTTGAGATAGACCCGTAAGCACATGTCTATATTCTAACCCTTGTTACCATTTATTTTCCGACATTAAATGATCAGCTTAATATGAGAAAATTATTTGGGTTGGTTAGATGTTAGATTTTATGACATCGATGTTGGCAATCCATAATGTTTGAAAATATGGATATGAAGAGGGTTTCCATTTGGTGTGCCTTTATAGTCTTTTTGATAGGAAGAAGAAAGGTCCTTAGGTTTTCCATGAAAGGTTGGGCCTATTTATTGCAATAGGGTACGTGGGAGAGGGATCTATTATCTTTTTTGAGAAGGACTTAGTTCGAGGTACACCGTTGGGAACTAATGGAGCCTCTAGGGGCTTGCCTTTGTCTTAACCATTATTGAGTTACGAGCACTCTCAACAGGAACCATAATCAACCGAGCAATTTTGGACCTCTCCAATAGTCTTTGCAATCAAGTGTCTAAACCATGGGTGTGGCTGCTTGAGAACTAATTTTCAAAGGTCAAGAAGAGTAGCGAATACGGTTTTTGAGGGTACCAAAGCACAAAGTAATCTATGCTAATGATGATGCCCCCATGTTTGTCAATTATCTTGTTACTAGGTTGCAGCAAGCTATGGGCAACCCTGCTGCCGAAGTTACTCAACAACTTCGTGCTTATGGGATTTCCCTTCCTCTCCAAGAGGAGAGAGAGCTTAGGAGGCCTCTTGATAAGACCCCCAAAAGAAGACTCTCTTCCATACAAGAGGAGGAATCCAAAGAACAAGAAAGTATTGAATCCCTAAGTTCCTTTGAAGATGTGGCTCTATGAAGATGGCGGTCTAGACGGTCTCCAACTCCTCCCAAGAGGAAACGGCCAACCCACAGTCCTCCTTGTCACTCCAAAAGGGAAGAGAGGAGACAAAGGAAGAAAAGGGCAAGAAAGAGGTCACCCTTTTCTCCTTGTTCTTCACCTTCCTCCTCTTCTTACAAAAGCTATGGTTATTCTCCTAGAGAATACAAAAGGGGAGGACATTGCAAATTTACTCTGCATGGTGAAGGTCCCAAAAGCTCAAGAAAATTAAAGAGGGAGGAAAGAGTATCTCTTTTATCACCTATGATGGCACCTTTGGTGCTACCAACAAAGTATTGGCCTTCATCCAGCAATTTGATGCGGCCTTTGGAGACAAGGGCTTCACGGAGTCCTCCAAGCTATGCCATGTAGCTATGCACTGTAAAAAATCGGCTCATGAATGGTGGGCTAGCCTTTGTGGCAATGTCTAAGCCCCAAAGACATGGAAAACTCTAAGAGTTTCCATCATGAAGTCCTTGCAAGAAATGATAAGGACAAGGTGCTTACCAAATGGCGGATTTTGAAGCTTCTCTCCCATGAATCTATCCACAAATACGTGGAAAAGTTTTGGGATTTATATTTCAAGGCTACTGTCTTTCAAAAGATAGACTTTGCCAAGCAAAAGCAACAATTATGTGCGGGATTACCTGAAGAGATTGTCAAGTATGTCAACTCCCAATGGCCTGGTTCTATCATCGAAGTAATACACCACACTATGGTTGCTTCGTGCATTAATTTCCAAAAAGGGGCTAGAAGGAATGTCAAGCCCATGGAAAGCAAAGACAAAAGTGATGCAAAGGGGAAAACCAATGCCCAAATTTCTTCCCAAGGCAATTCCACCCAACAACAATCGGTCCAAGGAGAAGGGAGTTTACAAAGGTAAAAAGGAGAAGGGAGTTTACGAAGGTAAAAATAAACTCTCTCCTGAAGAGCTTGAAGCTTTTCACAAGGACCACAAATGTTTTAAGTGTGGGGAGCAAGGACATGGCTATCATTCTTGCCCCAAGAGAAATGCCCGCAATGAGACTCCTAGAGCTTCCACTATTGAAGCTCCAAAAGAGGATGCTCATTGCAAAGAATCACCTCTCTCCTATGCTTGGGGAAAGGTAAGGGAGCATGATGCCTTCATCTTGTTTGACCCTGGCTCTACTCACAACTTCATATCAATAGAGTTGGCCACCAAGTTGAGCATTCAAGATTTCAAGATATGGGAGATACTGTAACCGCCGATACTACTCTCAAGGGATAGCAAGCCTCCATTACTCCCTTGATTGAGAAGTTGAGGCTTCATGTTCCAAAGCTATGTCGACAAAGAAGAATTTTTCATCTCTCCTCTCTAACTCTAGGATGCTATCCTAGGGGCATCATGGTTCAACCACATGGCTGCCAATAGAAGTTCCCTGAAAGGAGAATCTACTTCACCTACAGGAAAAAGAGCATGTATATAGATGCGAGTGAGTCTGGTCGTACTATACCACTTGTACATCCTCCTGCTTTTGATAAATCAATGAAAAGCACAATTTTTGCGTACATGTTTTTTGTCAAAGAGTCCCTAAAAGATCCTAATGTTTCATCAAATGTATATGATAGGAATCAAGAAGAGTTAGACTTGTCTAATTTTTTAAAAGTACTCCAAAATGTGGTCATCGATGATATGTCTATGGACTTACCTCCAAAACGAGGGGATGATGACCATTGAATTGAGCTCCTATCAGGAAGCTCACCACCTAAAAAACCTCCTTATTGAGTTTCCCAAGCTCAACAAGAGGAGATCACGAGTCAAGTACAAGAATTGGTAGACAAAGGAACAGTGAGGCCTAGCTCCTCTCCCTTTTGTTTTCTAGTCCTTTTTGTGAAAAAGAAAGATGGTACATACTGCATGTGTGTGGACTATCAAGCACTAAACCATATCACTATCAAAAACAAATTTCACGTGCCTCTCGTCAAAGATCTATTCTTGATAAGATACAAGGCTCTAGATACTTTAGTAGGATTGACCTTAAAAGTGGCTAATCATCAAATAAGGATAGTGGATGAAGATATCCTAAAGACCGTGTTTCGTACAACGTTTGGTCTTTATGATTATCTAGTCATGCATTTTTTCTTGACTAATGCACCAGCCACATTCAATCGTTTAATGGAGAAAATATTTAGACCCTATCGCAAATTCACTGTAGTGTTCTTTGATGATATCATCATCTACTCCAAGACCTTGGAGGAACACAAACAACATCTCCAAGGTATTTTTCAAGCATTGAGCCAGAACAAGCTTTTTATCAAATCAAAAGAAAAGTGATTTTTTCCTTCAAGAGATTCAATACTTAGGTCATATTATCTCTCAAGATGGTATTCGTATGGATCTATCTAAGTTGGAGGTAACAAAAGCATGGCCTAGTCCAAGGAATCTACATGAGCTAAGAAGTTTTATTGCTATGTGTGCATACTATAGATGCTTCATATCAAATAGCAGGACCATTACATGACTTAACAAAGAAGAACGTTAAGTAATCATGGACTACTAAGGAGAAAAATGCTTTTGACAAACTCAAAGATAAGCTTACCTCCCAACCATTCCTTATGCTTCCAGATCTCTCAAGCCATTTGAGGTCCAATGTGATGCTTGTGGTAAATGTAGCAGTCTTACTTCAAGAAGGACATGCCATAGCATATGAGAGCCGAAGACTCAATATGGATGAACGGGTCTTGGGCATTTATGAGAAAGATCTTTTAGTTGTTCTACTTGCCCTAAACACATGAAAGCACTATCTATTGGAGAATCCATTTATTTTGTAAACCGACCAACAAAGTCTCAAGTACTTCATGATGCAAACCAAGCTTTCCGACAAACAAATGAGGTGGAAAAATTTTCTTTCGCAATTTTATTTTCATATTGCTCACATTTCTGGTCAGCACAATCAAGTGGCCGATGCACTTTCTTGACGACCAAAAGTTACTCACAATGAGCTATCTTCATACATGAGTATGCTATTAACCCTGACTTTAAAGACATAATGTCAGCCTTTGCTTTGGGAAAGAAAGAGGAACCATTCACCTTGCAAGATGATTATCTTCTCCATGGAAATATGCTATGTGTTACCCACTCCCTTCGTGTGACAAAGTCATGTATAAATCCCATGCTCCTCCCTATGCGGGGCATAGAGGCATTCAACCTACTCTTCGAGGAGTAGAGACATACTTTTATTGGCCTACCATGAAAGTGGACATACAAGAGTATGTTTCAAAATGTGTTGTATGCCAAAAGACTAAGTATGATGGAGGGAAGCAACCTGGATTACTCCAGCCCACTGCCAATTCCTAATTCACCATGGGAGAGTATATCCATGGTTTTTTTTTTGGATTACCCTAGTCTATCCATGGGAATACGCGAATATGGACAATAGTTGATAGGTTTAGCAAGCAAGCACAAAGAAAAGAGAAACCAATAGCTCTGATACCAATGTAATGGAAATGGCCTATGAATTTTAAGAATAGAGGAATTAGGACCTCTCTTCTTAAGCAAGAAAAGAGAAACCAATAGCTCTGATATCAATGTAATGGAAATGGCCTATGAATTTTGAGAATAGCGGAATTAGGAGAATTAAAGAGAGCATTTTTGTGAGACTACTTTGAGAACATACAGGGTGAACATATCTAGCGGTAGTAGCAACTTAATCATAATACCTAATTAACTTGGCATGAATAATAATTTTGCAAGAGAGAGAGTTTAGAGAACTTGACAACAGTTGAGGACCGGATTTATGTGGAACCGGTTCTCCCTCCAATAGGCTCTTGTATTATAGATTCTCCCATCAAGAGAGACTTGGTACAATACAATCTTTGTATTCCTTGTGACCTAGGTGATGCAATGAAGATGGAAAGCTTCATGCATCATGAGCATAACATTAAATTTGTAAAAAGAATTAAACATCCCCAGCCTCAGTCCCAAGGCCTCAAACACCTTCAAAGGTGGAGAGGGATAGCGGGGAATGAGGGTAGGGAAGATGAAGAAGAAACATTCATAGGAGAAAGAACTAGTTCCTCACTTATCATCACTCTTCTTGTTAGCATACATAATAGCACATTAATGAAGATGGAGAAGATTTCAATCTTAAGCATTGAAGCATAGCTCTTGGTTGGATTTGCATTCCATAGCCAAGAGTGTTGGTGTAGGCTCTCAACTTCTCTACTAGCTTGGAGAAGGAGATGGAGCTCTTGCACTTGCAACTTACACAATGACAATGAGTGTGTGTGTGAGAGAGAGAGAGAGAGAGAGAGAGAGAGAGAGAGAGAGAGAGAGAGAGAGAGAGAGAGATAGAGAAAGAGTATATCTCAAGCTAGCCCCCTCCTTGCTTTGGTGGACCCCCTCTTCTAGCACTAGCTAGAATTTGATTGGACTCCTCAAGCCTGGCCAATCACATTCTTAGTGCATATCAAGCAACAATGGTAGCCTTGGGACAAGTGTCCCCCTTTCCCCTTTTAGAGAGAGCACTTGATAAATGCATAAAAAATTGATTAAACTAACTAAATTATCATTGGATCCCTTGGGTGCTACAGCCGGAGGCATGGAGTTCCCTGCAAAATACCCGAAATAGCATACTACAAACCATAAAACAGACTAATCGACATCGTGGCAACCACATAGACGCATAATCGTGAGATACACGAACAAAGAAAGACAGAGTGCAAGAGAGAGTAATAGGACACCTGCAGACGCACCTCCTAGAATGGAGTGCTACACCGGCACGGCGAGAGAGAAGAGAGGAGAGAAGAGAAGAATACACAGACACTGGGTGTAATCCCCCCCCGTGCAAGAGTGACCATTTCCCTCTTGCACGTATGTAATTTATAGATTCTTGAATGGTCAAAGTGAGTACAAACTGGCCGGCCGGTCATAAATGGCCAAAGCTCATAAAGAGCACTTGAATAATCAAATATACATAAAATATAATATCCTTCTGCATAATCCATTATCTGCTAATGCTTTTGCCACCTGTCAACTGCAATAAATGGATAAATATCAATTCCATAACATACCTCTCCGTTGGAAAGAACTGTCCTCAGTTCCAAAGATAAAAATCTGTAAACAATACTTGTCAAAAACAATGACTAGAAATTTGTATCAAATAGCAAAAAATCCATAAAACTAGACAACGTTGCTTATGCCTACCGTCATCCACATTCTACCTATTCTAGTGTCCCATACCACTAGAATAAGCAGTATATGTCATACCCTGATGAATCAAGATATCATTGGTCACACTCATCATCAATCTCATAATGTCAAGTCTCATAAACACTGCTATAATAATCACCAAATACCAAATCCCAATCCAATTCCAATTCCACAATATAAGTCCAAATCCAAATACTTTTGTTATGTACCCGGGTAACAAAATCATACCAGTTACAGTGGTGACCAGCCACTGCAGCATGATTTTGTGATTGGTGCTACCTCAACCGGCGAATCTACACCAATAAGACGTGCTGCCTAGATCGGCAAATATGCACTAATGCTGCCTATATCGGCGGATCTGCATTTACCATTGTGAATTTGCAATTTGTCAGTGGGCTGCCTCAATCGGCAAATCTGCATAGATAACTGGTGTTGCCTAAATTGGCGAATCTACACCAAGGTGAGCATTTACACACTGCCTAAATCGGTGGATCTGTGTGCATGTGACCAATAGACTAGACAAGACATAAAAAGACAAAACATTTACTACCTGTGTGACACCACGTTGGAGTATAGTTGAGTAGCAGAGTACTTACAAAAGTTCTTTTGTTCACTAACTCAAAGCACCACAGCTCATATGAGTAGCTGTATAGCTTAGTGTCAAATCCTCTCAATAGAAATTACATGCAGTGCAAGCACAAGCTAGCCAGAACTTTAGGGATTCTTGATTTCATATGCCATTAAAAAAATACAAAGAAGTAAAAGATCCTTTTGCTTTCAAATTGTCCAATGGTATTGTCCCTATTACAAACTGCTTGACTTTGTGTCCTTAAATATATGCACAACCAAAATAAACTTCCACAAAAGTCGAGAAAGGGAGTTATTTTGTAGGAGTATGATAAGGGTTGTCAATGCAGTATAGGCAGACAAGATATGTTGCGTAATTGATGAGATCTTAAGAAATAAGATAGCCATAGATATATATAGGAATGGATTCATTAAGAAGAACTAAAATACTGTGGAAAACAACGATAAATTACTTAACTAGAGGTCGTTTGAAGAAGTGACTAGTATGCAAATCGTCAAATGCTAAACAATTTCTTGAAAATAAAGGTCAATGGCAAAATTCATCATTTGAGTAATGTTATGCAAGTTTGAACAAACCAAAGTGCAAATGGCATGAAGTTCAAGTCGTACAGATCGGTGAGGTGAACTGTATATGTGAGTAAGTTTTTAAACCATTGATTGTTGTCGCAAGAAAATGAGAAGCTAATAAAATTTCACCAGTGTTATTGAAACTAGCTAAAATAGATTCCATACTTTCCTTCAAGTAAATTGGCAAAGTTTGACAAGTTTTAGTGTGAATATGTGAAAATCTTCCAAAAGAGATTTAGGTCATGTGCCCGTATTTTCTTAAGTTAGGGAAATTGTTTTTGGCAAGCCCTAACTCAATCAACAAACATTGCTATGATTACTCTAATCCAAAGTTGGATTTGCACCATTGCTCTCTCAAAGAGAATTTCGTGTGAAAAATTTCGTAGGAACTACTTTCGATGGTCATCGTTGAATGGATACAACAAACAAGTATGTGTGTGTGTGTGTGTGTGTGTGAGTGTGTATGCGTATATCATCGGAATTGACGAGTGAGTGTGTGTGGAGGGCAAGAGGTCATCGACTTGTGAGGGGACAATCAAATACAAATGCAGGGTCCATAGTGTGGTTGCAGTAGTGATATCAATCACGGTCCAAAAGGTAAGGGGGAGAGGGGAGGAAGAGAGATAGAAATGTAATGAAACGTTATCTTAACGTCATTAAAAGGCCAAAATTACCTATGAGACCCAATCCTTATGGGTGTAAACCATTTGT
This sequence comes from Adiantum capillus-veneris, assembly GCF_014529385.1. Classification (NCBI taxonomy): domain Eukaryota; kingdom Viridiplantae; phylum Streptophyta; class Polypodiopsida; order Polypodiales; family Pteridaceae; genus Adiantum; species Adiantum capillus-veneris. The sequence goes on from NC_140945.1 coordinate 67,668,171, forward strand.
GGATACAAAATAAAAGGAAGTACAATGAAAGACTAAAACTAAAAGCATAAAGGCATGATCATCATCAGGATCATGGTATGTCAGAGGATCATGGTATGTTGGAGGATACGCGGCAAGGCCTCATGCGAGAAAGTATTGCACTAGGCGCAGAAAAGCTGCGTGAATGTCCACCTCTGTATGAAGTCGTAGTGGAAGAGGAGAAGGGAGAGAGAAAAATGAAATGAATTGTTATATTAACATTGGATATGATGCCAAATTGATACAATCCGTGGGAATCTGATCCAATGCGTGGGTACAAATTAAAATGAGGCAAATGAAAATAAATAAATAAATTTTAGCAACAGTAGGCGACGTCGTTGTTGTCAAGGCTCGAGGATGTTCTGCAGCGGCGTTGTCCGAGAGCTAGTAGCACTGTTCGTCGCTGAAGGGCTTTGCCAACATGCTGCTTGCAGTAGGTGCTTCCCCGGCCATGGTACACACTGTGGAGGAGATATCCAAGTTTACTTCCTACTATTGGTCGATTATGCAACCATGGGCCAATAGTTTCAAAGCTAAAGGGCTTGAGCAGCGTGACTGTCTTGCTAGATCACTTCTGACCATGAAGACAGAGGTCCGCACCTCAAAGCACTTGCAGAACATCATTAGTGATAAGGAATGGCAATAGTGTGCCCTGTTGACGCTTCTTGGAAGGTGTCCATCTCCTCGAGCTTCTTGCTCCCTCTCTTTGCACGTCACGCCAGGACTAGGAATGGAAGGTAAGGTGGAGTAGAGATGGACTAGGGGAGAGAGGTGAGGTTGGGCAGAAGGAATTCATGGGAGTTAATGAATAGATGAGGTCGGGTTGCAAGGAGATGCAATGCAGGCATTTGAATCCCAGAGAGAGAGCTGCAGTACTTTGGGGAGTTGCATGCCATGGGAGATAGCAGCGCCAGTGGAGGGACCTTGTCAAAGACATTAGAAGTGGCAGCTTGAATGAGACACAACTTCGTCAAAGTCAGCTTGAGTAAGTAGTTGGCGGCGAGGGGGGGGGGGGGGGGGGGGGGGGGGGGGGGGAGGGCGCCATGGGAGAGAGAGAAAGAGTTAAAGAGAGCAATAGAGTGGGTGGAATTGGAGCTGATCTCTTGAGACAGCTAATTCCAGTGTTGAAGGATTTCAGCTACTCGTGTGGGAAGATTTCATACAGCAGACTAGACAGAAATCAGAGACTAGACTGAAATGTGAATACTGAAATGAGAATCAGACTTATAGACTGGAATAAAGTTCAGATTCAGATTCAAATTCATAAGACTGTTTAGAAGTAAGTATCACTGAATATGCACCATGATTGAGATTACAACGAATATGATTACAGAGAAAAGTATAGCCAACAATACTGCCACTGATGCTCAAGTGCAATTATAGCCCAAAGCGCTAATACAAGTGATTACAATTGCCAACCCGATATGAATGTAATGGGCCCTATTTATATACTTCGGGTTTACTGTAGTAATTATTCTAGTAATTACTAAGTGATTCACTGCCCATATTCTAAGAACACGTTCCCACATGGTGACTCTCCAGCCGTCTACATCCTTCCCTTCTTTCTTGAATTTTGGCAAGATTCCAAAGTTTCTGAAAAATTCTCCTGTCTGATTCTGATGTGAGACTGAAAAAATCCATCGCCTGGTTCTGATGTGGAACTGAAAAATCCATTGTCTAGTTCTGATGTTGACAAGCCATCTTTTGGTGGATTGTCAGAGTCTGACATTGAGAAGATGGTAAAGGATGCAGAGCTCTAGAAAGATCCCGATTTCAAGAGGCAGCTAAAAAGGCCAAGGTGGAGATGTCATCTCTCCCTGCTTGCTGAGAAGAAAAGTCGCCCCTAAATTCTGAGATAGAACTACCTAGTATCCTTCCATTGGACCGTCTTCCTTTTTCCCTTGCTCTTTGACCGTGTTGGTGCCTGAGAAGTCTCAGCATCAGCATTCTCCTTTTGAATCAGTCGGTAAATGGCCTCCTGCTCAAGCTGATCCCGCCGGTCTGTGGTCATCTCTATCTCATAAGGTGTGAGAGAATGATAGGTTTTGGTGTTAGGATCATAGAGTGTACGCCTACCTTGCTCAATCTGGTTCTGGCCAGTTTATGAAAATGCGAAGCAGTATGGATCCATCCTTCTGGAAGAGTCTGATTTGTTTTGACGCGAGCTTCGAAAAGAATCTTAGCCATCTCCCTGTACTGCGGTGCCAAACCCGGCTTTGCTGCAATGTCTTTCTCAGGCAGTTTGGAAGATTCGACCGTGAGCTGTAGTAGCTGATTAGTAATCTTAGTCAATCCTCTGACCTGAACCTTCCACTGGCCCATACACAACTGAATCCTGTCTAGCTCTTCCTTCATTGCCTGAATGTCATTGATTTGAAGAGCATCATTGAGCAATGTTTGCCAAGTCTTCCACTCCACAGTTGATCGCTCATACCAATCCCTAAGCTCATCAGTTATTTTGAAATATGTGAGTCGATCAACTAGTTCTTGATGTTGAGGATACAGCGCTGGAAAAAATCTTGGCAACTCAGTTTCTCTTGCTGGAACAACATACAAGAGAACTGGAGAATCAGGCACAAATTCCAGGAAATTTAGAAATGCCTGGTTCTCTTGTTGCATCATCTTCCTAGTAATTCTTACTAACTGGAATAGAGTTCGGAGAGCAGTTGCCTGTGCTCCAACTGACATTCACGTTTGAGGTCCTCTGCTAGTGGCTGTCTAGTCTTCCAAGATGGCTTTCACTCTCTGGTCCAAAACACCTCTGGCAGTTTGCAGTTGTACTAGAACATCCTTAAGCTGGACCCTAACGTCCTTCATGCAGCGGTAAGTTGGTTTGTTACCCAACAGAAGTTCCAGTTCTAGAGCTAAAGACTGACAATCTGCAGTAGACTGTCTTTGCCAGTGCGGGTTTACCACTTTCTCATCAGTATTGAGTATCCATTCCGGAACTCGTTCCAACAGCTGAACTGTACTGGGATGCGTAGGTAGTCTACAAGCTTCTTTATCATGGAAAGCAGCAGATTTCCAATGTTCTACCATTTCCCTGGCTCCCACATATAATCTTTGAAATCTTTCTAAATCAGTCCAGAGAGCATCATCCTCCAGATACTGTCTGGTGATGGAGACCTGTTGATGTCTCAGCTGCTTATTCAAGGTAATAAGCTGCAGTGAATGCTGATGATCATTCACTGGGCCTTCATCCTGAACCTTCATTTTCCCTTTAGCTTCTCTGCTGTGATGGGACTGATCCGTGGGCTGATTCCCAATGTTACTGTGCTGTTGTTCTTTAGTCTGCTGTTCTGTTTCTTGTCCTTCCTGCTGTCCCTTAGTCTGGTCTGGTTGGTCTGGCTTTGACTGGCCTCCTTTATCTGGCCCTGTCCCACCAGTACCAGGTCCTGGGGGTGGAGCTGGTGGTGGGGCATCATCATCATCCTTTGTATGCCCAATCTCTTCATCATCCTCCTCCTGATCAGGTTCATCTTCTTCATCTTCTTCTTCCTCATCCGGGGAAGTCTGTTGCTCAATATAATCCATTATGGCTTGGTTCATCAGAGCATTATTGAACTCACCCACCTTGTCTTGCAAATCACTATGAAGACTTTCCATTAAGGACTTTAAATTTTCTAGGTCAAAAACAGCATTGCCTGCGGGGTTTAAAATTTCAGACAAGCTATTGTAGATGTATCTGTCAGTCAGCGAACGCTTCAGAGATGTATGGTGCATTAGTAGCTTCCCGAATTCTGTCCGCTTTATTCTGAGCCCTGCCTCAGCTTGCTCTGCAGCTCTCAGTGCCTCATTCCTTTGACTTTTCATGATCATAATTTCAGACTCAGCCTTGGCTAGCTTTTTGTTCAACAACTCCTGAGCCCTTTCTGATTGAGCTTCCAATACCCTGTGTTGTATGTTTTGCACTTCCTTGGCTTTCTGGAGTGTTGCAATCTGATGCTGTGCTTCTGCCAAATCAACCTTAAGCTTTTTGATCTCATCTTCTGATCCAGCAGCCTCCACCAATTGTCCCATACAGCTGACAATGGTATTCCAAGAAGACTGTATTAGTACTGAACATCTGTCTTTGACCGTGGTTGGATCAGAATCGACAGGTTCATATATTGCCACAGGAGCCACATAAGGTAGAGATGCATAATCAGTTTTGGTGAGTAAGAGATGCCCTCTCAATTTCTGAGTTTGCATTTGTTGCAAGTTATCCTTTTTAACCAGTTGCAGAGGGTTTCCAGAAATGGCAGGAACTGTTTCAGACACAGTTGAGGTCGCTGGGCCTTTCCCCTTATCCAGTTGATTCTTGCCTTTGTCTCCTGACTGGTCTGGTACCTTCGCCTCAATGACTGGATTTACCTGATCTTTCCCAGAGCCAGTAGCAACTGTAAGTTTGACAAGTGACTGATCAGGTGCAGTTGTCTCAGTGCTCGCTGCCTTAACCTGGCTTTCGATTTGCTTCAAGAATTCACTGCTTTTGGTTAGTGTAATTCTTGGTTTCCTTGAACTGCCAGCTTCCTCTGTAGTGGCTTTCCTTTTCAGGTCCTTGGAAATTGTTTGACTGTCTGTTTCCTCGTCGTCTGAGGACAGTTCAATCTTCTTTGGTTCAGAAATGGGCTGCTCATTCCATGCTTGCTTTACCTGCTCATTAACATCTACAGCAGTAGCCCAATACAGAAATTTCCAAACATACCATGCCTTGAAAACAGTTTGAGATTTCAGCTTGGCAGTCTGTTGGAGTACATTATGCGAAAGTATTTGACACAGGTTGATATGGACTTGTGGATCCAATATCTTGGCCAACAGCATAGCAAATAATTTCTCTGATACATATGTTGGGTTATTCTTAAGACTGACTGCTTCTGCTACAAACCTATAAGCAGCGGAGGCTTCCATTCCTACTACTCGAACTCCTTGAGCACTTGCCTTGCGCTTCTTTCTAGCTGTTTCGTCCTCCTTTAGAGCAGTACTTATTTGCTGTGCAGTTGCCACAAACGGTTTGGGCTCATTAGGCATCCGAAATGCAAATGCAATGGCCTCTGGTGTCACTGACACCTTCCTATTATTTATCACAGCACTGCTTGTTTCAACATCAAAGGAATCAAGAACTTGCTTAATAATATCTGTCTGAAAAGCAATCCTTGTGGCTTGCAACACAAATCACAAATCCCAGAGTTGTAGCAGAGTCATTGCGTGATCAGTAAAGACATATCTTTGGATTTTACTGTATGAGAGAACAGGAAGGCTTGCCTTTGCCTCAACAACTATAGCCTGGGTTTCTTCAAGAGTTTCCTGCATCTTCTCTGAGCGTTTCTTTCTACCCATACACTGTGAGGTCGACGATGATGAAACAGGTGAAGGCGAAGATGACTTACTTGTGTTAAAGCCATTGCCTGGTGTCGTTGGTAAGGCTGTCTGACTGTCAACTGTCTCGTCAGAGGTTGAAGTTTGTGGCTGTAGTGAAGAAACCTCGGAGCTTGGCGATGGCGAATGGTTGACAGGAGGAAAGCGTCGCGCAGGAGATTTATGAGGAAAAATGCTAACTCTCCTGACTGTTATACGTGTTTGCGCCATAAAAGCTCCACCACTCGTCGCTCCTAGACTTGTGTGAGCCGTTGCTGTCGTGGAAAACATGCATTGGACAAGACTGGAACCCATCCTTGTAATAATTATCACTGGCATACCACTTGACCGTTGGCCACTTAAAATTTGGAAAGTGTGTTCATACTGGTTTTGAACTGATTCCCACTCTGCCTGGACCATACTGGTACTGGTTCTTAAATCAGCCTGATCTGATTCTTCAGGTACTGGTTCTGAATCTGGAACTGGTTGCACATGGAAAAGACAAAAAATATCTGATTCTGGTATCTCTTGATCAACAACCTCCAGTTCCTTAGTGACTTCTTCTAACCCAGTTTCTCTGGCCTCTGAATAATAAAGTTTGATCTTTGCTCCATTATATACTCCCGACAACATCAATCCAGAGAAGTCTTTTAATCTGACTGTGCCATTGGAGAAGACCAAATCAACCTCAAAAGGTCCTGCCCAGGCAATCTTCAAATTCGGCTTCTTTGGACCCAATTTAGACTGATATAGAAGCACTAAGTCTCCTTTCTGGAATTCTCGGACTTTAATTCGGCGATCATGCCAGTGCTTCCTTCTTTGTTGAACAATTTCCTGTTCCAATATAGCTCTTTGCGTGAGTTCATCTAACTGCATCAGTTCATCCAGTCTTTTCTTAAGATTATGGTTGAAGTCTAGTCCATACTTTACAGCCATTCTCAGACTGGGGATTACAAACTCCATAGGAACCACAACTTCAGTACCATACACCATTCTGAATGGTGTCATTCCATTAGTTACCTTATAAGCTGTCCTATAAGCCCAGAGAGTAGTCTGAAGCTTCAAATCCCACTGGTCTCAGGGGTTTCTTTTGCACCACCTTAGTGAGAATAATCTTAATTGTCTTGTTGCTACTTTCAGCCTGTCCATTGCATCTGGGATAGTAAGGAGTAGATTTCCGATGCTTGACTGAAAGCATATCCAATAGGATTTCCATAGTATCATTGATGAAATGTGTCCCTTGATCGGTCACAATTTCCACTGGACATCCATATCGGCAGACAATATTCTCAAACAGAAACCTTGCAGTTGACTTGGCTGTATTGTCAGGAAGAGCTTTAGCTTCAACCCACTTGGTAACATAACAAGTAGCCATCACGATGTATTTGTTCTTCCTGGGAGTCACCTTCTTAAAAGGTTCCATAAAATCCAGTCCCCATTTCATGAATACTCCCAATGGTTGTATTGGCATTAAGGGAGTCATGTCTGCAGCTGTTGGTCGGCCCATTCTTTGGCATATGTCACAAGTTTTACAAAAGCTTCTGACATCAGCAATCATTGTTTGCCACCACAGACCTGCTTGCACAATCTTCTTGTAGGTCACTTCGTTGGAAAAGTGTCCCCCAGACTCTCCATTATGCGCTTCTGAGATAACTTGCATTCTTCTCTCCATAGGGACACATCTCCGAAGTATACCATCCACACCCAATCGATAAAGTACTCCCCCAATGATGGTAAATTTCAGGATTTTTATGATCAGTGCCTTCTTTTGATTCTGTTTCCAATCCTCTGGAAAGGCACCTTGGGAAAGGAATTGATAAATATCATACCATTTAGGATCCACGGATTCTTCTGCTTCTAACTGAAATAAATCAGCATCCAATGGTTCATCTCTCAGAGGTGATTCTGAATATCCTTCTGTACTTTTGGAAAGAAAGTCAGCTCCACAGTGGTTTCGGCCAGGCTTATGGAAAATTCTGAATTCAAATTCCATAAGGAACATCATCCATCTTATCAGCCTGCCTTGAATAATGACTTTGTTAATCAGAAACAAAAGAGCTTGATGATCCACATAAAAATGGAGTAGCTTCCCCAATAGGTAATGTTTGAACTTTGTAGCGCTAAAAACCATTCTGAGGGCTTCTCTTTTAGTAGTCGTATAGCCTTGTTCAGCCTGACTGAATCTCCGACTAGCAAAATAGACCGGATAGTCTGTTCTGCCATCTGGCTGAGCTAATATTGCCCCCATTGCCAATCCTAAAGCATCTACGTGTACATGAAAAATAATATCCCAATTCGGCTGCCTGAGGACTGTTTTACCAGTAATGGCTTTTTTCAAATTCTGGAAACTCTCCTCACACTTAGCAGTCCAATTGAACTTACTGGTCTTCTTTGTAAGCTCATATAGTGGTACTGCTTGAGAAGCAAACTTGTGTACAAATCTTCTATAAAAATTCACGTACCCCAAGAAAGAACTCAACTCAAAAGCAGTTCTAGGTGCTTTAGCTTGCTAGACACATTGTATTTTGTCATTGACCATTTCTATTCCATTGCGGGAAACCACATGTCCCAGTAGCTGTCCCTTCCAAATCAGAAATACTGATTTAAATGGATTCAAGCAAATCCTTTTCTCCTGACAGCGTTTAAAAACCATCTCTAGGAATAGAAGGTGTTGTTCCTCAGCTAAATAGACAGTGAAGTCATCCATGAAAATGGCAAGGAACTGATGAAGAAATTCATTAAACATCTCCATCATACACCACTAAAAAGTAGTTGGTGCATTGCACAGGCCAAAAGGCATCACCAGATACATGAATGCTCCCCACTCAGTGATGAAAGTGGTCTTGGCCCTATCTTCAGGAGCAATCTGTAACTGGTTATAGCCTCTATAACCATCCATGAAGCTATACATCTCATATCCTGCGATCTCATCAAGCAACATATCAGTAAAAGGTAAGGGAAACGGATCCTTAATGGTCTGGGCATTTAGTTTCCTATAGTCGACATAAACCCTTAATTTCCCATTCTTCTTAGGAACAACGACTATTGGAAATAACCAATCACTACTTGCTACCTCCGTAATGAACCCAGCCTTGAGAAGATTATCAATCTCCTCCTTGACCTTCTTTGCATAGTTGGGGTTCATCCGGTATCTTTGCAATCTGACTCGTCTAGCTTCTGGTTTCAGTAGTATTCGGTGTTGACAGACTTCAGGATCTACTCCCTTCAAATATGTATGTTCCTAGGCAAATACATCTTTATAGTTCTGGAACATTTTCCTTGCCTTTTCCTTCATTGCCGGTTTCAGGTGCTTGTTGACTTTGATCATTCTGGGATTTTCCTCTGATCCCAGGTTCCAGTCCTCTACTTCCTGATCATCTGGAAGCAACCAATTTGTTCCTCCTCCTTTTTGTTTGGTCGAGTCTTCAACGTAGTTCCAAGAAGGTCCATTCATCTCTGAATCATTATTCTGATTCAGTGGATACTCTTCAGAATATACTGATTCTTCTATTTTACCAGTATCAGCTGGTTCCTCCATTCTTCCAGTTAGCTGAACGGTTCTTTTTCCTGTATTGACTTCAGTAAACTGATAAGGGAATTGTCTCTTCTGCTTGTCAGCTTGTTCTTTGTTTAGTAGTGAGGGAGAGCTTGTTGAAATGGGGCCTCTAAACCCAAACCAATGGGCCTACCCTCACAAAATGTTCGTAAAGAGGTACGCACACTACTTGGGGCACCACCTTCTTTTGGGAGTGGAGAAGGAAACCCATCAAAATAACACTTGCACTCACCCACTCAAGAAACACACTTTGAAACCCCCCTTACTCTATATACACTTGGGACACTTGAACACCATCAACGATTATGCAACCCAATGCCGTGCATCAAATGAAATATGCAATTTGTGGAATAGCATTCACCTTCTCCCCATAAGAATACCCATAATACATCCAAACTCCTCCTCTCTCAAGCACTCATAAAAAAACTCATGCGCATAAGACTTGCCTCTCAAACACACAAGAGAATCACTTACATCATACTAACACACTTTGCATAGAGAGCTCATCTCCATCTATGCAATGCCGTGACACAAATAAAATCACCATGAGAGGTAGCCACATGCATATGTAATGAAGCAAAAGAGAGTTGGACTGAGAAATTTCTTTAGACCACTTGAATGAGTGTGGAGAAACAAACCAATAGTAAATTGAGAATAGATCACTTACTTGATTTCTCGCACACCTTTTAAGGGGAGGACAGACGCTGGCTAACCATCACGAATTGCGACACTTGAAAGTTTTGAAGATGATTTAATGATCATTAACATAACCATGAGAGAGATCATGATGTATTTACAAGTTATTGAGGTTCTAAAAATGATTTATTGGGTTAATGGATTAAGAGATTGTAGAATAGAAAGAGTGGAGGATAGAGTTGCACTTCCTCCAAAGAGGAGGGTTAGGAGGGAGGATGTGAAAGAGGGAGAGTTGGGGTTTTCTCTACTATTCATCAAGAAACAACATGAAGTTGAAAATATAGGTGTGTGTCCTTGAGTCTTTCCAAGGGGGGCTATTTATAGTTGTGTAGGAGTGGGATTATGCTACACTTAATTAGGGTGAGTGATTAACCCTAATTAAGTGTCCTTTGACCACTCATTGAATATTGGAAATAAAAGGGACTATTTATTCACCAAAAATATCATTTTAGACTGTGAAGGCTCCATAGGGGTGCATAATGTAGGTGGGCCCTACCATGAGGCCCTATGGGTGGCTCTTGCGGGGTATCTTAACTTGTCTGTCGGCCCTTTGCTTGTATGCATCCAAGGGGAATCATGCTTTTTCAAAAGGGTATGATGCTTAAAAAAATAGAGGAGGGCCCAATATTATTTTCTTGTGAAAAGAATATAAAATTTGAGTCTTTTTAAAAGGAGAAAAACTATATGTATATTCTTAAGAGATATTGGGCCACCTATGTAGGGGGCATAGAAGACTTGTAGAGATGGACCATAATCTTTGGTAAAGACAAGTGGAGAGTTGATTTTCCATGGTAATTTATCTATATGGGATGGAAGATGGATATATTACTAATTCATAAGAGGTAAGAAAGTTTGGGGGTAGATAGTTGGTTATTGTATGCTTACTTTTATTTACAAAGCAAAAAAGAAAAGGGTGTTAATATAAATATATGACTAAGGTGACATTTTTGGGAAGAGTACAATGTATGTGTCGCCACAAAGGTTAAACGAAGAGGGGGAATTTACTTTAGATAACTTAATAGCGTAGAAAAATATATACACATATGAGGAAGAGGACGTTGAGTAGGCTGAAAAATGTTGCAAAAAGATGGTTACCATTTTATGCCATTCATATTAGCCCTCCCCCAAGCCTAGAGATATTCATATCTCTAGGAGGACGGTGTTGTTTCTTTTTCTTTTTTTCTCTTTTAAAAATAAAAAATAAAAAATAAAAAATAGGAGGAGCGACATGCACTCTTTTACTCCATTAGACCTGCTTTTCAGTACCTCAATCCCATAAATCGGAGATGGGAGGGTTGCCTTGGGTATGTTCAGATTCCAAGGCTGGTTCTTCTTTGCACATCAAAGCTTTAAAAATAGGTGGAGCATTTTCCAAGCCGAAGGGAGCCATGCCAATTTGGAGCTTAGACGATGTAGGTAGATGACTTCCTATCAATGGATTGATACGTTGAAAATAGGGCTTTAATCTCCATCCATTGACTCTCGTCTTGTGGAGTTTTCCTGATAAATCTGCTAATCTGTAACTTCCATTCCCAAACTTTGTTTTTATCATGAAAGGTCCCTCCCATCTTTGCAAAAACTTTTTGTCAAGTCGAGTATCAAGTCGGTTATCATAGCGAAAAACCAACATACCTTCCTTCAATCCTTTCCCCTTGAGCTTCTTGTTGATTTTGTCCCTTTGGCTTGTCGCTTTGGTGATGTAGTGATCAATGGACTCTTCTCTATCTAGCTCAAGTCGTTGGAGATCTAAGATCCTTTCATGTAGAACCTCTTTTGGTTTTTTTACCACTCTTGCAAGAACGCGCAAGCTTGAGAGCTCTACCTCAATGGGGAGAAGTGCCTCCTGTCCATAAACTAGATGAAAAGGGGTGAATTGGGTAGATACCTTGAAAGATGTCCTATGCGCCGAAAGAGCAGCCGTCAAATGGCGATGCCAATCATTAGGCCGGTCCACAACCTGCTTAGAAATGATCTTACATATCATTCCATTCACTTTTTCCACCAATCCATTGCATTGAGGATAATAGGGTGTGGAATGCAGGTGTTTCACTTTTAACCTCCTCAAGAGATCATTCAGAAGGTCAGCCCTAAAACCCGGGCCTCGATCTGATAAGATTTCTAGGGGTGTTCCAAACCTACTACAAATATGGTCAAAAATAAACTTTGATATCTCTTCAGCTGTGATTCGGGTTGTGCTTGTTGCTTCCGCCCATCGTGTCATGTAGTCAACACCCATGATGATGAAAACCTTCCCTGTAGAAGTATGAGGTAGGGGACCTATTGCATCCACACCCCACTTTTCAAAAGGGCCATAAGATATTATTGGGACTCGAGGCCCATATGTTAGTCGTCTATCCCCAGCAATTTGGCATGGCTTACATGCCTTACACCAATATTGGACATCACGATGTAAGCTCGGCCAAATAAACCCTGCTTGTAAAATCTTCCTACTTGTAATATCTTGAGAAAAGTGACCACCACAGACATCATCATGACATGAAAGAAGAATTTTCTCTATCTCTTGCACACCTGGTACTCTCGTCAAGACCAAATCTTTCCCTTTGTGGTATAAATCATCCCCGATCAACTGGTAAGGTGTGGCCTTCTTAACTAGTCTATGTCTTTTCACCTTGTCTAAGTGTTTGGGACGCTCACCTGCTTGTAGAAAGAAGATAATGTCTTTTAGCTCCTCTTGACCTTGATATTTGGGTTCATATAGTTTCACACCTCCTACCGCCATTTGAAGCTTTTCATTTGCGAGTAAGTCTGCTTCCTTGTTATGAGTTCTCACAATGTGCTGTACCTGTGTTGCTTTAAAACCCTTCATCAAATCTCTTACACTACTAAGCCACTCAAACAATGTACGATTCTTGCACCTCCAAGTCCCTTGGATTTGCCTGACCACTAGCAAAGAATCACCTTTTATAATAAGTCTTTGTATGCCTAATTCTTTGCATTGTTCTAACCCAAGGGTTAGAGTAGCATACTCAGCCTCATTGTTAGAGTGAACATTGGGTAGAGTGATACTTTTTCTAACCATTACCTCCTTTTGTGGGTTCAAAATGATGATCCCCCCTGCTGCTTTGTCTTGTTGGCGTTGATAAGCTTCGTCAAAGCATAAAGTATGGGCATTATCAATCTCCTTCACTTTGAACTGTTTTGAGCCTTCCTCTCTTTGTAGTCGTGATCCTTCCCTTTCTCTCACTTTGTAGGTGAGAATGTCTGCAAATCATGCTCTTGTGCTATCTTCTACAAGGAAAGTGTATTCAAATTCTTGGAGTTCAAGCACCCACTTTGCTATTCTAGATGAGAGGCTCATGTGTTGTACTACATATGGTAGATTGTGCTCTAAGGTGAGAAAAACAAATGGCACAGGGAGAAGATACGATCGAAACTTCCTTACCGCAAACAAGATTGCAAAGACCACTTTCTCCATTTCAGTGTATCCCTTCTCGGCCGGAGTCATCACCTTGCTTGCAAAATAGATCGGCCTCATGTATGATGTTTTAGGATCTTTTTGCATCAAAACAACACCAATTGCTTCGAAACCTACACTTGGACTGACATAGTAGGTCTCCTTTGGATCTGGTGGTATTAGGATTGGGAGAGAGCTAAGAATGCCCTTCACTTCCTCAAAACATTTTGCATGTTCCCTCCCCCATTCAAATGTAGATTGGCTTGCCAACCTATGCAAAGGGGCGATCGCTTCTGCTAGGAGATGGATGAAGCGAGACATGTACCTCACTTTGTGGCTGAAGGTCATTAGCTCCTTAGTTGTTGTTGGTGGAGATAATGACAAAAGGGCCTCTACTTTAGAGGGATCCACTTGAATTCCTTGTGAAGAAACCACATGGCCTAGCAAAACCACCTGAGATTCACCGATATGACACTTCTCTGGGTTGAGTTGTCCCCCAAATTGATGGAGCCTCTTAAGCCCCTCTTCAACCTTTTGGCAGTGAAGTGATCTACAACTATAAATACAGAAATCATCCATAAAGACTCTTATAGATTTTCCAAAGAATGGATGAAATACAAATATTGTGAATCTCATGAAGGTGCTAGGAGCATTGGTGAGCCCAAAAGGCATTGCTCTGAATACAAAACATCCCCAAGGTGTGATGAAGGTGGTTTTTGGTTGGTCCTCTTCTGCTATTCTAATTTGAAAATATCCTGAATACCCATCACAAACAGTGTAGCATTCGTGACCTGCTACTTCATTCAAAATTTCATCTTGGAAAGGGAGAGGGAAGTGGTCCCTCTTTGTCGCAGCGTTGAGGGGTTTGTAATCCACGCAGACCCTCCACTTACCATTCTTCTTGGGAGTGACTACAATAGGTGATACCCATTCGGAGTTGGATACTGGATAGATGAAGCCAACCTTCAAGAGTCGATTCACTTCTTGTAGGAGAGCCTTTTGTTGCACAGATCCTAGTCGCCTTAACTTTTGAGCCACGGGTTTGGTCCCTGGTTTCAATTCAATTCGATGCTCTATTACATCTACACCTCTTATTTGTGAGTAGTCAGTGATAAACAAATTGGGATACCTCCTTAACATATTGATGTAGGACCTCTTCTCCTCACAAGTAAGATCTTTTGCAAGCATCTTCTCAAATCCTTCTTTAAGGTGGTGGCATCTTTCATCCCCTCGTGTGTGATTGTCTGTTGGCTTTTCTTCTACAGAAACATCTTGGGTGTTGGCGTTGAATACAATTCCCATTACCTCCAAAGAAGACTCCTCTTCACTGGTTGATGCACTGGTTGTTGCTTCCTCATCACTTGCGTAAGGACTCTCCTCCTCGCTCTCTTCATCTGCCGTGGTTTCATAGTTGATATCTAGTTGCTTTTCTTCTCGCCAATCATACACCACCGGTTGACCCTTCTTAAGAATCAAACGACCACTTCCCCATTTTTGATCTGCATTCACAGCAATGAGCCAAGGCCTCCCTAGGATGATGGGATAGCCCTCCCCCTTAGCTGGCATGACATACATATCCACTCGTGCATCTATGTTACATATAGAGACTTTTACATTTTCAATGATCCCCAAACACTTCACACTTGAGTTGTTGGCTAGCCTAGCTTGACAATTAGAGGACTTTGTAATTTCAAGCCCTAACCTGTTCATTGATTTTTTTGTGATCACACACATTTGAGCTCCACCATCAACATATACATTAGACACCTTTTTACCCCTTATGTAAGCATCCACAATGGGTTCCACATCTTTTTGTAGCTTTGAGGCCACAAACTTAATGGAAAGATTTGCTTTCTTTTTTGGAATTCTTGTACTTACCAACTTTGGCCATTGCCTTCTTACTTTGGCTGATAGGTGTAGAAGTTGAGGCCATGAAATGTTTGGCTTTTGGGTTTGTGAATCCTCCAGGATGTTGTAGGGGTCTAGCTCCTTGCCCAATGGGAAGTCCTTGATACCAATTTCCCTTCGCCTTGATCTTTTCTTCTTGCTACTTTCAGCTTCTTCCCTCTTTGACTTCTTTTTCTTGTCCCTTCTGGCTGAATTTGTTCCTTCAGTTCTCATGTCTTCATCCTTATCATGTGCTCTTGTGCGTTTTTCTGCCGACATAACATCAAAGTTGAGAGTATGCTCATCTATTATCTCTTCTAGCTTGATGATGTTGACTCCTCTTTCTTCCTCCTCATGTGGGACGGGAGGTATATTTGCTGGTGGTGGTGGTCGACGAAGGATTTGTGGGCCTTGAGCTAGTTCTTGCTGCATAGTGAGAGGAGACAGTCTAGGGGGATATATGTCTCCCGGAAGTCGCCTTGGATGTGGAAAATTGTACATTCCATGGCCCATTTCATTGCAATTCCAACATCGCAACTCTTGAGCTTGTCTTCGCTGATTGCGATTCCCTTCTCCTGGTTGTCGTTGTTGAGGTAGACCCTGTACTAGATTCAGAGTGAGGTTCTCAAGCTGTTGTGTTAGCCTTTGTAAAACCTCTTGTTGAGAGTTATTTCCTATTTGTGAAGATTGTGCAAGAGGGGCCCTAATTGGTGCTTCCATGGTTTGTGAAGACTCCCTCTCACTCACTTCATTCAAACCCCTTGCACTATGTGCTTGGAAGTGTAGTTTTCTAAACTTGACGATGACTACCTCACGTGCTTCTTTGAAGGTGGATGGGAATTTTAGTCTACTTTAGCCTTTAAAAGTGGATACAAGCCAACCATGAATCTCTCTTTTTTTAGAAAGTTAGGTGCACCACCATGATTTTCTAATGTAGCCTCCCACCTACCCCATAGATTGACAAAGGTTGCTTCATAAGAGGGATAGTCTTCAAGTGATACCTGCTTATGTTCAATAAGACATTTCCATAGTCCTTCAAAAGTATCACCTTGTCCGAACTTGGAGAGAAAGCTTGCTGGCAGTCTCTCCCAGTTGGACTTGATTTGGGGTTGCAAGGTCTCATACCATGCTTTAGCTTCTGCTTTTAGAACCAACGGGAAGGCTCGTAGCTTTACTTCCTCTTCATCTCTCCCAGATATGAGATGTGCCATCCCCAAGTTGTCAAGAAACTCTTGCGCATCTTCCCCACTTCCTGCATAGAACGTGGGAAAAGAACTTGACATTTTGTTTAGACTTTTTGATTTTTTTTTTTTTAATAGAAACTTTTCTCTTATGGGCCGCACAAGATTGTTGACACTATAAATCTAATTACATTAAAATGAAGATGTACACATCCATTGTTAATTCGTACTTTATCATAGGTAGAATAAATGGATTAATTGAAGCATTGATTTCATTGAGGCGAGTGGATCCAAATATCCTTCTTATGCTAGATTGAAACCTAAACATAGTTGCAATGATTATATGAATGGATTGCCGAGCAATAGGCCTAAAAGGTTCATTGTTTTGATCGTGATTCATGTGCTACTCCTCGTTGTTGGTTTGAAGACCTCGTTCCTTCATATGCCCCTTGAGCACCCCTTCACCACTCCTTGTTCCTGCCTTTAAAACAAAATGAAAATGTGAACATCAAAAGAAGTTTCATAATTGATGATTGGAAGTATAATTGGATTGGGTGATGCCAGTATTTCTCTAAGTCTTTCTGCACCAAACATAAAAACAATGCGTTGTTGGAAAAAGACTTTTCTATCTATGTGAACATTTACTCTAATGTGTTGTGCAAAATGAAATGGATAGATGGGAACTCCATTGTTCATCACTAAAAAAATTGAAGGTAACTTGGAAATATGTTCCTCAGTGGGGGCACCACTTTATGAGGACGAGCTTTTTGAAATGGGGCCTCTAAACCCAAACCAATGGGCCTACCCTCACAAAATGTTCGTAAAAAGGTACGCACACTACTTGGGGCACCACCTTCTTTTGGGAGTGGAGAAGGAAACCCATCAAAATAACACTTGAACTCACCCACTCAAGCAACACACTTTGAAAACCCCCTTACTCTATATACACTTGGGACACTTGAACACCATCAACGATTATGCAACCCAATGCCGTGCATCAAATGAAATATGCAATTTGTGGAATAGCATTCACCTTCTCCCCATAAGAATACCCATAATACATCCAAAATCCTCCTCTCTCAAGCACCCATAAAAAAACTCATGCGCATAAGACTTGCCTCTCAAACACACAAGAGAATCACTTACATCATACTAACACACTTTGCATAGAGAGCTCATCTCCATCTATGCAATGCCGTGACACAAATAAAATCACCATGAGAGGTAGCCACATGCATATGTAATGAAGCAAAAGAGAGTTGGAGTGAGAAATTTCTTTAGACCAATTGAATAAGTGTGGAGAAACAAACCAATGGTAAATTGAGAATAGAACACTTACTTGATTTCTCGCACACCTTTTAAGGGGAGGACAGACGCTGGCTAACCATCACGAATTGCGACACTTGAAAGTTTTGAAGATGATTTAATGATCATTAACATAACCATGAGAGAGATCATGATGTATTTACAAGTTATTGAGGTGCTACAAATGATTTATTGGGTTAATGGAGTAAGAGATTGTAGAATAGAAAGAGTGGAGGATAGAGTTGCACTTCCTCCAAAAGAGGAGGGTTAGGAGGGAGGATGTGAAAGAGGGAGAGTTGGGGTTTTCTCTACTATTGATCAAGAAACAACATGAAGTTGAAAATATAGGTGTGTGTCCTTGAGTCTCTCCAAGGGGGGCTATTTATAGTTGTGTAGGAGTGGGATTATGCTACACTTAATTAGGGTGAGTGATTAACCCTAATTAAGTGTCCTTTGACCACTCATTGAATATTGGACATAAAAGGGACTATTTATTCACCAAAAATATCATTTTAGACCATGAAGGATCCATAGGGGTGCATAATGTAGGTGGGCCCTACCATGAGGCCCTACGGGTGGCTCCTGCGGGGTATCTCAACTTGTCTGTCTTGGCATTTAGAAAGCATCTTTAGGTTGGTCCCATCACATGCAAGTGACCTTGAACACTCAAATCTCTTCTAGAAGATGAGTAGGGGAAAAATAAGATCTCACCCTCTTGATTTACTTGATTTACAGTTCCCTTTTGCTGCGAATCTGACAGATTTACACTATTTTGACCATAACGTTTTACCTGTAGCTCGGAATGACATGCTTCAAAAGGCAAATTTGACCTTCTCAACATGTTTGATATGAATTTGGACTATTATTCACGCCCATGCATGAAGGAATTCGGTTTGGAAGGTCCACACTAGGCTAGGGAACCTTTTGCTTCCAAGTCTTCTTGTATGGGCCCTTTGCTTGTATGCATCCAAGGGGAATCATGCTTTCTCAAAAGGGTATGATGCTTAAACAAATAGAGGAGGGCCCAATATTATTTGCTTGTGAAAAGAATATACAATTTGAGTCTTTTTAAAAGGAGAAAAACTATATGTATATTCTTAAGAGATATTGGGCCACCTATGTAGGGGGCATATAAGACTTGTAGAGATGGACCATAATCTTTGGTAAAGACAAGTGGAGAGTTGATTTTCCATGGTAATTTATCTATATGGGATGGAAGATGGATATATTACTAATTCACAAGAGGTAAGAAATTTTGGGGGTAGATAGTTGGTTATTGTATGCTTACTTTTATTTACAAAGCAAAAAAGAAAAGGGTGGTAATATAAATATATGACTAAGGTGACATTTTTGGGAAGAGTACAATGTATGTGTCGCCACAAAGGTTAAACGAAGAGGGGGAATTTACTCTAGATAACTTAATAGCGTAGAAAAATATATACACATATGAGGAAGAGGACGTTGAGTAGGCTGAAAAATGTTGCAAAAAGATGGTTACCATTTTATGCCATTCAGTAGGACTGCATTCAAATGAATTTCTGCCAAAGGAAAGATGTTCATTGCTGCTATCATTCGCTCAATATTCTTAGCTCGGTATTTCTGACACAACTCCTTCGGCCTCAGTTCCTTTTTCCAGCTCCAGGTGTTGTTGGTCTGGATTTTGATTCTGCCACTGGCCCCTTCTATGGTTAAGGTCTGGTTTGCGTAGTCATGAACAACATGTGCTGTTCTTAACCATGGGCGTCCTAATAGCATTCCATATGCTCCCTGTACATCCAAAACTAGGAAACTAGTTTTGAATTTTTCCCTCCCAACTCTTATCTGCATGTTTTCAATCATGCCCGTCGCTTGTACGACTCGATGATCTGCCATTCTTACTTTGAATGGTGCTGGTCTCATGTTAGTGATACCCATTCTTTGCTGAAGATGGACTCCCATTATGTTGACTCCTTCTCCTCCATCCAGTATGATGCTTGAGAGAGGTTTTCACTGCTTCCTGACCTTGTAATCTACCTGAATAAGTGGAACTTCATCATCCCGGACAGCCGTCAGGTCCACTGTTCTGGCCCCTGTCTCAGTCTTCCTGCGTTGTCTGATAAAGTTGGCCACCTTAGGTAAGGTCTTTCTTATATCCTCTAGCTCTACAGTCAGCTTTTGGATTCTATCACAAATTTTCACCTGAATCTCCTCTCGCTCCTGGTCAGACTGATTGTCAGAGATTGAAGAACTAGTGTCTTCACACTGCCATTCTTCTTTATCAGTACTACTCTTTCCTTCCACTCCCATTTCATCAGCTAGTCCATGTACTACAGCCAGCATGGTCTCTGTCATGGCCGGTACTGACTGATCTTTATCAGTCGATTGGGCTGGTATCTTTTGAATGACTCTAGACTCAGAACTTTCTGGCTGCTCTGGCAGCTTTTTAGCTAAACCCTCTGTGATTTTAGCTGCTAGTTCCCGCTGCTCTTGCCACTCATCTACCACCTTTTCTTTACCTTTGGCCTTCCAAACTTCCCTTTGTTGGGCCCACTTGCTGCTGTTAGGATTAGCTGGTGCTTCTGAAATTTTTGGAATTTCTTCAATGATCACTCCCTTGCTCCTGGTAACTACTCTGACTGGGACTGGCTCTGGTGCCTTAGCCTCAGTAGCAGTCGTTACTGGTGCATCTGGACATTGGGTTGCAAAATGACCATACTTCCCACAGGTGTAGCAATTCATGCTCCTGGTCTGGAAGTTGCCTCTTCCTCTTCCTCTGCCCATTCCTTGTTGGTATCTTCCACATCCTTGACCAGTACCACTGGTACCTGGTCCCTCTTCTTGTGCTACTTTGATTGGCTCTGCCTTTACTGGTTCAGTGTAGGCAACCACTGATAGATCCTTTCCTTTCTTAAAATGGTGAATTCGGATGCCACAATTATTCCATAGGTGACCGAAGGCCTTGAAGTAGGTACATTGTGGGCATTCCGTGGAGATGTGGTCCTTGGATTTACATCTTGAACACCAAGTCTCCATCTTCCGGACCGGATGTCTTGTATGGCTAATCTCTGCAATCTGCCTAGCCATTTCTTCAATTTTCTTTGTCCATGATCCTTTCTTTGATTTTTCCTTTGTCCATTCATTGGAGATGCTCTCGGAGCTGCTAGATGTTGCACTGTAATCAGATGCTTCAGTAGCCTAACTACTGCTACTGGTCCTTCTCTTCTTGTGGCTCTTTTCTTTCTTAGACTACTGTTCCAGTTTTAATGCTTGCTTGACTAGATCATTGAATTTCTTTGTAGGGACTGGTACTTCTTGTTCTCTCAACTTCTTGCTTCTGAATCCATTCAGAAACCATGCCCTCAATCTCTTCTCAGACGGTGGTTCTTGCAACTGTTTGGTCAGTTCTTTGATCTTTTCGACATAGCTGCGGACTGACAAATTCCTCTATTTGATCTGATCCAATTCACAGAGAATATCCTCATCTCCTCGATTGTCGGAATATTCCAACCTGAAGGCCTTAAGTAATTTATTATATGATCTCAACTGGCATGCAGGGTAATGGTAATACCATTTCCTTGCTGCTTCCTTCAAGGTTTGTGGAAAGTATTCCCCCCAATCATCTTCATCAATGTTTTTTAGTTCAGCATACTGCTCGAAAGCTTGTATGTGAACATCAGGATCATCCTTTTTCCCTCCTTTGAATATGGGAAAGGAAATCTTCAGGGAAGCGGTGTAATCATTTCGATTACTACTGATCCCGCCAGTTCTCTTCTTGGCTT
The DNA here is from genome assembly GCF_014529385.1 of Adiantum capillus-veneris. Lineage (NCBI taxonomy): Eukaryota > Viridiplantae > Streptophyta > Polypodiopsida > Polypodiales > Pteridaceae > Adiantum > Adiantum capillus-veneris. Next base: position 67,689,324 of record NC_140945.1, read on the forward strand.
CAGACTGACGCTTGGGAGCCTTCTTGCAATTGTCAGTGTCAGCATCCCAATCAATCTCTATCTCTGTCTCAGTATCAGTATCTTTTCTGTTTTGTCTGCTAGAAGTATGGTGACTTCCCTTTCTGCCTTTGATATGCGCATCTTTTTGGCGAGACTAAGAACTCTTGGAACTCTTTGCCTTTCGTGCTTCCCGTTCTGCCCGTCTGCGTCGAGAATGACTGGAGTGCTGTGAGTCTTGCGCCTCATCAGCCTGACTATGCTCCTCCTGAGCCTCAGTGTCAGTCATTTTCTCTTGCTTGGGGTCAGACTCTCGTCCTGACTCCTCAGGAATGGGGTCCACACGATTGGTAGATTTCCGGCCATGATTGGATTTTGGTGCCATTGCTGAAAACTTCAACTGGGAGAAGAGTCTTTCAGTCCACGAGCATCAGCTTGAGCCACCGTGATCGCCAAAATGGAATTGGAGATGATCTCTTGAGACAACTAATTCCAGTGTTGAAGGATTTCAGCTACTCCTGTGGGAAGATTTCATTCAGCAGACTAGACAGAAATCAGAGACTAGACTGAAATGTGAATACTGAAATGAGAATCAGACTCATAGACTGGAATAAAGTTCAGATTCAGATTCAGATTTAGAAGACTGTTCAGAAGTAAGTATCACTGAATATGCACCATGATTGAGATTACAGCGAATATGATTACAGAGAAAAGTATAGCCAACAATAGTGCCACTGATGCTCAAGTGCAATTATAGCCCAAAGCGCTAATACAAGTGATTACAATTGCCAACCCGATATCAATGTAATGGGCCCTATTTATATACTTTGGGTTTACTGTAGTAATTATTCTAGTAATTACTAAGTGATTCGCTGCCCATCTTCTAAGAACACGTTCCCACATGGTGACTCTCCAGCTGTCTACAAAGAACACGTTCCCACATGGTGACTCCCCAGCCGTCTATAGTGGGTAGCCGCTGTACAAGTTGTAGTCGAGAGAAAAAGAGACTAAAACTATTCTGGCTGGCAGCTACGAAGTAGCTGCAGCCGCAAAATTGGAAGGCCCTCATGCGAGCGAGACTTGATGAATGGCTTGCCGTTGTGGGCATGCGAGAGTGGAGAGAGAGATGCCAGGCAGTGGAATTGGCGGCTGCAAAGAGGCAAGAGAGAGAGAGAGAAAGAGTGAGTCGACGAGGACTGCCAGAAGTCGCATGCGGTCTAGCCGGGCTGGTGGTGTGCATGGTAAGGCACACAACTGCACCATCAATTGAGAAAGAGAGAGAATGGTGTATGGTTACGAGTTGGCGCCGCCATGCAAGAAGGAGAGAGAGGTACTAATTAGTAGGCACGTGAGAGATAAAGAGAAATTGGTTGGCACCAGTTGGGCCGTTGCAAAGCAGTGGCAGAGAGCGGAGAATGCGTGCATCTAGGTTAGTAGTAGGTGAACGAGAGACAGAGAGAAAGAGAATTTTATCTACCCGTAGTTGCATGAGGAGGGTGAGGAGAGTTGGCTGGTTGCCCGTAGTTGCATGCAACGCAGTGGTTGAAGTCAAGACAAGTGGTGGATAATAGATGGCAGCAAAAAAGGGTGGTTATTGAGAATTAGCGACCAAGGTCTGCGCAATATGTGTGTGTGTGTGATGTCAATATTCAGCCCACAGAAAGGAGAAGAGAGACTGCTGCTACATTTTGTTTTGTTTTTTTGTGAATAAGAGCTTGTAATTATGGGAGCTAGAACTCCCACACAAAGTTTGCGTTGCAGTACATCACCCCATTAGGAAGCAAATGGAGTCTATGAGGGCCTCGTTATTTGGCAGTTTAAGGGAGTCAAACCTTTAGTATTAAGAAAGCAACCAACGGAAGACTTTTGAAATCAAACATGTAAAACGGCTAGTTTATTTGAATTCAAAATTTTCCCCCAAAGAGAAGAGGTCCTCCTAAATTTCCCCCCAAAGAGGCCCTCCTAGAGGCCATGATTCAGGGGGCCTTCTCTACCACGCTGCACATGGTACCCACCTAACGACCACTGTTTGGCTTGCTGACAACAACGTCTAGTGCAATTGGTGTCGATGGTTGATGCTTGTGACCATTTGGGCGGCTGACAATGGTGTCTGCAGGTGGTGTTGTCGTTGCGCCCATGGTCTCTTTCCTCTTCAAACTTGGACATCCTTTTGAAGGTCTGCTTAGGTTATCCCTATCCGAGTAAAATTCCCTTCCATCTCTTTTCTTTATCACCATCCTCAAACGCTTCACGTCTATTTCCCTTTCCTTGTCTGATCCCTAATCATGACTAGCTACATCTACTAAGTCTACGTATTGTCTTCTTTCCTCTTCTTTAATACTTAATAAACATAAATATTATGGTCTATAATTAGTTTAAATCATGGCATGGAAATCATTATTATAAGCACTTTCTTTGGTTGGATTATCATAATTACAAAAATTTCTCCACATAAAGAGAAGAAAGGAGAGTTTAATCAACTAAAAAGACATTGGATATCTCCTGCAAATATGCAAATTTTTTTAATCAATTAAAAGTATTTGCAAATAGAGAGAAAAAGAGAAGAATCACATAGCTTTGATCAAAATATCCAAGATCTGTAGCCATAAGAGCATAGCCAGGCTTTGATACCACTGCTACAGCTGGAGGTGTGGAGTTCCCTGCAAAATACCCGAAATAGCATACTACAAACCATAAAACAGACTAATCGACATACCTGGCAACCACATCGACCCATAATCACGAGATACATGAACAGAGAAAGACAGAGTGCAAGAGAGAATAATAGGGCACGTGCAGACGCAGCTCCTAGAATGGAGTGCTATGCCGGCACGGCGAGAGAGAAGAGAGGAGAGAAGAGAAGAATACACATACACTGGGTGCAATCTTCCCCCGTGCAAGAGTGACCATTTTCCTCTTGCACGTATTTAATTTATAGATTCTTGAATGGTCAAAGTGAGTACAAACTGGCTGGCCGATCATAAATGGCCAAAGCTCATAAGAGCACTTGAATAATCAAATATACATAAAATATAATATCCTTCTGAATGATCCATTATCTGCTAATGCTTTTGCCACCTGTTAGAGCTGCAATAAATGGATAAATATCAATTCCATAACATGGGGAGGCCAACCAATAGGCTTTAGGCACATTACGAGGGCAACATGAGGAGGAGGTTGACAAGTGTCCTAGATGCTTTCTTTGTACCAAGATTGCCTTGTGTGAGGGTGTGTGTGTTCTCTCTCTAGCTCTTACAAAGAGGGCTCACCCCCTCATGAGTAGGGATCATGTTGAATTTTTGAACACCTTAGCCCCTCAAGCACCTTAGTCATGGAGCTCCTTAGCAGCTTCGTCATTAAGCACCTCAAGCACCTTAGTCAGCAAGCGCACGACAAGCACCTTAGTTAGCAAGCATGCCAAGCACCTCAAGCTTGGGTCAGGTTCCCACCTCAAGGACAACCCTAGCTTGCCTAAGGTCAAAGGTTTGTTTAACACTAACATTTGGAGGTCTTTAATGAAACTAACACTAAGGTTTTTAAGCTCCATTAGCTAGCCTTGCTCTTTGATAGACCATCTTTCATTTGGACCCCTTTACCATTGGCCCCATGTTGAGATAGACCCATAAGCACATGTCTATTATCTAGCCTTTGTTCTTGTTTATTCTCCCACATTAAATGATCAATTTAATATGAGAAAATCATTTCGGTTGGTTATATATTAGATTTTATGACAAGTGGTATCCAAGCTATTTCGAGAAAAGAGAAAAGCGAATTGTATGTGCATGTGACGCACTTCTCCCACGGGGGATTCACTAGTAGTAATAGCAGGATGCCACCTGCGTGCAACAAAATTGTCTTTTTAACCCCTACATATGAGACCCTCCTATGTAAAATCTATCCATTTGGCCATACGGCAACCCTTAGTGAATACCCCGTGACTTCTCCTCTCCCACGATCTGGAGACAACAGGCAGGGAAGACGACGGCCCACAACGCAACAAAAGAGAAGACAACTAGTAGCAATCCCTCCACGTACGTCCTCCACAACAAGCTTAACTCAATCGACAACTCTACGGAACCCAGACTCCATTGGAGCCGTTGGCTGTGCGCCTAGGAAGGCCCTCTAAACCCTTGTATGAAAGAAGGTTGAACCCACCCCATGAGGGTAAGAGGCCAACACCCTACTATCCAAGCTATTGAGACTTGTTGTATACAACAAGGAAAGATAACATACTTAAGTTGACATAGAAAGCTAGAAGGAAAGGAAAGCTACAAACTTCAAGGGAGTAGTTTCATCCTTCCTTTTCACTCTTTAGAGAAAGGCAAGTTTTCTTCCAAAATTTCTTTTTCTTCAAGAAAGAAGCTTCTCAAGTGAAAAAAAGCCTTCACAAAAAGGATGAGTTTTTGTGAAGAATCAAGAAGGTGTTCTTACGAAGAACAAGACGTGAAGCGCTACAATTTTTGCAAGGAGAGGACCACATGCAATGAAAAAGTCACTGAGTATAAAAAACACAATGACTTCAAGATTTACAAGGTACAAGTTGATGTTTTTTTGTCTCTACATTAGTGTGTGTTTACCATGACCGGCGAGGATATCCCACCTACACACACTTTTGATTTTTGAGCACGCACATTAAAATTTGGTAACCACGGGCACTGTTGACATTAATATGCATGAGGATGATGATCTAGAATATCATGGTCTTGTTGATATGGATGCTTTCAAGACTTTAGAAAATCGCCAAAGCGTACTTGAATGCAACCTCTTTGGATTAAATGCAAATGTTACAAACCTTACTGAGCTACTTGTGAAATTTATGAATTCACAGACAAATCAGGGAGCCCAAGATGGCATGGTTCAAGAAACCCAAGCGTGCACGACTCAAGGTGTCCATGAGGCAAGTACTTTAGAAGATGCAAAATGTAGCCATGCATTACTTAAGAATATCACCATTCCTGAGTTTCACGGTGAAGAGCGCGATTGCAACAAGGATGCGGTCAATATGTTCTTACACAAATGGAGTGATATTCATAGGATGAGACACACCCCATATATTAAGACAGCTTTGAAAACAAGTCTATCTCTTAAAGGCAAGGCCTATAAGTGGTGGATGACACAGTGAAGAGCGCGATCGCAACAAGGATACGGTCAATATGTTCTTACGCAAATGGAGTTCCTGAGTTTCACGGTGAAGAGCGCGATTGCAACAAGGATGCGGTCAATATGTTCTTACACAAATGGAATGATATTCATAGGATGAGACACACCCCATATATTAAGACAGCTTTGGAAACAAGTCTATATCTTAAAGGCAAGGCCTATAAGTGGTGGATGACATTTCCAATTTATTCTCGTCCTCAGTCTTGGGCTGCATTTTAAGCTTCTTTCTCCAAAGAGTTGGTTAGCATGGGATGCATGCCACATGTCTGGTCTCTCTCTCACTCAGTATCTTTCTAAATAACAAGAAATCAGATTAAAATTAGAAGGTCTAGATGAATTCCAAAAGATATGGGGTTTCAATAGGGGTCTTGACAAAGACTATCGTCTTCATGTCAAGGCCTAACATCGAAAAAATTTAGAAGAAACCATCGCTCATGCCCAAACATATGATGATGACCAATAGAGGAAGGGAAATGCTCCCTACTCAAAGAAAACTTTTGCTAAGAGCAATGCGGCTAAGAGCCAATGGGGAGGTAGATATCCTACACGCTCCAAAGGAACAAGAGAAAATCTACCTCTCCGCAACCTCAAGAGGCTAAGAAGCCTACGCAATCATGAGATACTCCACATGGGTCTCTCAGCACTACCGATTTTGAGCGTGAAAATAAACACAATTTGTGTTTCAAATGTCTTTTGGACCATCATAACAAGAAGGATTGTCCTTTTTTGCAAGGAAAAGAAAATGGCATGCACACGGTGAAAAACCTCATGTTAGATTCATCCTAAATATTGTGCTGTAGAGGTTCTTGATATGGAAGAAAAGCACAAGTGTTGTATGCTTGCTTCAATGTGGCAGCTCACCTTTGGACCCCATGAGTTGATTCACATGCACGCATGGCCCTATTAACCGATATCTCAAGAGCAAAGTGCTGTGGATTCTAGTTATACTATGTAAAGTGCAATGAATTTTAATGAAAAGCAAACTGCTGTGGATTCTAGTTATAGTATGTAAAGTGCAATGAATTTTAATGAAAATCAAAGTGCTAACAATTCTAAAGAGCAAAATGATCTCAATTCTAATTATATTGAGTAATGTGCAACTGTTGTAAAACAAAAATTAAAGGAATTACAAGATTCTCCACCCCATCATAACTCTAGTTCACTTTCTCCTTTTGTACAACAAAAGATGACTCACTCATGGAGTATAGTAATGTATTCTCAAGTGATTTACCACCAGGTTTACCCCTACACGTGATGTGCAACATGGCATAGATGTGCTACAGAGCAGTAAAGTGACGAGTAAATCACCTTATTGTGTATAAGTGCTAGTGAGGCCAAGGAGGTTGAGCATCAACCGGCTGACTACCTCACCCATGGTCTCATTAGACTTAGCACTTTTCCTTGGACATTGCCAATTATATTGGTTTTAAAAAAATGGTACTATGTGCATGTGCGTAGATTATTGCGAATTAAACGCCATAACCATCAAGAACAAGTATCCTATGCTTCGAGTGGATGACTTGTTTGATCAACCCCATGGGGCAAGATACTATACAAAGATAGATCTTCGTTCAGGATACCACCAGGTGTGTATCCTTTTGAAAGATATCTCCTGGACTGCCTTTAGAACAGAGTTCGGGCATTTGAGTTTTTGGTTATGCCTCATTAGGAAAAGTTTGGACTAAAAAATGGGCCTTGTAAGAATTGTTGATGTGGCATAGCTTTCAAAAAGTGGGGATCGGTAAATTTTTTGCAAATAAGATCCAAACTTGTCGGAGGTTGGATATTTAGAATCTACTCTTCAAATGCTATCTTTTGATATATAGCATGCATGTATCGGACATTGCCTTCATGTAGATCTAGAAAAAGGTGATTTTAGATTATCGCAACGGTAACAAAACCTGACTGATTGAAAAAAAATGGCATAAATTTCATAGAAGTCATCCAAACTTTTTGGACCTTGGCTCTTTAGAATCCATTTTTCAAGAACTTTCCAATGATAGGTCATATCATGGGGTTCTAAGCAATATTTAGAGGGGTCTACCGGGTTGCTTTCTTTTGTACAACTTTGATGATGCTCTTAAAAGGCCCAAAAATGAGTTCAAAATTTTTCTAATGTTTGGTTTAACCAATGCTCAAGTACATTTATGACACTCATGGATAGTGTCTTACGTCCCTATCTTGAAAAATTTGTTGTAGTTTTCCTTTATGACATTCTCATTTACAATAACTAAAGATGAACACATAGAACACTTACGATTAGTATCTGAAGAGTTACAAACTCACACCCTGTATGCTAAGACACACAAATGCAATTTCTTTAAAGCACAATATAGAACACTTACGATTAGTGTTTGAACAACTAAAAACTCACACCGTGTATGCTAAGCCATGCAAGTGCAATTTCTTTAAAGTAGAGATACATTACCTCGGTCATGTGATCTCTTATTTTGGCATCAAGATGGACTCAAACAAGGTCAATGCTACCATTCTTCGATGGCCACATCCCAATACAGTTGAGGAGCTTCAAATCTTCTTAGGCATGGCTGGATTCTATCAACAATGTATCCGTGATTATGCCAAAATTGATGTTCCTATAACGGATCAACTTAAAGAAAAAGGTAAGACCTTTTCTTGGGAAGAAGCCCAACAACGCAATTTTGAACAGCTCAAGGTAACTATAGCCACTGCTCCCATCCTAGATATCGTTGACCCACATAAGCCGTTTGTGGTAGACACTGATGCTAGTGATAAATCAATTGGTGTAGTACTTCTCAAGGAGGGAAGACCTATAGCCTTTGAAAGTAAAAAGTTGGATAGAGATCAACATAATTATTCTGTCTATGAGAGAGAGCTCTATGTCAAAGTTCACACTTTACGAAAGTGGCGACACTACTTATATGGTGCCCAAGTTTGAAGTGGTGTTTGATCATGAGATTATTAAATAGTTTACTACTCAAACGGACTTGAAGGGTCGTAAAGCTAGATGGACGGAGATCCTTCAAGGTTATGACTGTAAGCTACGATATTGCAAGGGGTGATATAATGTAATAGCAGATGCACTAAGCCGGTGGTGGATGCCTCATATTAATTCACTCGCTTTCACGGAAATAAAGAGTAAATTTTTGGAGTCATCACGTGGCAAGTATGCACAAGATCAATCATATGCTAAAGTCTGGAGTGCAGTTTTAAGAAAGATCCCTCACACTCACATGTCTGTGCACAATCATATTAACATGTTTTTGCATGCGCATATAAAAACTCCACCACATAGAGCTCCACCCCTACTCAAGAAGAGCTTAAGAGATGGAAGAATTTTTCCATTGAAACTGGCTACTTACTTCACAAGGGTAGAGTATGTGTGCTAAAGGACTCAGACACTAGGTACCAAATATTATCTGAGTGTCACAACAGTCCAAGTGCTAGTCATCCAGGTATCCGCAAGACGTATGCCTTAGTTCGACGGTAATTTTATTGTCTAGGCTTAAATCATGATTTTGAAGAGTATGTACTAAATTGCCAACAATGCCAAGTTAATAAGGCAGAGCGCCTCAAGGTTGTAAGGACATGGGTCCTATGGGCAAGGCCATGGACATGGGTCCTACCGGCAAGGCCATCGATACGACCGGACAGTGTGTATGCTAGGGGGAGGCTATAAGATAGCATGGTTGGGTGGAGATTAGCACACGGCATTACTCTTGTCCTTTCATTGATATCCAAGCTATTTTGGAAAAGGGAAAAAGCGGGTTGCATGTGTATGTAGCACACGTCTCCTCTCCCACAATCCGCAGGCGGGAAAGACGACCCTCCATAGCGTAGCAAAAGGGAAGACATACACGACGTTTTGTGTGCATCGCGAGAGGATAGAGAGAAAGCAACCACCACCACCATCGCCCCCCCAAGTAATCCCTCCACAGCGGGCACATATGATCAAGGAAAATTTGATCGATCGACAACTCTACAACATTGAGGCTCTGTTGGTTGCGCGCGTAGGAAGGCCCTCTATTAAACCCTTGCATGAAGGAGAGTTGAACCCGCCCCATGAGGGTAAGAGGCCAACACCCTACCGTACAAGCTATTGAGCCTTGTTGTATACAACAAGAAAAGATACCATACTTAAGTTGACAGAGAAAGCTAGAAGGAAAGGAAAGTCACAAACTTCAAGGAAGTAGTTTCACCCTTCCTTTTCACTCCTTAGAGAAAGACAAGATTTCTTCCAAAATTCCTTTTTCTTCAAGATAGAAGCTTCACAAGTGAACAAAAGCCTTCACAAAAACGATGAGTTTTTGTGAAGAATCTACAAAGGTATTCTTACAAAGAACAAGACATGAAGACTATAATTTTTGCAAGGAGAGGATCATATGGTACAAAGAACAAGACATGAAGACTATAATTTTTACAAAGTACACAAAAATCATCAAGCATAAAAACACAAAGACTTAAGACTTCAAGATTTACAAGGTACAAGTTGAGGTTTTTTCTCTCTATACATTAGTGTCTCTTGACCATGGCCGACGAGGATATCCCAGTTCTACACATACTTTTGATTCTGACCACGCACATCAAAATCTTGCCACCACGAGTGCTGCCGACATTAATCTGCATGACAATGATGATCTAGGAGATAATGGCCTTGTAGATATGGCTGTTTTTAAGACTTTGAAAAATTGCCAAATCGTACTTTCACACACCCTCTCTGTAATAAGTGCAAATGTTACAAACCTTACTGAGCTACTTATGAAATTTATGAATTCACAGACGGCTCAAGGAGCCCAAGCTAGCACCATTCAAGGAACCCAAGCTCGCACATCTCAAGGAGTCCATGAGGCAAGTGATTAAAAAGATGTAGAAGGTAGCAATGCATTACTTAAGAAATCACCATTCTCAAGTTTCATGGTGAAGAGCGTGATTGCAACAAGGATGCTATTAATATGTTCTTACACAAATGGAGTGATATTCATAGGCTGAGACACACCCCAGATATTAAGACAGTTGTGGAAACAAGCCTATCTCTTAAAGACAAGGCCTATAAGTGGTGGATGACATTTCCAATAGATGCTTGTCCTCGGTCTTGGGCTACGTTTCAAGCTTCTTTTTCCAAAGAGTTTTTGGACTCCAATGAAGAAGATTAAAAATTGGTTAGCATGGGATGCATGCCGCATGTATGGCCTCTCTCTCACTTAGTATCTTTCTAAGTATCGGGAAATCATACTAAAACTAGAAGGTCTACATGAATTTCAAAAGATACGGGGTTTCATAGGGGTCTTGACAAAGACTATCATCTTCATGTCCATACCCAACATCAAAAAACTTTGGAAGAGTCCATGACTCATGCTTAAACATATAATGATGACCAAGAGAGGAAGGGAAATGTACCCTACTCCAAGAATACTTTTGGTAAGAGAAATTTGGCTAAGAGCCAATGGCGAGGTAGATCTCCTACACGTTGTGAGCGGGATGAAAACACACACAGCGCCTCTATAACGACCCGACACACACTCTTGGAAGGATATACACACACACTATGGGGCACCACTCGGTTTACACAACACACCTGGCCGAGACAGGGAACACACCTATGGAGTGAGAGGAGAGAGACTATCCACTTGCCCACTCCACACAGAGACACACACACACACATACACACTCACCCAAAAAACTCAGCTCAAAAGAGGGAAACTTCTGATAATTAGATACAAATGAGCTTGGGCCAACACCAATGGGGCAAATAGCTCACACAATATGGGTAAAAGATACCAGATACAATCACAAACTAGAGCAGAAACTTCGCTCATAGGAGAGACTTACACAAAAAAACAGCAGGAAAAGAGTGAGGAATTTGGCAAAATGGACACTACCATCGCGTCCAGAACGGCCCAAAACCCCAGTCTACAATGTCAAAGTGCTCAAATCCGACCTCGGATGAGCAGTTTACGGCCACAACACGCTCAGCTTTGAGAACAAACACATGCACATCAAACTTCAATGGAGCTCAGCTTTAGATGAGAACAAACACATGCACATCAAATGAGTTTTCATAGTTAATCATCGGAATGACAACAGGCAAAGGACATTCCAGGATCTCTCTCAATCTTCTTGGCCCAAACATAAAGACTATGCACTGCTGGAAAAAGATCTTCCTGGACACATGAACATTAATCTGAATTCTTTGAGTTAAATGAAAAGGAGTGAACTGAGGGCCATTTTGATCATCCATTAAAGCCAACCATGAAGCTCCCAAGAAGGCACACCTGACTCAACCTCTGATTTTGCCAAAATTTCAGCAGCATAACAGCATAAATGGCTCAAAATACCAAAAAACCAGCCATCATAACTTGGGAAAATTTCGACAGAGTTTTCCCAGAAGTAGAGCAGTAGGAACCCAAAATATAGACTATCTATGTATGCATAAACTGTCAACAATAGAACCCGAGCATCAAGTAGGAATCACTAGTACATAGCCTATGGCGAGGTCACAAAAAGGGTGCTCCAGCTACCTGTATCACCGAAAGGATCTCCACATTTGAGAATCCCCCAGCTCAATAAAAACCTCACGCTATCGACCCTCACACGAAGGATAATGCAAATCGCATATAGTCAAGTCTCAGAAATGACTATCTTCCAGACCAAGTCTCAGAAATGGCTGGGACTGCCAAATACAACCAAGTATGGCTCCACAAATGCGTACAATGGCAGTTTCCACAAGTAATGTACAATCCAACAGACAATGCGCTCAAATAGGCGCCAAGTGATGCATACCCACAACAACTGCAAGTGACATCACTGCTAGTATATCACTGTACTCCAGCTACCTGTACCTGTGTGAATCACCTGTACCTGTCCCTGTAACCTGTAGCTTGTAACCTGTAACCTGTAACCTGTAACCTGTAAGCTGCAACCTTTAATCCCTAATCTCGAAGCTCGAAGCTCGAAGTAGAAGGTACTCGAAGAAGATCCTCCGTGGGGGCGCCAAAAGAATGTGAGCGGGATGGAAACACACACAGCGCCTCTATAACGACCCGACACACACTCTTGGGAAGATATACACACACACACTATGGGGCACCACTCGGCTTACACAACACACCTGGCCGAGACAGGGAACACACCTATGGAGTGAGAGGAGAGAGACTATCCACTTGCCCACTCCACACAGAGACACACACACACACACATACACACTCACCCACAAAACTCAGCTCAAAAGAGGGGAACTTCTGATAATAAGATACAAATGAGCTTGGGCCAACACCAATGGGGCAAATAGCTCACACAATATGGGTAAAAGATACCAGATACAATCACAAACTAGAGCAAAAACTTCGCTCATAGGAGAGACTTACACAGAAAAACAACAGGAAAAGAGTGAGGAATTTGGAAAAATGGACAGCGCCATCGCATCCGGAAGGGCCCAAAACCCCAGTCTACAATGTCAAAGTGCTCAAATCCGACCTCGGATGAGCACTTTACGGCCAAAACAGGCTCCAAAATGAGCAAAAACACACCTGCGGCTGTTCCTCCTCTCTTCTCCACATTTTTTCTGGTCTTCTCTCTATTTTTTCAGTTCCCACACTTAGCTTTATTACTTGGGCACCCTTGGCCTTTTAGATGACCTCAAACGGACCCCGAACAGGCCAAAAACTGACCTCGCAGTGCATAGTTGTCACCTTTTTGCATCATTCGCACACCTGGCACTCAGCTTTTTTCCAATAATGCATCTCGCCACCACGTGAAGTGGCCCCAAAACGTGGTCCTAATGATGACCTTTCTGCATAACTCTCACAAGAAAACACCCACGTTGTGTCCGTCCTCATCCGCGTGCAAATATTGACCTCGTTCGCCCTCCTGACGCCACTAGATGCCATCTGACGCACCTGCTGACCTCACGTCGTCGGCCCGCGGATAGCTTCCTCGGAAGTTTTACGCGCTACCAACTCCTCCTTATTGTAGAAAAACACAATGGTACTAGTAACGATGAAAATCGATGCACTATGTACATGGTGTTCTACCTGTACACATGTGGGCCCCACGTAACCACCTGGCTCTGGAAAATGGGCAATACTTTTTTTGATGCACCATGCATGGGTATGTACATATGCGCAATCCCTTGCTCCAAAAAACTCCTGACATAATTTGCCCATCCGCTAGCCTGCTAGATCATTCATGATCAGCAGCAGCAAAGAGAGATATGAGACTCGCCGCATCACAAGTCTCCTCATCCTGCACCAACATTTCTTGATCCACAAACAACTCATCTTGCTCCACCATCATTAACCTGGCATGATATAATTTAAGACGCAATCCATTTACCCTTGACTTATGTAGAACACCATCCAGGTTAGCCAGCTGATATGTGCCATTTGGAAAACACTCCACTACCTTGAAAGGGCCTTCCCACTTAATTTGAAACTTCTTTTGGAAGGTGTTGTCCAGCTTACTGTTGTAGCGCAAAACCAAGTCATGTTTCTTGATACCCTTACTTTTGACCTTTTCATTTATCTTTGCCAAAGCCTTATCCTGCATCTGCCCATAATGCTCCAATGCGCTCATCCTATCCAACTGGACCTCTTGTAACTGCAAGAGCCTCTCTTTGAATGCATCACTAGGCGGCCCAAGCAACTTCTAACATTTTGACCGCAGGCAACTCTACCTCCACAGGCAATAGTGCTTCCTTTCCATACACCAAATGAAATGGAGTAAACCCTGTACCTGTCTTCACCGAAGTACGGTAAGCCCATAATGCACTAGGCAATTCCAAATCCCAATTCTTTCCTTGGTGCTCTGTCACTTTAGAAAGAATTTGTACCAACTCACCATTGAATCTTTCATTTAAGCCATTACACTGCGGGTAATAAGGAGTGGTATGCTGGTGCTTAATCTTCATCTTTGTGCATAAGAAGTCTAGTAGTTTAGCTCGAAATCCTGGCCCCTTATCTGAAAGTAGCTCTAATGGCACCCCAAACTTGCAACATATTTCATCATACACAAATTTTGCCACATCCTTTGCAGTGATCTGTTTTACTGCTATAGCCTCTGCCCATCTAGAGAGATAGTCCACTGCCGTCAAGATATAGCTTTTGCCCCTGCTTGTGATAGGTAATGGGCCTATTGCATCAATCCCCCACTTTTCAAACACATCAAACGCCATAATGGTTTTTCGTAGCTCTGGCTTCAACACTCTCTTCCCAAATGCTTGACACCTATTGCAAGACCTACACCAATGGTGAACATCCTTGTGCAAACTAGGCCATACATATCCCTCTTGCAAAATCTTATGCAAGGTGATCTTTAGAGCAAAATGGCCACCACATGCGCCTTCATGATTCTCTTCCCCTCTGTAAAGATCCTCCGGCCAAGGTACACGTCTCAACACGAGATCAGCCCCTTTCATGTATAAGACATCACCAATCAATTTGTACCTGTATGCTCTACGCACAAAGCCATACTTCTTAGACTTCTGAATCTCCTTTGGAATGATTCCTGTTAGCAAAAACTCCTCTTCTTGAGCCAAACTTTCCCGGCCATGATAAAGAGGTAAAGTGGTCCTCAACACAAATAGCTCCCCAATCATGCCTTGAGCTGCTTCATGTGCCTCTCCATTAGAGCACGTTCAATGTGTCTGATGCTCCATGCTTCAAACTTTTTTAACAGGCCTTTAATTCTGAAGCAAATTTCCTTCAATGAGGTGTTCTTGCTCTTCCACACACCCAGCACTCGCTTCACCACTAACAAGGCATCACCTTTTATGCTCAACCTTCGAACCCCATGTTTCAAACAAATGTGTAATCCAGCTTCCAATATAGCATATTCAGACTCATTGTTACTATGAGCATCCAATTTGAACCCTCTCTTGCATACTAGCTTCCCCTCTGGATCATAAAGTGCTATACCCCCTGAAGCTGCATCATGGCTCTTTCTGTATGAACCATCAAAGAACAACACATGTGCATTGCTGATCTGTGGCACTTCTTCAACTACCTTTCTCACCACCTCTTCCTTAACAATAAGGGGATTCTCCTTGTAGGTCAACAAATCAGCTAGGGTAGCCCTTGTACTATCTTCCACTAGAAAAGAGAACTCAAACTCTTGCAGCTCAATTACCCATTTCTTCACCACATTTGACATGTTAGCACCATTAATTAACTGTGGCAAAAAGGCATAACTCGTCAAGAAAACAAAAGGCCGTGGTAGCAAGTAATGACGAAATCGTCGACAAGCAAATATTACACTGGCCATCACTAGCTCTACTTCCGAGAACTTTCTCTCCGCTACCAACTTCACTCGGCTTGCACAATACACTGGCCTCATATAATGGCTGCCCTTTCCCTTTTGCAATAGAATGGCTCCAATGGCATCATCCCCTACTGATGGATTTACATAAAACACTTTCTCCCAATCAGGAGCCTGCATGGCTGACAACCCCCCTAACACCTCTTTCACCTCTTGAAACACTTCTTCACACTTGTCATCCCATTGCAATGGATCATGCTTTGCCACTTGTTGTAATGGATAAAGAATCTGAGAAGACAATGGAATAAACCTTGCCATGTACTTCACTTTGTGTATAAAGGTTGCCAATTGCTTCGTACTCGTAGGTGATGGAAGAAGAATAATAGACTTAACCTTGTCTGGATCAGTCTCAATGCCATTTTTTGACACCATGTGGCCCAATAACTTCACCCTTGGCTGTGCTAGATGACATTTCTTTGGATTTAGTTGTCCTCCACATTCATCATATCGAGCCAATACCATCTGCAGCTTCTCATGGTGTTCAGCCCTACTGCTATAGACACAGAAGTCATCCATAAAAGCTTTAACACAACTACCAATGAATGGTTCCAACACCCAATTTGCTCTCTCTTGATAGAAGGAAGGTCCATTTGACAACCCAAATGGCAATACTGTGTAGCAATAGCGGCCCCATGTCGTAATAAAAGTTGTCTTTGTGCGGTCTTTAAGAGCAATCTTCAATTGAAAATAGCCTGAAAAACCATCACACACACTGTACCTCTCATAACCTGCCACTGAATCCAAGATCTGATCGATGAATGGAAGAGGATATGGGTTCTTCTTAGTGGTTGTGTTTAAGGGACTGACTACTACTGGACTCACCCATTCTGTGGTCTCCACAGGGACTATGAACCCTGCCTTCAACAACTTGTCCACCTCTTCTCGCAAGGCTTCCATTTGCTGTTGACCCATCCTTCTTAGCCTTTGCCGCACTGGCTTAGCACCTTCTTTCAGCTCTATATGCATCTCTTCGCCCTTGAACCCTCTGATCTCTTCATATGAAGTAATGAACAAATCAGGAAAACTAGCCAGCATGTGCAAATATATATCCTTCTCCATAGTTGAGAGGTCTCCACTAATCATTTGTGTCATTAATTCCTGCTTCTTTGACAACTCAATCTTGGTTTGCATCAGCTTTAATCACTTCATAAGGCCCTTCACTTTCATCTTCAACTTCATTCGCAAATGCGACTAAACCACACTCCTGGATTTCTTTATCCATCAAAAGAAATGCAACATCAACATCCTCATCACTGCTGGTAGTACTATCATTGTCCTCATCAGCCACTATGGAATAGTCTTCATCACTAGACTCATCCTCATCTTCATAAAGCTCCTCCAATCGTTTCCTTGTGTCCATATTATAAAGCTTCTTGGTACCTATCTTTCCATAGAGGCTAATCGTACCATGTCGCCAATCTTGAACAGCTCCTACTGCACGTAACCATGGTCTGCCCAGTATAATAGGATATGCTCCCAACCCTGCTGGCATCACATGAAAATCAACCACTGCCTTTGCATCATATGCCTCCACTTCTAAGCTCTTTACAACACCCAAGCATTTTACTTTTTGATGGTTTGCCAATCTGATCCGAAAACCTGACACCCCAGCCACTGTGAGACCCATCTTCTCAATGCATGAGTGTGTTATGACGCATATTTGGGCTCCGCCATCCACATAACCTTGTCCCAAATTTTTCCTTTTATGCCACACATCTACTATTGGACAAATGTCTGGTAGCTCGTCCATTGCCAACACCTTTACTGAACCTCTCTCTGGCTCTTTCTCCATTGGGTTAACCATCCTCTTCCACTGTCGCTTTAGTTTAGGAACCATTTCTATGAGCTGCCCAAAAGTAACATCTGCCTTCCTGCTTGTCAGATCCTCCTTTAAGTCATAGCTTACTTGCCCATCCCCTAGTGGAAAATCTGAAACATGAAACTTTCGACGAGCTCTCCTTTTCCTCTTGGCCTTGACATCCTCGCCTTCATGACTCTTTCCTTTCTTCTTACTAGGACCTGGGGCACTTCTTCCTTCCTTTTCCTCTATCGTCCTCTTCCCAATAGGCATCACTAATGTATCCTCTAGCTTTGATGCCGTCTCCAAGGTGACTACACTTAGCACTTTTGTCTTTCCCTTTTCCTCCTGGGTTAATCCAGTGGTTCCTTCATCTCCCTTAATTTTGATGCCATAATCATGTGACCTAGTTAGCACCTGTTTTGGCAATGGATACATGTCTCCCCCCATCCTTGGTGGCTTATCACATTGCGGGCTGATGTGGCCCAACTCTCCACAATTATAACATGTGGGCGTCTGCCTCCAAAACCTACCATTACTTTGTCCAGCACCATTCCTAGGCCTTTCTTCACCTCCTGGCTGATTTGCAAATTGCCCTCAACCTCGATTATTTCCCACTTGACCTAGCATGTTTAGGCTGAGATTCTTCATCAAATCAACCACTTGCCTCATGTCTTGCCTTAGGCCATCATCTTGCACTGCTGTAGTGACCACTGCTGGCATAACCTGAGTAGTAACAGGAACCACTGGTTCATGATGAACCCCTGACATACGACCTTGTAAAGAGTCCATAGGCTGAAATTCAGACCTCATGGGCAAAGACTCCACCCCTAACTGGCTCATTTTCCTCAGCTTCCACTCTTTGTTCCTTGCTACCTCTAGTGCATCTTCATATGTCCTAGGCTTCTTTAGCTCCACTCTCCAACGTATATTCTCCCAAAGACCAGCTAAGAACGTGTCCTTCTTCATCATGTCAGGCGGGGGTATCTCTGGTGCTAAAGCCTTGCACATTCGCTCCCATGCCAATGAAAACTTTCGTATGTACACATCTACTGGCTCACCTTCCTTTTGTACCAAAGCCTGTACTTCTTGCCACACCTTGTCAGGATCTTCTATCTTCACAAACTCCACTTCCAATCCATGCCTTAGATTGTCCCAACTCAATCTTATAGGTGGATCAGCCATACGCAACTCCTCTTCAAATGCTTTGGACCAAGCTCGTGCATCACTCTTCAAACAAATTTGGAGGAGGCGTAACATTTGCGTAGGGTCATGAATCTGGTTGCTAATGCAGGCAACCTCCATCTTTTCCAGAAAGTCCTCCACATCTTCATCACTTCTTCCATGAAAATCCGGATAAGAGAAAGCCATGGTTAGAGAACCCCTTCAAGCACACGTGCAAGAACCTAAAACTTTTCACTACCCAATCCCCAGAAACTTCAATGAAGCTCAGCTTTAGATGAGAACAAACACATGCACATCAAATGAGTTTTCATAGTTAATCATCGGAATGACAACAGGCAAAGGACATTCCAGGATCTCTCTCAATCTTCTTGGCCCAAACATAAAGACTATGCACTGCTGGAAAAAGATCTTCCTGGACACATGAACATTAATCTGAATTCTTTGAGTTAAATGAAAAGGAGTGAACTGAGGGCCATTTTGATCATGCATTAAAGCCAACCATGAAGCTCCCAAGAAGGCACACCTGACTCAACCTCTGATTTTGCCAAAATTTTAGCAGCATAACAGCATAAATGGCTCAAAATACCAAAAAACCAGCCATCATAACTTGGGAAAATTTCGACAGAGTTTTCCCAGAAGTAGAGCAGTAGGAACCCAAAATATAGACTGTCTATGTATGCATAAACTGTCAACAATAGAACCCGAGCATCAAGTAGGAATCACTAGTACATAGCCTATGGCGAGGTCACAAAAAGGGTGCTCCAGCTACCTGTATCACCGAAAGGATCTCCACATTTGAGAATCCCCCAGCTCAATAAAAACCTCACGCTATCGACCCTCACACGAAGGATAATGCAAATCGCATATAGTCAAGTCTCAGAAATGACTATCTTCCAGACCAAGTCTCAGAAATGGCTGGGACTGCCAAATACAACCAAGTATGGCTCCACAAATGCGTACAATGGCAGTTTCCACAAGTAATGTACAATCCAACAGACAATGCGCTCAAATAGGCGCCAAGTGATGCATACCCACAACAACTGCAAGTGACATCACTGCTAGCTAGTATATCACTGTACTCCAGCTACCTGTACCTATGTGAATCACCTGTACCTGTCCCTGTAACCTGTAACCTGTAACCTGTAACCTGTAACCTGTAAGCTGCAACCTTTAATCCCGAATCTCGAAGCTTGAAGCTCGAAGCAGAAGGTACTCGAAGAAGATCCTCCGTGGGGGCGCCAAAAGAATGTGAGCGGGATGGAAACACACACAGCGCCTCTATAATGACCCGACACACACTCTTGGGAAGATATACACACACACTATGGGGCACCACTCGGCTTACACAACACACCTAGCCGAGACAGGGAACACACCTATGGAGTGAGATGAGAGAGACTATCCACTTGCCCACTCCACACAGAGACACACACACACACACTCACCCAAAAAACTCAGCTCAAAAGAGGGGAACTTCTGATAATTAGATACAAATGAGCTTGGGCCAACACCAATGGGGCAAATAGCTCACACAATATGGGTAAAAGATACCAGATACAATCACAAACTAGAGCAGAAACTTCGCTCATAGGAGAGACTTACACACAAAAACAACAGGAAAAGAGTGAGGAATTTGGAAAAATGGACAGCGCCATCGCATCCGGAAGGGCCCAAAACCCCAGTCTACAATGTCAAAGTGCTCAAATCCGACCTCGGATGAGCAGTTTACGGCCAAAACAGGCTCCAAAATGAGCAAAAACACACCTGCGGCTGTTCCTCCTCTCTTCTCCACATTTTTTCTGGTCTTCTCTCTATTTTTTCAGTTCCCACACTTAGATTTATTACTTGGGCACCCTTGGCCTTTTAGATGACCTCAAACGGACCCCGAACAGGCCAAAAACTGACCTCGCAGTGCATAGTTGTCACCTTTTTGCATCATTCGCACACCTGGCACTCAGCTTTTTTCCAATAATGCATCTTGCCACCACGTGAAGTGGCCCCAAAAAGTGGTCCTAATGATGATCTTTCTGCATAACTCTCACAAGAAAACACCCACGTTGTGTCCGTCCTCATCCGCGTGCAAATATTGACCTCGTTCGCCCTCCTGACGCCACTAGATGCCATCTGACGCACCTGTTGACCTCACGTTGTCGGCCCGCGGATAGCTTCCTCGAGAAGTTTTACGCACTACCAACTCCTCCTTATTGTAGAAAAACACAATGGTACTAGTAACGATGAAAATCGATGCACTATGTACATGGTGTTCTACCTGTACACATGTGGGCCCCACGTAATCACCTGGCTCTGGAAAATGGGCAATACTTTATTTGATGCACCATGCATGGGTATGTACATATGCGCAATCCCTTGCTCCAAAAAACTCCTGACAACGTCTAAGAGGAACAAGATAAAATCTACCTCTCCACGCCCTCAAGAGGCTAAGAAGACTAAGCAATCACGAGATACTCCACGTGGGTCTCTCAGCACTATTGATTTTGAGCGTGCAACGAAACACAATTTTTGTTTCAGATGTGTTTTGGACCAACATAACAAGAATGATTATCCTCTTTTGCAAGGCAAAGAAAAGTCCATGCACACGGTGCAACACCTCACATTAGATTCATCTCCTAAATATTGTGCTGTAGAGGTTCTTGATATGGAAGGAAAGCACAAGTGTTGTGTGCCTATTTCAATGTGGCAACCCACCCTTGGCCCACATGAGTTGATTTTTATGCATGGCACTACTAACGAACAACATGTTTGTATTTTAGTGGATGATGGTGCAACTCATAACTTCCTAAACTATAAGCTAGTCAAGAAATTGAAGCTTACATAGGCTCCCTGCTCCCACAAGTATGTGGTAGAACAGATGTCTATAAATGGTAAAGAATATGGGACACAGTAGTTTAAGGGGTTGAGATTATTGTTCAAGATCATACGATGACCCTTGACTTTCAAGCTATGAACATGGACTGTGCTGATGTAGTCTTAGGATGGGAGTGGCTGCATGGTTTTGGAAACACATTGTACACTAGTTACGTACATAGCTCCTTATCCTTTATGCCAATGGTAAACATGTGCTTTTGCTTGGTGAGAAAAATATACCATATGCACCTCTTATATGTACATCCCAACTTTCTATTTTACAGAAAGCACATTTAATAGATAAAGTCTTTTTGTGTTACTACTTGTATCCGAGTCTTGTGAATTCTCAAGAGCAAAGTGTTGTGGATTCTAGTTATGATATGCAAAGTGCAATGATTTTTTTTTTTTGCAAAACTCACAATTGTGAGTGAATTATATTGAGCAGCCCAAAAAATTACAAGGTCTTGTCATGCTCTTATTGAGCCATGCCACCATCTAGGGACTATAATTACATCGGCTATTAGGGCAGCCACCCCCACCAACCCGCCGCCTCCTCCTTGATACACAAGGTCCATAAACTTGTCCTTATGAGATCTTTTATTTATCGATGGCCAAGATTTTCCCCCATCCTAGGCATTCCATCTACTGACAACAAGGCACAAGTAGTCCTAGACCAATCTTCCGAGTGCTGCATCCGCCCGAGCATCCATATTAGCACTTTTCTTACTTGAGTAATTTTTGCGAAGCTTGCCACCTCAAAACCTCCTTCAAACACACAGCGGTTCCTTGTCTACCATACATTATGTAAGAAGAAGTATCTGACGATTTGAGTGCTGACGAGAAGGGTAGTTCTTGCCTCCAAGGAATAGGTCAGTCTTGAAGAAACTAATTTTCCATGTTCTTTGGACCCACTTGCATATTTTCCTTGCGAGGCCTTTAATAGTTGGGCAGCCCATGAATAGGTGGGCCAAATATTCACTAGCCATCCTACACCCCAAGCATTGATTTGACCCAATCCCTCTCTCTTGAATCTTCATCCCCATCGGTAGAGCACCCCAAATTACCTTCCATAGAAAGACCTTCATGTACTACGGAACTTTTGGCTTCCATATGTTCTCCATTACTTGCTCCAAAGTGCAATGAATTTTAATGAAAAGCAAAGTGCTAACAATTCTAAAGAGCAAAGTGCTTTCAATTCTATTTCTATTGAGCAATGTGTAATTGTTGTAAAACAAAAATTAACAAATTACAAGATTCTCCACCCCATCATAACTCTAGTTTACTTTCCCCTTTTGCACAACAAAAGATGACTCACTCATGGAGTATAGTGATGTTTTCTCAAGTGATTTACCACCTGGTTTACCCCCTACACGTGATGTGCAACATGGCATAGATGTGCTGCCAGGCACTAAACTGGTGAGTAAACCACCTTATTGTATAAGTGCTAGTGAGACCAAGGAGGTTGAGCATCAGTTGGCTGACTACCTCACTTGTGGTTTCATTAGCCCTAGCACTTTGCCTTGGGCATTGCCAATTCTATTGGTAAAAAAGAAAGATGGTACTATACGCATGTACTAGGTTATTGCGGATTAAACGCCATAAGCATCAAGAACAAGTATCCTCTGCCTTGAGTGGATGAGTCATTTGATCAACTCCATGGGGCATGATACTATACAAAAATAGATCTTTGTTTAGGATACCACCAGGTGGGTATCCTTTTAAAAGATATCTCTAAGATTGCCTTTAGAGCACGATTCGAGCATTTTGAATTTTTGGTTATGCCTTTTGGTTTAACCAATGCTCCAGCTACATTTATGCCACTCATGGATAGTGTCTTACGTCCCTATCTTGAAAAATTTAATGTGGTTTTCCTTGATGACATTCTCATTCACAATAAGACTGAAGTTGAACACATAGAACACTTACGATTAGTGTTCCAACACCTACAAACTCATGACCTGTATGCTAAGCCATGCAAGTGCAATTTCTTCAAAATAGAGATACATTACCTCGGTCATGTGATCTCTGATTCTGGCATCAAGATGGAAGGTCGTTGCCATTCTTTTTGATGGCCACATCCCAACACAGTTCAGGATCTTCAAATCTTCTTAGGCATGGCTAGATTTTATCGACAATATATCCGTGATTATGCCAAAATTGATGTTCCTATGACGGATCAACTTGAAGCAAAAGGTAAGACCTTTTCTTGGGAAGGAGGCCAACAACGCAGTTTTGAACAGCTCCCATCCTAGCAATTTTTGACCCACTTAAGCCATTTGTGATAGAGACTGATGCTAGTGATAAAGCAATTTATGCGATACTTCTTCAAGAGGGAAGACCTATAGCCTTTGAAAGTAAAAAGTTGGATAGAGCTCAACATAATTATTTTGTCTATGAGAGGGAGCTCTATGCCATAGTTCATACTTTACAAAGTGGCAACACTATTTATATGGTGCCGAGTTTGAAGTAGTTTTTGACCATGAGAGCATAAAATGGTTTACTATTCAAACGGACATGAAGGGTTGTAAAGCTAGATGGATGAAGATCATTCAAGATTATGATTGTAAGCAAGGGGATATAATGTAGTAGCGGATGTATTAAGCCGGATGCCTCAAATTAATTCACTTGTTTCACAAAAATAAAGAGTGAATCTTTGGAGTCATTACGTGGCAAAGTGTGCACAAGATCAATTGTTTGCTAAAGTGTGGAGTGCAGTTTTAAGAAGGGATCCCTCACACTCACATGCTTTTGCATGGATAGATCAACATGTTTCTGCATGTGCAAATAAAAACTTCAACACAAAGAACTCCACCCCTACTCAGGAAGAGCTTAAGCGATGGAGGAATTTTTCCATTGATGATGGCTACTTACTCCACAAGGGTAGAGTATGTGTGTGCCAAAGGACTCAAACACTAGGCGCCAAATATTATTTGAGTGTGAAAAACAGTGCCAAATCATTAAGGAAGAGCACCTCAAGGTAGGTGGCCTTTTACATCCTTTAGAGATTTCACAAGGTAAGTGGGAGAGTATCTTTATGTATTTTGTAGTAGGAATACCTAATATAAATCGTGGCCATGATGTCATATGGGTAATTGTAGACCGTCTAATAAAGATGTGTTGATTTATTCCCACTCAGACTATAATTAAGACATCAAATTAGCACGACTATTTATAGCGCGCGCACACACACACACACACACACACACACACACACACACACACACACACACACACACACACACACACACACACACACACACACACACACACACACATATATATATATATATATATATATATAGACTCTACGGTCTTCCAACTAGTATCATTAGTGATAGAGATCAAAAGTTCGATAATCACTTATGGAGAGATGTGTTTCAAAAGTTGGAAACTATAACTAATATTAGTACGGATGATCATCTAAAAACAGATGGTTAAACCGAAAGAGTTAATCAAGTGCTACAAGCGTATGTTAGCAAGAAGCAAACCAATTAGGAAGACTACTTGCCTATATTGGAATTTTCTTATAATAGTTCAAAGCATGTGACTACATGGTTTAGTACATTTATGCTTTTATGTGATTTTCAACCTAGATCACCCGCCGTTATGGTGGGGTTGGCTACAGAGAAGATACAACAAGCGAAGGATTTTCTCCAAGAGCATTTTGATATACTTCGAGTTGCTCGACAGCATATTAAGTAAGCTCGAGATCAATATAAGAAGTACACAGATGAGCATCGATGTCTTGCTACTTTCCAAGAAGGAGACAAGGCTTTCCTCAAGGTTTTGGAGCATTCAAAAAGTCTGAAGATGGAAAAAGTTGCTAAACTTTCACCACGATATTGTGGGCCGTTTACCGTTCTTAAACGTATAGATAAAGTGATGGCCTATAAGTTAGCTCTTCCCGTGCACTCATGAGTTCATCCTGTTTTTCATGTTAGATGTTTACAAAAACAGCTAGGACAAAATGATACTGTCATTGACACAGGTGTGTTAGTTGACCTTATCAAAACACCAAGCATCCCTCATGAACTCGAAAAGATTTTGGATTCTCATGAGCTTTGCACCAGACATCATGTTTTTTTGAGGACATATAAAATGGGCACCCAATTGGTCGGACACGTAGCCGAACACCACATTTGTACTCTATTAGTTTTCTGAGCTAGTGTAGTAATACTCTATGTAATCCTGATTCCAGAGTAATGGATCAATCCCCTGAGTTGTAACGTTGTCATGTCATTTGTAAAAGTCCGTGTAAGCTGGCCACTGGCCATTTAGAATGCCCTAGGTATAAAGGTCAATAACTTTAATGTGAAGAGAGGCTTATCTTTAGACAAGAAAAGAGCTCTGCTGTACGTACGCTCAAGCTACGATTATGCTCCACCTTGTAATCATCGCAGCTAATGATTGGGTAATCCGTTTTCAGTTTTTAAACTTGCATTGTGTTCCTCTCTCTTTGCTCTTTCATTCTACTGTAAGCACTGTCAGTTTTGTTGTGGTTCGCGACTACGTGTTAGTGAGCCTTAATTGCAGATTGAGTGCTTAAATCATTGTTTTTAGTCGTTTTGACCATAGGAGAGTGTTCTTAGACCATAGGACCATATTTTTGGCATGTTTTGTTGTAGTTTTTAGGACCTTTTTTAATGATGGATCGTGATTTTGGTACCTTGTCATATTGCAACCAGAGTTGTTAGGATAGTGCCCCTAGGTTTCCTAGACCTCCTCCTAAAGTTTCATTGCATTTCGAGTCTGTTCGAGTGCCAAAATGGCGTGATGACCTAGAGTTGTGAGAAAGGACACATGCAAATTTCCTGATCATTTAGTGATTGATTTGCTTGTAGAGTTGTTATGTTAGCTTGTTAGGTTCACTTGTTGAGATTGACGCTCTCAAAGAGTCTCCGTGCCCCATCCGAGTCACTTCACTGAGTATTGATATTATGTTAGTACCAAAAAGCTATGCTGCAGACGTCCGTCACGGCGACTCGCTAACATTGGCGCCGCTGCCGGGGATATGATCCTTAGATGGTGAGTAGCCTAGTGTGTATTTAGAGTGTTCTTTTCTGAAGATTTGTCTCTTCATTCCGTTTACACTTTAGCAGTGAAGCAGCTAGACACGAGGTTTAGTGCTTGATAGAGTATAGAAGTCGAGGACTTGCTAGATCTATTCTTGAGAGGTAAAGAGGCTTGTGAGTGAGATAGCCAAAAGCAAACCATTCTCCGATTTTCTCTAAGCTTTCAAAGTGCTATTCCATTTTTTGTTTCGACTTTATTTTGTACCGTTAGTTTGTTTTTTGTTTCATGTTTCATTTCAGTACTTAGGAGTAGGGTAAGTAGAAACTATCACCATCAAATTTGGGCTAAAAGATTGAGGGAAAAAAAAGGATAAAAACCATATTTTGGCCGAAATGACCATAACTCTAAAATTATAAAAATTTGATGGTTGAGACCTCAAAAGTGATCCAAATTCAAAAATTTGTGGCTCAAGGGCATCAATAGACTCTCTAGAAGCAATCTAAGAAGTTTGGCCAGATTCTGTGGAGGAACATGGATCGTGATCCATGTACCCCAAAGACCATTTTTGGTGAAAAGTGATCAGTTACAGTGTATATCATTGGGATATTTCTCTGATCAAGTTTGCTTAAAAGAAAAACTCAAAAATTACATTAGAATTGACTGCTAGGAAAAAAACATCAAAAACAGGGATTCGGACACAAAATTGGGCAAACCTTGAGATTTTGGGATCCAAATTCAAAAATGGGTGGGATTTGGCTTCTATAGGGCATAAAGAACCGATTGAACAAAATTCATGAAAAAATGCTGCCAAACATGGATCGCATCCATGTACCTTTTTGACATTTGGGACTAATATTTGACAAGCACATTCTAGATAACTAGTGGAACAACTTTGCCAAAAGAGACCATAGCAAAAAGTTGAAAAAAATTGGTCAAAATAGCCAAATACAGAAACTAGTCAAAAAACGTAGGACAGACATAAAAACTTGCTTTTGAATGACAAAAACTACTCCAAATCCAAAACTTTTGATACCATAGCATCTAGTAAACATACTGATTTTGATGGTACCAAGAAATGTCAGTTTGGCTTCTAAACATGGATCGCTATCCATGTATCTCATGAAAAAAATTTGGAAAGTTTTTGGCTGAGATTTGAGCAGTAGCTAGCTGGTACCATTTGGAACAACTTTTCCAAAGGAACCATATGCAAAAAAGTTGTTAAAAATGGTCAAAAGAGCCAGAAACACTTCATTGTCAAGAATGCTACAGCAGACTGTAGAAGTCAGTTTTGGTTGGGCAAAACTGATTCAAATTCAAAAAGATTTGTGGAGCACGCTACAAACATCACAAGCTTTCAACACACCAAAAATTCAGATCCAAAAGTTGTGAAACATGGATCGTGATCCATGTACCCCTGAGAAATTTTTGAATAGAAACTTTTTTAGCCTATAGCAGAGACCATTGTGAACAAAAGTCCCCAAAGAAATTTTGTCAAAAAAGTTCAAAAAGTGGGTGAAAAGTGCAAAAAATAGTTCAAGGTGAAAACCATAAAATAGATCTAGGGATTGACTTTTGCCTGTCCTAAACAAGTCCAAATCACACAAAAACCACATAGCTAGCATCAAGAGACCAAGGGGAAGCTGTGTGCCAAGTTTCATTACCTTCTGACACATAGGTACATGGATCGTGATCCATGTTCCTTTGTCACAGATTGATACCAAACTTGTGTCATAGTTAAAGGACATCACAAGGAGTCTAGTGGTCTTTTCAAAACTGAATTTGGATATCAAAAACCAAACCAAAAGCCCAGAACTGTCAAGTAGTCTGAGCAAGGGCCAGAATTGACCTAACTTTCAATCCAGAGATCCATTTTCAAAAAAATTGATACCATAGGACCTGCTAATCATGCTAAATCTGATGATACAAAACAAAGTAAATTTGGGCTCCATGTACCCATAGTGACAGCTTGACCTAAAACTTTCCAGATCAGTGCTACATACACAAGGAAACATATCCCCAAGTCCAGTTTTGAAAAAATTTAGCAAAGTTGGGTCAAAAGGGAGTAAAATAGGTGACAGACAGGAAACCGCCATGCAGACCTAGTATTGGCCATTTCACCTATCAAACCAAGTCTAAATCCAAAAAGATTTGAGATTTAGCTTGTGGACATAGTCAGGAACAAACTCCTAAGAGGACAAGTCCAAATGTGGTTGAACATGGATCGCGATCCATGTACCTCAACCTCAGAATTTGATGAAAATTGGTATATAATGTGCACATGACCTTGTCTATACACAGTCAAAATTTGAACAAAAAAATTTGACAGGGAACATGGATCGCGATCCTTGTACCTCAGCAGAGTTGGAATATCTGACTTGGTGATATTGTAGATATACTTGAGTACATTCCAAATCTCAAGTTTGAGCTAAAAATACTTTCTGGAGACCAACATACAAACCAAAGTTCCTATATTTTGGTCCTGGAACTGTTTTGAGTGCTGTTTCAAGTGCAATTCACTAAAAGTGCTCTAACTTTTGATACACAACTCCAAATTGAGTCAGGTATAGCTAGGAAGAAAGCTTGCGGGCAATAGCACACACCTGGTTTCCTAATTCTAGGTTTTCAAATTCCAAACTTTTAGGGTACCCAGAACCAGTTTCCAGAGACCAAAAAGTCACAAATTCTTGACTTTTGAGAGACCTCACCAGGGGCAAAAAGGGATAAGTTGTACTATGCCAAAGTGAACTTATAAGAGACTATCTTGAGAGTTTTGACTAAGCCTTAACCATGACAAATCATCCACCACCAATGTTCTCTACTCCACTCAGAGACACGAAAAATGCTGCAATGCCGATAACTGGGGGATTGGGAGAATACTTCGAGGAGAGGCATCCTCTGATCAGCAAACCAAACGTGAAATTCATCAAAGCCAATGAATCCATGAGAGTGCTTACAGATTATGCTCATGAGGGCTTATATAGATTCACAAACGGGGATCAATACGTCTTTTACAGGTGTGTAGAACCCTATGCTGGAGAGTTGGCATTCCATAAGAACCTCTATGCATTCACGTATACAGATGGCAATGGAGTGCAAATTTTGATGGTAGATAAGTATGGATGTGAGTACAAACTTGTTGATCCAATTGACCTAGAGAGATACACATACAAAATTACTCCAATTTCTACTAACTTTCAGCCAAAAACGATGCCAAAGTACACATCAGAGAGGATTCCACCGGGATTCTCTCCAAGATGGGAGGATAGAGCGAGAGATGTCTTTCCAAGAGACCATGAATTGGTTAGATTAGTGACTGAATCACAACGATTAAGACCATATCAAGTGGCTCAATGTGTCAAGACAAAAGACGATGGGTCGGAGGATCCATATGCTCATGTCTCACTCTTCAAACAAGTTTTGAGGGCTGAACGAATTGCAGATTTCCATACTTCGTAAGAGGGATTCAGATTAACATTAGAAGGGACATTTTTGACTTGGTTCCAACCACTAAATAGAAATGATTTCCCAAACATAGCACAACTCTTACAAGAATTCATGGAGGAGTTCTTGAAAAGGGGAATCAAACATAACACATTGTCCCAAATCTACGCTTTCAAACAGAAAAAGAACAAAAACATGAAGGAAGATTTTCTTCACTTCAAACAATACATTGAGAGATGTCCTACATGAGATCTACCGCAAGATGAGAGATTGTCAATTCTCTTCATAGAGGGCTCGAGGAATAAAACTCTAAAAAAGGACCTACACTTGAAAGGATGCACAACGTTTGAGCAAGTCACTAGAGAAGGTCTATATCTAGTTGACAATTGCAAGGCCTACGAAGAGGTGATTGAAGATACAGACAACACAACTAGTAGTGCCTCTTCTTCGAAGAGCGAACCCACCACAAAGCAAGATGTTCAAACTCTTTGGGAACCAATCACTGATCAAGTGGTCGAGGGGGTGATTAAAAGAATAAACCAAGGCTACAAACAGAACCTAAATGTACGACAAATTCAATTGACGAGATGTAATACTTGTGGAGGTGATCATCCCACTCCATGGTGTAAAACTCAACCAAAACCGCAACATATGCTAGGGCAGCAATAGCCACCCTCTTCTTAATGATGGTAGAGTAGTATCAACTACACTCAGCCAATGTATATGCCAGAACCTACAAAAGACCAGTACTCCATGGATGCGAATAAGCTCATGTTCATAGACAATCAAGAGTATGGTTCAAAAAATATTCTTACCAGGCAAGAACAACCATTAGCTAGATCACCAGCTGTGAATGAAGAAGGTCCATGCTATGAATGTGGACGTGATCATTGGGCATGAAGTTGTCCAAACAAGGGTCCACAAATCAAATTATTTGTATTCTGTGAATGTTGTGGGATAGACCTCTACGCCAACACTGTGCTAAAAATTCAGACTACAATAGGAAAGCAACAATGAATATTGTAGCCGTGATATCACGCCTTCTTCAAGCGAATCCGAGGTAGAACCCAGAATACCTTTAAACATGATGACTCAAGGTCACACTTAAGAAGCTGCTAAAAACGCAATCGTTGAGGAGGAAGCCACATTGCCTGTTTAAACAGAAATCAAAAACTTATCGGTGAGAACAGGAAGAAAATCATGGAAAGCCAAACGAGACAAAATGAAAGCAAAGAGGCTACAGGAGAAAGCTTCTTTGGAAATTAAACTAAATCAAACAAAAGAATAGCTTAGACAAGAGCAACAAAGCAAGAAAAACGTAAAGGGACCTAAAGAGTCAAAGACTAACTCCGGAGGTTCAGTCTTGGTCGACAAAGTCTTTGAACCTTTGGATGCAATCTTGAAGGCCTATGATGCTAGGCTAAAACCCAATCAAACCCAAGAGGATAGATGCTGACGTATCCTCATCCAGGGTATGAAAAAGAGTGGTTGGAAATGTGCAAGGAGCTCATTCAAAAGTCCCAAGCTCTTATGGAATCACATGTTCTAGATGCTCCAAAAATGGAGGTGCTAGGCCGCGAAAAAAATCCAAGAATTGGAAAGTCGTGGTATTGTAAACAAAGAGGAAGAGCCAGGAGTTGAGGCACCTTTAGATACACGGGAATTAGCCAATACCACATATGGAGTGGGCTCACAAGCAGTGATGCCTATTCTGGAGGTAGAAGAACTGTGGCCACAATCCTTGTGGGAATCGATCAAAAACCAAGAAGATGGTAGTGCTACTTTATAGTCAGCACCTATCCCTAAGATAAACATGGATCACAAATTCTTCCCAGGGGATGTACAATCTTTATATGCGGATGTCGGGTCTGTTGCATATGAAGAGAGTAAACCACACTCTTTAAAGACTTTGCCATTTTTCATAGGAGAACTCGAAACAAAATCGGAGGTTAAAATGGTACCTTCCCAGTGGAAATACACATAAAAAATGATGGATACCAAGAGATTAAATGAGTTTATGTCTTCTCTTATAGAATGCACACTTTATCTCTTAGAACTACTAAAAATTAGACCGCGCATATGGGGCAAATGGACAAACACCTGGAAAAGATGGGGTTGAAATCCCCTTCACATGACCAACCTGCGGACAAAAACATGGATGAGACCATGCCTAAAAAACCACAGACAAAGCCAGTACTAGTAAATAAGGTGGGTGACTACTGTGAAGGAGAAGAAGGAAACACCACCTTACCACTCAAGTACAAAGGAGTAAAGACAATTGCTATATTAGATAGTGGGGTAGGAATTGCCATTGCAACCAAAGAAATATGGTAAAAATGGGGAAAGCCTGCTCTTACAAAAACTCAAATGAAACTGCAATTAACAAATGGATACATGGAGAAATCAATTGGAATATTAGAACAAATCATTGTATCCTCGTGTGGCATAGAGTATGAGCACACCTTTGCCATAATGAATTTTGACAAGAGCAGTAACTTTGATATCATATTGGGTAGACCATTCATGAGTCAACTCAAAATGGTACAAGACTGGGTCTATGACTATATCTATTCAAGACACAAGGAAATTACTACAAAATCCAATGTTAAAAGATCATAGTTATAGAGATGTAGAACAAACCCCGGGGGAAGAATTAAACTCCACAACTGATTTTGAAAGCAAAGTGCATATTTGGATGTATGGATCTCCTGAGAGTGTAAGTCTGAGGAAGGAGGATTGTATTCTTGATCGACCTGTGGAGAACACACACAATATTCTAGAACCATTTCCAGAGGAGTTATTTGAACCCTTTGGATGGGATCAAATACTAGCATGAGGTGATCCTGACTAAATTTTGCGATGAAGATGGGTATGGTATAACTCTCTTATTTACGATAAAAGTGTTGAAGGAAGCTAGCAAAGTTTGTGAGTGTGAAAGCAAAAAATGGTGAGAAAGATAACTACGTCCTGGAGCATGGTTACAAGGTTCAAACAAAGGAAGCAGAGCAACCACAAGAATATGTCATCGTTGACATACCAGAAGAATTGACAAAAGATGTTTCAAAGAAGTCGACTCCCAAAAAAGAGCAAATGAAAGCAGAAGAAGGAAAATTTTTTCCAAGTTCAACTTCAAATGTTCAGCAAACACAAGATCAACAGAAGAACAGGGACAAGGAAGAAGATTGCCTGTCTCCTACAATAATCAAATTCAGCATATGCCAAGAAACAGGACTCAAAATCACATGTTCAACTGTGATAGATCTAGATGCAACAAAGAATATAATGTCTTATGGTACATGGATATTGATGGGAAAGCGACAATCACCGAGCTAGAGGAGATAGTATATACAAGTTCAAAAATACCAATTCCTAGCTTTGGCATGGCAAAATCTGTACTCAAGTTGGGTAATGGGGAGTACAAGGATACTTTCCACATAATTGACTCCCATCACATCAAGGAGAGTCTGATCCTGACAGAAAGCTGGAGGAACATCTTCTTTCAACCACAAGGACAATCTTCCGCAACAACACCATCAAAAATACCAAAAGCACCTCAAGTCAATGCCAAAAAGGAGAAACCAACCATCGTGGAAAAAGATAAAGCAAAGGTAAACACTGAACTATATCAACCTTGCAAGACGACTTTACCTTCAACGAGCCTACATCAAACTTCCAATGAAGCCTCTACATCAAGAGCCACACCATCAACAATGCAATGGAAACCAAAGCAAAAAGTCTATCAACCAAAGTTTCCATCACAAAAAATCATACAGAAGAAACCGAAGAATGTCAACCAAGTGCTAGTGTCCAAAGAGCAAGTCAAAGACCTAGTTTGGATACATGAAGCACGGGCTCAACCACGACAACATAAAGTGTCAGGGTAGGTAGCATCAAATGAGTCAATCACTGCTCAAGGCTACTTCCAAGGAAACGCTAATGTTTGGACCAAAAAGCCTAAAGTAGCAGCCTGGACCACCTGGATCTATTCAACACCTCAATCAACGAGTTCTACAAAGAACAAGCCGATCTATCAACAAAAGACAAACAACTCAACCAAGAGAAAGAAACATAGAAAAAGATAGAAGAAAAGTCCTTTAGAGCAAGCAATGTGACAAGTATGGGTGCCAAAGTCAGAATTCAATGAAGCTACCGAACGCAAACAGGTGCAACATCGGATGTGTCCAGTCAAGCTACTAGAATCACAAGGATTTTATGAAGGTAACAATCATATATAGTTATCAAAAGTGGTAGCTCAATCTGGAAAAACCAAGAAAAATCATGCAGCATAAGCTTCTACCCCAAAGCAAGCAAAGACAACCAACATCCATCAGAAGCCAATTGCAACCAAGGCTTCTACACTCTACAGATGGATACCTTGTCATCAATTGCAAAAACAAGGCTTCTACAACGAAAATCATCAGGTCTAGATACCGAAGCCCAGTGTCCATCAAATTATAAAAGACGATAAAATGAAAAATACGGTCACACACGGACCAAAGACAAGGTGGGTTCCAAAATTGCTCATAGAAACTCAATCACAGAAAAACCACACACATCAACAATCGCTTCTCATGGGAAATAAAGTACAAGCTCAGGCTTAGTCCCTACACAAAGCAATGTCAACATACGATAAGCAAGTCAAGAGGATTCAACATATGCCAACCTACTCAACAAAATGGTGGCATCCAAAGACCAAAACAATGGAAGAGGCCTAAATTTCCAAAACTTATGGAATTGGGTTTCTGTCCTTGAACAGGTAAGTCCAAGTCACCATTAAAAATACATGGAATAAAAGTAAAGGCGGGCATCTAAGCCACTAAATGATCAAGGCATTACTCCCAAACCTTCATGTAATATTCTTTGTGGTCTAAGCGTCTTAGTTTTTCTAGGTACTGCTCAAGATGGAAGAGTTGAGCATAATAACGTTGTGTCGCTCATGCTGGCATAGGTGAGCATAAGAGTCAAAGTCATTGTAGTATAGTAGTAAGTGAAGGAGGAAGTCCAAAAGACACTCACACACTCAGCACAGTGAGGTATGAGTGGATAAGCTTCTACATCAAAACCCTTCTTGGAAACGTGGAAACTATTGCAATGTCCTTTGATGTAACATGTGCTACATTTGTTTCTTGAAGCACCCATCAGCTCCATCTCTTATACTGCATGCTTTTGTTTGAAAATTTCTCATAAGCATATAGAGTGTCCCATAATTGACACTTGTATTAGGCACTCTTCCTTTGTTTCTCCCAAGCACTCACCTTGCATGACAGTTACTTCAATTCCAAATGCTCAACTCCAATAAGAGTGTATACCAAAGGCACTTTTTCCCACCAGGTTTTTTCCTTTGGTCATCCAAGTTTTAGAACCTAATCTAGAATCACATCATCTTCTTGTATATATTCCTTCTACATCAACAATAAAGAAATGGCTACCCAAGACATTCACCAAAGAGAGCAACAATTTCAAATCTCTACATTCTTTATCAAGAGCATATTTATCTTCAAGGGCGACAACAAAGCCCCATCAAACAATGGCAAGTCAAAGCATGGCCTACAACGACAAGCAATGACAAAATACCACCAGAGGAGTCATCAACAACAATCAAAAGTAGCTCACATAGTGCTTCAACATTGGTGACCTATTGCAGATAACTCAGATTATAGTGGACATGGAAAGCATACCCATCATTAAGTCCATGCCACAAAGAGGATTGGTTCTATAAACTCAAAAACATTAAAATCCTTCTTCATGGTGGCTAAGCCTTGCAACAGAAAGAAGACTGCATAATGAGAAGAAAAGTTGTCTCCATAATCAAAGCTCAAATTGCATATCAATAACATGGCAGATATGCATCAGTCAAGGAAGGGGGGAGTGTCATCAATGCCAAAGCTCTTTTGAAGCTAAAGACCAACCTTGAAGACAAAGATTCAATGATCAATGGAAAGATGAAGAATGTCATACAAAGACAACGGACAAACAATGACAACTTCAGCAAAAAAGCTCGCAACAATAAAACATAAGGAGTTCCATACTACTGAAGCTAGTGAAGTATTGCAAGTCAATGACAAAGACATAAACATCCAAAGAACTCATCACATAAGATATGGATCACTCAAGGAAGGGGGGAGCATCATCAACAACAAAGCACTTCCCAAGCTGAAGTCCAACCTTGAAGACAAAGCTGAAGACAACCCTATGACAAGACTGCATAAGGTCGTGTCAAGGGACGACAAAAATTAGGAAGGGGGGAATGCTTGAGGACATATCAAACAGGCGCCAAATTGGTCGGACAGGTAGCCGGACACCACATTTGTACTCTATTAGTTTTTCAAGATAGTGTAGTAATACTCTATGTAATCTTGATTCCAGAGTAGTGGATCAATCCCCTGAATTGTAATGTTGTCATGACATTTGTAAAAGTCCATGTGAGATGGCCACTGGCCATTTAGAATGCCCTAGGTATAAAGGTCAATAACTTTAATGTGAAGGGAGGCTTATCTTTAAAGAAGAAAAGATCTCTGCTATACGTACGCTCGAGCTACGATTCTGCTCCATCTTGTAATCATCGCAGCTAATGATTGTGTAATCCGTTTTCAGTTTTGAAACTTGCATTGTGTTCCTTTGTCTTTGCTCTTTCATTCTAGTATAAGCATTGTCAATTTTGCTATGGTTCCAACTACATGTTGGTGAGCCTTAATTGTAGAATTGAGTGCTTGAATCACTGTTTTAGTCGTTTTGACCATAGAAGAGTGTTCTTAGACCATAGGATGACATTTTTGGAATGTCTTGTTGCAGTTTTTAGGGACTTTTTTATGATGAATTGTGATTTTGGTACCTTGTTGGATTGCGAACAGACTTGCTAGGATAGTGCCCCTAGGTGTCCTAGACCTTCTCCTAAAGTTTTGTTGCATTTCGAGTCCGTTTGAGTGCTGAAATGGCGTGATGATCTAGAGCTGTGAGAAAGGACATATGCAAATTTCCCTGATTATTTAGTGATTGATTTTCTTGTAGAGTTGTTATGTTAGCTTGTTAGGTTCACTTCTTGAGATTGACGCTCTCAAAGAGTCTCCGTGCCCCATCCGAGTCACTTCCCTGAGTATTGACATTATGTTAGTACCAAAAAGCTATGCTACAGACGTCCATACGGTGACTCGCTAACAATGTCAGATGACATGTGTTGGTAAAATGGCTAGATAGATTTGAAGAAGGTTCTACATGGGAGGATGTCTCTGCAATTAAGAAATGTTTTCCTACGTTCTTTTTTGAGGAAAAACATGATTTTCCAAGGGGGGGGCTATGTAATGACACGGGTCCTACGGGAAAGGCCCTCGGCACGGCCAGATAGTGTGTATGCTAGGGGGAGGCTATAAGATAGCATGGTTGGGTGGAGACCAGCACACGAAATTACTCTTGTCCTTTCAAAGGTAGGTGGCCTTTTACATCCTTTAGAGATTCCACAAGGTAAGTGGGAGAGTATCTCTATGGAATTTGTAGTAGGACTACCTAATACAAATCCTGGCCATGATGCCATATGGGTAATTGTAGATTGTCTAACAAAGACGTGTTGATTCATTCCCACTAAGACTATGGTTAAGACACCAAAATTACGACGGCTATTTATAAAGCATATATATATAGACTCTATGGTCTTCCAGCTAGTATCATTAGTGACAAAGATTGAAAGTTCGATAATCACTTTTGGAGAGCTGTGTTCCAAAAGCTGGAAACTACACTTAATCTCAGTACATGTGATCATCCACAAACAAATGGTCAAACCAAAAAGGTTAATCAAGTGCTAGAGGATATGCTAAGAGCATATGTTAGCAAGAAGCAAACCAATTGGGAAGACTACTTACCTATATTGGAATTTTCTTACAGTAGTTCAAAGTACACGGTTTAATCCATTTATGCTTTTATATGATTTTCAACTTAGATCACCCGTTATGGTGGGGTTGGCTATGGAGAAGATACAAAAAGTGAAGAATTTTCTCCAAGACCATTTTGATATGCTTGGAGTTGCTCGATAGAATGTTAAGCAAGCTCAAAATTGATATAAGAAGTGCGTAGATGAGTATCGTCTTGCTACTTTGCAAGGAGAAAAGTTTTTTGTCAAGGTTCCAGAGCATTCAAAAAGTCTAAATAATGGAAAAGTTGCTAAAATTTCACCATGATATTGTGGACCGTATGTTCTCAAACATATAGGTCAAGTGGCATATAAGTTAGCTCTTCCCGAGCACTCACGAGTTCATCCTGTTTTCCATGTTAGCCGTTTATGAAAACAACTAGGACAGAATGATAATGTCATTGACACGAGTGTGCTAGTTGACCTTATAGAACCACCAAGCATCCCTCATGAACTCGAAAAGATTTTGGATTCTTATGAGATTCGCACCAGACATCATGTCAGACGACAGGTATTGGTAAAATGTCTAGATAGACCTGAAGAAGGTTCTACATGGGAGAATGTCTCCGCACTTAAGAAACGTTTTCCTTACGTTCTTTTTTGAAGACGAAAACAATCCTCCAAGGAGCGGGGGTAATTTAAGGACACATGTCCTATGGGAAAGGACACCGACACGGCTGGACAATGTGTATGCTAGGGGGAGGCTATAAGATAGCATGGTTAGGTGGAGACTAGCACACAACATTAGTCTCCTCCTTTCACTAATAGTATTTTGTGGAGTGACTTTATGAACATATGTGCATTGAATTGGAATTTTTCTTAATTGAATTGAAAACATGTGCTCTTTCATGTGTGTAAGAGCAATGTAGTGAAAGATGAAATGTTTGTAGAATTTTGTCTGATGAATGCTTTGAACTTAGTGCAGAGATCAACGAGATCTAGATGTGATGGCAAAGTGAATGTGAAGTGAATGAGTGCATTAAGATGTCTATCTAGATGAGATGATTGGATATTGTTGTGAGTGCATCAAGAGTTCTAGAAGGATGAGATGGCTCCATAGTAATCAAGGTGCATCAAAAGTTCTAGAGGAAATGAGATGGCTAGATTGAATGATTGAAACACAAGTGTTCAGTGTGAACTAAGTGTGTGATTTTGTGACTTGCATGCTATGTGGATGTACTATCTTGTGGGGATGCTCATGGTGGGGATGGTTTTCTTGAAATGTGAAAAGGAAGGATATGAATCTGATAGTAACAAGATTTAGTAGATAAAGGCATTTGTGAAAAGATTAGCATGGTTTGGATGTGATTAGTAAATTGTTACAATGATCACGATTTGTATCTGATACCCTCGACATAAATGTGATTGATTAGTGAGACTGATGTTTTTGTAGAATGTTGAATTGGTAGAGTCTGGTGCATGAATACATAGAGTTAGTGTCTAATGAAGAGAGTTTTTGTTCTTTGACTTATTTATAGGCGTAATCGAGGGAAATTACAATTATTTCAAGAAGGGGGAATGTCACAAAGTGATGACATGGCATGTCCAATTGGAAGAGTAACGACCGAGTGGGCAAGAGGAACTGAACCCAGAAGATGCCTATCGACTTAAAAGCATCGGTCGTGGGGCCTAAAACCATAAAAAACCAAATCTTGAACTCTAAGGAGGATTTCCATAAGACGAGCTGACATGCTAACATGGTAGACATACAGAGATGATGACAGGGCAATGCGTACATATTTCCTCAAATTACGTTGGCAGATATTGCAAATTTCAGTGCTAGCTTTTGGGATTTAGTGGTTTTGGGAATCTACTTTTGGCCAACCCTTGTACTCTTTACAAGATCCCTTGGGGCCTCACTTTGCAAAGAATCTTGATACAGAGTCTAAGAACAGAGGACCCTTGGCAGTTGTACTGTTGCGACTTGTATTAATAGAGAAATATCAAAAGGGGCACCAGTCTTTGGGGCCAATAAACTCCACTGTGCTGTGTCGACTCTCTTTCTCTCTCTTTTCAAGTTCAATGATTTTGCAATTTATATTCATGTGTTGCTATTGATTTCTCACTTGGAGTGTCCAAGGCTGTAACAAGGACATCCAGTTTGATCCACATACCGAAAGCTCCGATCCTCATGTCAATCTCATGATTGGGAGAAAAAGCATTCCATTCAAACACCTATAGTTCCAAATAGTATGAATCTAGAATGGAACTTGGTTTTGTAAATTAGCAAACATGTTTTGCATGGACTCGTCTTCAAGATCACAATCCAAGTTCAAGCGCTTGCAAAGAAAGATGATTGCTTGGGTGCGGTTTAGGTTGATCTTGAAGAAATCCCTGTAAGGATGGGGACAGAAGCTAATGAAGCTTTATTTGAGCCATGAATTTTCAACATAGAGCATTTGGTGCACCATTTTTATAAGGTTTGAGGCTCATCGAAGCTTTACTATATTCAGAGTGAGAGTCCCATTCTCTCTCCAATGTACTTTAAAGGGAGTGTATGTATGTGTGTGCGCACACGCTTGTGCAAAATGATTTGGTTGACCTGTATGTCAAATGTGGTGTAGTATTGAAAGCATAGAAAGTTCTTAATCACATATGTTGGAAAAATCCAAAATCAACACAAGAGCATCGAGCCCAACCATTTAAGCCACTCCATCAACCACATAATACACCATAGCATGAACTTGGGACTTGAAAATGGCCCAACCATTTAAGCCACTCCATCAACCACATAATACACCATGGCATGAACTTGGGACTTGAAAATGGCAGGAGGAGCCCTTATTTGTAATTACATGTAGTGTATTGACCCAAGGTCCCATCTTTACAAGGGTGATGGGGCCACCGAGTCAATGTACATCACCTTGGAGCACCCGAACCACCAATTGACACCCTTTTGGGGATCAACAATGTGCATGTAAGTTGCATACAAGGCCGTTCAATGGGCTAGGGGAATAATTTAAGACTCTAAGGAATCGTCTTGGCCTTGGAAAGACAAAAATGCCACCCCGGTGAGACTCCAAGGTTCGAACTCACCACATCAAGATCATTGATTAAATGCCTTACCATTAAGCTATTTGTTGCGAGTTAAGAGGGAATACGTAAATGAAACATATAAAGGATATGTCAGATTTTGACATTTTTGTTGATCACAAAGGAATTACATTTGGATCACAATTGTATCACACCCCATGCTTAGCTCACATGGCAGGGGTTTTTAAGGAGCTCGAGCATTTGGGCCATTGCAGTCTGCGACATATGTGTGAGCGGGGATCCTAGGCAGAGCGACGACTCTATTTGTACTAAACTGGATCTTGTAATGTGTTGGGAAAAAGGAATGCGGGCCTGAGGGGAAACATTTTTGAGAGACAGGGAGGATCCGAATGCCCTATCTGCTACTTTTGTAGATCCATATCCTCCCCCCATTTTTGGTTATCAAGAGTGGTCGAACCTCTTGCCCCTCCCATGGGGGGACATATGGCAAATTTTGTCTTCTTTGCCTTTGGGTTGGTGCGGTGTGGAATGGATGTTGCAGCTCGTCTTTGTGTTGGTGGCATTGGCCACTTGTTGTGGATGGGGTGAGGCTCCCCTTGATAGCCCATGGTGATTCCCTCTTCTCGATGGTACTTGAATCTCCACAAAAGCCTGCAACTCCTCTCTCCTTTTGGATCTAGATTGTGGAGTTTGCCCTTTGCAGATGTGGAGATTGAATGATTCCCCCTTACAATGGCTTTATGTTGGTATGAGGTTCCTCTATTTTCTTGATGACATCTTAAAATGCATTGAGTGCAAGATATATTTGACAAGAGCATGACCATGAAGCTTTGGTTTGTCTTTTGCAAATATGCAGTTGTAGTCACCTATGCTTGTCTTGATGACAACTATTGGAGTGCACTAATTTCCTCCATGATCATCACAAACAAGTACCACATTTTCTCCACCAAATTATCAATGCATTTGTCTCCGCCATGAGTGTCTCTTGGAGAATCATGAGAGACAGGGATAATCCCCAGATCATTTCCATGGCTAAATATGGTCATTTTGTCTCTCGAAAGCAAGCATTTTGTCACTTTCTTTGTGTTTCAAAGCACTCTTAAAATTCTCTCCGACGGTTGGGAGTTAGAAGACACGACAGTAATCCTTTTGACAAGCCCAGCGCATTCATGTGAATAGATTTTGATTTTGACCACCTCCAACAATTAAGGTTTTTGTAGAAATTTTATGTATGTGTTAAACTGACACTTATTGATATTCTCATTGTTTGTTTACATATAATAGGTAACAAGATTGAGGAAGATGGATTTACTAGCATTTGGAAGCATGTGGTGATGGATATCCTCTAACATGGATGAGTAAAGAAGTTCTATTTGATACTTTTGGGTATGTTGCTTGAATTTGTCTAAACTTGTTTGATTGATATTGATTGAACTTGTTGCAATCTATCTAAAGTTGTTTAACTTCATTTGAACTTGTTTTGACTCGATTTACATTGAATGATCTGCATTGAGCAGTCTAGACTCGAAAGCCGTTCAATATTGATTGAACTTGTTTGGACTTATATAAATTGAGCATACGTGCATCGAGCAGTTTAGACTTGAAAATTGTACATGTGTATGGTGGAAAGTTAACTTAGTCCTACCCAACGTTATGGGACTTGCCTTCATCTTTCTTGTTTCTTGGACTCTCTCTTGCAACAAGTCTTGCATTCACTGGCTTTTATGGACTATGCCAAAAAAGGAATGGCCAAGGTAGCTATGGTCTATTCTCAATGGAAAGAACATTTGAGTATGCTCAATGCATGGAGTGATTGCAGTTGAAGGGGAGCTCTTGTGTCGTATCTAATAAAAAAACCACACAACTTCCCCGGCTAGCCCTTGTTGGGTGATCCTCGTCTTGCAAGAAACCTTACTATACATACACACCAAAGCTTCCTCACCACAACCATGCTCAACATATCTTGCAACAAACACGCTCTAGGAGACCACATTTTGCAGTAAAATCCCATCAATATCTTTTAGTGCTTTTGTAAGCACCATTTTGCATGCTTATCAACCAATGTATAGCCAATCACCTTCAAGGTGCAAGCATAGGAGATTGCATTTAGAGAGAGGCCTTCCCTCTGCAGACGTTGAAAACAACGTGCAAGTTCCTTGCCGTAGCCAAGTTATGCATATTCTGCAATCAACCTGTTTGAAGAGGAGCTTCCCGCAATGGATGATTTGTTGATCACTGGATTAAATGAGAGACATATTGCTAAATTTAAGGCCGATTTAAATGCAAGTTTCAAGATGAAATATTTGGGACTGTTGCATCATTATTTGGGCATACGATTCAAGTAGTGTGATGGTGGCATTGCATTGTGTCAAACAAGTTACATAGAGACATTTCTATGTAAGTTTGAACTTGAGGATTGCAAACATATTTCCACTCCCATGGAAACAAGTTTGAAATTGAATCTTCATGATGCTGGTGATCATGTCGATGTCACTCTTTACCAAATTGTTGTTCGATGCCTCATTTATGTATGCAACATGAGGCCGAACATTCATTGCATATTTCTATTTTGTTCTAGAATAGATTGAAATTTAGAAAACATTATTGTGTAAATCATTTTAAGAAATGAAAAAACGTGTTTCACTTTGAAATCGATTCAATGGAGGTCCA
Source organism: Adiantum capillus-veneris (assembly GCF_014529385.1). Taxonomy (NCBI): domain Eukaryota; kingdom Viridiplantae; phylum Streptophyta; class Polypodiopsida; order Polypodiales; family Pteridaceae; genus Adiantum; species Adiantum capillus-veneris. Next base: position 67,732,637 of record NC_140945.1, read on the forward strand.
ACGTCAAATGTCAGGATATCCCCTCTTCTTTGGAGAGCCTGGCGAGGATGCCGAGCTATTTCTATAAAATTTCAAAATGGCTTGCCACATAAAAAGAGTGATAGGAGATGATGAGTGCTTAGAAACGTTTGAGGTAGTTTTGAGGAAGGATGCTAGCACCTGGTTTGACTCTCTATCTCAGGACGTTAAGGGAAGCTATAAGGAAGTCATTGAACATTTCAAGTGATACTTCTTTGACCCCAAAAAACTCAAAATCTATGGCAAGATCTCATTTCTCACAAGCAAAAAGACTTAGATAACTACTACATGTACAAATAAGAGTTTCTACGTCTTTGGGCTGTATGGGTGAGAAATGTTGCTAACCTTGGTGATGGTGCAAAGCTCCTAAAGAAGGAAAGGTTCATAGCTGGTCTTTTCCCCACACTCAAGATAAAACTTGAGATGGTCACACTTGCTACCTTTGATGCAACTGAAATTAGGGTTGTTGAGAAGTATAGAAAACTCAAGTGCCTAAGAGGAGAGGTTCCAATAGAGGGTCCTATATCCAAGAGAAAATTTCAAGAATCAAAATCTAGAAAGATTCTTGAGGTAACAGCCGAGGTGGTTGAGAAGCTAAATGAATCCTTGAGAAACTTATCAATTCACCTTGCACAAGCTGCAGGTCCCAAGGGACAAACAAAGAAAGTTGAGAGCAACAGCCAAGATCTAAGCAACTTTTACAATGTTGGAATTACAGAGAGTCTGGACATGGGATGTATAATTTTCCATGGCCCCATGGGGATCCAGGGAGACCGAACTTGAATTACCAAGTGATGAATGCAGGTGAAGGAACTAGTCAACAACCAATGCTTTTGGAAAGACCAAATAGGGCAAGACCACCTCCACAAGGAGTGGAAGGAGTTCTACCTTTTTGAGATCCAAATGTGCATGTGGTAGAGGAGACAAATTCAAATGAGATTGATATGTAAGCAAATGGCATTAAGCGTGGCCGAGGAAAAGGTAAGGAGAAAGAAGGAGTCATGTCACGAAGTGACCATGGACAAGAAAAGAAGGCAAAAGAGACCAAGGAAGTCAAGAGGACTCGACGTTGTATCAACCTCCAAGACTTCTCTCTTGGACATGGTATGGCTCCATACAGAAGACATGAGAAGTAAGGGCCCTAATATCTCATGGCCTCAATTTCTTGCATTATGTCCACAAGTTATAAAAGATATAATGAAGGTAGTTAGCACTAGGAGAAAGGTAAAAGAGAGTGTGCCTCTTGTAAAAATTGCACAAGCTGAAATGAATGAGGATATTACACCTGTGTTAGATTGTTACATCAAAGGAACATTGGTTAGGAAAGGTATAGTGGATGGGGGTGGCAAAATTTGCAGTATGATAGAGAGACTCATGCAGAGACTAGGCATGCACATCCTTGAGACACCTGAAATCAAAGTAAAATGAAAAACAATAGCAAGGCTAGGTGCGTAGGCATTTGTAAAAATGTTTTTGTGGAGGCCTTTGGCATTAAGAAGGCAGTGGATTTTTATGGTATGTCAACCAAGGGAAGTGGTTACGCATTCATCCTTCGAAGACCATGGCTAATGAAAATGAAAGCTTTGCAGGATTGAAAGAGTGAAGGATTGAAAGAGTGAAAAAGTAATTTTTAGGAATGACAATCATAAGAAGGTTGTCTTTGACATGAAGGAGCAACGCCGAGAGAAGCTCCATGAAGAATCATCTCAAAGTGAGATGGAAGAAGACTGGACCAATAGCACTTCCGAAGAAGAAAGTAGAATCAACCTTACTGAAGAGGAGTCTTCCATCAAAGTCATGGGGGTAAGTTTAAGCCAACATCTTGCCCAGGTTTGGAAGAGGTAGGTCCTCCACAGAGCCAAGGTGTGCAAGATGAAGGAATGTTAGAACGTATGTTGTCTACAACACTTACATAGGACGAAAAGAGCAGTTCAAATGTGTGCTAAGGAAGTTTCCTAGTCTTTTTGCTAAAGACTACACAGATGTGCGTAGAGTAGATGCTGTTCAACACAAGATTGAGTTAAAGCCAGAGGCCACACCTAAGGCTCAAAAGCTACGAAGGCTAGGAGTCATCAAGGAGCAGGCTTTATAAAGCTTTTAACAACAGGTTTCATTTATCTAGTGGAGAATTTAGAGTGGGTCTCTCCTGCTATTGTCACTCCCAAGACGAACGGCAAGTGGAGGGTGTCTGTGGACTAACATCCATTAAATGAGGCAAAAAAAAGAGATCACTTTCCCTCCCATTTCAGGATGAGATACTAAATGAGGTAGCTGGTCACCAGAAGTACACTATGTGTGATGGCTACTCAGGATACTTTCAAATAGGTATCACATTGGAGGATCAGTTGAAAACAACCTTCATCACTCCTTGGGGTTGTTATTCTTTTAGAGTCATGCCATTTGGTCTGACAAAATCTCCTGCAACTTTCCAATGTTTCATGAACATGGTGTTTCAAGCATTCTTTGGAAAGTCAATTAGGGTTTTTATTGATGATTTTTTCATTTAAAGCTCAAAATCATTGCACCTAAAAAAGGTAGAAGAAGGTTTAAAAAAACTTTACGACATGGGAGGTCAGCTCAATCCCGACAAATGTCACATAGGTGAGGATGAAGTGATCTTTCTGGTCACAAGGTTTCCTATAAAGGAATTGAGGTGGATCCTTCAAAGGCAAAGGCTCTTATCGAGCTTCCATCACCCAAGAATCTCAAAGAGGTCATCTCATTCATTTAAAAGGTAAAGTATATGTCACACTTCATTCACTTAGCTTCAAAGTTGCCTCATCCTTTGCAAAAGTTAACACAACAAGTAGAATTTGCATAGTCTGATGAGCTTGAGGAGTACTTTTGTAACATTAAATTCATTTTTTCATAGCTACCAACACTCATGCCTCCTTGTTGGGAGTACACATTCTTTGTTAGCTCTAGTGTTGGGAAAGAAACAATTGGTGCAGTTTTGTTACGACAAGATCCCCACAGTACCAGGATGCGATCCATCTACTTTGCTATTAGGTTCATGAATGTTTTGGAGAGAGGCTACATGGAGGCAAAACTCATGATGCTTTCTCTCATGTTTTCGGAGGAAGTAGGATCTCATAACAAAAAAATTGTTCCCTTGAATGTCATCTCAAAGAAATCTTAGTACTAGGATCTCAAAGTGGATTACGGAGTTGCAAGAGTTCCAATATTCTTTCAAGGTAGAAAATAATGTGCGTGCACAATTTGTAAAGATTATCACTTATAGCATACATGAGAAGAAGATTAAGGTGCCTCAAGTAAAGACCCTACCATTGCCACCACCTAAAAGTATTCCTAATGATTTTATCTTGTTCTTTGATGGAGCTTTTTGACGAGCCAGAGGAAAAGCAGGGGGAGGACTAGTGTTGCTCAACCCAAGTGGAGAGGTGGTCATGTAAGAGAAGTTCAATCTACCAAGTTCAACTAGCAACAATGAAGAAGATTATGACACATTACTTGGTTTAAATATGTGCATTGGCCAAGGTATACAATGTCTCATGGTAAAGGGGGATGCACTGCTCATTGTGAAGTTGATTTTAGGCATTTGGGCATGCAAGAATGAAAGCTTAAGGACAAAATTTCATGCCATTTTGTAGGTTGTTTAATCAATTTTAAGAAGTGAAACTATTTCATTATTCTAGGAAACAAAATGAAGATACAAATTTACTTGCACAACAAGTAGTTACATGTGTTGAGAAAGAAGTACATGTCATCATGGTGGCAGCAACAGCTGTCAAGCAAAACCGAGATACCAGGTATTGGAGTCATTGGCTTCCATTATTGGCTACATTTTGGAGGGCGAGTTTCCACAAGATTTCACAAAAGCTCAAAAGAGGAGACTCATGAAGAAGAAAAGTGTCTATCTCTTCGTAGAAAGCTCCCTCTATCAAAGAGGTAAGGATCAAGAGTGCAAAAGAGTACCAACTATCGAGGAAATTCGAGCCATTCTAAAAGGTTTGCATGAGGAAGCATGTGGTGATCATTTTGCCCAAGAGTTAACTATAAAGAAGATTTTTCTTGAGGGGTATGTTTGGCCAAGCCTGCATATGGATGTCCAATATTGGTGTAAAAAGCTGTCACAATTGTTAGATAAATGGAAATAGAAGATTGGTCCACGGTCCAAGGCATTTCATGCTTACAAATGGACCCTTTGAAAAGTGGGGCATTGATGCTATGGGTCCTCTGCCTAGAACAAAAAATGGTAAACTCTACATTCTAGTGGCTGTAGATTACATGACTAGGTGGGTAGAGGCTCAAAGTGTGGCAAGGGTAAATGAGAAAACAATGAGCAGGTTTGTCTACGCTAATATTTGTTGCACATTTGGTACACCTTTGGAGATTGTTTTTGATAATGGTCCAGGGTTCAGGAAGGTTTACTCATGGAAGTTTGTGAAGAGCTTCACATTATACATTGTCATAGCACACCCTACTACTCACATTCAAATGGTTTGGTGAAGAAGGCTAATGGTGTCATTGAAGGCATCATTAGGAAGATGGTGCAAAACAAGACAAAGTTGTGGGATGACTTCTTGGATGGTGCCTTGTGGGCGTATCGAACCACATATAGGGAAGCCACATAATTCACACAATTTCACTTGGTTTATGGTCAAGAGTCTTTGCAACCTATCGAGCTCAACATCTCAACAATATGGATTCATAGCAAAGGGGCACAAGATGGCCAAGAAGCATGGATGGATCTACTTCTTACATTAGTGAAACTTGAGTGGAAGAGAGAAGCAACTTATGAGTGCTACAAGAGGAAAGCTACAAAAGCAAAGGAGAAGCTTGATAAGAAGGTCAAGGAAAAGGGTATTAAGGAAGGTGGGATGGTGTTAAGGTATGCCAATTGGCTTGACAATAAGTTTGATGCCAAATTCAACAACAGATGGCAAGGTCCGTATGTGGTCAAAAAATCATTTAATTCAAGTTACTATTAGCTCATGGATTTAGATGGAAAGGAGCATCCTAAGCAGGTAAATGGGTATCGAATAAAGCCTTATTTGAGTCCCTTTCTACCAAAGGATCTACCAAAGGTCTGTCAAAAGGCAACTATCTCATGTAAGTTTTGTTGTATGAAGTATGCGTATAACCCGAGCCAAAATGCCATGGGACCAAATGATGAAAATCTTGTGAAGGACTCAAAAGCATTTTCTTTGGAAAAGATGATTTATGATGGTACGTAAATATACCATCATCCTGGGGAGGGCTAATGATAGCCGTTTTTTGGCTATTCCAAATTGCCATATTGAGCTACCTCACCCTATCAAATCACTCAAATACTCTGGTTATCCTCACCCTTTCATTGTGAATCACTTAAACACCATGGTTATCCTCACTCTTTCGCTGTACATAGGCGTGTGTGAGTTAGGAGACTTTCCCTATATCCCCTTAAAAACCCTCAATTAGCTAGTCATTGGGCTAGTTGAGCCAAAAAAGTAAATAAAATAGAAAAGAAAAGTATATTATGGCCTCTTTGTGTGTAAATATTTCATTGTATATAAAGCCTAAATATATGGATTTTTAATCATTATTTTAGTATTTTATTTAAATATTTATACCTAGGTGTGTGTTTTATTAGAACTATATATGCCTTCTTTTATCCTCTTTCACCATAAGCATATTTTTTTGCCAATGTGTACATCCTCTAACCTCATATGTTTCTTTTTACAAATCACCCCCACATTTTCACCCTCACCCTTGTGAAAAAAAAACCAGCTTCTACTCCCTTAGTCACTTTTATTATATAATTCTCATTTATTTTCATACTTTTTTCTCGTTCAACCCAAAATAATACAAAAGAAGGACCATATCATATGATTCCAATATCTTTTTCAATATCCATAATTGCTTCCATATATATTTTTATGTACTCGTTATTCTAACACCATGTGCTTATTGAGCTAAAATCCATGAATAGTCCATACACTAGTCCCACCATGTATATATTTCTTTATTCACCAATGATTCTCCTCCATGCATGTGTAAAGATAACTTGGATTCTTTGTATCATGATATGACTCATAGAGGGGCTCACTCTTGGATGCTTGTACAAATTTAACAAATGAGGGGGCCACTAGAAGACTCTTGCAGGCATAAAAAATAGGATTTTTGGTGAGATTTTTGGCACCCATCTCCACCCGTAATTTGAGGACATGAACAACAAACAAAACATAGCTCACAAGTTGAATAATCACCTCAATTTCTCTCATAATTTTTTGAGCTAGTAGGTTCTACCCATTTAAAAAAATAAAATGAGGAAGAATCTTTCAGGATCCTGAGATGAATTGGAAGAAATCATTGAGGTTCGAGGATGCCGACGCTCTCTTTTTCTTCGTAGCCTCGTCGAAAGCACGTCCATCGAGAGCTACCTCTTTGCTCCAACTTGTAATCATCGCTTTTGTGGCTACGGTAATCCAAATTCAGTTTTGTTTCTTGCATTGTGCTCCTCTTACTCTGCTCTTTCATTCAAGTGTAAGCATTCAAGATTTGGTGAAGGTTTCAAACGCATCCGTTTAGGCCTTAAATCGCTGTTTTGAGTGTTTATATGCGTATTTTATGTTGTTTTGACCCTAGGAGAGGCTTTAGGGACCCAAAAACGACCCATTAGAATCATTTGTTTACTGTTTTTGCGTACTGTAGGACGAACGATCGCGATCCATGTACCTCCCCAGAATGCTGTGACAATGATAGGATATGTTCCTGATAGTCTCCTGTAGCTTCCCTTCAAGTTTCGTGCGATTCCGATATGATTTGCATGGTGAACGGGCGTGATGATTGTAGAGTTGTGTAGAAGGACATAGATAGATTACTTGGCTTTAGTGCGATTGATTTGATTGTAGAGTTAGTAGTTGCATCTCTTCGAGTTCACTTCATTAGGGTTGACATCCTAATGAGTTTCCATGCCTCATACGAGTCGCTTCCCCTGTATTGATAATTTTATGTTGATGCTTGAGAGCTATGCTATGGACGTCCGTCGCGGCCACCCACAAACATTGGCGCTGCTGGCGGGGAATGAATCTTAGGTGATGAGTGACCGAGTGCGTATTCAGAGTTGTCTTATTGTTCCAAAAGATAATTTCCATTCCATTTACATTTCAATGAAGCATCTAGACAGGGGTTTAGTGCTTAGTGGAGTCTAGGGTCGGTGGACTGGCTAGATCTACTCTTGAGAGATATAAGGAGTTGTGAGTGAGATTGCTTTAAGCATTTTTCTCTTTAAATTTCTTTGTATTGATTGAGTACTGATCCATCATCTGTTTTTTTATCCTGTTTGTTTTGTTTGATTCATTTTCTTATGTTCTTTCATTTTTGTACTTAGGAGTAGGATAAGTAAATCACATTCCAGTCAGATTTGGGACAAAAGATAGAGTCAAAAACACCAGAAAACCATAACTTTGGCAAAAAGGCCATAAGACTCTGAAATTTTGAAAATCTGACCAAACAGAGCTGAAATTGATTCAAATCACAAAGTGGTAGCACCAAACACTGGGAAATACTTGTCAGAGAGAGCCTGTAAAATTTCATCAGATTTGGCTCTAGTACTACGATCACGATCAGTGTACCTCAGTGTCATAATTGTATGTGCCTTCCTGATAAGATTCTAAACAAGTTTGTCTAAAGCAACCACACGCAAAAACATCAAAAATCAAGGAAATCAGGCCACTTGGGTAAAACTAGATTGACAGACCCCAAAATTGTAAAATCTTGACTTTTGGTGATCCAAATGCAAAAAGACTTGGGGGATAGCCTTAAAACATCAGTGTCTACAAGCATGCCCAATTTGGTCTAATTTGGGCTCAGAACTACGATCGCGATCGGTGTACGTAAGTGCCAGATTTTGACCAGATTTCATCTGTGGGATCCTCATGTATATACAAACATAAAAGTCTAAAGTACCTAGGGTCAAAAACCATGGTCAAAACCACTGAATACAGATCCAAGTCAAAAACTGCTAAACTGACATAGAAATTGACTTTCCGTAGTCCAAAACACATCAAAACTGGGAAGAAACCATGCAAAGGGATAGCTCGTGCATAGGACAAGCCTAGGTATCTCTTATATCCCAAATCAAACATCAAAATCAATCAAACCAGACAAAATTGGAAAATCAGGCACTTCAGACCAAGAAACTGTAAATTCTTGACTTTTTTGAGTCCAATTACAAAAGTGTCTGGCAGGTAGTCTTAAAATAGCCTAGTGAACAAGCTGGTGAAGTTTCATCCAATTTGGGCTCCAAACTATGATCGCGATCGGTGTACCTCAGTCCCAGATTTTGACCAGACTTTACCCACACATACACCTAGGTTATATAAGATACCAGGAGTTTTCAAAATTCAAAAAAGTGACCAAAATAGCCAAAAATATCAGACAGTCAAACAACCACTGCAGTAGACCAAGATCTGGTGAAAACTTGACTTTTTCTTGTCCAAATTCAAAAAGATTTGGGGAGTAGACTGTACACATCATTGTCTACCATATCCACAAGTTTCATCCAATTTGTGCTGCAAACTACGATCGCGATCGGTGTACCTCTACATAGTGAGGGTATTTGACTTCATAAGTTTGTAGACGTACTTGAGGACATCCTAAATCTCAAGTTTGAGTGAAAAATACCCTCTGGAAGCCAAGATACAAGCCAAAGTTCGTGTGTCCTGGTCCTGAGACTGTTGTGAGTGCTGTTTCAAGTGCAGTTCACTAAAAGTGCTCTAACTTCTGATAGGCAACTCCAAATTGAGTCAGGTATAGCTAGGAAGAAAGCTTGCGGGAAATAGCATACACCTAGATTTCCTAATTCCAAAATTTTAGGGTATCCAGAACCAATTTCCAGAGACCAAAAAAGTCACAAATTGCTGACTTTTTAGAGACTTGAACAGGGGCAAAAAGGGATTGTGTGCACTAAGCCAAGGTGTTCTTATCAAGGACCATCTTGAGAGTATTGAGTGAGGCTTAAATATGACAACTCATCCATCATTAGGGTTTCCCACTCAACTCAGAGCTATGCCACCTACACAAACATCCAGAAATACTGCAACACCTATAACAAGAGGGTTGAGACAAGACCATGAGGCTTATCAATCATATCAAGCCAAACCTCAAGGCATGGCTCATGGATATTTGTCAAGTGATCATGTAGCTCACTGGAAGCCAAACCAATCAACTAAAATGCGGGAGTTTGAAAGAGAAAAAGTGGAAATTGCTGGAGACTTAGAGGAGAAGCATCCTCTAATCAACAAACCTAACGTGAGGTTCATCAAAACCAATGAAGCACGAGAGTTCTAACGGATTACACTTATGATGGCCTTTATAGGTTACCTATTGGGGATCAAAACAACTTCTATAGATGTTTAAATTCCATCATTGAAGAGTTGACAGACTACAAGAACCTCTATGCCTTCACATACACAGATGACCAGGGAGTGCAAGTTCTAATGGTAGATAAGTATGGACGAGAGTACAAACTTATCAGCCCAATTGAGCTAGAAAGATATACATACATGGGTACTCCAATATCTGCTTACTACTTTCAACCAAGTGTAAGCGTACCAAGGTTTTTGGAGACTGATTTGCAAGAAGCCAACATTGAAACTATGGAATCAAATGGACCTCAAACATCCAAAATAGCTATTCACGAGAGTATAGCTCCTACCTCATTGAGTGGAACCAGGAGACCACCAACTAGACTTACAAATCCATCAACATTTCAAAAACATTTCTCAAAGGGGATTCCACCAGGATTTGCTCCAAGGCGAGAAGAAGCTGGAACGAGGGATGTCTTTGTGAGAGACCCCAACACACTAAGATGCATGTTTGAACAAGAACCAATGAGACCATATCAATTGGCCAAATGTGTCAAGAAGAAGTATGATGGATAAGGGATTCATACGTACATGCATCCTTGTTGAAACAAGTGCTAAGAGCCAGTGCTAAGAGCCGAACAAGTATTTTATTTTCATACACAGTATGAGGGATTTGGCTTAACCTTGGAAGGGATAGCATTGAATTGGTTCCAACCGTTGGACAAAAATGCCTTCTCAAATTTTGAACAACTGCTGCAAGAATTTGTTGTGGAGTTCTCTAAACGGGGAATCAAGCATAACACAGTGTTCCAAATCTATGCATTCAAGCAAAAAGAAGATGAGAGAGTGAAGGAAGCATCGCTACGCTTCAAACAATATATAGAGAGATGTCCGGAACGCGAGTTACCACAGGATGAAAGATTATCAATTCTCTTCATAGAAGGTTTGAAAAATGAAACTCTCAAGAAAGATTTGCACTTAAAAGGATGTACTTCCTTTGAACAAGTCACGAGAGAAGCGTTATACCTAGTTGACAATTGTAAAGCCTATGGCGAGGAAATTGGTGATACAAAGATCACAATGGATAATGATCCTTTAGCATCTAGTGAAACCAACACAAGGCAAGTGGTTATGTCTCAATTAATGACCAACCTAGACCTAAATGAGCTAGCAGCGCAAGTAACACAACGAATAAAATGGTGTGCCATTGAGAAAAAGTGGACCAATCATGAGATGAGTGAGTGCTACTATAATCAAACCTACACGAGGGGGATACTATTTGGACATCAAATAGAAAAAAAAAATGCCATTACCAAATCATCCATTATTTCAAAATAGGGTTGTATCAAGGGCTTCACAAACAGCTGAGGTATCACAACCTAGGCTAGGGCAAGAACCTATGAGAAAAATCTATTCATTGAATGAGGACACTCGGATGTTCATAGCCAATCAAGAGCGTAGACCAGAGACCATTCTGGCTAAGCAAGAACAACCATCAATTGTGCCACCAGTGACTCAACAAGATGGACCATGCTATAAGTGTGGAGGTAATCATTGGGCCAAGAATTGTTCTCGTGTAGAGATAATTGGATATTGTTTGGAGTGTGCCGTTACACACATTGTTCCAAATTGTCCAAAACACCCAAACAAACAGGGGAAAACAACAATGAATGTTGTGGGAGTGGTACCTCCTTCAAGTGGATCAGAGGCAGAACCCAAAATTCCTGTGAAGGTAGTGACTAGAGCCCAAGCAAAATAAAATGCTGAGGACCAAGCTAATGAGGAGAAAGATCAACAACCCAAACAAGGGAAACAACTAGTGTGTCAGTGAGGACTGGGAGAAAATCCTAGAAAGCCAAAAGAGACAGAATTAAAGCAAAAAAAATTACAAATGAAACTGCACTACAAACAGAATTACAAGAGACAAAGGAGCAGTTAAAATAAGAACGGGAAAACAAAACGGTGGTGAGCGATAAGAAACCAAGGAAGGCATCTTCCGGAGGATCTGTGTTGGTAGACAAAGTCCTAGAGCCATTAGATGCTGCACTGGAAGCATATGAGGCTAGATTGAAACCCAACCAAACCCTAGAGCAATGAGGGATGAAATATCCTCATGCTGAGATAGAGAGTGAGAGGTTGAAAATGTGTAAGGAATTGGTAAAAACTGCACAGGCAATGATGGAGCCTGAAGCACCAATTCCACCTCCATAAACAAAACCAAAAAGTGTTGGATTTGAAATGCCTAAGGCAAAGGTTTTTGAAACATTAACTCAAAGAAACATTAACTCAAAGAAACATTGAGCTAGAATCACAAAAGGATGTGCAAGCAAAGACTGCAACACAAGAAACCAAAAACCTAGAAATTCAACTAGATGATCAAGTAGTGGCCAACACCACTAATGATGCAAGGTCAAGATCACAATTTATGGCACCTATCTCAAAGATAGATGAGCCATGGCCAAATGAATTGTGGGAATCAATTAGAAGTGCAAAATATGGAAGTGCGACTTTCCAATCTGCACCCATAGCTAAGGTCAATACAGGGCATGAAGTCTATCGGGGAGACATTCAATCTCTAAATGGAGATGCAGGGACGGAAGTTTCAATTAAAAAGAAAACCAGAGTCCTTGAAGACCTTACCCTCATACATAGGAGAACATGAGGCTAACTCAGAGACTAGAGTGGTGCCATCTCAGAGGAAAGCCATATCCAAGATGATGGATACAAAGAGTATGCAAGAGTTGATGTCAGCTCCAATACAATGCACCATTACTCTATGTGAACTTCTTAAGATTAGACCACATGTATAGGATGAAGTAGGCAACAATTTGGGAAAGATGGGACTAAAGATACCTCTTCAAGATCTACCCTCAAATGAACAATCAAACAAAACTCAACAAGAAAGTGCAAACGCTAAACCTGTGCCAATAAACAAGGTGGGGGAATATTGCGAAGGAGAAGAAGGAAACACCACCTTACTTGTGGAACACAAAGGAGTTAAAACATTGTCTATACTTGCTAGTGGGGCTGGAGTAGCCATAGCCACAAAAGACATTTGGGAAAAATGGGGTAGACCAGCGCTTAGGAAAACTAGAATGAAGCTGCAACTTGCAGATGGATACATGGAAAAAACTCTGGGTATCTTAGAGAAAATTATTGTGACTTCTTGTGGAATTGAACATGAACATACATTTGTAATAGTAGATTTTGGAAAAGGGAACAATTTTGATATCATTTTAGGAAGACCTTTCATGCGTCAACTTAAGATGGTTCAAGATTGGGGCTATGACTATATCTACTTGAGACATAAAAAGATCACCATAAAAATAAGCATAAAAGACCATAGCTATAGAGATGTGAATAGAAATCCTTTAGAAGAAAGTGACTCTACTATAGTCAATGGGAAAGAGATACCTGCGTGGCTACAAACCAAACAAGAACTTTGGATGTGTGGTGCTTCGAAGTGTGGAAGCTTAGCGAAGGAGGATTGCATCCTAGAAAGATCAATGGACGATGAAGCTTAAATACCGTAACCCTTTCCAGAGCAATTATTTGAGCCATTTGTATGGACTCAAATATTGGAAACCTTGGATGTGTGTGTAAATGAGCTAACTCCAACCAAGTTTTGTAATGAAGAAGGCTACGACCTAGTTTCATTATTTATGTTGAAAGTGTTGAAGGAAGCTAATGAAGTTTGTGAGTGTGAAAGCAGAAAAAGTGAGACAGATAGCTACATCCCGGAACATGAGGCAAAATTGAAAACGAAGGAAGCAGAGCAACCACAAGAACATCAAGGAAGGGAGGAGTCTCATCAACAATAAAACTAGACTACAAATGGTCGTGTCAAGGGATGACACGAGCTAGGAAGGGGGGAGTGTCTAGAGGTGATAACAACATACAAGTGCCCACCTAACCAAGGCGCCTGTTGGGTCAGCCGGCCAAAGTTTTGATGTGGTCACATTATTTTTCCGATGTTTAATACATCAAACCCTATAAAAGCCTAATGTCAATCATCTATGTCAAGTCTAAGTCAAAGATGTAATTTTTCCAATGATGTATGTAAAGGTTCATGAGAAGTTGACCGCCGCCACTTTAGAAAGCCCTAGGTATATAATACACTAAGGTTAGTGGGAAAGGGGGATTATTTTTTGATGATAAGTGACTATTGCGTTACACACAGAGAGCTACCTCTTTGCTCCAACTTGTAATCATCGCTTTTGTGGCTACGGTAATCCAAATTCAGTTTTGTTTCTTGCATTGTGCTCCTCTTACTCTGCTCTTTCATTCAAGTGTAAGCATTCAAGATTTGGTGAAGGTTTCAAACGCATCCGTTTAGGCCTTAAATCGCTATTTTGAGTGTTTATATGCGTATTTTATGTTGTTTTGACCCTAGGAGAGGCTTTAGGGACCCAAAAACGACCCATTAGAATCATTCGTTTACTGTTTTTCCGTACTGTAGGACGAACGATCGCGATCCATGTACCTCCCCAGAATGTTGTGACAATGATAGGATATGTTCCTGATAGTCTCCTGTAGCTTCCCTTCAAGTTTCGTGCGATTCCGATATGATTTGCATGGTGAACGGGCGTGATGATTGTAGAGTTGTGTAGAAGGACATAGATAGATTACTTGGCTTTAGTGCGATTGATTTGATTGTAAAGTTAGTAGTTGCATCTCTTCGAGTTCACTTCATTAGGATTGACACCCTAGTGAGTTTCCATGCTTCATCCGAGTCGCTTCCCCTGTATCGATAATTTTATGTTGATGCTTGAGAGCTATGCTATGGACGTCCATCACGGTGACCCACATATACACACACACACACACTCATTACTTTCCATCCCTCACTTGAACCTGCACCTTTCATGGTTTCTCTCACCCTCCTCACCATTACTCTCCCCTCTCACACCCATAGCTCTCTTTTGAAGATCTAGTTACATCCACCATCTCCATATCTCTCTCTATTACTCTCATATTATAATTTTATTCTACCCTTTCAAGAATGCATTAAAAAAATAGCAACCTAACCATACTAATCTCTCCAAAATGGGGCTTTTTTATAAAAAAAACCCCTCATTCTCTTTGTGGTGATTCAACTATGGTGGCAGCATGAAAAGAAGAAGAAGAAGAACGACCGTCACTTTTGACAATCTATGCACGGGTGACTCCAAGATTCCTCAAGGGTTCACCATCTCAAGGGTACACCCATCTCATTCACCCCTCTTTTCTCATACTTCAAGTTATTCTACCCATTGTAATTATAGTACTAACTTTTTCTAGTGATTGCTAATGATAGCCGTTTTTCGGCTCTCCGTAATTGCCATAGTGAGTTAACCCACCCTACCAAAATCATCCAAACACTGTGGCTATCCTTACCACTTCACTGTATACAGGTGTGTTTGAGTTAGGGGACTTTTCCCATATCTTCTTAAAAACCCTCAATTAGCTAGTCACACTAGGCTAGTTGAGCCAAAAAAATAAAAAAATAAAAAATAAAAAATTATAAGTATATTATGGCCCATTTGTGTGTAAATATTTCATTGTATATAGGGCCTAAATAAAAGAATTTTTCATAATTATTTTGGTATTTATTTAAATATTTCTACCTATGGTATGTTATTTATGCTATGTACATTGACTCACCATTACCATATTTTTTCTTACCATTTTGCATACTCTTTATTCCATATGAAAATAATTTCATGCAAGCTTCTCTTATTTTTGGTGTAACTCCATCCCAACAAAATTCCAAAAAAACTAGTTCTATATGTTTTCACTATTGTGATTTTTTCCTTCCTACATCTATTCTCTATTACTCTCATACATTAGACCACCAAAAATATTAATCTTTTTATGGTAGACTTATAATGAGAGAGATTTATTTTGACCCATTTATACTTTTTCCACCTATATTATTTATATTTGACATGTACATATTTTTTTAGACCCCTCAATATTTGATTTTCTTAGTTGTACTATTCACTTATATCATGATCTCAACAATATCTTCAATTATAGACCTACCAAATAAGGTCAAGGGTATGTGGCATGCATGCATGCACTATGGGGAGCTCACTCTTGGAGGTATTCAAAAGAATCATCCAAAGAAGGACCTCACAAGGACTTTGTGTAGTGGAAAAAAACAGTCGGTTTTGCTGAATTTTTAAAAATCACATGCTCTCCGAATTTGAAAAGGTGATACAAAAAAAGTTGTAGCTCATGGGCTAAACATTTATCTCAAAGTTTTTCATATTTTTTTGAGCTACGAGCTGTGAGCTATGATTTTATTGGTGAACCCCAGTTTGCCCATGCTATGCAGCCACACTCCCTCTTCCACTTTATCATTTTCCTCTTTCACACACACTCCTCCCTCTCCTTCCCACTCCCAAACTTGCAACTCCCATGTCCTAATTCACCCTCTTCACCATTGCCACTTCTCTCACACCTCCATAGCCTGCATCCTCCATTTCTACACCCTAGGTGTCCCCCTTTCTCTCTACATATATGTCCATATTACCATACTCTCTTCAGCTTTGTAAAGAACTTCAAAAAATCAGCAAAAATCCAAGGTTAACCTCTGCAAATGAAGGCTTTATCATGAATTTTTCAAGGTTTGAAGATAGCATAGCTTCATCGACAAGCGCTACTTCGCCATGCTGACCGCTTCTTCTACCGGTGCTGTAAAGAGGTGAATGTCAACTTCTCCAAGCTTCAACCTTGCTTTACAAGCTTATCCCTTCTCTAACTTTTCTCATCATATATCTCACCATTTGGTGAATGATTTTGTAAATATTTTGTAGTGATAATTACTAACTACTAACCACTAACCTTATTGTAAAATGCACCCTCTACTAGAGTAGGCACTCCCAAATTATTCACTCAATCCCTCTCTCCTTTTATCCTCAATAATTCTCTTCCCTTAAGCCCACATCCATGTGACTCAAAGGACAAGAGAGACCCACCCTCATTTAAAAAAATAAAATATGCACAATCTCTTATTTCTTCAAATAAATGTGATTAGGTCTAATCCTAATTGGGGCTTCTAAAACCTATAAATAGAGCCCTTCTCTCCCTTGTAAATCATCACATGATCACACTACACCACACCATTCTCAACACATAACACACCATTCTTCAAACCTAGTTGTGTAGAGTGTGTGCATTGTGAGTGCTCTATTCCATCACTACACATAGGTGCATGGAGAAGCTTGAAGTTAGTTATGCCATCTAGAGGAGTGGAGTGATACCATACTCTGCATCACACTTGTAGCCTACTCTTGTCCATAAATAAGATTCATAGTTTTGGGTGCAATTGTATGCTGCAACTACGACTCTTCTCTCCAAATTGACTTGATAAGTTGACTCATCAGGTGATTGAAGGTATATTGGCCTTGAAGTCTATTGTGCTATTTCATGCTTGATGGTTTGAGGGCTTGTTGAATTGTTTGCCTAAAAAGTCAATTGTAAGAGGGTGCTCGGTGAGAGGGCTCCCGTGACCCTAAGAAAATTGTGTATTGGCAACAAGGTCAATTTTTGTGTTGTCTCTCTATTTCTCATCAAGCTTTGTGTGCATCTAGTCTTTAAGGCTAAGACTGAGTTGCTCAAGTTGATTTGTTCTCTTTACCTCTCTCTCGCGTGGTGAATGTTTGTGTTTGGTGTGTGTGGCTATCTTGCATTTCCCTCTCTTTGTGCGTTTGAGTACAAGGAGATTTCACATGCGTCCTAGTTCGCATCTACAACTAGGTGGTGCCCCTTTTCTTGTTTGGTTTCTGGCTGTGGGTTGTTGTTGTCTCTGATTGTGCTTGCCCCAGCCCCATTTGAGCAGCACGGGAGCCTCGAAGGGTGTTTAGAGGCCGCTCTTCTTGTTGCCCTCCCCGGACCGCCTCAAATTGGTGCCCCGCCTGAGGACGAGCGGTTGTATTAGCATACACAAGGTAAGTCTTCAAAAACTAGTTGTGTTTACATGAACAATCCACCTCCTCCTAATCCTGCTCATGCAATTCAATTTCATCAGTTTCATTGGGTGCAAGGGATTAGGATAAATGTTCGCATTGATAGAAAAATCTTTTTTCAACAACGTATTGTATTCCTCTTTGGTGCTGAAGCATTAAGAGATATTCTACAATCTCCAAATCCTATTATACTCCCATTTGTAGACTATAATGTCTCTTTTGATTTACATGTGTTTATCTTGTTTGAGCTAGGTTAATGAATCAAGAGGACTTGTATCGTACATTCATTCCTTTGGGTAGACAAGATATGCATGTAATAGTTGGCACAAAGTTACAATTTCAACGTGTTTTCCGTCGTATGTTTAAACCTAGGCAAGTAGCGGCTATCAATGCCTCAGTCAATCCGTTCATTTTGCCATTGATTCGCTACGATCTAAGCTTTGACGTTTACATTTTCATTCTACTTTGAAATTTGATTTTGCAAAACAAAAAATAAAAAATAAAAAGAAATTTTTGAGTGAAACCAGCAACATGGATACAACTAGGCAAATGAGTGGCTACCCCTTGTTCTTTGGAGAGCCTGGGGAGGATGCAAAATTATTCTTAGCAAATTTCAAAATGTCTTGCCGTATCAAGAGGATAGTAACTGATCAGGAACGTGTATAAATGTTTGAGGTAGTCCTTAGGAAAGATGCTAGCACTTGGTTTGACTCTTTGCCTGAGGAAGTTAAGGGTAATTACACAGAATTTTTGAATCGTTTCAAGAAATACTTCTTTGATCCCCAAAACACTCAAAAACTATGGCAAGACATTGTTTCTCATAAGCAAAAAGACTTAGATGACTACTACTTGTACAAGCAAGAGTTTCTACGTCTTTGGGCTCTATGGATACGAAATTTTGCTAACCCTGGTGATGGTGCAGAATTTCTAAAGAAGGAGAGGTTCATAGCCGGACTCTTTCCTGACCTTAAGGTAAAAGTTGAGGCGGGTATACCTGCTACCTTTGATGCAGCTGAAACTAGGGCTGCTGAGAAATATAGGAAACTCAAGTGCCTAAGGGGGGAGGTTCCAATAGAAGGTCTTAGACCCAAAGGTAAGTCACAAGCATCAACATCTAAGGAGCTTCCTGAGGTAACGGCGGAAGTGATTGAGAATTTAAATGAATCTTTAAGCAGCCTGTCAATTCACCTTGCACAAGCTGTAGGTCCAAAAGGACAAGCAAAGAAGTCTGAAGAGCGAGATCCACGACCTAGGAGAGTCTTGCAATGTTGGAATTGCGGTGAGTCTGGACATGGGATGTATAATTGTCCTTGGCCCCGTGGGGAGCCAGGGAGACCTAACTTGAATTACCCAGTGATGAATGCAGGTGAAGGAACTAGTCAGCAACCACGACTTCTACAAAGGACAAATGGAGCAAGACCACCTCCACAAGGAGTGGAAGGAGTTCCACCTTTGCCAGACCCAAATCAGTGCATGTGGTAGAGGTGACAAATTCAAGAGAGGTTTACATGGAAGCAAATGGCATTAAGCGTGGCCGAGGAAAAGGTAAGGAGAAAGAAGGGGTTACATCACAAAGTGACCATGGACGAGAAAAGAAGGCAAAGGAGACCAAGGAAGCTAAGAGGACTCAACGTCGTATCAACCTCCAAGACTTCTCTCTTGGACATGGTATGGCTCCATACAACCTATTGGAAGACATGAGAGGTAAGGGTCCTGATATCTCATGGCCTCAGTTTCTTGCATTATGTCCACAAGTTAGGAGGGATTTAACGAAGGCAGCTAGCACTAGGAGAAAGATAAAAGAGAGTGTTCCTGTTGTAAAAATTGCACATGCTAAAATGAATGAGGATATTACACCTGTGCTAGATTGTTACATAAAAGGAAGATTGGTTAGGAAAGGTCTAGTGGATGGGGGTGCACAAATTTGCATCATGACAGAGGGACTCATGCAAAGACTACGCATGCACATCCATGAGACACCTGAAATCAAAGTGAATATGGCAAACAATAGCAACGCTAGGTGTGTAGGCATTTATAAAACTGTTTTTGTAGAGGCCTTTGGCATTAAGAAGGCGGTGGATTTTTATGTTATGTCGACCAAGGGAAGTGGTTACCCATTTATCCTAGGAAGACCATGGCTAAGGAAAATGAGAGCTTTGCAGGATTGGGAGAGTGGAAAGCTAATTTGCAGGAATGAAAATCATAAGAAGGTTGTCTTTGACATGAAGGAGCAACGCCAAGAGGAGCTCCATGAAGAATCATCTCAAAGTGAGACGGAGGAAGGCTGGACCGATAGCACTTCAGAAGGAGAAAGTAGCGGCAACATTACTGAAGAGGAGTCTTCCATTGAAGTCATGGGGGTAAGGTTTAAGCCAAACAACCAAGAGACCTCTTGCCCAGGTTTGGAAGAGGTAGGTTCCCAAGAGAACCAAAAAGTGGAAGATGAAAGAATGCTAGAAGGTATGTTATCTACAACACTTACAAAGGATATAAGAGAGGAGCTCAAACGTGTGTTAAGGAAATTTCCTAGGCTTTTTTCTAAAGACTACACCGATGTGCATGGAGTAGATGTTGTTCAACACAAAATTGAGTTGAAGCCAGAGGCCACACCTAAGGCTCAGAAGCTACGAAGGCTAGGAGTCATCAAGGAGCAGGCTTTACTCAAGGAGGTAAGAAAGCTTCTAGCAGCAGGTTTCATTTATCCAGTGGAGAATTCAGAGTGGGTCTCTCCCGTTGTTGTCACTCCTAAGAAAAACGGCAAGTGGAGGATGTGTGTGGATTACCGTCCACTCAATGAGGCAACAAAAAGAGATCACTTTTCCCTCCCATTTCAAGATGAGATACTAAATGAGGTAGCTGGTCATGAGAAGTACACTGTGTGTGATGGCTACTCGGGTTACTTTCAAATAGGTATCGCATTGGAAGATCAGTTGAAAACAACCTTCATCACTCCTTGGGGTTGTTATGCTTTTAGAGTCATGCCATTTGGACTGACAAATGCTCCTGCAAATTTCCAACGCTTCATGAACATGGTGTTTCAAGCATTCTTTGGAAAGTCCATTAGGGGTTTTATTGATGATTTTTTCATTTATAGCTCAAAATCATTGCATCTACAAAGGGTAGAAGAAGGTTTAAAGAAACTCTATGACATGGGAGGTCAACTCAACCCCGACAAGTATCACATAGGTGAGGATGAAGTGATCTTGCTTGGTCACAAGGTTTCCTATAAGGGCATTGAGGTGGATCCTTCAAAGGCAAAGGCTCTTATTGAGCTCCCATCACCCAAGAATCTCAAAGAGGTCATCTCATTCATTCAAAAGGTGAAGTATATGTCACGCTTTATTCACTTAGCTTCGGAGTTGCTTCATCCTTTGCAAAAGTTGACACAACAAGTAGAATTTGCATGGTCTTATGAGCTTGAAGAGTACTTTTGTAACATTAAAGTCATTTTGTCAGAGCTACCAACATTCATGCATCCTTGTTGGGGGTACACATTCTTTGTTAGCTCTAGTGTTGGGAAGGAAACAATTGGTGCAGTTTTACTACAACAAGATCCCCATAGTACCAGGATGCGACCCATCTACTTTGCTAGTAGGGTCATGAATGCTTTGGAGAGAGGCTACACGGAGGCAGAACTCATGATGCTTTCTCTCATGCTTGCGGTGAGAAAGTTTAGATCTTACTTTCTACCAAAACCTTTTGTAATTCTCACTGCAAAAAATTTGTTTCCTTGGGTGTCATCTCAAATGAATCTTAGTACTAGGATCTCAAAGTGGATTATGGAATTGCAAGAGTTCCAATACTCTTTCAAGGTAGAAGATAGTGTGCGTGCACAATTGGCAAGGATCCTTACTTATAGGGTACATGAGAAGGAGATTAAGGTGCCTGAAGTAAAGACCCTACCATTGCCACCAGCTAAAAGCATTCCTAATGCTTTTACCTTGTTCTTTGATGGAGCTTTTCGACAAGCCACAGGAAAAGTAGGGGGAGGGCTAGTGTTGCTCAACCCAAGTGGGGAGGTGGTCATGAAAGAGAAGGTCAATCTACCAGGTTCAACTAGCAACAATGAAGTAGAATACGACACACTACTTCATGGTTTAAAGATATGCATTGGCCAAGGTATACAACGTCTCATGGTAAAAGGGGATGCACTTCTCATGTGAAGCAAATTTTAGGCATTTGGGCATGCAAGAATGAAAGCCTAAGGACAAACGTTCATGCCATTCGTAGATTGTTTAATCAATTTGAAGAAGTGCAACTATATCATATTCCTACGAAATAGAATGAAGATGCCGATTTACTTGCACATCAAGTAGTTACATGTGTTGAGAAAGAAGTGCAGTTCATCATGGTGGCAGCAACTGTCAAGCAGCTGAGATACCAGGGATTGGAGTCATTGACTCCCATTATTAGCTACATTTTGGAGGGTGAGTTTCCACAAGACTTCACGAAGGCTCAGAAGAGGAGACTCATGAAGAAGGCAAGTGTGTATCTCTTCCTATAAGGATCCCTCTACCAAAGAGGGAAGGATCAAGTGTGCAGAAGAGTACCAACTATTGAGGAAATCCCAGCCATTCTAAAAGGTTTTCATGAGGAAGCGTGTGGTGGTCATTTTGCACAGGAACTCATTGCAAAAAAGATTTTGCTTGCCGGATATGTTTGGCCAAGCTTGCACATTGATGTTCAACATTGGTGTAAAAGTTGTCACAATTGTCAGATTAATGGAAACAAGCGTCTGTTACATGGTCCACGTCAGTTAGTCCTTGCAAACGGTCCATTTGAAAAATGGGGCATTGATGCTATGGGTCCATTTCCTAGGACTAAAAATGGGAAATTGTATATCTTGGTGGCCATAGACTACATGACGAGATGGGTAGAAGATCAAAGTGTGGCAAGAGTAAATGAGAGGACAGTTAGCAAGTTTGTGTACACTCACATTTGTTGCAGATTTGGCACACCTTTGGAGATTGTTTCTGATAATGGTCCAGGGTTTAGAAAGGGCTTGCTCACAGAAGTCTGTGAAGAACTTCACATTCTACATCGTCATAGTACACCCTACTATCCCCAATCAAATGGTTTGGTAGAAAAAGCTAATGGTGTCATTGCAGACATCATTAGAAAGATGGTGAAAAACAAGACAAAGTTGTGGGATGACTTCTTGGATGGTGCCTTCTGGGCGTATCGAACCACATATAGGGAAGCCACGGAGTTCACACCATTTCACTTGGTCTATGGTCAAGAGGCTTTACAACCAATTGAGCTCAACATTCCAACAATGCGACTTCATGGCAAAGCAGCACAAGATGATCAAGAAGCATGGATGGATCGACTTCTTACCTTAGCTGAGCTTGAGTGGAAAAGAGAAGCAGCATACAAGTGCTACAAGAGGAAAGCCACACAGACGAAGGAAAAGCTTGACAAGAAACTGAAGGACAAAGGCATCAATGAAGGAGATCTTGTCCTAAGGTATGACAATCGACTCGATAATCGTTTTGATGCCAAGTTTGAAACTAGATGGCAGGGGCCATACATAGTCAAGAAGGCTTTCAATTCAAGTTACTATCAACTTATGGACTTGAATGGGAAAGAGGACTCTAGGAAGGTAAACGGGTATCGCTTGAAGCCTTATTTGAGTTTCCTTCTACCAAAGGATCTACCAAAGATCTGTCAAAGGGCAGCTGTCTCATGTAAGTATTGTTACATGAATCATGAGTGTGACTCGAGCCAAAATGCCGAGGGGCCAAACAATAAAGATCTTGTCAAGGACTCTGAAGTACTCTCTTTGGAAAAGATTCTCTATGATGGTACATGAATATACCATCATCCTGGGGGAGGGCTAATGATAGCCGTTTTTCGGCTCTCTGTAATTGCCATAGTGAGTTAACCCACCCTACCAAAATCATCCAAACACTGTGGCTATCCCTACCATTTCACTCTATATAGGTGTGTGAGTTAGGGGACTTTTCCCATATCTTCTTAAAAACCCTCAATTAGCTAGTCATCACTGGGCTAGTTGAGCTAAACAAAAATAAAAAATAAAAAATTATAAGTATATTATGGCCCATTTGTGTGTAAATATTTCATTGTATATAGGGCCTAAATAAAAGGATTTTTCATAATTTTTTTGGTATTTATTTAAATATTTCTACCTATGGTGTGTTATTTATGCTATGTACATTGACTCACCATTATCATATTTTTTCTTACCATTTTGCATACTCTTTATTCCATATAAAAATAATTTCATGCAAGCTTCTCTTATTTTTGGTGTAACTCCATCTCAACAAAAATCCAAAAAAACTAGTTCTATATTTTTTCACTATTGTGATTTTTTCCTTCCTACATCTATTCTCTATTACTCTCATAAATTAGACCACCAAAAATATTCATCTTTTTATGGTAGACTTATAATGAGAGAGATTTATTTTGACCCCTTTATATTTTTTCCACCTATATTATTTATATTTGACATGTGCATATTTTTTTAGACCCCTCAATATTTGATTTTCTTAGTTGTACTATTCACTTATATCATGAACCGAAGCAAGTCCCGCAGTACCTGGGCCTTTGAACAGAGGTACTTGGTCGCTGTCACGCCCACCGAAATGGGTCTCTCAAGGGAAAAGTCATCGCCCTA
Organism: Adiantum capillus-veneris; assembly: GCF_014529385.1. Classification (NCBI taxonomy): domain Eukaryota; kingdom Viridiplantae; phylum Streptophyta; class Polypodiopsida; order Polypodiales; family Pteridaceae; genus Adiantum; species Adiantum capillus-veneris. The sequence goes on from NC_140945.1 coordinate 67,756,555, forward strand.
AGAGTGTAGATAATTCTGGCCTCCCGAGTCCAAAGGAAACTAGTGACAAAAGCGTCTGCCTTCGGTTTCTCGAGGCATATTCCTGGTCGTTCTTCTTGTCCACTTTTATGGTGGTTAAGGGGAGCGGCCGGGCTTGCCCCGCCCGACTCCGAAAACAAAACAAAACAAAAACTTATATCATGATCTCAACAATATCTTCAATTATAGACCTACCAAATAAGGTCAAGGGTATGTGGCATGCATGCATGCACTATGGGGGGCTCACTCTTGGAGATATTCAAAAGAATCATCCAAAGAAGGACCTCACAAGGACTTTGTGCAGTGGAAAAAAACAGTCGGTTTTGCTGAATTTTTAAAGATCACATGCTCTCCGAATTTGAAAAGGTGATACAAACAAAAGTTGTAGCTTATGGGCTGAACTTTTATCTCAAATTTTTTCATATTTTTTTGAGCTACGATCTGTGAGCTATGATTTTATTGGTGGACCCCAATTTGCCCATGCTATGCAGCCACACTCCCTCTTCCACTTTATCATTTTCCTCTTTCACACACACTCCTCCCTCTCCTTCCCACTCCCAAACCTGCAACTCCCATGTCCTAATTGTTGAGCTTATATGTGAAGCTACTCAATATATGGCTTCTCTATATATGGCACTCAGGTCCCCTCTATATATACATCATCTCATGTGTGTATTCTATACACTTTGGGGTTCTATTTCTGTGCTCTCTCTTTCTCTATCCACATGGTATCAGAGCAGTATGTTTTTGTTTTCTATTTTTCTCCTGATTGAAAACGATTCTGTAGAAAATACTTGCTAAACCCACCGGAATCAATGTGGTCTACAACTTTGCAGAAGGAAGTTTTTTTTAATTCTTCACCGATTTTGAGTTATCATTCGCGGACTGCGTACATGCCTGAAAAACAACTTCCACTTTTTGTTTTTGATTTTTCTGCTAATTGAAAACGATTTTGCAAAAACTACCTACTTAGCAGACCGGAATCGATGTGGTCTACAAGTTTGCAGAAGGAAGTTTTTTCATATTCTGCACCGATTTTGAGTTATCGTTCACGGACTGCGTACATACCCGAAAAGCAACTTTCGCTTTGTGTTTTTTATTTCTCTTCTAATTCGAAACGATTTTGCGGAAAACTACCCGCTTAAGAGACAAAATCGGTGTGGTCTACAACTTTGCAGAAGGAAGTTTTTTCAAATTCTGCATCGATTTTGAGTTATCGTTCGCGGATTGCTTACATACCTGAAAAGCAACTTTCGCTTTTTGTTTTTGATTTCTTTGCTAATTGAAAACGATTTTGCAGAAACTGCCTACGTTAGAGACCGAAATTGATGTGGTTTGCAACTTTGCAGAAGGATGTTTTTTCAAATTTTGCACCGATTTTGAGTTATCGTTCGCGGACTGCGTACATACTCGAAAAGCAACTTCCGATTTTTGTTTTTGAGTTTTCTCTTGATTGAAAACGATTTTGCAAAAACTACCTCTGTAAGGGACCGGAATCAATTTGGTCTAAAACTTTGCAGAAGGAATTTTTTTCAAATTCTGCACGGATTTTGAGTTATCGTTCGCGGACTGCGTACATGTTCGAAAAGCAAGTTTCGTTTTATGTTTTTTATTTTTTTGCTATAATTGAAAACGATTTTGCAGAAACTACCCGTGCAAGGGACCAAAATCGATGTGGTCTACAACTTTGCAGAAGGAACTAGCCGCTCTGCAGGCATCGAAATCGATGAGAAACTATTTGCTTAAGCCATCGTAATCGATGTGGTCTATAACTTTGCAGAAGAAAGTTTCTCTAAATTCTGCACCGATTTTGGGTTATCGTCTTGGACTGCGAATATGTTTGAAAAGCAAAATTTTACTTTTTGCTTTTGATTTTTTTCATAATTGAAAACTTCTCAATTATATTTTTTCTTCATCAATCATACATTTGTTACTGACGTAACTTTGCTGCAGAAGGCAGTTACATATCGTTCCGATTTAGTCGAGCAGTTGATGATCGTCCAAATTCTATCGAGCTACTGTTGGTACATGATCTTTTGTTATACGATATACTCGTTCATTGATTCTCGTATAATTATTCTTTTAGAGATATAGTTTCATCATTTTATTGATAATTTCTCGTTGATACCATAGTGATTTTGATGGTACCATAATGATGTTTTGTTAGTACTTTGGTCATGGTGATTTTTGTTAATACCATGATGATATTTCATTGATACCATGGTTATTCTCGGTGATGCCATGATGATGTTTCGTTGATACCATGGTTATTCTCGGTGATTTCATGATGATATTTCGTTAATTCCATGGTGATTTTTGTTGATACCATGATGCTGTTTCGTTGATACCATGGTTATTCTCGGTGATACCATGATGTTGTTTCGTTGATACCATGGTTATTCTCGGTGATGCCATGATGTTGTTTCGTTGATACAATGATTATTTTCGGTGATATCATGATGCTTTTCGTTGATACCATGATGATTTATTCATTTTTATTGATACAATGATGACCTTTTGTTAATACTTTGATGATATTCATTGATCACTACGTTGATAAATATTGTTTTATGTAGTATATACACATATCATTTGCATCACGTAATCACGCATCTTGTACTTTTACGTTCATACTCTATGTACCATATGTTTTCGTGCGTATATATGTCGTCAAAAGAGTGGCGTCGCGAACCATATCTTATGGCATTGTGAACGTAAATTATTTCACTAACGATGCTAATAATTTTCATGACTATGTTTTTTTGAGTCTATGATCTATGTAGGATTCATCAAAGAATTGATTTTATGAAGATAAACTTGGTGACAATAAAAGATTTATGAAGATATGTTTGGTGATGTCATATTGATGACAACATGAAGATATGTTTGGTGATACGATAGGGATGACAAGCTACATAGAAGATTCATGGAGACACTTCTGATTACGAGCTAATCGATAGCTTTTACACCTCTTTATTGAACCTTTGTATTCATTATTATATTTGATAGAATAGGAGTAATGTAACTCCTCATAAAACATTCATTGTAAAAGGAGTGATGTAGCTCCTCATAAAATATTCATTGTAAAAGGAGTGATGTAGCTCCTCATGAACATTTGTATATTCAATGATTTTTATAATATAACGGTGGGTGTATATAGAGCTGTGGGTTTTTCCCTTGATCCCCCAAGGGTTTTTTCATCCACAGTTAGGGGGTGTTGAGCTTATATGTGAAGCTACTCAATATATGGCTTCTCTATATATGGCACCCAGGTCCCCTCTATATATACATCATCTCATGTGTGTATTCTATACACTTTGGGGTTGCAAGGGACCTGCGGGCCATATATAGAGAAGCCATATATTGAGTAGCTTCACATATAAGCTCAACACTAATTCACCCTCTTCACCATTGCCACTTCTCTCACACCTCCATAGCCTTCATCCTCCATTTCTACACCCTAGGTGTCCCCCTTTCTCTCTACATATATGTCCATATTACCATACTCTCTTCAGCTTTGTAAAGAACTTCAAAAAATCAGCAAAAATCCAAGGTTAACCTCTGCAAATGAAGGCTTTATCATGAATTTTTCAAGGTTTGAAGATAGCATAGCTTCATCGACGCGCGCTACTTCGCCATGCTGACCGCTTCTTCTACCGGTGCTGTAAAGAGGTGAATGTCAACTTCTCCAAGCTTCAACCTTGCTTTACAAGCTTATCCCTTCTCTAACTTTTCTCATCATATATCTCACCATTTGGTGAATGATTTTGTAAATATTTTGTAGTGATAATTACTAACTACTAACCACTAAACTTATTGTAAAATGCACCCTCTACTAGAGTAGGCACTCCCAAATTATTCACTCAATCCCTCTCTCCTTTTATCCTCAATAATTCTCTTCCCTTAAGCCCACATCCATGTGACTCAAAGGACAAGAGAGACCCACCCTCATTTAAAAAAATAAAATATGCACAATCTCTTATTTCTTCAAATAAATGTGATTAGGTCTAATCCTAATTGGGGCTTCTAAAACCTATAAATAGAGCCCTTCTCTCCCTTGTAAATCATCACATGATCACACTACACCACACCATTCTCAACACATAACACACCATTCTTCAAGCCTAGTTGTGTAGAGTGTGTGCATTGTGAGTGCTCTATTCCATCACTACACATAGGTGCATGGAGAAGCTTGAAGTTAGTTATGCCATCTAAAGGAGTGGAGTGATACCATACTCTGCATCACACTTGTAGCCTACTCTTGTCTATAAATAAGATTCATAGTTTTGGGTGCAATTGTATGCTGCAACTACGACTCTTCTCTCCAAATTGACTTGATAAGTTGACTCATCAGGTGGTTGAAGGTATATTGGCCTTGAAGTCTATTGTGCTATTTCATGCTTGATGGTTTGAGGGCTTGTTGAATTGTTTGCCTAAAAATTCAATTATAGGAGGGTGCTCGGTGAGAGGGCTCCCGTGACCCGAAGACAATTTGTGTATTGGCAACAAGGTCAAGTTTTGTGTTGTCTCTCTATTTCTCATCAAGCTTTGTGTGCATCTAGTCTTTAAGGCTAAGACTGAGTTGCTCAAGTTGATTTGTTCTCTTTACCTCTCTCTCGCGTGGTGAATGTTTGTGTTTGTTGTTTGTGGCTATCTTGCATTCCCCTCTCTTTGTGCGTTTGAGTACAAGGAGATTTCACGTGCGTCCTAGTTCGCATCTACAACTAGGTGGTGCCCCTTTTCTTGTTTGGTTTCTGGATGTGGGTTGTTGTTGTCTCTGATTGTGCTTGCCCCAACCCCATTTGAGCACCTCGAGAGCCTCGAAGGGTGTTTAGAGGCCGCTCTTCTTGTTGCCCGTCCCGGACCGCCTCACTAACCCTAACTACTAACCCTTTCTTGTAAATTGCACCCACTTTACTCTACCTTGGAGTAGGAAAACTCACACAAAAAGCACTCACCTCTCTAGAGTATTCTCTATTTTACCTCAATAATTTTCTCCTCTTGAGCCCACATCCATGTGACTCAAGAGACAAGAGAGACCCACTCTCATGAGAATATATAGAAAATTTCATAAACATGGTTTTCTATGTAAATGTTGATCAGAAGATAATCCTAATAAGGGCTCTCCTCACCTATAAATAGAACCCTTTCCCCTTTGTAGATGGCATGATCTCTACACTATTGCTCACTACTTTGAGCATACCATTCTCCATCTTAGTTGTAGGGAGAGAGAGAGTGAGCTCTCTATACACCATTACTTGTGGTGTATATGAAAGCTTCTTGTGTTAGTTGTAGCATTGCAAGGGAGTGAGTGATTCATAACTTTCAATCAAAGTTGCACCTACTCTTGCACATTAATTGAATCAATAATTTGGGTGAAAATGCGGTTCAAAAATCTCTTGAATTTCTCCAATTCACGCTTGGCAACCTCATCTCGTTTGGTTAGGTGACGCGTTCTCATTTTGAGATTCTTTTGTAGTATCTGCTTGTATGTGACTCAAGAGATCTTGTGTTTGTTTAGTTGCTTGGGAAAACATTATAAGAGGGTTGTATGGTGAGAGCATTTCCATAACCCTAAGATAATGTGTAGATCGCAACATAATCAAACTTTATTGTCTCTTGACTCTCCTCCAAGCTTTTTATACACCCGCATCAATCATTAAAATTGAAGCTAAATTCTTGCAAAACATTCTCTCTCTATCTCTTTGTGTTTGGTGAGTGTATTTGTAGCATTAATATTAGTGATATTGAACCCTTCCTTCTCACTTTTATTGCTCAAGGATTCTCCTTTTTTGCGTCCTTCTTCGCTCTATAACTAGGTGGTGCCCCTTCACTTGTTTGGATGTGGGTTTGTTGTTGTTGCTGCTTGCTTGTGGTTACCCCAGTCCCAATTGAGCAACATAGGATCCTGGAGGGGTGTCTAGAGGTTGCCTCTCTTGTTGCCCGCCCCGGACCACCTGACCACTACTGCGAGTGGCCACCATCGCACTTAACAAACTTTGCATAGCTTGGTGCTTTTTCAAAATATTATTGGTCCAACCATGTGAAGAAAAAATTGCTTATGCCTCATTTTACATACAACGCAAGCCCATCCACTTCCACTTTATCTCGAACCTCCTCATGTAGGCAATCCATAAACTTGCTCAACGGCTTTAAAAGCAACTACCTTCATAACATGTCCCCAAAGAGCTTCAAACTCCCACTCGAAAGCTCAAAAATCTACATCTAAGTTTTGCTTGAAACCTCCAAGATTGCACTTCACTTCATCCAACCTTCGAAAGTCAACATTTTTTGTAGCAGCTACTTTTATAAACTGCCCCCAAAGAGCTTCAAACTCCCACTCAAATGCTCAATAATCTCTATTCAAGATTTTTTTAAAACCTCTAAGCTTGTTCTTTACTTCATCTAACCTTAGAAAATCATCATTTTCTGTAGCAACTACCTTTATAAGTTATCCCCAAATAGCTTCAAACTCCCACTCAAAAACTTGGAAATCTGCATCCAAGATTTTCTTCAAGCCTCCACGCTTGGACTTTACTTCAACTACACAAACTTGCTCTGAAGGCCACTTCCAAGGCCACCCAATTCAATTTTTCTTCATCACATAATCCATCGTACCACTTAAATGCTTTCTCATGAACTAGGACAAAAAAAACTTGAATCGTGCTTTCTTCTCTTGAAAAACTTCTCTCTAGTAGAAGCAAATTGTAATCCTAGAGCCAAGTTTTCGTGATTTAAACCCTAGTGAAAATAAAAAAACCCAACCACATCTTCCTTTATTAGCATCTTCTCTACAGAAAGTTGCCCATCTGACCTCACCAAAGCTATACTTTCATCTTCAATCAGATCAATCATTCTCCTTAGTGGGGACACCACAGAAAATGGAGAAGGGGAATGGGATCACATCCAAAAACACAACCTGATTGCATCTCTATGGCCCAAGGTACTCACAACACCCCACTCCTCGCAGAAACACCTTCAAAAATTCACATTTCCACTAGCAAAACATCACTTGCACACTTATCAATGGACACACACTCTACAAAATTATTAGATAGCACATATCCCAATTTGTCCCGATTCTAGCACTTCCATAACACAACACCTCTCTCTCTTTCTCTCTCATACACATAGACAATCCATGGGGTGTACACGCTGATAGCCATTTTTTGGCTATCTGGAATTTCCATAGTGAGCTACTTCACCCTATCAAAATCACTCAAAGACTGTGGCTATCCTCACACTTTCATTGTCCTGCTTCTAGCACTTCCACAACACAACACCTCCTTTCTCTCTCATACACATAGACACTCCAGGGGGTGTACACGCTGATAGCCATTTTTTGGCTATCCAGAATTTCCATAGTGAGCTATCTCACCCTATCAAAATCACTCAAAGAATGTGGCTATCCTCACACGTTCATTCTACATAGGTGTGTGTGAGCTAGGGGACTTTCCCTATATCTCCTTAAAACCCTCACCCAGCTAGTCATTGGGCTAGTTGAGCCAAAAACAAAAATTCAAAAAAATTAAAATATATTATGGCCCCTAGTCTTCTCTCTCTCTCTCTCTCTCTCTCTCTCTCTCTCTCTCTCTCTCTCTCTCTCTCTCTCTCTCTCACACACACACACACACACACACACACACACACACACACACACACACACACACACACACACACACACACACACACACACACACACACACACAAACACTGCACCAGAATCAGGATGTGCAAATTGCAGTCGTGAACAATGACAGAGCACCAAGTGTGAGTGCCATTTCCTTGATCTCTCGAAATGAGAGCAGAACCGGGAGAGGCCTTTCAGATATTGCGCTCTCTCTCTCTCTCTCTCTCTCTCTCTCTCTCTCTCTCTCTCTCTCTCTCTCTCTCTCTCTCTCTCTCTCTCAAGGGTGCTAGCACCCACTTACAAGAGCTCACCCACTTGTGCAATCGTGCATCACCACACCAAGCATATGGGATCCCTACACTCCTTGCCACTTGCAATCAATGCCTTTAAAGGTGATTAGAGGACAGCTCCTTGAAACCTCCCACATCCACCCATAGACCACGTATTTGCATAGTCTCCCTAAATTGCTTCACATGCAGCCACGCCCCCGCCATAACCCCTTTTTGTCCTGCCTTGAAAGCTCTTGCCTCCCGCCTACAAGCCAGTAACTTCAACCTTTCATGTGTCATCTCGAGATTGCATGTGTGTCTAGACGAGGTACTTCCATTGCCACAGGCGCCCTCCGATAGGTTGCTTAGCTCGCCATGGCTGCTTTTCTTCTTAACCATCTCCTGTCAACTTGACATCTATTGCAAAGCTTGCAGTAGTAGAGTGATGGACATTGTCAAGAGGTTTCCATGTAGGTGAGGATGAGGAGAGGGCAAATCAAAGGAGGGAAGACTTGCAGAAGAGAAATTCTCCCTCCCTCCCTCTCTCTCTCTCTCTCTCTCTCTCTCTCTCTCTCTCTCTCTCTCTCTCTCTCTCTCTGGGCGCTAGCGCCCGTGTGTGTGTGTGTGTGTGTGTGTGTGTGTGTGTGTGTGTGTGTGTGTAGAGAGAGAGAGAGAGAGAGAGAGAGGGGGGGGGGGGGGGGGGCGAGCGGCTAGAAAAATACATTTTTCGTAACCGGCAAAAATAAGGGAAAACTTGAAATTCTCCGAGTTTTTTAGGTCAAAATTTAAAGCTTTTGCCGGTAATTACACTGAAACTTGTGTAAATTACCCGATTTTTTCTAAGGCAAACTCAAAATCTAACCGAGATTTTACAATTTCTGCCTTCAAGGGGGAGAGGGAGAGAGACAAGGGGAAGATATATAAATATAGATATATATATTTATATGTGTGTGTGTGTGTATATATCTATATATATATAGGCCCACACATACACATATATATTTTTTAATAGATATATAGCTAGATATTATATATATATTATTTATATATCTACTAAATATATATATGTGTATGTGTGTTTATATATCTGTATATTATATATATATATATATATATATATATATATATATAAACATATATATATATATATATATATAGAGAGAGAGAGAGAGAGAGAGAGGATTAAGAAAAAAATATTTCTTCAAAAAGCTCGCTCCAAAAACTAATTTTTGTACGAAGCTAGCTTTTTTTTGGAATTGGTTAGTCGAGCAAAAAATTCAAAAAAGCTCCCTCCAAAGCTCTCTCCAAAAGCTCCCTCCGTTCCCATTCCCCAAATTGGAGGAAGTATCCAAAATGAAAAATTTAGCCACAAACTGAATAATCATCTCAAAATGTTTCATAATTTTTGGAGCTTCCATGGGTCGGTCCTAGTCTTCTCTCACCTTTCTTCACACTTCCACACACACACACACACGCACACACGCACACACCTTTCTTCACACTTCCACACACGCACACACACACACACACACACACACTCATTTCTCTTTATCCCTCCCTCAAACCTGCACCTTCCATGGTTTCTCTCACCCTCTTCATCATTAACCTTCCCTCTCACTTACATAGCTCTCATATGAACTCTACATGTACATACACCATCTCTATGCCTCTCATATGAACTCTACATGTACATACACCATCTCTATGCCTCTCATTTGAACTCTACATGTACATACACCATCTCTATGCCTCTCATATGAGCTCTACATGTACATACACCATCTCTATGCCTCTCTCTATTACCTCTGTATCACAATTCCTTTTACCACTTCTCTATTTTACATAAAATTCAGCATGTGAAACCTTGATTAATATCTGAAAACTAAGGGATTCTCATCAATCAACATCGTCACTTTCATCATGGTGCTCAACCTTTGTGGCAACGACATAAGAAGAGAAGAAGAAGAAGAGGATCAACAGTCATTTTTGAGAACCTACACAAGTAAATCCAAAAATTCTTCAAAGCTTTACCATCACAAGGATTCCCTCACTGCATTCACCCACCTTCCTTCAACTATCCACCTCATTCTACCCATTGTAAATCTATCATTAACGTTTTAGTAATTTCTAACACTAACCCCTAACCTACTAACACCCATTGACCTAATTTTAAACGGCACCTCACCTCAAGACATGTCCATAGTAAAAACTCTCTCTCTCCCCCCCCCCCCCCCCCCCCCCCTTTCCCCTTCCTTAAAAATCTACTTTCACCTTATCTACCATCAATAATTCTCTTTTTTGAGTTCACATCCATGACTCAAACAGACAAAGAAGGCCTGCAATGTTTTGATATTCAAAAGAAATCCTAATCTTGATTTGATTAGCGTGCAAATAAGGTTATTAATAACTTTAATAAGGGGTTGACAACCTATAAATAAATCCCTATCCTTCTTGTAAATCATCCCCAAGCTCTCACATAACACCTCAGCACTATAGGCATGAGAAGAGATGTAGATGTAGTCATCACCTTGTGAGTTTCACACTTGGTGTGAGTGAAGCTTTGATGCTACACATTCCAAAGTGAGAAAATGTGTGTGAGATCTAAAAACACTATTATATGTTCTCTTTTATTTTTAACAATATGAAGTTTTGGTGCTTCAAACGTATGTCTTGGTTCTAGAATTGTCATCCCTTTACTAGTGCCACGTGGTTTGGTCAATGCAAAGTGACTCGTATCTTTTAAGTTATGTCATTTGAGCTTGTTTGAGAAAGTGTTTAGTGTGTTTTCATCGCCAAGTTTCTTGTTCATTGTAAGAGGGTTTTGTGATGAGAGGTTTCCCACACCCTAAGACAGTGTGTGTGTGTGTGTGTGTGTGTGTGTGTGTGTGTGTGTGTGTGTGTGTGTGCGTGCGTGTGCTAGCAATGTTTACCATTCACTAGTTGTTAATTTAATTTATGCAAGCTTCGTGATACTGTGATATTATACAGCCTGACCTTGCAAGTTGTCAATCATGTATTTACACAAACTTTATTTTTATCTCTCTTTCTTCTCTTTGCTCTATCTCTATCTTGCTCCATTTGGTGTTGGTCTTGGTGTGAGATTGCTTGTTTGTGTTATCTAATATTCCCTGTCTCTCACACCTCTCACAGTCACAAGCCCTGCACCTTCCCGACTCACCTTTTGCACACATATCCCCCAACATCCTTGGTGAACCCGATGCAAAACAAGCCGGGATGGGAGGTGCATGTGGAGGATTCGGAGAAGTTGATGAATTCTATTGAAAAGTTCAATTTGAAAGGTGTTGATGGGAACTTAGTAGTTTGAGATTCGGCAAAGATGCTAGATCTAGTACGAGGGTATCTACATGAGATGAAAACCAAGAAAACACAGCATAAGAGGATTGAGGAAGCTGTTGATATAGCACTAGATGTTCTGTATGAAGAGCATAACGTTTTTTGAGGGTATGATTTTAAAGGTTACCTTGCATTCTACAAAGAAGAGATGAAAATCCGAGGTGTACCTAAGGAACAAATGATTTTGTTGTCTGGAAAACTTGTGGCTTCAGATTTCAAAGATGTGTACCAAGGGATAACAGAGTGTTCTTTCCAGTAGTGGAGTGATTTTTCAAACGCTTTAATCCATGCAAGCTTTGCGGTACTAGATCTTGAGATCGAACATCTTACATCCAACAAACAAAGGCAATGTGAAGATGACTTAAGGGATAAATTTAGTGCTTTTGTAGCGGATGTAGCTGATGTACAATAGGTCAAGGATCAGATTTTGAGGAAGTTTATAGCTTACATAATTTTTTGCATAAAGAGTTGTGTTGAGCTTATAGCTCAAGTAAGGAGAGTGAAAAATGGAAAGGCCTATCACAAGCATCGATATTGTTCCAAAAGCCTGAGAGGACACTTTTATGTATGTAAGGTAACTACCAACCATGGCTACTTTTTGCCAGGAATTTTAACCGTTTTGGGGAATTTTGTCCGTTTTTAACAAGTGAAAATGAGAGTCACCCTTCAAAAAATACCCCAAAATGCTATAAAAGTCATAAAATCTTGGGAATGTGAAGAGCAAGAGGGCCTGTCAAAAATCAACCTTGCTAATGGCCTAGAGTTTACAATCGCTCCTGTCTTCTTTTGTAAGGGCTCAAATTCCAACATTTTTTGGACCTCTAGTCTCAATAAAGTACCCAATCACGAAAAACTAACTTCTCTCTCTATTTTTGCTGAAACACTTATATCACGTGGGTTCTTGAGGTATTCTTTTTAGAGGAAATCCATACACCTCGCAAAAAAAACGGAGTGCGTCATCTTTATGAGCGAAAGTAAATAGTAATGTTCACAAATTGATTTTTGATTAAGCCTTGCCATACTGTCAAGTGTAGACAGTCCGACAAAATGGTCAATATCTTGAGGATTGAAAACTCGAGTGCATGAAGGTGATTGCTCCTACGATATAAATTTGTATTTGATTAAATAACATAATCTATCAAAAGTCTCGGCACCCCTCCTGCAATGGCAATTGCAAGGAATCCAGAAAATGGCCAATCCAAAGAGGACCGTAAACCTTAGCTTGTAAATTTAATGCTATGCTGAAGCTTTGGCCCCACCCAATCCCTACAACAGCTCCACTTTTGTTAGTGTGGCCGAATGCATAAATTCATGAGCTATAAAGTTCAACCCAAGGACACAAAATTACACAAGTTCATGTGTTTGCAAGGCACACATGTGAGGCAGCGGTTGTCTTTTTTGAAAAATCCTCACAAGTACATCGAGGGAATTTTTCAATGGTCACAACATGTGTCACCCCCTTTTAAATGGAGCCTCATGTATTAACATAAAAAACATGCGACACATTAGGCACCAAAATAACCTCTCTCACTAGTTTTGCATGCATGCTTCGACCCAATGCTATCCTCCCATTGAAGTCTTTGCTTAATTTTGAACTTCATCTATCATGCTTTCCTTCTTTAAATTTAGCACGGAAAGTGCTAGGTTGTGCTCCACATTGCCCAATAGTCATTCATCTGTGCTATCAAATTATCACCTTGCAAAACAAATCCATTTTTTTGCAACATCTCAAGCTCCCATGAAAGTAGGCACGTTCCCTCTTCCATGTGGAGCTAGGTTGTGCTCCACATGGCCCATAGTCCTTCATCTGTGCTATCCAATTATTGCCTTGCAGTACAAATCCATGTTTTTGCAACATCTCAACCTCCCATGAGAGTAGGCATGTTCCCTCTTCCACAGCCTACATCCTTGGGGTTGGCCCAAGGGGTTTAATAATCATCTCATCAATATTTAAAGCATGAGTGTTAATTTTGTTATAAAACCATAGGAACCCCTCCACAATTACTCTTGGTTTGCCACCCACAACACGATATTCTCTCCTTCCCCAAAAGCATGGTGCAAAAGCACCATTTTGCACATTATCTGAATTGTTGTTTATGAACCTACCACAACGTACTTTCTCTCCAAAAAGAACACCAAAACACATCATTTTTTTACCAAGCTTTGTGCGTCTAATTGCCCAAACCGTTTGAGGCACCTTCTTCTCTAGCCAGAGACTCCAAGAGGTACACTGTAACCAAGTGTAGTGACAGTAACAAACTTTGGTATGTGGCAACAAAAACTTTGGCGATTGAGGCACTTTTGTTTAATGGGACCATATTTTTTGTCACTATTAGAGCATTGAATTTGTGGCTTACAACTTCCAAGATGAGCAAATCCTATCGTCATGCCAACTATAGTTGCCATGCTTGTACATACAAGAAGAATGACACAAAACCTTTGGCAGTTAGCACTTTTATTTAATGGGCCCACATATCTTGCCACTATTGGAGAATTAAATTTGTGGCTTACAGCTTTCAAGATGAGCAGCTCATGTCGTCATGCTAGCTAAAGAGGTCACGCTTGTACACACATTGGGGGTGTAATTGAAAAACTTGAGAGAAGACCAGAAAAAACGTGGAGAGAAGAGGAGGAACATCCGCAACTGTGTTTTTGCTGTTTTTGGAGCTTGTTTTGGTCATAAACTGCTTATCCGAGGTCGGATTTGAGCACTTTGACATTGCAGACTGGGGTTTTGGGCCGTTCCGAACTCAATGGCATTGCCCATTTTGTCAAATTCCTCACTGTTTTTCTGTTATTTTGGCTATGTAAGTTTCTCATATGAGCAAAGCTTCTGCTCCAATTTGTGATTGTATCTGGCATATTTTACCCATATTGTGTGAGCTATTTGCCCCATTGGTGTTGGCCCAAGCTCAGTTGTATCTAAACATAAGAAATTCTCCTCTTTTGAGCTGAGTTTTTTGGGTGTGTGTGTGTGTGTTTCTCTCTGTGTGGAGTGGGTAAATGGGTAGTCTCTCTCCTCTCACTCGTTCCCTGTCTCGGCCAGGTAGGTTGTGTAAGCCGAGTGGTGCCCCATAGTGTGTGTGTGTGTGTATCATCCCAAGAGTGTGTGTCGGGTCATTATAGAGGCGTTCTTTGTGTTTCTATCCCGCTCACAACGTGCTTGTGCAATATTATTTAGTGACGACGCTTTGATTTTGACATTGGTGTTGCCTCCTCTCATCCCCAGTTTAAAGGGGTCGATAGGCAGGTGGCATTGAGCTATGTAGGTATGGTGGATGAGGAGAATAGACCTCTCGCTAGGAACGTGTTCGATCATTTGTGAGCATTCCATTTCTTTTGTTCATGGACATGTCATATTTTGAGTGGCTCTCCTTACTTAGATTTTAATTTTGCAAGCCATGTATGTTGGTTGCAATATTTGATAGCAATTAGCCAACTATTGATATGCTTTAGAAGATTTTTTTAAAAATCACTATTTGAGGCCTGTTTATTTACTTTGATGTGTTGATTAATGTTTCATTTAAGTGCCTTGCTACTGTACATTGAGTTCGAAGCTAAAAGGATGGCAACGAGATCCATGGTAAAATGTTCAAACGGTCGACTTAAAAATGGCAACAAATAATTCCTTCTCATATGCTTTGTGTGTGTGTGTGTGTGTGTGTGTGTATTTTCCCTGGATATCGCTTCGTTTTTGTGTTCACTCAATAAATCTTGTTCGGTGCTTGGTAAGACTTTTATTTTTACAATCTCTTATCTATGCAATTTTTATGATTATAAGGCATATTCTTTTACTATCCAATCCTTAATTATGTGTGATAGGCAAGGTGACCTCCGTGATGGTATATCTACACGAGATGGAAACCAAGAAAACACAGCATAAGAGGATTGAGGAAGCTGTTTTGACATAGCACTATATGCTGTGTATGAAGAAAATAATGCTTTTTCAGGGTATGATTTTGAAGGTTACCTTGCATGCTACAAAGAAGAGATGACAATCCGAGGTGTACATGAGGACCAAGTGATTATGTCTTTCGGAAAACTTGTGGCTTCGGATTTCAAAGATGTGTACCAAGAGATAACACAGTGTTCTTTCCAGTAGTGGAGTGAGTTTTCAAACGCTTTGATCCATGCAAGCTTTGCGGTACTAGATTTTGAGATCGAGCAGCTGATGTACAAGAGGTCCATGATCGGATTCAGAGGAAGTTTATAGCTTACATAATTTTTAGCATAAGGAGTTGTGTGGAGCTTCTAGCTCAAGTAAGGAGTCTGAAAAATGGAAAGGCCTATCGCAATCATTGATATTGTTCCAAAAGCCTGAAAGGACACTTTTTTTTATGGAAGGTAACTACCGGCCAAGGCTACTTTTTGTCGGGACTTTTAATTGTTTTCGAGAATTCTGTCAGTTTTTTACAAGTGAAAATGAGAGTCACCCTTCAAAAAATACCCCAAAATGCTAGAAAAGTCATAAAATATTGGGAATGTGAAGGGCAAGAGTGCAGTCAACCTTGCAGTAATGGCCTAGAGTTAAGATTCGCTCCTCTCTTCTTTCATAAGGGGTCAAATTCCATTATTTTTTTGGCCTCTTGTCTCAATAAAGTACCCAATCACGAAAAAACTGTGTTTTTGGTGAAACACTTATATCACGTGGGTTCTTGAGGTATTCTTTTTACAATCTCTTATCTATGCAATTTTTATAATTATAAGGCATCTTCTTTTACTATCCAATCCTTAATTATGTGTGATAGCAACATATTTTACCTAGGTGAGCTCCCTGATGGTATGTCATACCAATTCCATAGCTTTATCTTCTCCTTTCTTGGCTAGCCTAGATCGATGGTCCTGTTTGGTGATCGTTGCTAAAGTGCTCAATCAACTCCTCCATAATCACAACAAAGTTGTCTTTGGCTCCACTCTTAGTATAATAACCCTTTGGTTTATACCATTTACCAGCTCTATTCGACAAGTAGGATCATTTTTGAACATGCACTTCAACATTAATACAAATTCTGGAGTCACAATTGGCTAAGCACACTTGTTTGGAGTAAATAATCGCGCAATCTTAGAATGTCCATGGTATAAGTAACATCTCCAATTCCAAATTGCCTTTAGAAACTTATACACATAGTAGCTGCAATGGTAATGATGTGTGTGCGAGAAGAAGAAGAAGATAAGAGAGATTTTGACATCGTAGGAGGGAGACATTTAGTTCTCCATGTAACCCAGTTAGTTGATAATACTCAAAGTCAGAAAAAATAAAAAATCTAAGTGCGTAAGTGAAGGGCAAGTTTAGGAAATGAAAAGACAAATCAAGGTGGAAAGTCAAAAGTCCAATACATACAACCTTTTTCTGAATGAGAAATACTGTCGATGTATCAGTTCTTCCCCGTAGGAGGATAACTATGTCCTCAACTGAAGGGAACATTACGGCCTAATGACATTTTAGGAGTGCATGAAGGGGGCCTGGAGTTCGGAGAGGGCGGCATTATCCACATTGAAGGCCTGAGCGAGGACGGAATCAGGGATGCCGCTGCCAAAGAGGGTGGAAGGAAGGGAGACAGTGCCGGGGGCGGAGCTGCTGAAGGACGAAATGGCCATGGCGGTTTTGGAGGAGGAGGGGTTGACTTGGAAGTGGACGAGGCCCTTGGGGAAAACGAAGAGGTCGCCGCGCTGCAGGGTCTGGCTGAAGAAATTGCCGGTTGTGTCGACAAGGCCGACCATGAGGCTGCCGTCCAGCAGGAAGAGGAGCTCCGTGGCGCGGGGGTGCGTGTGGGGGTGTTCTGAGAGCCCGGCTGGAACTCCAGCAGAGCGGCCGATACGCCCAGCCCGGTCAGCGCCGGAAAGGCCTCGGCTGGCACCTTCAACGCCTTAAACGTGCCCGGCGCCGCCTGCGGCCCCTCCCTTAACCCCGTAAACGTGAAGAAATCGCCGCTCGCATTCACGCCCTCCGGCACAAAGAAGTCCTGCGTCAGCTCTGGGTCGGTTGCCCTGCAGTTCCAGCCCTGCAGTAGGGCCATCGTCACCACCACCATCGCCACCGCCATCATCCTTGCCGCCATATCTAGCCGCTAATAACTAGCTGTTTAGTGTCTTATATGCGAGCAACTCTTCATGCAATGAGGAATCACTCATTCCTCAGCCCCACTTTTATACCTTATGACCTTCTCAAGCTTTTGTCTTTGCGTTGCGTTAGGACCGCCTTCTTCCCTAGGCGCCATCGCCGTGCCGTCCGTCTCGTCCGCGATGTCTTAGTTTTTGTGGCGAGCATTTCCTTCCGCACAATAAGGCCCGTGGCGTGGCCCTCTCTCTCTCTCTCTCTCTCTCTCTCTCTGTGTGTGTGTGTGTGTGTATATAGCTGTGTAGTGCACATTAGCTTGAACCCCGTCAGACGCACAAGAGAGGGACACATGGAGGAGGGAGCTACTCCCTTTAATGATCCTGAGGTCACTAGTTTGTCAAATACTGGCAGCACAAATTCTACCATCAAGGACGGGCGTCGCATGGCAGGAGATCAGAGTCGTATATCTGCTTGTCGTTGGATTGTTGACACCTCAGCAAGGTAATGCATGCACAACATTGATGGCACATTGAGCAATAAGCGAGTGACACATCGGCCTTCGAAAAACAACAATAGTGTCATTAAGAATCCCGACGTTATTGCACAACCACACCTTGCCACGCCAAAACTTGGAATTTCAAGATGTTGCGCCAACTTAGCTTAGAGAAATCTCGACTACTCTTGACGGTTGTGCTCTCTATAGTACACTATTGTGCTGGACACATAGTTGTGTGCACAGAACATGACTCCCAACTACTCGCAGTTAGTTCCTTCCAAGAAACCTTTGTCATGCATTTGCAAAGCAACCTCCACGAACCCCAAGACACGTGGCAGTAAAGGCCCCACTCCACCCGACTATTTACGGCCGAGAATGGTCACTGAGTAACCATTCCATGCAATACTGCTCCCGCCAATGGCTTCCAGCCTCTGTCGATCTCCATGGTATCCTAGTATTACAGGGAATGGTCACTCAGGGATCATTCCCTACTCCTTCATCTAACTTTTTGCTAGAACCAATGATGGAGGTAGATACTATGCAAGCAAGCTTTGAAAAATTTCCATCAATGTTAGTTTTGGCATAAAACTCAATATTATTCTGTGTTAGATTTCCCGAAATATGATCCTCTAAGACTATATCTTTTTGTGTGTGTGTGTATATAGATGTGTGTTTGTCGCTGTCTTGCCTAGTGCACATTAGCTTGAACCCCGTCAAACGCACGAGAGAGGGACACATGGAGGAGGGAGCTACTCGAATCTCTGCTCTCTTTATTTATAGTACTAGTACGGCTCTCTCTCTCTCTCTCTCTCTCTCTCTTTTTATCGTGTGCACATGGGCTTCTCTCAGTTTTGGAGTTTAGCTTTCATGTCGCAAATTTCGACACGTGTAAAGGGCTCCCCTTCTGCCATATTATGTTACTTTAGATAGATGGTTCTATAGTAAAAGGTTGGCTAGTCCATCACCAAGTTGCCATTTGCCAAGTACTTTCCATGGTGGCTATCAAAGAGCAAAACACAATTTCCATTTTTTGTGTGGCCCTTTTTGTAGTTGGCCATAGAGTTGGGTAGTTTAGTCTAGGGGATAAGACTCCACTCTCGAAACTGCCCAAGTGCAAGCTCTACTTTGTGCTCGACAGTTAGTCTTATTTGGTTGGCCTTGTCATCACAATTTAAGTTTTCAAAATAGTATCGATAAATTTCTTGATAAATTTTTGGACCAAATAGCCTTGCTTGATTGGCCTTGTCCTAGCACCTAATGTATGAAATGGTATAAATGTGTCAATAATAGTCGTAGTAGTTAATCTGTAAAAAGAACACTATGTGTAATCTGGTTGATAACTCTTTTTTGAAACAAAAAAGATAAATTAAAATAACATAGAAGATTTTGTGAAACATATTGGTGAATTTTAAACTTTTTTTTTTGGTAAAATAGCCATGCAATCTATCCATCAAGACATAGCACTAACCTATTTTTTTAAATAGCAAAACTCACAATTGTGAGTGAATTGTATTGATCATCCCCAAAAATTACAAGAAGCACTAACCTTTTTTTTTTTTAATAGCAAAACTCACAATTGTGAGTGAATTAAATTTATCAACCCAAATAATTACAAGGTCTTGTCATGCTCGCGTTGAGCCATGACATAATCTAGGGACCATAATTACATCGGCTAGCAAGGCATCCATCCCAACCAACTCGCCCCCTTATCCTTGATACATAGGGTCCATTATCATGCTCTTCTGAGATCTTTTACTTACCGATTTTCTCCCGTCCTAGGCATGCCATCTGGTGACACCAAGGCACAAGTAGTCCTAGACCAGTCCTCTGAGTGTTGCTTGCGTCCGAACGTCCAGATTAGCACTTTTCTTTCTTGTATAATTTCTGTGAAGCTTGCCACCTCAAGACTTCCTTCAAACACACATTGGTTCCTTGTTTGCCATACATTAAGTAAGAAGAAGTACCGGACGATTTGAGTGCTAATGAGGATGGCAGGACCACCTAAATTCTTTCCTCCTACAAACATATCAGTCTTGTAAAAACCAATTTTCCATGTTCTTTGGACCCACTTGCATATTTTTCCTGCGAGGCCTTTGATAGTTGAGCAATCCATGAAGAGGTGGGCCAGATCTTCACTAGCCAACCTGCACCCCACGCATCGATCTGACCCAATCCCTCTTTCCTGAATCTTCACCCCCATCGGTAGAGCACCCCAAATTACCTTCCACAAAAATACCTTCATGTGCTGCGGAACCTTTGGCTTCCAGATGTTCTCCACTACTTGCTCCCACCTTTCCTCCGGCCATTGTTTTTTCCATATCTTGTTAAGGGGGCTAGACCAATTCTTCTTATGCATCATTATCTAGTATATGTCTCTAGGATTGGGTTTCCATAAGAGACTACTTTCGGGCCATTTCTAGGCATTCCAGTCAAACTCCGAATCACAGATAGGGATCACTATATTGTCAAGCTCTTTCCTCACTTTGTGGACCAGCAAGACCTCCAAGCTATTCAGTTGGTACTGGTTAACCATAAGGTCAATGGTTTTCCAACTGTTGTTGTCACTGTCCCAAAAGTACCCTAGTCGATTCAGACCCTTATTATTCAGCTTCCTGGTTCTCTCTATCCAGTAGGGAATTTGTGGCGGATCTACAACTTTGGAAAGCCAGGGGGACCAATGCAAAATGGAGTTCTTGAAGTATCTGGTTTTTTCCCCAAACTTTAAGACTCCTGGTGCTCTATTGCATTTTCTTACCAATTCTCATGCGCTGCCCCCCAGTCTTAGGGTAGTCCACGTAGGGGCTAACAGCTTGTCGTAAACCTCCACCCCTCTCCACTTTCCACCTTTCGAGCCAAGTTTAGCTGCTGCTATCATATCTTTGATCATGACAGCCCAAACGTGATCCTGTTTAGCCAAGAAAACCACAAATATGGCACAACAAGCTTCTGCATGGACCACAGGGTTGAGAATTTCGAGGCCTCCTTGATTCACCCGCCGAGCAACTGATTCCCAACGGGCCCATTGCCATGGCCTAGAATATTTTGTGTTGTTTTTCCATAAAAACCTTTTTACTGGTTTCAAGAACTCTTTCCAGTGACACTTAGCCATCTTGAGAAGCGGGCTAGTGAAGGCAATATAAGGAATCATAAATGCATTTATCACTTTTATCGGGCTTTGGAATGGGAGAAGAGCATACTCCCACCTTCTCATTTTTGTTTTGATTTTTTCAAGCACCCACTCAAATCTTTTCTTGTGGGTTACGTCCACCCCCAAGGGGGCTCCCAGATGTCTGAAGATATTCCCTTTTGTGGCAATCTCCCCCGACCAGTCAAAAGGGTGAAATGAGCCATTTTTTGATACGGAGATCAGCCTTGAATTCTCTATATTACACTGGGACCCCGAAGCTACTGAGAATATTTGTACAATCTCCAGAGCTTTCCTGATGACTCTGGGGCACACCTTCAAGAAGAGGAGAGAATCGTCTGCAAAAAGTTTTGCTAGGAGTTGGCTATTTCCTGGCAAAGCCAGGCCTTGCAACTCCCCTCGTTCTGCACTAGCTTCGAGCTTCCTGATTAAGGGATGTGATCCTATGGCAAAAATTAGGGGGGCCAAAGGGCAACCCTGCTTAATAGACCTTTTGACCTCAAAAGAGCCCACAACTCTATCATTGAATAGGAGCTGTGACTGGCTTCCAACTCCCAGTACACTTACCAGACGACATAGGCGCGGCCCAAATCCCAGAGCTTCCATGACGGCTTCTATGTATGCCCATGTTATTCTGTCATAAGCCTTATCCAGGTCCAATTGCAGCAGTAAACACTCTTGCTTTGTGACAGTTGCATACTCGATGCCCACCATTGCTGCCAAGATGTTATCATAAATGGATATTCCTTTGATGAACCCATGTTGATGGGGAGAGATGATCTTGGTTAGTAGGGGGGCTAGTCTGAGGGCTACTGCTTTAGCAATAATTTTGTAGGCCACCGATATCATCGTTATAGGGCACCAGTGTTTGAGTTTGGGGATGGGTTTGATAAGCCCTCTCTTCACACTTATCTCCAACGACCCTTCGACAATGGCTTTATTGGCCAGCCTTGTGATTGGGACCTTGAGATCGTCCCAAAATTCTCTATAGAATTCCACCGTCATCCCATCCCAACCAGGGGACTTTTCCTTGCCAAGGGCTTGCAATGATGGTGAACATTCATCTTCGGAAAATGCCCTTTCCAAGAAATTAGCTTCTGAGTGGGGAATCTTCTTCTCGACACTCTGAAGTAAGGACACTCTAGCTTCTTCCACTTCTTGGGACTGGTTCTCTGGCCGTCCAATGATTTAGCTGAGCATCAGACCAGCCATCTCATCCTGGTTATGCACTGCTGTCTCTTTCTCATCATCGAGTGAACGGACGTGGCCTCAGCTCTTCTTGATTTTTAAAGCCCTAAAGAAATGAGCTTGATTAGAGGCTTTTGGTTGAAGGGAAGTCTCCTTGGAGAGAAGCCTTGCCTTTCTGATATCTTCTACCTGCTCATTAGCAAGGTTAGATTTGGCTTCGAGCCATCGTTTGTGCTCATCCTCAGTAGCAAGTCCATTGGCTTTTTTGAAGGTAAGCAGCTGTACCTCCGCTATAAGATGCAGAAGGTGTCCCTCCCTAACTTTCTTGATTTGAGGGCCCGAGGTTTTGATTGCTTTCTTGATGCTCCGAGCAAAGAAGTCCCACGCATTGTGTTTGTTGAGGTCTACATCTTTTTTGAGATTACCTAGTGCTTTCTTGGTTAGATTCCTGAAAAGAGGGTCTTTGAATAGGTGTGCCCCTGTTACCAACAATTGGAGTATGCTCCTCCCCTGTATTCTTCTTAAAATGTATGTGCAAAGGTATGTGATCCGATAGGCTTTTTGTTGGGACTACCTTCATCTCCATCAACGACAGTATCCAGTCAGCTTGGTGTGAGCAATAGCATCTATCCAACCTAGAGGCAGTGCGGGCATACTGGAGGCTTGTGTAGGTGAACCCAGGCGTGCTGTTCCATGGGCCGATTTCCCATAAGTCAATCATCGCCCATTTTTCGCACAAACTTTACCATTTAGACCTTACCAAGCCAGCCAGCATACTGGAGGAACCTGTTCTATCCCTGCTCTTTGCTACCATATTGGAGTCACCAACCAACAACCACTCACCTTCAATAAGAGTATCTCTAAGATGCATCCATAGTTTAGCTCTATCTTTTGCATTGCAAGGGCCGTACACATTCACAATGGTGAAGGGATGCCCTTCCCATCTGATTCTAATCCCTAGGATTCTTCCGGATGGGTGGTTTAGAACCACTTTCGGCTCCAATTCTCTGTCCACAATGCTGAGGATGCCACTAAAACCGTTGCTTCCTTCTCCATAGAATACTAGTTTCTTTCCTAGCGCCTGCTTTCTCTTGCTATGGGCATCTAAGTCGTATTCCTGGATGGCCCAGCAGTTGACTGCCTTCTCCTTTTTAATTTCCTCCCAGAATAGGGTACTCTTCTTACGGGTTTTCAACCCCTTTACGTTCCAAGAAGCACTAACCTTATGAGTAATGTCTTCATTTGAACAACATTTGAACAACAAGTTGGAGGAGCTACAAAGGGAAAAGAAAACACCAATTTAACTTTTTGCATTAAGATTTTTTCTTTCAAATATAAAAAAAGTAGATAGGGCACGGCCTACATGAGTGCCATACAAAAATATGGTGGACACTGGTGGATCATTGTTTACACAGATATCAGAAACCAAAACACCGTTTAAGGACAACAAACCAAATGAGAAATTATAGCAAAAAACCATCTTTTTGTGTCATTCATGGAAAAACTTGCAACAAAGCATCTCTACAAAAATCGTCAAGGTCGTGGGGAGGGGGGCTGCTGATCCTAGCCCTCCATCCACCTTGCATTCTTGGCGGGAATCAAGCCATCAAGCGGCAGATCGTCGCCAAGTCAGCATCCAAAATGTCCAATGTTTCATACGGTCTGCAGGCGAATCAATACGATGCAGGTCAGCACATGGAATATCACCTACTTTCGATAGCTTAGCCTTCATAATGTGCTAAGTGAAAATAGCTCAGTAGCTGCCACATCAGCACGCAAAATCGTGTCCTCTTCTTGATTGTACCCGTCTGTAGGCGATGTGCTGGCCCCCCTCTCCCATGACTATTGATGGTCGGGAATGGTCGTGCATAGACCATTCCTGTAATCAAGGCTCCTAGCCTCCGTGGGTCTCCCATGATTAGCGAGAATGGTCAGTGCACGAACATTTCCTACACCATCATGTCTATGCTACAGTGGCAAAACACCATAAAAGACCATTAACTTAAGGAAATAAAATTCCTCTAAAGAAAGTAAAAGACCATTCTTTTTTTTTCGCAAAACTCACAATCGTGAGTGAATTGTATTATAGCCATCGAAAGAAATACAGAATGACCTCAAGCTCAAACCAAGCTTTGAGGTTTGGAAGATAACAAACTGGATGCCTTTACAACATATTTGAGCTAACCTTCTAGGTTTTACGTTATGGGGTGCCAACATGGCTTTGATAGTCCTAACCAATCACTCAAGTCTTGTTTGCATCCAATCATGCACATTGTTACTCTGTTCTCTTGTATAATCTCCGAGAAGCTTGCTACAACCATTTCTCCTTCAAACACCCAATGGTTCCTCGCCTGCCATAACTGATGGAAGAAGCAGTACCTGAATATTTGAGTGCATACAAGAAGACCATTCTTAAAAGTACTGGTTGAGATTGAGGAAATCAAATTCCTCCAAGGTAACATAAGCATGGGCACTTCCCAAGCCTTCCAAACCAAGAATTCAGTATGTCCTGCTAATCTTTTTTGGGGTCGAATTAAGTGGAATCAAAGGAGATTCTCACTTTGTTTGAGGTGAAGAAAGGGGAGCTGGCAAAGGAAAGGGCAAGGAAAATCAGATGAAGGCGTCATTTTCCAGGTGAAAAGGTTGTGGTAGATACCCATCGGATAGATCTTTAAGGTCTCTTGGGATAGTTTCCTAGGACGTTAAAATTCTCTTCTTCTTCTTCTTCTCTCTCTCTCTCTCTCTCTCTCTCTCTCTCTCTCTCTCTCTCTCTCTCTCTCTCTCTCTCTCTCTCTCTCTCTCTCTCTCTCTCTCTCTCTCCCCCCCCCCTTTTACATGTGTCACTTTATCTCTCTCTAGTCTGGAGATATTTCTCTTGCCCTGCTGACGGTAAAACTAGTCACAGATCTGACATGTCTGAGGCTCGGAGAAACCCAGGGGAGATTCATCGAGAACATGCAGAGAGTGCGCCAAGGGGAGCAGATGATAGGGTTGCCAGTGAGAAATGTGCACCTCAGGCAGGGAATGTCTCTCTCTCTCTCTCTCTCTCTCTCTCTCTCTCTCTATGTGTGTGTGTGTGTGTGTGTGTGTGTGTGCCTGCGCAAGGGTATGGCATGGGCTTCTTCAATCTGTTTGATCTTTTTTTGGACTCATTAGGTGGGAGAGAGGGGGCATGCCTTTGTGTGTGGGATGCAATCTCGTCAATGGAGAGGGCAAGGCAAGTGCAGGCGGCGCTGGAAGCAAGGCTGCACAGAGGGGAGGAGCTTTGTGGAACAGCTAATGGTGAAGGCAGAGAGAGAGAGAGGATGTGAACGACCATGCGCACATTGTTGCCTCCTCGTGGCGATGGCTTGATGCTCGCCTGGATGCACAGTGGCAGGCTCGTGCGATGGCCACCAGTGGGAGGGGAAGGGGATGATGTGGCATGATGGGACTTTCGTCCATTTTAATTCCGAAGAGAATCTTCCCTTCAAATTAATTAACGGTTTGCGTTTTGGACCCAGTATGGACGTTGAATTCTCAACCAGAGTATAGTTTGGCTTCCAAGGTTCTTTCTTATGTGCCATTCATGACAATTTTTGCAACGTAAACATTAGTATAAACATTAGTCCATGTGTGAAGAAAGGAGCATCCATCTCTACTGCCCTATAGAAGACTATTGAAGTATCCCAATGGCTACAAAAGGTATGCAATAACATACTCCAAATGGCCATAATTTCATCTCTTGGATGGGTGTGACAAGAAAGTTGTGTGCAGATGCAAAGCGAGTTTCTTATGGGAAAAAGTCTCTTGAGTTCCTCTTCCATGAGGATATGCCTTGGTTGAGAAAACACTGAACTATTTTTGTTGGATGCAAGAGGAGGACGCCTCCCCGATTGCCATCAATTTTTTTGAGTGTTCTCAATGTATTGTCAAAGCCAAATTCTTTTTAACAGCATGAGGGAAATTATGACATTATGCTAAATAGAGAACACTACATTTTCATGGTCGACCTTTTGGGGTGGGCAGGGTATTCTTCTCTCTCTCTCTCTCTCTCTCTCTCTCTCTCTCTCTCTCTCTCTCTTTCTTTTCATTGCAATAGTTGGCCAATGAGGATAATAGTTCATGTTGGTTTACACATATATCATCTTGGTGTGAGCTACATGGATCTACTATGGACAGGTTGCCCCCTTTTAAATATTCCTTGGATGCACTATCCTTTACCCTCACATATTCACATATTAGCTCGTTGGACATCCTTCTTGATTGATCCATCTAGCTTGACCCCTCATGACACCTGAGCATGCGAGGATCTTTACATGTAGATGAAGTCTAGAGAGCATCATTAAACACACCACCCCCCCCCCCCCCCCCCCCCCCCCCCCGGAACCCCACCTATTGGAGATATCTGACTATGGAAGATAGTGAGGCCACCTACAAAGACCTATGAGCATGTTGTCCCCTTTTCAATATTTCTTGGATGCACCATCCCTCACCCTAACACATTTAGAAGTTAAATAGGATTATCGGACATGATCTCATTGAGCTTGATACTAGGAGGACTTGGCTATCTTTGTCACGTGAGTAGAGGACAAAGATGGTTTTTTATCAATACCATCTTCTTCCCATGATAGATGATGAGTTTATCTCACATCCTAGGGGTATACCTATCTCATGGCATTAGATGGGATGTTGGTTAGCTACACACCTTCTCTCACCATTTGGGAATATAGATTAGCAGAAACAGAGGTATACCCCTAGAGGAAAGAATATGCCAACTGCTTGAAAGAGATTGAGAGATAGAGGACCATTATATATCTACCAATGTGCAACATACTATGAGATCCCTAGGTATTTTCATTGCTTATCTAGACAGGGTTTTGGGCCAAGGAACAAGGTCTTTAGGGGGCTTTAAAGATCCTCCATTGTGTTTGGGAGCAAGAGAATATGAGGGGTTCAACTGAGAAAAAAATTATTCAAGTCTCTAGAATGAGTTTGTAATGTTTTTTGAGTTCCAAAGAGGGTGTTGCTTATGTGGCTTCCATGTGGCAGTGGGCAAATCATGTACGTAACTCTTTGAGGCCAACTCACTTTTTATATATAAAGCGTGGGAGCCTTCCCATTGTCAACATCTTAAGCTCATGGAGCTATGGCTACTTTGTGGGTGAAGTGTCTCGGTGTTGTGTGCAAGCAGCAGGTGGCGGGATTGATAACGGCTTGCCAGTCGAGGTAGGTGGAATCAATGCCATTGTTAGCTTGATTGTGGTGGTTAATATGGGGGGCGTTCCCACCCTTCACTAAAAATAAGCCCCAACTTTTTAAATGAGGACATCGTGGCTTCCTCTTCTTCCAAGGAAAGAGGGGGGGGGGGGGGGGGGGATACTAATGCACAAAAACATGTTAAATGAAGATCTAAAAGGAAACTCATGTGGAATAAAAAATTACAAGGGTGTGAGAGTGTTTCACGTGGTCTAGAAGGGGTGAAGTAAAGCTCAAAAAATAGAAAAAAAAACTATCATGCACGTTTTTTCAAGACCGTGACAGGGATTCAATGAAGAAAGAGGAGAGAAAGCTGAGTTTTGGCCATTGTAATACCCCATTTTTGGTTGCAAAGGAAGTGAGCATAGCTATTTTCAATGCCTTTTTCCTATGTTATCTCCTGTGTTAAGGTGTGTATCTATAAGCAAGTTATGCTTCGCAATGTGTGGTAGATTTATTGGAGGGATTTTTTGTGATTAAGTGAGTATTTCCTAGTGGATTGGGATGTTGTCAATTCCCTAGGAGATAGAGAGGCATTTGTGTGGTGTCCGATGCATCCCATCACTCCCCCTTTCCCATACGACACTGAAGACTCAAAAAACTGATTGCGATAAGTCAATTACCAAAGCTCCATTTTTCAACACATGTCCGAACATATTTAAATGATGAGTCATTTTTGGCAAGCTAAAGCATTGGCCTTAGTGTTGGGCCCGTTTAGGCGTCCTTCAGTCTATGGCGTCCATGTAGAGGCTGGAGGCGTGTGAAACTTTGCAGAGCTTTAAAAGCTTACAGGCGAGTCGGCGACTGCGTCCAAGGCGTGTGAAACTCTGCAATGGAGGTCAAGCGCTCGCCTGAGCAGTGCCCAGGGGCTGCCACCCGCCACCACCGGTTTTCATCACCCACGTGCCCTAGGATTTGGGGTGCTACTACTGTTGGCTCTTCGTCTTGCCGGGTCCAACCCCGTGCATCACCCCATGTCCGTGCCTAGCTGTCGTAGACTACCATCGTATCACCCTGTTACCAACCCTGTTGCGTGCAGTTGACGCGAATGCGGAGCAGCCTCGAAGTTTGTAGGGCCTTAAAGGCAGTCCGCTGCAGTCGGTGAAGGTTGGACAGTCTCGAAGCACTGACGAACTGGTCTTTGGGAGGTTGCGGAGGGCGAGGGAGGTGCTCAGTACGGCTGCAGAGGGTTGGCTGTATTATCTCAAGTTAATACTATGGCGTTTTCGATTTTGAAAACGTTGTCAATCTCAGAGTCTTAAGAAAATACACTTCTAGCCTATTTAAGGCTTAGACCTTTGAGGGCTCTTTGTGTCAGTGGCTCGCGGTGAACTACAGAACTCAAGGTGAAATGGATTATGTGGCCATCATTCCCAATATTAAAAAATAATAAGCATGATCTCCTTTCTCTCGATTTAATAACATGCCGTCAGTGTCCCGGGAAAATGTGTCGCAGCTTAATATCGTGTCGTCTTCAATTTCCAAAATGCCGGTTGAGCGCAAGGGGAAAAGGAGAAACTCCGCCGCAATATACAGAAAAATAGTGTAAAAAGCTAAAAAAGTAACCTAATTTTCTAAATTTTCCTCTTGGCAAAAATAAGGAAAGACATTTTGTATGTTTGAGAAAATGTTTTTTCCTGAATATTGCATGTTGTTTTCGATTTCGAAAATGCTGTCAACCTCTACAATTTCCAAAATGCCGCTTGAGCGCAAGGTGAAAAGGAGAAGCCCCAAAATAGAGAAAATAGTGTAAAAACCTAAAAAAGTAAGCTAATTTTCTAAATTTTTCTCTTGGCAAAAATAAGGAAAGGCATTTTGCATGTTTGGGAAAATGGTTTTTCCCGAGCACTACATGTCGTTTTCGATTTCAAAAATGCTGTGAACCTCAAAAGGGAGAAAGTGTTTCGTTGCAGGCAGTCTTACGAAAAAATGTGTCTCAATTGAATACAATGCCGTTTTTTATTTCAAAAATGTTGTCAACCTCAAAAGAGAGAAAAAAAGTGTAAAATCGCAAAAAAAAAGTACCTACTTTCCAAAATTTCCTCTTGAAAAATTTTGTTAGGGACAAATGTGTCTCGACCTAATACCATACCATATTCAATTTTGAAAATGCTGTCAACCCCAGAAGAGAGAAAAACAGTGTAAAAACCCATCAAAAAATTAGCCTGGTTTTTAAAATTTCTCGGCATTTTAGACATTCAAAATGGTATAGTGTTAAGCCGAGGCACATTTTCCCCGAATACTGCTCGACAATGTTGAGGCTATGGTGCAAACATATTTCAAGAGGAAACTTCAAAAAATTAAGCTATTTTTTTAAATTTTCACACTATTTTTGTCTATTTTGGGGCGGCATTTCTCCTTTTTGCATGCCCTCAATCGGCACTTTTAACATTGAAAACGGCACGATATTAAGACGAGACACATTTTCCCCGAACACTAGAGAGGAATTTCAGAAAATTAGGCTGCTTTACAAAATTTCAACACTATTTTTTGTCTATTCTAGGGCAACGTTCCTCCTTTTTCCCAAACACTAGCATGCCCTCTAGCGGCATTTTTGAAATTTAAATCGGCACACTATTAAAACCACAAACTATTTACAACGAGCACTGGTTTTCGCAATATCCTTTTCCCACCAAGTGCTCAGGAAAAATCATTTTCTCAAGCATGCAAATTTCTTTTCGCTGAGTTTGTCAAGAGAAAATTTTAGGCTCGTTCATTCGCTATTTCTATGGTGTTCAACACATGAGCATGGTGGGAACTCTAGACCATCAACACACACTTGTCCACTAGTTCATTAATCCTTTGAATTTGATGTCACTTGTTGAATGTGTCTAAATGTGTCAAATCCATTTATGTGTCAAATCCATTTGGTAGATGTGATAGTAGGTTATCTTTAAGACATAGTGAACCATTGAGAAAGGAATGGGAGCTTGTAGTATATAAGGGGTCTTGCTGCTTCAAAATTTAGTTCAAAAACATCCCTCTCCCTTATTGATCCTAAGATGCTTGTGACTCTGTGAAGTATTATTTCTATGAACTTGTTCATCCTTTAGCTAAAGCATGCTCTTTACCCTTTTCTTCTTTTGAGCACATCAAGTAATAATTATGTGAACATTATTTACCATCCTCTCTTAATATGGCTGCCTCTTCTTCCTCTCGAAATCCACTCGATGGACATTACGATGGCTACGATGACAACGTCGAACCCATGTGCGATGAATCTAGTGATGTTCGCTCGATGGAGTTTGAAAATGGTGACTCAATAGCTTGCTAACTTATAGAAAATGATTGATATATGCTTGGCAATAATGTGACTTTCCTTTTTGTTTTTACAGAGTTACACAAGATAGTGCACCATGACACAGGTCCATCTTTTTTGGGACCCGATAGTGCCCTCGTTCTTGATCGTGTGTCTCCACTCCGCACAAGGACTGCTTCGAGCCTACCTAAGGTTGATGTTTCTTCTTCTCTTGGCGTTGGGCCCAAATCCCTCAAGCGTGTGGAACAAAGTGGTGCAATAGCACGTACACTTTCCAAGACGTGCGAGGCGACAACGGAACTAAGTAAGACTTGCTTGCACCGCGTAGATATTCTACTGTTGTATCCAACCCTTACGACTTTTGTTTTTTGTTGTGGCAGCCAAACCTTTACTGGGGGGACCACCACCTGTAGTTGCAAAAAAAGAGAGCGTTGCGGAGGGTGCCAAACTAGAAGCACATATTGGTACTGAGTGTTGCCATGAAAATGTAATTCCCACTGGTTCATCTTGTCTTGTGCCTTATATTCCCACTAAGATCCCTCTATTGCGCATTGTTGACATCACTGAAACTTGCCCTCGTTTTGCATTCAAGGGGTGCATACTTAACCGTTATGGAACCTACAAACAAAGCCCAGAAGTCGCTAAGTATATGCGTTACCTTAAGGTAGACCTAGTTGATCCACTCAACACTGACACCATCACTTGTGTTGTTAGCGATCAATTTATTGAGCAATTCATTGACACCCTTACTATAGGAGACTTTGTCCACATTGAGAATGTAGCTGTAAAGAAAAAAACTAAGTCAGATGGTTGCACATCTCCTCATGTACTATTTTTCAATGCTTCCACAGTTGTTGAAAAAACAAAGCCTTTTGAAGTCAGCCTTAGTTTCTACCCAGAGAGCAAAGTGCGTCAATTTTTGGATGAGGCACAGTCCTTGCATGCACAAGGCACCCGTAACTGTAGCTTTTGTTGTTATAAAAGGCCATGCTAGCACTTCAAAAGTTGGTCTTTCCCAAGGTGATCTTGTTGTTGCAGATGGGCTAGCGGTTGAGGACTGTGCCACTGTAAGGCTTACTTATCTTCACCCTCCTATAGATTTTCACCTTTCTAATATTTTTTCTCTCTTGCTATCACAG
Source organism: Adiantum capillus-veneris (assembly GCF_014529385.1). NCBI lineage: Eukaryota > Viridiplantae > Streptophyta > Polypodiopsida > Polypodiales > Pteridaceae > Adiantum > Adiantum capillus-veneris. The sequence goes on from NC_140945.1 coordinate 67,788,349, forward strand.
CTTATAAGCTTCGTGAATGCACGTAAAGATGATTAACACGCAATTCTTCGTGCTCTGGAGACCGATGTGCATCCTAAGTTTTTTGCACGAAACATAGGTTCCTTCATAGGTCAAAGCAATACACTCTCAGTCCTGGATATTACTATCCTAGCACATGTCAAAAGTCCTCGTCTCAAGCACCGTTTGGAGGAAGCATATAAGGCCCATATTCTTGATGTTGGTCACAACCAAGAAGTAAGTATTGATCTTGCTTTTCCTTTTTCATCGTAATAACTCAAGAAAACTCTAACTCGTCAGGTGCCTCTACATAGGTAACTGGCACACTACACTTTGTGAATGTGAACTCAATTTTGGTGGAACGTTTCTGCGGTCAATGCAAATCTATTAAGATTCACCACCAACAAGAGGTGGACTTTTGCTCTATTTGCTCAAAATCTACAACTATTGTTTTGGTGCCCAAGCTTGAAGGAAAGATTTTGGCCAACAAAGCTTCCCCAATTGATGTTTCCTTAGCGGGTGACATAGTCGACAAAGTATTGCACCTTGAAAAAAACTTTGTTGAGTTATATGCTTCTGATGTGCTAGATGCACGTGAGCTACTAGCCTCCCTTGTTTGCACTGGTAAATTCACTGTCAACAAATTAGGCATCATCACATCTTTTGTCGAAGAGACAAAGTAGTGCTCCTCTACAACATTGAAGCTCCATCACCTCCATGCCGAAGAACACCCTTTGTATTATATTGCTTTCATCCATGCTCATCTTGTAAATTCCCATCTCAATATTTCAAAAGAAAATTACGCTGTTTTTTAATTTTTTACACTATTTTTGTCTATTTTGGAGCGGCATTTCTCTTTTCCCCATGTCCTCAATCGGCACTTTTTAAATTAGAAACGGCACGATATTAACACAAACTAAGTCAAACGGTTGCACATCTCCTTATGTACTATTTTTCAATGCTTCCACGGTTGTAGAAAAGACAAAGCCTTTTGAAGTCAGCCTTAGTTTCTACCTAGAGAGCAAAGTGCATCAATTTTTGGATGACGCATAGTCCTTCCATACACAAGGCACCCGTACACACTTTGGAACTATAGCTTTTGTTGTTATACAGGGCCATGCTAACACTTCAAAAGCTAGTCTTTCCCAAGGTGATCTTGTTGTTGTAGATCGGCCAACAGCTGAGGACCGTACCACTGAAAGGATGACTTATCTTCACCTCCTATAGATTTCGAGCTTTCTAATATTTTCTCTCTCTTGCCATCACAGCTTAGCTTCGTGAATGCATGTAAAGACGATTACCACGCTATTTTTCGTGCTTTGGAAACCGATGTGCATCCTATGTTTGCTGCGCAAAACATAGGTTCCTTCATAGGTCGAAGCAATACACTCTTAATCTTGAATATTACTATACTAGCACACGTCACAAGTCCTCGTCTCAAGCATCGTCGAGGAAGCATATAAGGCCCATATTCTTGATGTTGGTCACGACGAAAATATTTCTCTGAACAACGAGTGGGTAAACCATTTCCATAGTCTTCATTGTCCTTTGCCTGATGATTTTGTCGACGACAATCAACAATCAGAAGAAGATGATCTAGCTACAGATTCCATGCTCCATGGAATTGAGTCATCACAACAAGTAGTAGATCACAACGACAAAATCTTCTTTGTAGCTCCTGCCGAGAGAAATAATCCTTTGAGTATTTTCAAAGATGAATACTGTGAAGAACTTAGTTTCCCTACTATTTTCTATGGTGAGCCCCATAAATACCATACACTTGCTAAGCATAAATATCAGCACGTGGCTCAATGGGAGCTTATGCATAGTGATAGAAGGTTCTCGCTAAATTTAGAGAATCGTTTTTTCAAAACAATCAAAGTCATGACTCAAAAAATCATGGGATCCATTTGGATCCGTATGCGCAAAGGCAAGCTAAACCACAATACACTAGTGGCCGCACAAGTTATTGGAGATTCTAACATTGAGAAGGTCTTGTCGTCCCAACTTGGATATCGTGACTTCGAGGCATTGCGAACATCACCTGACTACAAAGAGAAACTAAAAAAAAACGCCTTCGCTATGATTAGACAACTTGGACCACCAACATTCTTCATCACATTTTCTGCAAGCTGAGAAACGTTGGAAGCCCTTGATTAGAGCACTTACTAAGCTCAACCCCATCATGCGTGCAAGCACACAGACAGAAGCCTCATACATACGAGATTTGGTACGAGCCGACCCTGTAACAACAACCCGCTTTTACTTGAACCGATTTAGCGGGATGAAGAAATTTGCTGACCAAGGATATAACCATATTGGGAAAACTCAAAGATTACTTTTTTGTAACTGAGTTTCAGAGCCGAGGTAGCCAACATGTTCATGGGCTCCTATGGATAGAAAATGCTCCTATCTATGGGAAAGATCCCAATGAAGATGTTGTGGATTTCATTGATAAGTACATAACAACTGACTCCATGCTCCTTCCTATAGAATTACAAGAAATTCAAACACACAAGCATAGAAAGACTTGCTTCAGAAAACGCAAGGGATGCCGCTTTGACTTTCCTCGCTACCCAATGCCTTTTACTATGATTTTAGAACCCTGCCGTTCTCCAGATAACAATATCCAATACGAAAGAAAGAAACACAAACAAATCAAAGATAATCTGCTACTACTAGATTATAAAGAAAATATTACATCCGAACAGTGGCTCCTATCTATGAACCTTCGATTTGACGATTACATCGAAGCTATATCATCCACAATCTCATGCCCAACACTTTTTTTGAAAAGAAATATCAAAGACATTTACATAAATAACTTGAATCCAACCATTTCAAAGCTATGGGATGCGAATTCAGATATACAATACACTTAAAATGCACACGGAGCAGCTACCTATTGCACCTCATATATAACAAAATTTGATAACACACTCATCAAAGCAATCAAAGAACAATTTGACTCTTGCATTGAAAACAATGCAGGTACATACAATAGACTTCGAAAAATAGGAAACACAATGCTAAACACACAACAAATAAGCTCACAACAAGAAGTATATATTGCACTCTCCCTACCTCTCTACAACGCAACTCGAGAATTCATGTTCATAAACACAAACCCTCCCCACGAGAGAACAATGCTTCTCAAGCGAAAACACCTCCTAGAAAACATAGACCCGACTAGCACAAACATCTTTTATGAGACAAGCATAGACAAATACTGTACACGTCCCGCCCAGCTCAATGCCATATCATTGGCAGAATTTGCCTCCACATACAATACAACAAACAACACATACAAAAAACGTACCAAACCAAAGATTATACGATATGTCAAATATAATGCCGCAAAAAATCCAGATAATTATTATAGAGAACAATGTCTTTTATTTCTACCATGGATAAATAATGAAACTCAACATCTAACAGATGGACTCACATGGAAAGATGTATACAATCAAAACAAACCTACCATCGATACAAACGAATCCAAATATAACAAAACCACAATACTAAAGGACAACCTTAACATCGAATCACTAGCCACCAATACACCTTTGACATCTACAACGTAATCTAATATTTCCTCCCATATTCGTGTCGACATCACACAAGACCTAAATATCCAACACTACCATCTGCATACACACACCATACCAACCATAAAAATACTACTGCAGTTAAACGATATGTATTACAAGAGCATTCTACTACTTAACACACAACAAAGGCTAATATTCGATGATATTATGCTAAGAAAACGTATATTTCCTACAGAACCAATCCATATTTTCCTGACTTGAGGCGCAGGCACAGGGAAAACTTTCACCCTCCTTTTGATTGTCCAAGGACTTCTACGTTTCTATAACCACAATTCACATTCCAGCCCAACATCGACAAAAGCTTTGCTAATGGCATACACGGGCAAAGCTGCCTTTAACAACGGTGGAACCACTATCCACTCAACCCTCCACTTGCCACTGCTCACATCATCTAACACTTCCCTATCACCTGAGAGACTGAATGAACTACGACTGCTTTATCGCGACCTGCAGCTAGCCGTTTTCGATGAAGTCTCCTTGATTGGAACCAGCGTCTTCGCTATGGCAGAGTCTCGTCTGCGTGCAATAAAAAACAACTACGACCTTCCATTTGGTGGTGTTGATGTTGTCTTGTGCGGTGATCTTTGCCAAGCGAGTCCTGTGCGCGACTCTTGGATTTTCTCCAAGAAACATCAATTGCTCGAAGCTATCTCACTGTCTTTCTGGCATGACCACATAAAGTCTTATGAGTTAACAAGCACCATGAGACAAACTAACAAGACATTCATCGACATACTCAACAGGATACGCATTTCAAAACACACCAACGAAGACATTTTGTACCTAAATACACAGTACATGCGCACAGTACCTCATCCAACCATCATCTCCCACCTTTACTATGCAAACAAAGATAAAGACCTACACAACCAACATATTTTCAACACTACCATAGGAACACCACTATTTATTGAAGCACAAGACACAAGGGCAAAAAATTGCAGCAAAACTATTCAAATACCAAGAGATCCAAAATTGAGAGCAGGTCTTCACAAAAAACTTCACTTGAAACCAGGCCTAATTGTAGAACTTTGTGTTGGAAATATTGACATTCTAGATGGCCTAGTCAATGGAGCCGACGGTATATTCAAAGTGATAACATAAAACTCCACGATACAAACAATCTGGATTCACTTTCAAACCACTAAAGTAGGCCAAAAAACTAGGTATGAAAACCAACAACTATACATTACATCAATAGATAGACAATGGACACTAATCCAAAAAATAATAGGTGAGTTTCAAATAGGAAAAAACTTCCTAAACACTATTACTAGAACACAATTCCCAATTCAACCTGTAGCTGCTGCTAGAACCATACACCGTGCACAAGGCTTGACACTATACACCTTGGCTTTCGATCCAACCAGCATTCGAAGTCACAGCCTTGTGTACACTGTCCTCTCTCGCGTAAGAGATCCCAACAACCTTTACCTCCTGGAAGAATTAACTCCCAACCATATTAAAGTAGACCAAACAGTTCTAACTGAGTTAGACCGCCTCAAAACACATGCCACTTGGCAACCTACACAGCTTGACCTCCACTCTTTTCCCGGAAATCACTTGATAATACAATCTCTTAACATTGTGTCCCTAAAGAAACACCACAACAACTTTATTCATGATAATAGCTTAATGGCCTCCCACATTCTTTGTCTCCAAGAAACAAAACTACAACATCCTAACACAGTGGCCATAAACGGTTACACACACACTCAAACAAATGGACCCATGGGAGTATCCCTCTTCACATCAAACAAAAACACACATCTACAACACCACAACATCATTTCCACGAATGAAATAGAATGCATTGCAACGCTCCTTAGGACGCTACATAATCCACCAATAACCCTGATAACATTGTACCGCAGACCCTCAGCTCCACTTCCCTTACTCCTGCAAACATTGACCACACTACTCACACCTCACCTCCAACACACCCCTACTATTTTACTTGGTGACTTCAACATCAATGCTATGCTAAATACCAAACAACTGAATACCTTGCACTTTCTAACCTTCTCTCCACACACAACATGACACAACATATAACCCAAACCACAACAATCTACGATTCAACTTTGGATCACATTTGGACTACAAATTTCTTCACTAACATAACAACAGGCACTAACTTCTCATTCTGGTCAGACCACTCCATTATTTACTTGCTACTCCCACTAAACTCCAAAAACACATTCCAATGCTCCCCTCTTCCTACTTCCTAAAAGCACCTCCACAAATCCTTCCATTAGCAGGCCCTCGTGATCCCTCACCTTGTTTAACTTAAAAGAAAAGACATATTCTATCCTCGCAGAGAAATTGATGAGTTATGTGAGGTGTTCGGGAAAAATCATTTTCACAAACATACAAAAATCTCTCCAAGACAAATCTGAACCAAATTTTACAATACTAGCTAGTATTTTTCCAAAATTACACTATTTTCCATGTATTTTGTGCGGAATTTTCTCCTTCTTGCGCTCCCCTCAACCGACTACTTTGATTTTGCAACCAGCTCAAGGCTAAGCTGAGGTACACTTCTCTCAAACAATGGCTGTGTGTCCTCCACAATGGAACTCGCCGAGTTTCATGGTGGATGACAATGCTCAAATGTGTGGACATTCCATGATAGCTTGATGAGTTTCACGATGCCCACCATGAAACTCGTCGAGTTTCACATACCCACCACAAGTCACCAACTTCAAACTTGCCATAAAACTTGGTTAGTTACCATTGAGATTGTCTTGGCACTCCACATTGTAATTAATTGACGAGTTTAGTCGATGTCTGTTATGCACACGACGTGGATGCCACAATAACTAACTACCATGGCACATTTTCATGTTGCATGCTCAAACTATAAATTTGAGGAGTATTCATGTAACTTGTCAAGTTGTAATTTATCCTTGTAACTTGAGGATTATTCATGTAGCTTGTCAAGTTATAATTTATCCTTGTAACTTGGGGAATATTCATGTATCTTGTTGAGTTATGTAAGTGGCATCTTAAACGCTTGCAAAACTGTGTGAGGTACATAAATTCAAAAATTCATAGCACTGGACAGCTAAAATTTTATCACCAAAAGCTTGAAATCTATATTTCAAGTTTGATTATACACACTTGATTTTGTGTGTGTGCGTACGCATGATGATGTTGTCGGAGTGCCCGTTGTCTCTCTAAGGTCGACTAGGAAATTGTTGGGCTTTTGGCTATAGACAGAGAAGCAGACAAGGTGCGAACCGGTGAAAACCAGTGCGGTTTAGGTCGATTTCAATTAAATAAGACGATTTAGTGATGCCTAAAGAGATTTGTAAGACAATATCACGAATCAAAACAGAGTTAAAGGCTCAAATCCAACTTAGAATAGATATAAACACTTGATCGAGACTGGCAATTAGAAGATGTTTCCATTAATCAGATATCTGGAACCCTTGATACAAATCGGTTGCATATGCCAACGTTGGTATGCCTGTGGATTTAAAATCCCCTATTCAGGCATCCTAAACCCCGTGGAAACAACCCACAATCTGCCAGATAAACTTCAATCTCCTAAGACCTGCTCGTACAATTCTTCTTCTTTGGCTCTCCTCGGCTCTCCTCCCCAAAATCTTCGTCTCCCCCCCCCCAAAAACTGCCCAGAAAAAACTCCCTTTTAGGGCACGTCTGACCTCCTATTTTTAGCCCCCCCCCCCCCCCCCCCCCCCCCCCCCCCCTCCCCCCCCCCCCCCTTCTTTGTTTAGCTTCTTCATGGCATGTGTAATCATCGCTTTTCCCTATTGTTTTCCCCCTAGATCCTATTCTTAGCTTTCCTTAAGCTCCATGGCTCAATACTTGAATACTGGTACTGGTCTCACTTGTACTGGTTTTACTGGTTCTGGACATTGGCTCTCAAGACCCTAGTACTAGACACTGGCTCTCGAGACACTGGTGTAGCTATACTGCTATATTGGTGGCTAACCCAGCACAAACCTAGCTCGAGAAAACTTAAACTACTAATAACTTGATAACTTGGCACCAGTACTGGTCTTGCTGGTTCTGGTCTTCCTGGTTCCCTAGAACAATTCCCGTCGCTCGATCGCGCCCACAGTCTCACTGGTACATACGCAACTGTTTTTACTAGTCTCACTGGTTTTTGAGAATAAATCCCTTCGGCTCTACCGCGCCTACTGGTCTCACTGGTACTGACGCAGCTGTCAGTAGTCTCATTGGTACTGGCGCAACTGTTACTGGTCTCACAGGTACTGACAGACATAACAATTGCTAACATTGGTCTGGAAATACTGGTATTGGTAATACTGGTACTAGTAACATTGGTACTTGTAACACTAGTACTAGTAACATCGGTACTGGTAACATCGATACTGGTAACATTGGTACTTGTAACATTGGTACTGGTACCACTAGTACTAGTAACATCGGTATTGGTAACATTGGTACTAGTACCACAAGTACTCGTAACACAAGTACTCATAGTAATGTCTTGGTATAATTGGTACTGGTAACACTGGTACTGGTACCATTGGTACTTGTAGTACTGTTAACATTGTCGATAAGTTTGGCAAAACCTCGAATTTGTATGCAGATTTGCATCTTTAACCCAGTGCTTACAAAGCGGCATGACATCCACCCCCTCTAAACCTGCACATCCTCCAGTATGTGCCAACCATTATTCCAAACTGTAAGAAAAAAAAATTGTAGACATATAAGCACTACCCCACTATGAACAGGCTTTGAAAAATGTTCCAACCTGTTGGCTTATTTGAATATTCCCTCCTCCAGGATCATAGGGAAAACACAATAATTTCCTAGTAGTAGAGTATAAGCATGAGTTAACCCCGTAAACCATCATGAACCCCGCCTAGATCATATGGTATATAAGTCAGCCGCCCCACACCATGCACATCTCCATCTCCACCCAGATCAAACGGTACATCAATCAGTTGCCCCGGACCATGCATATAATTGTTTCCTCCTCTATCAAAATCTATTTGAAAATCCTCTACATCATAGGGTAACAAAAAAACCCATAGAGCATTTGGAAACATTTGATGTTTCCTTAGCTTGGCCGCGCCCACTGGTCTCACTGCTTACTGGCGCAGTTGTCACTAGCCTCACTGATACTGGCGCAGCTGTTACTTGTCTCACTAGTACTGGGAGACATAACAGCTACTAACATTGGTCTGGCAATACTGGTATTGGTAATACACGTACTGGTACCACTGGTATTCGTAACACAAATACTCGTAGTACTAGCTCGGTACAACTGATACTAGTAACAATGGTACTCGTAGTACTGCTAACATTGTCCATAAGTTTGACATAATCTCAATTTTGTATGCAGATTTGCATCTTTCACTCCGTGCTCGCAAAACGACACAATGTGTACTTCAATTTAACTTTGATCTTTTTATTGACAATAACAACTCCTAAAGCTAGGTTTTGGCTCCCCTTTATGAACTTGAGCCTTGCAGTACAACATTGTGAGATGTTGAACCATTTTTTTTTTTGGAATATTTTCAATGGTAACGGCCAATGTTGTTTTTAAGGTGTTAATACATAGTTTTGGCATGGTTAATACTGGGTCTACTCTCCCTATTAACGCGAATCTCGTCATATGCCTTCGCTCCAAACAAAAGCAAAACGAATTCTTCTCTCTCCTCTCTCTTCGCTTGCCCTGCGTCGTCGCCATCGCCTGCGTACCAAGGTGCTGCCCATCGCGCCATGGCTTGCCCGCTTGTGCCTCCACCAGCGAGAGCTCTCTCTCTCTCTCTCTCTCTCTCTCTCTCTCTCTCTCTCTCTCTCTCTCTCTCTCTCTCTCTCTCTCTCCTGGGCCTGCTCTATCATCGTAGCTCCATGAAGGGAAGACCCAGGATTCCAAGAGAGAACTCCAAGGCCAAGAGAACTGCTTCCTGTCGTCGACCTGCCTCCAGCCGCATCGCCCCCACAGATCCATCGCCACTGCCATACAGCTCGTCTCGCAATGGGCTCCTCTCTCTTTCTCTGTCTCTCTCTCTCTCTCTCTCTCTCTCTCTCTCTCTCTCTCTCTCTCTCTCTCTCTCTCTCTCTCTCCGACTTCCTCTGATCGCAAGCACAAAACACGTCGTGCATCCAAGGCAACTTACTCGTCGGATATTTCCCACCACGATAAAGTTCTCTTCTTCTTCTTCTCTCTCTCTCTCTCTCTCTCTCTCTCTCCACCACGTGCCCCCCCCCCACCCTTCTTTTCCCTCAAACCGTCAACAGCATCTACCCACATTCGGTTTAATTCACCCACACTAGAATTTGGGGAGACATACTAGTCCAAAATTGGCACAGCCTACTTTGACCCTTTTCTCGCTCTACTCGCTCTACTTGTCTCCTACTAGTTTATTTTGTTCAAGTTTAGTTATGAATACTTTCAATGGTAACGGCCAATGTTGCTTTTAAAGTCTTAAAGGTACGTACCCATGTCTTCTTGATCGGAATCTTGAAAGATCCCTCAAGCTTCCAAACTTTTCTTTCAAAAATGACTAAAATACTCTAATTTGTGGAAATTTCCAAAATACGTCTCGAACCGAATTTTCTTGCGGGACAGCGAGATTGGAATCGTTGATGGCACTAGCCACTTCTTCTGGTTTGCTCGCGAATATGCCATTATCTCTACCACCTCTTTCAATGCCGACAACGATAATGCCATCATTAAGTTCAATCTCACCACCCTTTCATTTGCCACCTCGCCCCTTCTCTCTCTCTCTCTCTCTCTCTCTCTCTAGATTTGTTAAAAGATTCTTTTTCGCTCTCTAGATTGGTCATTCTCTACTAGAATAATGTGGTTGTGTCTAGGAAAATTTCCCAAAATACCGCTTCTCGCTCTAATTTATGGAAATCCCAAAATATCCTTCAAACTTCTAAAATTCCCAAAATACCTTTCTGCCATGGCAAGTTTTGGGCACAGCGCAGAAGAGGAGGTGGGATTTGGTTTTCGATTGCTAGTGAGTGGGGCTGCTTGAATTCAGGCGAGGCAGGTCGCAACACGCGAGACAAGCAGTCAGCTCGAGACGAGGAGTCGCCTGTTGCTCGAGTTTGGGTTGGATTTTGAGTGATTGGGAGATTTACACAACTTTTAGTGCAATTATTGGCGGAAGCTTCAAATTTTGACATAAGAACCGGGAGAATTTCAAGTTTGCCTTGAAGAATGGCATTTCTTTCAAGGGAAAATTACCAAAATACCCCTCTAATTTGTGGAGATTCCCAAAACACCCCTCAAATCCCCAATATTTTGTCATAAATCCCCAAAATACGCCAGGTCGTGAGATTAAAATTCTGCAAAGATATTAAAACATGTAGGTTTTCATAAGAAGACTGATTGTCTATCAATATAAGAGGCTAAAACTAGACTTTTTTTGCGAGGTAATTTGTGACAAATTACTACTAATCACTCAAAAACGGGTCCCAATTGTCAAAGAGGAATAAAGATCAGAAAATCTGAGGTATAAGGCTCCTATGGCGACAGGTGGCCGTTTTGTTTCGAAAAAAATTGCATGTCTTGAGTCTTGGGTGTCGATGATGCGTGCGTCTGCGTGTTCTCAACAAGGAGTCCCTCAATAAGGAGCTCGTGTCCAAGAGGATAGGAATGCACTGCATCGAGGGGGAAGCTACGCAGGCAATAGCAATGGAAAAACCCAGGGGCTAGGGGGTTGGGGTTGGGAGGAGCCTGCAGGTGCTCGAGGCTTGGAGTCCATCAACAAGGGGGAGCAGGCTGCAATCTCTCTATCTGACAGCTTAGGAAGTCGGAAGCAAATGAACGAGCAGAGGGTAGGAATGTGGTGCATGGAGGGGGAAGCTTCACAGGCAGTAGCAATGCACGAACCCAGGGGCTCGTTGCAAACTTGCAAGACAGGGGATCGCAGGGCTTGACGGAGCGAGAAGGGATGGGGTCCAACGCATGAGGAAGAAGGAATAGATGCCCGTTTGCAGGGCACCGCAGAGAGGTGCACATGAGCTTCACAGGAGCATACAACCGACGATGGGATGTCATCTCCCTTTGCCTTTGGGTAACTCTTCTGTTGCAAAAAAAAATGAGGAAAGAATCTATCTAGATTTCACTTATTGAAAGCGGACCGAGGTAGGCCCTTTCACATGTTGATACATAGTTTTGGCATGGTTAATACTTTATTTTGTTGTTTTCTTGCAGGTTGGAAGGGGATGCCCATGTTTACCTCTCTACTTACTACTCGCTCCAACTTTATTAAGGCGAATCTCTTCAAATTCGCCCTGGTTCTCCGCCCTTTTGCAACGAAAAACCCTTTTCATTTCATCCCTCTTTGAGATTGAACGAGACAGAGTGAACAAGATTCCTCTGTTGCTGCCTCGCCCGCCTTGTGCTACCCTTCATATGCACATACCCTCCTCTATTTCTTGCACTCGCATGGCTGCCTCTCTGGCGTGCTCCCTCGCCGCATGCCTGCTTCTCATTCCCTTGCCATGGGCGCATCCTTCGCCCCATTCTCCTCTTCAGGTAGACAAATGGCCTCTCTCTCTCTCTCTCTCTGCGCCTTCGACCTCAGACAAATGGGAGCTTCGTCTCTCTCTTTATGTATCTCTTGTAGCAACAAGAGACATGGCCGCCATACCTAAACTCGCAGCTCCTTACGTTCACTCCATTGGGCACCATCGCTGGCATCTGTTGCGTTGCAAGGAGCACCACAGGCAAAGACAAATGTAAGGCAACCCACGGAAGCAAGGACACGAAAAAAAATCTCTCCCCCCCCCCCCCCTCCCCCTCCCTCGCAACGCACTCTATGCGACCTGCTCTGTCGCACTCTTGACACGATGCGAAATCCTCTCTGGCTCCGTCTCTCTGTCTCTTAGCACGAGCACAACTGGCTCGGCCGGCCAACCAAAAGGCATCGTGCAGGGGCGCCTCATTACGTGGCACCACCTTTTTTTGGCCGGCAAGTGGCTGGCTGGCCGTTGTAGCCCACACCCCACCCCTCCCAGCAATAGCAAGGCCGTCTACCGCAACCAATCAGCATGAGTTGCTCCCAACGGCCTTCTTTTCCTCTCCCAGCTACTTTAGTCGTGCGCCCACAAGCATTGCGTCGACAGTTCCAATTGTCAACCCCTGCATCGCCTTCATACTGACCAGCCATACTGCAGCGCTAGACTACTGAGCAGCCATACTTCATACTGAGCACCCATACCGCATGCTAGACTATTGCGCAGCTGCCTTGGAGTCGTCTTGAGGTGAAATCTCCACTAACCTATGCCTGTGTTGTGAATGCTGCCTTGTTTTCTCACACGAGCTGCTATGCGACGTTATGCAAGAAGGAGCTCATCACCTTCAAAAATCATCCAATTTGAATCAGCAGGTCGTCGCACAGCCAGATTAATATAGTGCAAAGTTTTTAATTGCATGTTTACTGCATTACGTTTTCTATTGCAAGGTTATTTGCTGCACTAATGAAAACACATTTCCATTCTAAGGTTTCAAAATTGTGTGAAGGTTTATCCTTCTTATATGATTCTCATACTTTTATTCTAATTCTATAGTGATTGTAAGGGTTCACACACACACACACACACACACACAATGAGAACTGTTCAATTGAACCTTAACTTGGATGATTATTATAAGGCTGATCATTATAAAGCCGATTCTCATTCTTATATGCTGATTATTATAAAGCTGATTCTCTTTCTTTTATTCAAATTCTCTAGTGATTATAAGGCTTCGCACACACACACACACACACACAAAATAATCAATGTTTTATTGAACCTTAACTTGGATGGGTGTGTGGATGGCCAGGGTTGTCAAATGAGCCATTTCAACGTTCGCATACCGAAACGTGTACGAGGGGGAACTAGACCGAGTAGGGTTGAAGAGAGTGAGTCTCCGGACGAAGATGTAGTATTGGGTACACAATTGGAGATTGACTCTACTTTCATGAGTATGTTTCAAGAAGAAAATTGGTTGCAATCTCAAGTTGACGAGACCTTAGTCGAATCCCTAAACCATCGTGTGGACCGTGTTGAGTCCCAAAACTTTCCTGCCTCTATCACGCTTAGTCGACCGCCCCAATTGCAAACTACTGCTCCCTATAACCAAACCTTGCCTCTTAGGCCTTCCGTGCATCCGCCGGTTGGTGGACGTTCGGGCTCTTATGTTCAGGTTATTGGAGTGGTCCATTCGCTTTCTGCTAGTGCTGGAATTCGGCCTTCTATTGTTGGTAGTGGACCTCCACTAGCATAGGTTGGTATTGCAGCACCTGTTTTAGAAACTCAACCTCCTACTGTTAGAACCTCCCCAATAGCTCCAGTACCAACCCAAAGCATAGCACCTTCGGATACTTCTAGGTCACAAAACAAGGGAAAGAGGCCCCGCCTCATCGATGCAAAGTGGACTGGTGCTACCACGGCAGCATGCATTAAGCATTACGAAGAGAGGTGGGTGCATGTAAGGAAAGGTAATTTGAGACCAAAAGATTGGGATGAAGTAACAAACCAATTGAACAAAGAGGTTGAAATGGAATATAGTTGTGAGCAAGTGAAGAATAAAATAGACACCTTGCGTAAAAAATACAAAAAAGAGAAGGGGAAGACAACCAGCACGGGAGGGGTGAGGTCCACTTGGGAATATTTTGAGTTGCTTGACACCTTATGGTCAACAACCCCACGTTGTGTAGGCATTCCAGGAGCTTTTGATAGTTCTGGCTCACAGACCCCCGACGTGCAGGAGTTGGATGGTGAGGGAGATGGTGAGGAGGGGCAACAGGTGGATGGGGACGAGGATGTAGAGGTAGGTGGCACCATAGGGGAGAGAAGCAATGGCACAGGAGTTCAGGATAGTAGCGAGGTTTTGGGTCCGGGAGTAAAATCACAAAAAGTGAAGGAGCCTAAGCGTGCATCACTAGGGACGTTTGCTCGTGCGCTAGGGGACGGGTGGAAAGGAATGTCGGACACTATGAGAGCCATCGAAATTTCAAGACGCGATCATGAAGAGAGGATGGCAAAGGAGCTACGCGAGCATGAGGAGAGATTGTTCAAGATAAGACAAGAGGAGGACACAAAACGGATGGACATCTACATGCGGGTACAAGCGGAAATAGCTAAAGCGTTGGGAAATCGATCAAAGGTACGCCACCTTAACATTCTCTTGAGGGAGGGAGCGAGATTGCACTTGTGTGTTCTTGTACATTTGCATGGAATATCAATTTTTTTTTGCCTTTTTTTCATAGGGATGATCGAGGCAACAGAATTGTTTTTCTTTTTGGCATTCAATTGTCATGGTATTAATCCTAATGGTGAAGACATGTCTCGTCTAGTTTGCCCGGGTGCGAGCACCCCAGACACATACTTCCTGTTCATCTCTTTCATGTTATTATGTGTGTCATCTGTTTGCCTTATGTTGGAAGATGGTTTATTGTCTACTCGGCCACGCATGTGGTGGTGCTACCCAAGGCAAGTGGTGTTTTGGCATTCCATTCACTCTGGATTTTGGAGTGCGTCTCGTGTTGAAAACCAAACCACCTTTAGGATGTACTATAGAATGGCATTTGAGGCTTTCCATGAGTTGAAGGACCTCATTTTGCCCCATCTTCCATGTGGAGAGGTGATAGAGTTTCGTAGGGAACCTATCCAAGCTGACCTTGCACTTGCTTGTGTGCTTTGGCGTTTCGCCCATGGTCATTCCTCTCGTACGTTGTCACAATTATTCGGATTAGGGGATTCCACAATCCGAAAGTACACCCAATTGATAGTGGGTGTCCTATGTAAACAAGAAATGTTGAATAGATGTCTAATTGTAGTTCCTTCAGGAGCACGCCTTGCACAGATCATTAGTGACTTTGAAGCAATCACTAGTCTTCCCAATATGTGTGGTGCCGTTGATGGCACACACATCAAGCTGGCCCGCAAACCGATCCACGAATTCTTTCCAGCACAGTATGTTTGCCGCCATGGATTTCATAGCATTTTGCTACAAGGCATAGTGGATTCAAATAAAATGTTTTGGGATATTGTGTGCAATGCACCAGGAGCCTCGCACGATTCTACTGTGTTTAAGAACTCATCAGTCTATAGAAAAATGAAAGCCTGCGAGGTTTTGAGTAGACCACTAATAGAACTGAATAGGGTGTCCATCAGACCTTACATTGTTGGAGACTCTGCATATAAACCCACTAGTTTTTTACTCAAAGCATTCAAGTCAAAAGCACGCCAGGACTTGGCTTCCAAGAATGCATTTGACAAACAAGTTGCAAAGGGTAGGGTCAAGGTAGAAAATGCATTCGGCATATTGAAGAACCGATGGCGCATCTTGCGTGATCTCAATGTGAATTTGCCTTTTGCACCAAATGTGGTAATAGCATGTTGTGTATTGCATAATTATGTTCAAGCAAAAGGAGAACCTGAGCCCGGCGATGCTAATGACCCGCATCCAAATGATGCTGAGCCCTTGAGGTGGCGAACGGTAACCCGACAACGGGCCGCTGGCTCAAGATGCGTGCAACATTGTTCAATGATTTTGTGACACGAAATTCCCAACGAGGTTAAGATGCTTGCAGGTACCTATGCGCACATGTGACCATGCGTGTTGAGTGTTTATTCAATCGCTTCAATTTGTCTAAATTTGTTTCTTTTGCGTTGCGGGTTTATGCAGGACTGAAGAAAGAAGGCTCGCAAACAGGATGGTTTTTTATTTTATTTTTTGGTGATAGATTTAGGGTTTGTATGTCATGAACATAATTGTGATCTTGCATTCTTGTGTTGCATTTATATACTTTTCATATATTTTTTTTCTTTCTGCATGTGAGAGCATTATTCTTGGAAAAAACGCAAAAAAAAATTATGGCGTGCCGTGTGTGCATGCTTTTTAATCATAAAAAGGACCAAAAATATTTGCATTGTGTTACTTGTGAGGATGTGTGTGTGTGTGTATATGTGCATGTGTGTGTCCGCATCAGTCTATGGAGGCTTGGGCAACCCTCATGGACAATGTGAGCATGGCCTGTGGAGGGGCCGAGTTCGATCCTCGGGTGTCTTTGACGGATTGGATCCCCCCGTAGCACACTCCTAAGCAACTACAAAAAAAAAAAGAAACTCTATATAATCGTAAGAGTGTCTTTTGGTTGGCCGGCCGACCGCCTTCGTTGTGCTCAAGCTTCACGGCCATCCCACGGCCGGCAGGTTTCTTGGACAAAAAATTGGCTGCCCGTTATAAGGCCGGACTAGTTGTGCTCAAGATTGCCGGCCGGCCGGCTAAGATTCCATAGGATCTTTTTATGGCTGGAAATTGGCCGCCCGGCTAGATGTGCTAGAGCTATCTCTCTCTCTCTCCTTGTTGGATAGATCTTTAAGGTCTCTTGGGACAGTTTCCTACGAGGTTAAAATTCTCTTCTTCTTCTCCTCCTCTCTCTCTCACCTCCACGTGCCAAAGCCACATTAGCCCAAAAAATCATCATTTGTTTTCATTTCAAAGCTGACCTGAGCTCACCTCATAGCATCACCCCCCTCCTCCTAGGTCCTTGTCGCACCACCAACTCCCTGCCGTCAATTGGAAGATCACCTCCCAGTAGCACGCCCTTCCGTGTGAGTCCTATATCGCACCACCGGTTCCTTGTCCTAGATTCCAATCACCCACCTCCACTTGGCTTTGTGTCCCATCATGTGCTGCGCCTTGACCTTGACGCCCGCCGTCCGGAGCCCCATCTCCATCCCCACTCTCCTCCATGCTTACGTTCTCGTCTCTTGCATAACTCGCGTTCATAGTTTGTATCTCTCTTCTTTTCCATGCCCACCTACATCTGTTGAGCTAAGATTCACTGGTGGAGGGCAGAGAGAGGGAGACCTATCATACTTGTCCTTGCTTAGCAGACGAAGAGAACTCTCAAGTCGCAACTGGAGAGAGAGAGAGAGAGAGAGAGAGAGAGAGAGAGAGAGAGAGAGAGAGAGAGAGAGAGAGAGAGACATTTGCTTGCTGCATATGTTCCCCCTCAAACGAACATCCTCATGTCTCCTCATTGTCCTCACCCGTCCATGGTTGTGGGTCAGTTGCGCCAACTATTGAGTGCCCA
This sequence comes from Adiantum capillus-veneris, assembly GCF_014529385.1. Lineage (NCBI taxonomy): Eukaryota > Viridiplantae > Streptophyta > Polypodiopsida > Polypodiales > Pteridaceae > Adiantum > Adiantum capillus-veneris. The sequence continues at coordinate 67,806,014 of NC_140945.1, forward strand.
GTACAAAGAGTCATTTGGGATATTTGGGGAATTTTTGAACCTTTCACAAATTAGAAAACCGCAGGCAACTCCATGCTACGCGTGCAAAGACCATGATATTAAAGAAAACAAAGCTGATGTTATGCCTTGGCCTGTGCGACAACGATCTCTTCTTACCCCAATTCGTGTACCCTCCTAGTCGCTTGCATAGCACCCCCAACAAACAAACCCCCCCCCCCCCCCCCCCCCCCCCCCCAACACACACACACACCACGCGTGCGCCATCTTTGAACACTCAAGTTAACTTATCAAAACTATTGATTTGGAAGGAAAAGTCTTCCGTTTCTCCTAAGCCCAAGGGATCTTTCAAGATTCCTAGAAAAAAAGACATGGGTACAGACCTGCGGAGGGTAGTTTCTTCTCTAGTGGTGAGATAGATTGAAGCGTATGATCAGTCTCCCTTTAGTGATAGCAACCACCCCGGGTAGTCATTTGACTACAAACCTTGCTTTTTTTTCCCACAATTAAAAGGATTCAAACATTTTCTATGTATGATCCTAGCAAAGTTATTGCCATGTATCTCTAACCACATTTTCATGTGGTTTGAACGACATGCTGGGTCTATTCCAACAGAACCCCATTAATTAGTGCATAATATTCCCAGGGAATCTGGCCATTCTAAGGCAAAAGTGTTGGCTCTCCACAATCGCGACCTTTGCGTAGATCGCTGCCCGACGAACCTGCCCTGCCTGCGTTCGGCATCTCTCTACTGCTCGTGGATGGAATCTCTCCCTCTCTCTTCGTGTTCCAATTTGCAAATGGTAGCCCTACACTCTAGCCGTAGAGAGCCTGTCATAAGCACCTGTAGGCTGTGATAGGCTCTTCCAAACCTCACCTCCATCCCCTTGATGCTCACATTGAATGCAACAGAGACATATGTTTTTTCCCCCTAAAAAATACGTTGAACCACCTGTCCCTCGTACCAGAGAGAGAGAGAGAGAGAGAGAGAGAGAGAGAGAGAGAGAGAGAGAGAGAGAGACTTTGCTGCTGCAATTGGGATTCTGGACGCATGATACAACCCCTCTTCCTACGATCGCAATTCTACGCCTCCATTGAAAGGACAAAGAGAGAGAGAGAGAGAGAGAGAGAGAGAGAACGAGAGAGAGAGAGAGAGAGAGACTTTCCTACAAGTTGGTTGCCCATGCACTGACCTATTGAAATATATCCCTGCTCTAAGGGCCAAGGCTCCTGGTTCTGCCCTACTCGACCCACACACGGACAAAATATCCATGCTAGAGTGTTCGCACTGCCCCATTTGTGTCCCTCCCTTCTCTATGCACTACCTAGTTCACCTGGTTAGCTTCTGCCCTGCACTCAGCTACATTCCCATAAACCACTCAAAGCTGCTGCAAGCTCCCCCATGCTCCACCATCTCTCTCTCCCCATCAGCAGTCCTCGCCGGGCGATTAGCTACCTCAACTCCATTCCCCCCGCCTGCAGCAGTAGCCCAGATTGTATGCCAAAGTGCACGAAGAAGACAATAGCGATGGATCTTTTATAGCCCTTCTATTCTCCCCCTTCGCGACTTGCTAACGGAGGTTCTCTCCCACCATGCCTCTGCATCCCCCCAGCCAGCCATCTGCAAGTCCGAGACCGCGCGCGAGAGAGAGAGAGAGAGAGAGAGAGAGAGAGAGAGAGAGAGAGAGAGAGAGAGAGAGAGAGAGAGAGAGAGAGAGAGAGAGAGAGAGAGGGTGCACTCCATGCGTGCCCTCCCCTATAAACAAGCGCGAAGAACAAATTTTTCGATGTGCACATCTCATCAAAAAATCTCCGCCTCCCTCTCTCTTTCTCTCTCTCTTCCTGTCTCTCCTCCACGTGCAAGTTGCCCCCTTTTCCTCTTCATCTCACCCGTTTTGCCTTCAACGGCACGGAAGGTATCTGTAGAGATTCCACTTAATGCAACACCTCAAAAATATTAGAGGGACATACTCATGTTTTGCCTAGAATTGGAGGAAGACCTTCAGCCTAGCTCTAGGCTGACAAGGTCCTATTAGTTTTGTGGTTTGTGTGGCTCTATAGGAACAATCTATAGGAACCTCGCTCACAACCTGAAATGACCATATAGGTTCTTCCGCATGGAGAGGGAAAGGATAGGACATCCATCAGTAAAAAGAATCCATCCCAACGCTTAAAGACACGTTGCACTTATAAGAAAACTTAATAAAACTAGTATGTGACCCACGCGTTGCTGCGGTCAAGGAAACATGGCATGTATTCTCATAGGGCTATCTTATGTTCCAATTAGAACACTATCAATACTCTCTTTCTACATGTATAGTCTATTGTATTTTTTTAAATGATGCATGACACAACCTCTTGATAGATTTTAACAAACATGAATAAATGTAAGATGCTGCAAAGCATTCTTTAAACCCAAGCTTCGGAGCTTCTCATAAACATTATCGGTTATGAGGTGCTAGCCTTTGTTCAACAAACTTAGGAGTGCTCTTCTTCTATTGAGAGAGAGAGAGAGAGAGAGAGAGAGAGAGAGAGAGAGAGAGAGAGAGAGAGAGAGACAGAGTCCTCCTTTTGGTTTATCTTGATCTAGCAATGCCACGAAACTTGATGATAGAGATTAGATAAGTTAGCATGGTGTGAAGAGATGAATGTTAAGAGAAGTCAATGTGAATAAAACTTTTTTTGAAAACAGAGTGGGTTCTAGAATTGGTTTCAAATGATAGGAACACAATTGGATTCAATGTCTCTACTCCACTCTCTTACTTGCTTCTATCCTTGCGTCTTTCTTATGAGTAAGACATGGTAGTAGTGCACATCATAACAGCTTATATACTAATAAGGATGTATTTTCCATGGTCTACCTAGGATTGACAAAAGTGCTACCAAGTAAAGAAGTACAAACTGGGCAAGCTAGCAAGTTGTTAAAGATGATGACCAACGAATGCTATATTGTTTAAGAAAAGATTGAGGCTCATAGTTTCCAATGTACCAAGAAAGTTTCAAGTTTCAAAGAGATGTTTTGGCTTTCTATTAATATTAAGAATGTGATTGACCCTTACATCTATGTTTCTCTCTAGATGACTCGCTTGCATCTCTATCTATGTTTTATGCACAAACATAGTAATGGTTTAAATCGTCGCCTAATCACAATAATGCATAAGTAACTTAATACAATAAAGCTCACACTATTTGTTCATTTACACTTTCATGTCATTTGCATCTTTAAATGTGATAGAACTGAAAGTAAAATAAGGTTGCTTAGTTGTTTATTTTTGTAAGAGTTTTGGCCAATATGTTAAATTGAAGGATGTGGTGCAAAATGAAGCCGATGACTTGAAATCATGCATGCCATTGATCTTTCTCTCCCTCTCTCCCCGAATTACAAAAGCATGTTCCTCTTTGTGAGAGCATATTGTATTCAACCATTTACATGCTTGAGACTATTTCCTTATACACAATGTATATCATACCAACCATTTGGCTTAGTTCCTTAGCTCCTGCTCCCTTACATGTGAGACCGAACATTGAGGCAATGTAGGAGAGCATCCTTTTTGTATGCACATTATATCCTTTGAAAATTTAAGAGTACGAATATCATACCCTACTTTAATGTTCAACTTTTTATCACATCAAATTTATTTTCTTACATTTTAGCCTGGATCACGACCTACGTTTCTTTCTCTCCTAGGAACGTCATGGACTCAATTTGTTAGTTGCCACCATTATATCCATAGTAGGGAGCATCTTCTTTATGGAAACTTTAAAGATGCTACCAATAAAGAAGATGCCACCGTTGACATCAATAAAGAAATTATAGAATATTCTAACATCATAGAAAAAACCTCAAATTATTTCAAATATTTGAAGCATCCAATAAAATGGGAATGATATAGAAATGATACACATTAGTCTCTCTCTCTGTCTCTCTCTCTCTCTCTCTCTCTCTCTCTCACACACACACACACACACACACACACACACACACACACACACAATGTGTGCTTCAGTTCAAAACTCTATGAATATATATTTCATTGAAATTATGGTTGTTTTTAAGCACACATACATAAATATATACATATGCATGTGTCTATGTATATAACTAAAAAAATAAAATTGGAATGATTCTCTCTCTCTCTCTCTCTCTCTCTCTCTCTCTCTCTCTCTCTGGGGTTGATTTTTAATAGACACCATTGCGTGTCAAAATTTAGAGTATATATAGGTTTTTATGCATGGCCCACATTTCAACTCTTAAAAATAAAAAGGACAAAATATACGAGAGCTGGTAAAAGGTCTCTCAACTGGGCAATCTCTCTCCTCATTTGGGATGCCAATGTGAGGGTTGGTTTTTATTAGGCATTTCATCCATTTTCTACCGATGAAATCCGTTAGCTATCCCTATAAAATTACACTATAATGCAAACAAAACCATAAAATCTTGGAATTGTGAAGGGCTTGAAGAATGCCCTTGGTGAGATATAGTGCATATGAGCTTAATGATAAAATATTTTTTTTTCTCTCTTTCTCTCTCTCATGCATGTGCATAGGTGCATACATGTGCAGACACCTCTCTCTCTCTCTCTCTCTCTCTCTCTCTCTCTCTCTCTCTCACACACACACACACACACACACACAGAGCCAATAACGTGGATCGACCTCTTTATTTGCATGCATGTACTCAAAGCAAGACATCACCAAGACGATGTGAGGCGAGCTTTTTTTTTTCTCGATCTCTTAAAAAAAGACAAACTTTTAAAAATCTCTAAAAAATATCAATATTGGTCTTGAAAAAAATCTTTTGAAAAGATTAAGCTAAACATATATATTCAAAAATTAAATTCTTATTAAATAATAAAATCTTCACTAAAATTATCCATTTTTTGTTATATACACTTAAACTAAAACATTTATTCTATGCAAAGTAGAAAGTAAGAAGTCTATTGACTTTACAGTCTGAAAAGCTTGTCAATTCTTACAATCTTACCCCTTTACTTTTGCATTTTAAATATAACCCTTCACTTTTGTTTTGGAAGGTTTTCTCTTAAATGAATCAATGAGTGACACATGGAGGGTCTCTCCTTCCTTGAAAAATTTAAGCTGCTTCATATATAGTATAGATTTAAAATGCAATACTATTTGTGGATATATCTAATAAAAAAATAAAGGTTTTTTGTAAAGGAAAATCACTATACCCTAAGTGTCTCCCATAACCGTAACCGGAACCTAAGTGTCTAACCGTAACCGGAATGAAACTTTTCATTCTCATTAAGGGTTAAAGCACTTTACCCCAAGTGTTTTCCTTTATGGGAATGGAACATTTCATTTTCACTAAGGGTTAAAGCACTATACCCCAAGCGTTCCCTTAATGGGAATGAAAATTTCACATGTTTCCACATCCCTCTTCTTTTTGCAATAGGGTCTTATCAAGGCTCATTTTTGAAGGGTGACCATAATCATTCATTTGAAGGGTAAATTTTTACCTATCCTTCATTAAGCTATATTTAGACAAAAATTAGAAGGGCTACTCAAAGATTTTTCAATATTCTATTCTTCTTTCAAAAGGTAAAAATATTTTTTCCTTTCACTGAAGGATAAAAGTGCCTCCCAAGGATGTCGAAGCCTTCAAAAATTAGGCCTGGGTCTTATGCATGTTACCTCGTTCCGCTAGAGAAAAAATAGCTTGACAACTACTTCACCCTTTGTGAAATAGCTTTACATCTCATTTAGATAGAGGAACAAATAGCTTGAAAACTCTTTCACCCTCCGTGAAATAGCTTTTCACCTCATTCGACTAGAGAAAAAATAGCGTTTCATCAACATTCTTAAATGTTTTTATATTAGAGGAGAAATATCCGGCTAACTCATTTGGAAACTTTGTGCTTAGAGTATAAATCGCTGCTTGTTAAAACTCGTTTTAGTAGAGTATAAACAGTAGAATCCTTTAAACATTGATTATTATTAACTATGGTTTACTTTTCTTCTTTTTATCATAAATCTCCTTATACTATGCATTTTAAACGTTGTAATTACTATTATTATTAAGATCGTATTTTCCCACGTTCCCTTTATCCTTACTCTTTCAAGCTTTTGAATTTGCTTTTCCATGGCTTTTTCCTACAACCGGTTACGATGCATTACGATGCTTAAAAATGTTCAAAAACACATACAATTAAGAAAACATATCACCGTTTTCTAAATGTTCCATCTAAATTCAATTTTGTAGTAAAACATATGATATTCAATATGATCATAAAGTCTTTGTTTATTCTGTAACAAGTATGATTAAATATAAACAATTAGCATATGCTTACCCAGTGTTTTGGAAGACACCTATAAATATTTGAATATTAACACCAAATTAACATGTACAGGTAAATAAGAAAAATTGATTACGGATCATTTAGATAAATACTTAAAACTATTTAATTGCTTAATAAAAAATCCAAAAGATTATAGTGTGTATATAAACTTTTGCAATGCTACAATTAGTCTTCATTTTTTTTACTACTTCACAAAGGTATTTAAATTACGTTTATAGACTTGTTAAGGCTAAAAATGTATTTCAAAAGCCACCCTTACTCTACTGTGGCATGGAAGTAACTCATTAATATGATCCTATTGCTTACTCTTATCCAAAGGGAGGCATGGATGTTGACTATCAAAATGAGGTTGGCAAAAGAGTCTTGGTGTTTTGAGTTCACCACTATTTATTCAAAGAAATTTATAGGCCTCCATGATAAGAGCAAGTCTAGAGAGTCCTTGGCCATAAATTTCTCTCTACAATTGCATCATATGTTTCAGATTGCCTAGATAACCCTAGGATGGCATTATAAGAATGTGCAAGAGTATGAATCCGAAGGTGCTTACTCTGGTGGAGCAAGATGACAACACAAACATAGCACCTTTTTTGGCTAGGTTTTTGGAAACTTTGGATTATTACTGTGCCGTGTTCGAGTTAATTGATGGTGGCACTCCCATAGGAGAGCAAAGGCAAAATGAATTGCTTGGCTCGTGATATTGTCAATGTTATAGAAAAATTGTGAATACATAGAATGAGTTGAGTGCCATGAGCTTGCCGGTACATGGAAAGAAAGCATTTTAATGGTTGTATTCAAGCCACACCGGCTAACCTTACATCACAATGAAGTGTGTGCTTGAGTCTTACAATGAAAAATACAATTGAAAGAAGATGAAAAATGTAAAAAAACAGTTAAAAGCTAGCACATTTTGCATGGCATTAAGGTGCGGATAAGTGTAACAGCCTTTGTATGCATCAAATGTGAATTAAAGCATGCATGTAGATAAAAGTGGGCATTCTTGCTAAGAGTGTTTTGACGGTTGTTATTTTAGTTTTCTAAAGAATCATGACCAAGGTAGGATAAGAAGTTGTTCTTACAAAAGTATTCAACCAATAAAGAGGTCCAAGTATATGAAGTTTTTTCCTAGACTAGACTATAATATACATACATGGTGGACCAATAGTCCTACTCACCAAAGCTTGTATAACAGAGAATCAGTGTGTTCCTTGATAAATTAGAAAATCAAAGACAAGAACCATGGGTTCCTCTCTAAATGCTTTGGAAATTTCACCATTTGCTGCCATAAATGTAACCCAGATGTATAGGTATATTTTATAAAGTTTTTGCATAGCTAACTTTACTTCAGTAGTGGGAAAGCACTTGCATTTTAATGCCTTGTATATAATGGACCTAGAGGCATGAATCCTAACCCTAGTATTAAGGACAAATCATCAGTTTGTCTATTTTTACTTAAGCTTTGGCTTGGCTTCCCTATATTTTTGAATAAGTGCATTAACTGCAAAAGAATTGCCTGTTTTATCACTCAACATGGTTTGTATAATGCTCTTGTTGATTGTTTTTTAAATCTTGGGCTTGTGTGCTAACTATGTTTCAAAATTTGTATAGAATAAGACAACTACTTATTGCTCATTCTATTGGCTCTTTCCCATATCGAATCAATGGGTAGATGTAGATAGTTTTGATAAAGATAATAATTAATCATTGAAACATCGTTTTTATTTTCTTGCTAACTTAATATGCTGGCTTTCCGGTCTTTGGGAATAACTCTCCATTCCATCCCAATTGGGTAGCATTGCTACTTTGGATTGGATGCACGATTTGCACTTTGCTAGCAATGCCTTCTTTGGTACTATAAAGTCTTAGGTCATTGCTTTTGCTTATAGCACCCCACTCTCTTCCCTTGACCTCTCCTCCAATGACCTTTTGGGTAGCTTCCCTAGCTTTAGTTCCTTTCTTTATCGCAAGGCCCTTACCCACCTTAACATTTATCACAATTCCAAAGACGGACCACTCCTACTAGATGCCACTAACTCCCTTACCATGATTTTCACATAAAAACTTCTCTAATGCTCTCACCCGATTTTGGGGATTCTCTACACCAACTTCAGGAGGGACCTAGACCTTTTGACAACAAAAATAAAAAAGGTGACCCTAACTGTGCCAGCTCTACTTAAGATATTATTGAGCTTCATGAAAAATTTCACGGAGCCTCTTTCTCTATATCCCTCCCCAAATCTCCTAGATGAAAGGTACTTTATCTTAGTGCAAATTCCTTCACAAGAATTATTCTTGGCATGTAGGCTAAAGGCACTTTACCTTAGTGCAAATGCCTTCACATGAAGTATTTTTGGCAAGTAGGTTAAAGGTACTTTACCTTAGTGTAAGTGCCTTCACAAGAAGTATTCCTAGCAAGATCCATGGTCCTTCGCTCCATAGACTGCTATTGCTAGAGAATGAATGATTTGCTAAGGGTGGTGCCCTTAGAGAGTTGTAGGAGCCTTGCTGCAATAGATTCCAATTGCAACTTCATGACTTGCACCTTTGTGACACCGCTATCACCTATGACTAAGATAAAATAGATGGTTATGTGGGGAAAATTTATTGAGCAAGAAATCCGCATTGAAATCTACAGTACAACAAGGCAATTATAGCTACTGATGCTCAACCTCAACCATATCAACAACAACATCCCACCCTATCAAGCTGCAGTTTCTTAGAGTGGCTGACTATTTTAAACAACCATCTCACAAGTTATATTTCATAAAATCTGGGGCCTGTGCCAAGAAACAATTTTATGCACCTTGGCAACAATAATTTGTTGTGAGGCATAATTCCACCCATACTTGGGAGCTACATGTATATCATGTGGTTGGATATTAGCAACAATGAGTTGGAGGGCATCACCCCTTGAGAACTGACCAAGAAGAAAGGAAGGTGATAAAAGGAATTCTCCGTACTAGTTTGCAATTCGAGTATTTTAAGTATTTACATAGTGATGTATGCATAGAGTATGTCCTGGGTTCAACGCTTACCATGAGAAGATTTCAACCCTTAATGCTATTCATAATCCCAAACTTCTTGAGATGCAACCTTAGCATTTCTATGCAGACATTGCATCATACTACAGTCCCAACCCTCGAAGGTCCATTGAAGACATCCTAACATTCTTTGATGTTGGCCAAAACAAGCTTACTAGCACTATATCTTTCAACCTAGGAAACCTGGTACAATGCTACATTCTCCACCTAGACTATAACCACCTTTAAGGCCATATCCCCCGTGGGCTATCAAAGCTGGGGATCATAAATTATCTTGGTTTGTCAAACAACAACCTATCCGGCTACATTCCCAAATGTGGCCACAACCACACCCTACCTTTCTAGGTTCCAACACCCTACCTTTCCCAACTCTAGCAAGCACCCTGTCTTTCTAGATTCTAGCACACCTTTCTTATCATCTTAGGCAACATCTCTTCCATCAAATAGTTCCCATACCTTTGTGGATAGCTTTTCCTTGAGCCACTATTGGCAATTAGATCTAAGATTAATAGTTGTTCCTATGGTTGTAGCATTACCCCTCATTGAAGGTTTTAAGTGTTCATTCCATATGATTGAAACACAAAATCACATAGAGGAACTAATGCAAGATAATTCCATGGACAAGCTATTGATCACTTATACATTGTCAAGAAACTTATCTCACAGATCCTATTTAGCAAGAAGAAAATTCATTCATAATCAATGTCATCTTATCCAAGGTTACAAGGCTTTGCAATATATACAATAGAGAGCTCAAGGAGGGCACCAAGGGCTTCTCTAAAGAGTCGAGGATAGGTAGTAAATGCTTCGACATAGTCCACAAGGATACCTTGGAAAATCAGATTGTAGTAGAGGTTAAGAAGCTTATCTAGAAGATGGATGAGAAGGGTAAGCCAAGGGATTTCCAGACAAAGATAAAAACAATAGAGAAAATCAAGCAGCGTAAAGTCCTGTCTTTGTGGGGTTCTTCTTAGATAGAGAATAAGAGGTTTCTCATCTAAACAAGTACATGGAAAATGGTAGCTTATATGAGTAGCTTCATGGCAACAATTTTTTTAAAAATATCATCCCAATCGCCAGCCTACATCTACAATGGGGTTTAGCTAGGAGAGCTAGCAACTAGCTCACAATAGCTTTAGGAAATTCTTCTCTTAGCCCATTGTCACACAAACTCAATACTTCAAGAGAGAAGCACTTTGCAAAGAAAGAAGAGATTCTTCCCACAAAATAGTTTACTCATAACAAGATTAAGCTATGATTGCACAAGCTCTAAGTAACAAGTGCAACTAGAGAGAGAGAGAGAGAGAGAGAGAGAGAGAGAGAGAGAGAGGGGCGGGGGGGGGGATGGTGACATAGACCATTGCTTGACATGCATTAACTTTGGGGCCTGTGTTGATCCTCACACTCATTGAGGCATATCATCATGCCTACATTGTGTACTGCAGGTTAGTTCACAAGCTCTCACTCTCACTCCTTTGTTTGCCTCACTCTCCCCAAATCCTCTCTCTCTCTCTCTCTCTCTCTCTCTCTCTCTCTCTCTCTCTCTCTCTCTCTCTCTCTCTCTCTCTCTATTCTCTCTCTTCCTCCCCCCTCCCCGCCCGCCATTGTCTACTTTGAGAGAGTAGAATTGGTAAAGAGGGAGAGGGATTTTCTTAATTATATCTCTATCCCTCTCTCCACCAGACTCTCCTTTCCAAGAGTAGGGACTAGAGGGGAGAGACAGGGAGATGGTTTACTATGTGTGTGTGTGTGTGTGTGTGTGTGTGTGTGTGTGTGTGTGTGTGTGTGTGTGCATGCGTGCGTGCATGCGTGTGTGTGTATGTGTGTGTGTGTGTGGGGGGGGGGGGAGAGAGAGAGAGAGAGAGAGAGAGAGAGAGAGAGAGAGAGAGAGAGAGAGAGAGAGAGAGAGAGAGAGAGATGGTATATTATGGTCATACTGTTTGGTATTTTTGAATTGTGCAATGAAAAAGAAAACCAAAATAAAAATGGTTTTGTAAAAAACTACCAAGAAAAAATGTATGTGTTGATGATTTAGAAGGTGAACCAAGGTAGGCATAGCCCGCTCTACGTGCATTTTCCTTGTAGGATTCTTGCAAGGTGGTATCTCGTGTCGACATGGATGCAAAATTGAAGGCTCTAAGATAGGATTTAAGTGAATATTTTGGGGGTTTTCTTGATTGATTTGAAGAATGTGTGCATAGTCAGCAGTTGCTATACAATTGGAAAACAAGCAGTACTTCAAGCTGGACAAATTCATGGTGTGTTTACATCCCACGGTGTGAGAAAAAGTGGATCTCAAGAGTCCAGAGAACTATTATGGTACAATCACAATTGCACGAGCCAAAGAGCACAAAAATCAAGGAGAAGGTTGAGTAGGTCTCATTGGGGAATGACGATACCTCCTAACTTTCTCCTAAGCCCAAGGGATGAAGTCCAAAGAATCAAGTGAATTAAGGTGTGGCAACCTTTTCTCAAGATTGGGTATGTATTGTTTAAGATTTGTTAAAGAAAATTCAAGAGCTTCATCTTAATGTGATGGACAAAGGGCAATTGAGACCGGGTAGAAGAAGATCTAGGCCATTGCCTACTGGCCAGTGTTACAATTGCAAGAAAGAGGGTCATTATGCACTAGAGTTACCGCATCCATGAAGAGAAAGAGGATATATGTACCATTGTTTGGTAGACGTAGAAGGCAGGGGCCGCTTAATGCTCCAAGGGAGCAATCGATTGCTGAGAGTCCTATATTGTCAGCTTTGCCAAGTAATGATGAAGCTCATAGGGTTAATATTATCAATGTGGGCAAGCAATATATGGATGTTTTGGTCAACAAGAGAGAATGAGGAGAAAGGGAGTTTGAGATAGAATGGAAGACCAGAGCTCGAAAGGGCAAGGATAGAGTGTATGAAGTCAGAGAGCAGCCAGAAACCTGCAAGAGGAAAAGACATACAAGGCTTCAATGGGATTGGGGAGATGTGTATAAGGTGCCAATTTTTTCCTTAGGGGTAGAAATTCCATTGGATGTACTTCCTATCATGATGTACTAATTGAGAAGAAGATGCAAGTAAAGGCATACATTAATGGGAAAGTAAGTTGCTATCAATGATACAGAGCTTAAATCTATGGTCAAGTCAAATGTGCAGATGAGGATGGCGAACCATGCTAAGGCGAAGTGTTTTGGGGTAGCTCAGGATGTGAAGGTAAAGGTGATGGGAATTGAGTGTCTGAAAGACTTTTTTGTGATGAAAACAGGTGATAATGCCTACCTTGCTAGTTTGGGGAGGCCATGGATGCTTGCAATTGGAGATAAGCAAGATTGGAAGAGTGAAGTTTTCACTCTACCAAACAAAGATTTGAAGACCAGAGAAATCCATGTTCATCCTATAGTGGCAGTCTATGGAGATCACTCAACGAAGAACTATGAGTACGAGTCAAAGTCGACATATGATGAGGGCTATACCATTTCAAAAGAGGAAGAGAGTGATGAGGAACTTTTGAAGATTGAAGCAAATCTAGTTGGAGTCACCATAGACTCTCTCAATCCCAAGGAAGGTATGTAGTCTCAGGTTTTTGATATAGATGTAGTAGAAGTGGAGAACATGTCGGGCATAGATTTGACTAAGCAAGAAATAGAGGGCCACGGGAAACTATGTGCATCGTATCCCAATGTATTTTCTACACGGTAAAAAGACCTTTAAGGATCCAAAGGGGTGGAACATTGGATTTTGCTTAAAGAGGGGTAGAAGTCAAGGGCACAAAATCTCCAAAGGTTGGGGGAAATTTTTAAAAAGGAGGTATTGTGTCAAGAAATCAACAAGAACGTATCATCTATCCCGTGCAATAGCTTGAGTGGGTTTCTCCTATTGTCATACACCAAAGAAAAATGGTGGGTGGAGAGTATGTGTGGATTATAAACCATTGAATGCTTCTACAAAGTAGAATCATTACCCTTTTCCATTTCAAGACGAGATTTTGAACCAAGTAGTAGTCCATGAGAGGTATTCAATTATGGATGGCTTCTTGGGGTACTTTAAGATTGGTGTTGCTTTGGAGGACCAACTAAAGACTACTTTAATTTCACCATGGGGTTGCTTTATTTATCACAGGATGCCCTTTTGTTTGGTGAATGTCTGTGAATTTTTTTAGGATTGGATGAATAGGTTGTTTAGGCCATATCTAGGTGTTTATGAGAGTCTTTATGGATGGCATAGGTTTCTATAGCTCAAGGTTTGATCATTTGTCAAAGTTGAAGATATGTTTTCAAATGTTAGATGAAGAAGGTGGTCAATTGAATCCCAAGAAGTGAAAGCTGGCTCAACCACGGGCTCATTTATTGTGTCATGTGGTCTCCTAGAATGGTACAATGATTGATCTTGAGAAAGTGAAGGCTCTAGTGTTGATGGAGCCTCCAAAAAATGCAACAAGTTTGGATTTATTTGTGCACAAGTTAAAGTATTTTTCTAGGTTCTTTTGGATGCTCTCAAAGTTTGTGTGTCCTCTTCAAAACATGAGTCAACAGGTTCATGGTTTTAAGTGAACTAAAGATTCATAGGTAGCTTTGATAGGATAAAGGAGATCTTTTGTCAAATTTTGCCAATTTGTCCATGTTGCCATGACAATAGGCACAATTACCATAGTAGTTTTTTTAATGTAGAAAAAAGAAAATTTTTGTCTTGCGTTCTGAAAATTCATGGTAACATTTGGTTTTTTAAACCTAAAGGGTGAAATATCAAATGGAAGGACTTCTATAAAGGTACAAGTTGACTTGGCATTGAAATTTGGAGTAAGGCACATGCCCTAAAACATTTAAAATAAAACCATATACCAACAAGCTAATTATATGTAAAACCCATATAATATGGTCAGAACAAGAACTCATACACATTATAAAAACAACCTTACAAAAACCAGTTAACGCATGTAATTAGAGCCCTTTTGGTAGGAAGTCTTCCCATATAGTGACGCCAACACCTCCAACCCAAAAAAAAATTAATGTTTTGTCAAAATTTGCACAAACTTAAAAGAGGAATTCGCTGTTTTGCTTGCAAAAGCAAAGGGCAAATCAAATTTCTCTCTTATCTCCAAAAAACCCGGGCAGTATTTAAAAAAAAAACCCAAATGAACACAAAAGTTTTTTGACAACTAAGCAAATTCAAAACAATCTAAAGCCCTAGCAGTCAAGAGTTCTAAACATCACCCACCACAAAATAATTAGCTGCCTGCAATTGGCATCTACAAATAAACAGCATTGCATCATGATATAAAAGCAACCAACCATTGAAGAGTAATATTATAGTATGTTTGGACAAACAACAACAATTCCGATGGGATACAAAACCTCAGAATCCCCTTTGTGTTGCGCCAAATTCATATCCACCTAGTAAGCAGGCGATCAAAAAGCCCTCAAAAAACTCTCTTGCAAATACACACACAAAACACAAAAGACCAAGCTAAGTGAAGGGCATAGAGAAACCCTCACCTTATATTTATAGTGTTAGCAACGGCTAACACAGGCTACATCGAATATGCATCAAGCGGGAGATATCAATGAATGCCACAATATTTTCCACACACTTTGTAAAGTCTTGGGCTCACTTGGAGTTCCAAAGTTGTATATGATAGTTTGAGGGCTCAAGCTTAAACCCATAGTAGAAGGGATTGTGGGGAAAGCCCTTAAAAGGAAGCCTTTGTGCAAGGAGGCTTCATTCTTGAGTATCCACTCTTGAGGATCCACTTTTGAGAGCTCCCTCTCTCTAGAGTGTTCACTCTTTGGCCTAGCCTTGAGCTTAATGTCTATGCTTGAGAGGCTAGCGATAACCATTGTAATTAGTGTAAGCTCTTCTTATTTAATTTAATTCTTATTTTCTCATTAGTCACTTCTTCTCTACATTTCATCTTGTCATGAAGTAGTATTACACTTTCATTATTCTAGATTTGAGAGATGTATGTACTTCTTGCTAGTAACCACTCTTATCTCTCTACGAGCAATTGATTTGTGATATTTAGCATCATAAATTAGGGTGATTAAGTTGGTTCTTAATCTTCTAATTTGTGTGTGTGCCCTATTCTTTGGTTGTGTGTGTAGATAGGTTTTATGGAGCTCTAACACCATTCACCTCATGTGTGTAAGCTATTGATGAAGTGCCTTAATTGACGTGTGGTGATTAGTGTGTGCTTATCATTAGTGCGTTTGGAGTTTCTAATCTATGGCAAGTCGGACTTCGGTGGGCTTAATGTGTGTAGGAGATTAATTGATTAGTGATTATAATATGTTTAGAGTTAGTCTTGCCATGGCTAATCTCTACTTGCAATGGAGAGGTGATCTCTTGAATCCTCTATTCCATTCATCTTAGGCTCGTGCTTCCATGTCCTAGTCGGGTTGCCGATCCACAATTTGACAATTTTATGGGTTGCGATTAGGTTGTGCTACACACTAATTTCATGCTAACCCTTGCTAATTTTTGCTTGTTTCCATGCTAATTTTACTAATTTCATGCTAATTTCTACTAATTTTGACCAACCATGCTAACCTAACCACTAACATTTG
Organism: Adiantum capillus-veneris; assembly: GCF_014529385.1. NCBI lineage: Eukaryota > Viridiplantae > Streptophyta > Polypodiopsida > Polypodiales > Pteridaceae > Adiantum > Adiantum capillus-veneris. Next base: position 67,821,913 of record NC_140945.1, read on the forward strand.
AAGTGTAAAGTATGTGAAATCCCCTTGCAAGAGGTGGAATCATCACTCTAATCAAGTTAATGGTACCAATTTATGCCTAATTTGATGATTTTGAGTGTTTGATTTTGACCTACAAATGGTCAATTTTGGAGCCGAATTGATGGTGAACACACTTGTGTGTGCAATGATGCGACTTCGCGTGGAGCAAAGGAATAGCTTGGAGTGTAATTACAATGTAAATGCACTTACTTGCTAAGTCAATTCTTGATTTATCAATGTGATTCAATGTTGCTAAATTATTTTCTAAAATTAGGTGTGTAACACAAATTGACCTACACTTTGCACCTAATTTGATACACTTTGAATAAAATTGATAGTCAAATTGTGACTAATGAACTTGTGTGTATCTAAATAATGTTTATTTCTCATCAAGAATTCATGTGTGTGCATAAAAATCATTGTGTGTGTGCATACACCAAAGAGAGAAAACATTTCCAAAACTCAAGTGTGTGTGCACCTAATTTTTAGTTTGTGCATGCATATAAAGTGATGGAATTGATGATACATGAGTATGCAATCATGTAAATGATATGTATGTTAGGCTAATTCAATCATGGGATAAGCCTAAATGCCAAAAAATTGGGCAAAAATTGAGTGTGTGTGCCCATCCATGAACACTTGATTTTCAATGATTGATGGTCAATTGGGACACCTTAATGGTTTTTTATTGTGAAATTTGCATGAAAAGTGTGTGCAATCATTAGATGTAAGCCTAAATGCATTGCAAATTGAGCCAAATTTGAATTTTTGTGCTTAATTTTTGAGTGTGCATTGCTTGATTGGGTCAAAATAGTGTTAATTTTTAAAAAATTAAGCATGCATGCATTCATTTATGCTTGATTGAGTTTGCAATTTGAGCATTGCAATGCGGAATTAATGTAATTTGTGCATAAAATTTTGGCCTAACTTTGGGTGTGTGTGCCTACGCAATGGCATGTGCAATCCGGTCTTTAATGAATAATTGGTATTTTTTACCGATTATGATTATTAATTTGGCCAAATAGTTAATGTATGCATCACAAATTGGCTTCGAGAATTGAGATTCATCACTTAATTAATGCTCAATTGTGGATATTTTTCACTCATGATTAGCCATACAAGCCAAATGACAAATTCAATTGAATTTGAATGATAAGGGCTATTCAATATGAGCAATTAAATTTGCGATGATTGTTAATTGGATTCGAATTGATCAATGAGAGAATGAATGATTGATGTTAATCACTAGTCATGATGATTGAAAGGCCTAAAAGATTAGTGTGTATGATCAAATGACTTGGTATGACTCAATTGTATACAATTGAGGATGATTTTATTACCATTGCATGTGTATACCAATGGAAATGGTAAAAAAATTTGATGCTTTATTCATTTGCAATTGCCATAATCACGTATGTGTAGCCATAAAAACCATAAATGACAAATTCGACAAGATTTGAATGATTAAGGGCTTTGAGATATGAGCAATGAATTTTGCAATGATTAAGATTTGGATTTAAATTTAGCAAAAAAAAAGAAAAAAAAAGAGATCACCCTATTGATGTGTATGCATTTTCAATTGATGGATTTGAGATCAACGTTTGTGCATAAAATTATTTTCAATCCAAAGTATATGTCCAAGTAGTCCTCAATTGGGGACAATGTGAAGGAAAATCGGATTAATGGTGCACAAAGTAATGAGAATGTTTGAAATTTTGATGAGAATTGGCTTTAATTCTCATTATGTTGCTTCAAAGAATAAAATGTGTGCAAATAAATGTGAAATTTGGATAGAGGGATAGCTTAAAGGGGAATTACGCTTGAATTTGGTTTGCAAAAAAGATATTCACAAAGCATTGTGGAATTTGAAAGAGGTTTGCAATATTTTTTTATGAGATACTTCTTCCGAAGGTAGCTATGCACACACCGATCAGTTGACACATGAATGCGCACTAGATCCATGGAGATATTTTTTGAATTACCCAAAAACTTTTGCTCCATGAAAACCTCTCTTGATAGGATTTTTTTCAAAAAAATAAAAAGAAAAAACAAAGGCTGCACACTCGAGGCCTATATTGGTGCAAGACAAAATGACCAGACTTATCAAGTAGCACGCAACACACACACACACACACACACACACACACACACACACACACACACACACACACACACACATGCGCGATGAGTCCACCCTCACTTACTGCTGGCTTGGCGCACGGATCCTTCTGAGAGAGTTCCAAAAACGGGTAGTCGCTACTGTCCTCTTGCCATAAACACCCACACACACGGACTCCCAAATCATACCCATTTACAGGTGCCGACACAACAGTGGAATCATCGCTCTCACTCAGTCCTGTACACTCGTCCGAAATCCTTGCATTACTTCCAAGAGTCACCGCCTATTAGGAGCGTTGAGTGATTAAAGCAGGCCAGCCTGTCGAATCTGTTCGAGTCTTCTTGTCTTATGCAGGTCGACTTGGATCTTGTGAGTCATGACCCTCAAATATAACTCGTATTGTCGTCCTCACTAGCTGAACATCATCCGCAGTTCTGTTGAGAATCATCCCAGAGCACAACACACTCACACACACACTATCCCTCCTGCATCCCAGCTACGCACTACATGTATCGCTGCCCGTGCTCGAAGTTATCTCTCTCTCTCTCTCTCTCTCTCTCTCTCTCTCTCTCTCTCTCTCTCTCTCTCTCTCTCTCCCCCCCCTTTACTGCGCCAAGTCTCTCGGCTCTGCTAACCCGCTCGCAGTGTCTTGTAGTTCCCATGATCTCGCTGTCCCCACCATCTCCTCCCACACTGCAGTCTGTCGTCTTCGACAACAGGATTTTTTTTTAATAAAAATAAACTAATAAATTTAAGCTTAGCAAGAGAGTGTTCCCACCTCAACCTTGCTAGAATTGATAGACAACAAAAGACTCCAGTTGAGCCTTGGGCTGAGACAATTAAAACAAAAAAAGGGGTATCTCATTGGAACCTTGAGCCAAATCAAGATGGATGATCAAGAAGTAGTAAAATGAGAAAATATAATTTTAAAAAAATTTCTTGGTATTTTGTATGCTTAAAAATTGGCTCGGTGGATTTGTGTGCATACCTAAAAGTTATATTTAAGCCACATGGTGATGATTGTTTTGGGTATATTTTGGCACTAAAAGGTGAGCATTTCGAAGTGATGATTGCAAAGTTAAATTTTAGTGGCTAAACAAGGAGCATTCATAATGTTGGGTTGTGCAAAGTCCACCATCATCACGGCTAGCATTGGTCAGAGTCGAGTGCACTTCATGAAACTCTCTCTTCCTTTTAACATGTATGCCAAATATGCTAAAGTGAGCATGATTTTGGGAAAATGGTCATTAAATAGCATTAAATTTGAGGGTTCGCTATTGACCATAATATGGTGCTATGAATTAAAATTTGGATTTGGCATTACTTGATACATTTTAGTACTCGACTTGAATGAAAAATCATTGGAAAGCATTAAAATTGAGCTTTTTTTTAATGGCCAAGAGAGAGCATGAAAATTTTGGTTTTGTGATTGATTTTTTAGTGCCTACTTTGAATGACAAAATGTTTAAAAGCACTAACAATTGAGCTTCATTTTGAAGGGTTAGGCAGGTGTGTGATTCCATATGATCCAAGAAGGGGTCATCATTGCAAAGTTTGCAAAATTAGAGCCATTCCAATTGTTTGGATTAAAGTTGTAATGCTAGCTCATAGATTGTTCTAAAAATGCAAAGTTTTTCATTTGAGCCGGTGTTTAGCCAACTTTTTGAGCTTTTAAAGTACAAATTTGGCTATTAAGAGCCATTCATTTTTATTTCATCAAGTTGCAGTCATCTTTAGCTCATAGATTGCACTAAAAAATGTAAAATTTCATGTGAACTAGTTGTTAGTCAACTTTTTGGAAAGCTTTGAAATGTAAAATTCGGCTTTGAAGAGCCACTTCATTTCTTCAAGTTGCATTATTTTTTAGCTCTTGACTTGTTTTTTCCATACTTCAAGTGAGCTAGAAACTAATCTACTTTGAATCATGCATGATAGGTAGTACAAATTGCTAAATTTGCTTTTGTAGAATCATTTTCCCTCTCTCCTCATTGTTGTGTATGCATAAATTTGCTATCAAAGAGCATCATGTGCATAACCAAAGGCACTTTTTTCCCTTGGGTTTTTTCCCTTTGGCAAATTCGGGTATGAAAGACCCTAGTTTTAGATTTTCATTAATGTTTTTTGTGTGGCTTTTCAATAATTGTCTTTTTTGTAGCTTTTGTTTACACTTAGCTTCAGAAAAGCTTCTTTTGCAAATAAAAAGGATCAAGAGGCTTCTATACACAAAGGGGATGCTTGCTCAAGGATGCACAAAGAGCATGAATAGGTGTAATTCTTCCATGAATTTGCTCTTTTTTTCATCTCTTCATTCTTTTGCTTGGCTTAAGTGAAATTTTGCTTCTAAGCTATGGTTTTTTCATGTTCGAAAGCTAAGCATCCTAAAGTTTCAACACCTTGCTTTGTGAAAATTAACACATCAAAAAATTAAGTTTTATGTGTACTAACCATAGGTAATTGGCCTTGACCTTAGGTTAATTTAGGTTCATTTCTCATTAGTCCTAGAATCTTAGTGATAGTTTTAATACTCCGTTCATTTTTAACATGACCTAGGGCTATGATTAGGCTTTAGTCTCTTTAGTCCAATTGACATATGCATCATGTTGGAAGCAATAAAAAAGTGCTAAAAAAATGAATCAATAAGCAAAAAAGTGTCAAGAAAAAGTAGCAAAAATTGCTACTTGGCACATGAAAAGCAAAATTTATATGTTGTCTTGTGTCTATGTCAGGCCTAGTGCCTTATTGGCACTTGGCAGGCGAGGGGAATCACCTTGGCTCGCTTGGTGAAGGCCTTAAACTGATGCCCTGGGCTGATAGGGGTTAGCCGTCACCTTGGTAGGCTAGTAGGCTTTTGGAATACCTTCTTGAGTGTTCAAGGAGCCATGAGTTGCACCTAGACTTGCCTTGGGGTGGTAGCCTTGCGATTGTGCTTTAATTTTCTCAATGAATGACAAAAACAAAACTTCCATGTGCTTCAAAAAAGCTTTGACAATGTACTAATAGATTAGGAGCTTTTCTATAGCCTGTAGACACGCTAGACTTGGATGATTTATTAAGATTGTTCACATAGTTTTTAGGCTAGTAGGTTTATGAACTTGCATTAGCCTAAGGTCATAATTGATTGCTTGTGTTTCATGCATAAAACTGAAATTTTAAGTGGTTTAATCTTCACAATAGTTTGAGTGTTTTTTCGCTTTATGTTGTCTAGTTTTTTACCATGATTTATCCATTTTTTAGAAGCAAAAATTCACTTTGCATGATTGTTCATTGTGCTTCATGTTTTATTCATTCTTGGTGGCCTTTGATGCTCATTACTTGTTCTTATGTTTTGCAGCTCAACATTTCTTCCATGGACTTGCTTTCTACCATGTCACCGTGTTTTGCTTCACCGGCACACGAGGACGTACGCCAAATTAGGAAGGGGGGAATGTTAGCAGCGGCTAACACAGGCTACACCAAATATGCATCAAGCGGGAGATATCTATGGATGCCACAATATTTCCCACACACTTTGTAGAGTCTTGGGCTCATTTGGAGTTCCAAAGTTGTATATGGTAGTTTGAGGGCTCAAGCTTAAACCCATAGTAGAAGGGATTGTGGGGAAAGCCCTTAAAAGGAAGCCTTTGTGCAAGGAGGCTTCATTCTTGAGTATCCACTCTTGAGGATCCAATTTTGAGAGCTCCCTCTCTCTAGAGTGTTCACTCTTTGGCCTAACCTTGAGTTTAATGTCTATGCTTGAGAGGCTAGTGCTAACCATTGTAATTAGTGTAAGCTCTTCTTGATTAATCTAATTCTTATTTTCTCATTATTCTCTTCTTCTCTACATTTCATCTTGTCATGAAGTAGTATTACACTTTCATTATTCTAGATTTGAGAGATGTATGTACTTTTTGCTAGTACCACTCTTATCTCTCTATGAGAAATTGATTTGTGATATTTAGCATCATAAATTAGGGTGATTAAGTTGGGTCTTAATCTTTTAATTTGTGTGTGTGCCCTATTCTTTGGTTGTATGTGTAGATAGGTTTTATGGAGCTCTAGCACTATTCACCTCATGTGTGTAAGCTATTGATGAAGTGCCTTAATTGACGTGTGGTAATTAGTGTGTGCTTATCATTAGTGCGTTTGGAGTTTCTAGTCTATGGCAAGTCGGACTTCGGTGGGCTTGATATGTGTAGGAGATTAATTGATGTGTGTAGGAGATTAATTGATTAGTGATTAGAATAAGTTTAGAGTTAGTCTTGCTATGGCTAATCTCTACTTGCAATGGAGAGGTGATCTCTTGAATCCTCTATTCCATTCATCTTAGGCTCGTGCTTCCATGCCCTAGCCGGGTTGTCGATCCACGATTTGACAATTTTGTGGGTTGCGATTAGGTCGTGCTACAATGCATCCACACATATAGTGAAAAAGACCATCACTGATGCATTGATTGTTTCATCCAAGGTGAATCCATCCTAGATATGATCATCAACCTAATAGAGTTTCAAGGCACATAAGTGCAATCACCGTGTTGATTATCATAGAAAAGAGGATAGGGGAGCGGTGGAACCAGATACGTGGTGGGCACTTATATAAAGTAGAGAGAGCAACTCGGTTAATGGGCCAAGAGAGACTCAATGAGGCGAGAATGCTTCATGTCCGCCCTCTAATTAATTGTCATAGAAATCAAGAATGGTAAATAAGGAAAGCACCCTATGGGGGAATAACACCCACATTTTTACAAGAAGGGGCCACATTACACGTGAAGTGCCCTATCCCATGTAGGGTTATTTAGCAGACATCATTTTTTTTGCACCCATTTAAGGGTATACTCCCACGGGGAGAAAAAGTAAGAGACAACCATATACAATCAAGAACTATTCATCAGGATTTAAAAAAAAAAAAGTATGGTGCATTGTTCTTAATTTAGGGCAAGAGCCTCTAAAGATGATCAAGGTGCAAGGAAACCATAATCAAGATCACGGATTGTTTTCTTGAGGGGTAGTGGAGGGCAAGGTTTTGCTAATCAAGGCCTCTAGCAATATGTGTGTCTGTGTGTGCGTGCATCCACGTGACCAAGCAGCAATGATTGAGGTGTGGGATACACTTTGGACGAGGAGGTAATATCTCTCTTCTCAATCCCCCCCCCCCCCCCCCCCCCCCTCCAATCACCCCATCCCCCCCCCCCCACCATTCACACACAGACACACACATGCATTCATAGATAGATGGGGAAAGAGAGAGAGAGAGAGAGGGAGAGAGAATTTTAAGCTATAGGAGGTCTGTGAGAAAAATAAAATACGCATGTGTGTCCTCCATATAGAGAGAGACAATGAGTGTGTGTGTGTGTGTGTGTGTGTGTGCGCGAGTGAGAGAGAGAGAGAGGGAGAGAGGGAGGGTTATCACCCATGGAGGTCAAATATGACCCATGGGGCCAAAAGATAAAACATTACAACTTTATTTTCTAGTGAAGTCATTAAATGACTAAGGATCCATTGGGAGGGTAAAAGAAAACAACAAAACCTAAGGGGCATCAAGGGAGGGGGCCAGTCCGCGACTCCAAATTTTTTTTTTTTTTTTGGTTTGCATGCTTCTTGCATCTTCTTGAGCTCTCTTGTTTTAAGAGAGAGAGAGAGAGAGAGAGAGAGAGAGAGAGAGAGAGAGAGACCTTATGAGACAAATCAATATGCATGTGTGTTTCCTCCATCTATTGAGAAAGGAGGAAAGTATAAAGTAAAAAAATGTGGTCTTGTGGTAAGGCGGGAGGGATGATCCATGCAGGCTAGGATTTGGGGGGTGGGGGGGGGGGGGGGGGTGGAATCTTTAAGGGATATGGGTGCACATCTATATTCTTAGGGAAGTACAATCACAGAAAGAGAGATAAGAATATCTTTCCCATGTGAAAAGGTCATCCACACAAGTGTAGTGCTCTCTGTTTGTCATATCATCATATTTTTCCCTCATGCTCTCACAAAGAATTTGGTCCTCCCCCAATAGGCATGAGTGACTATATGTGTTGGTCACACTCTGAAATGTGCTGGTAGTTGGGAAGGTTCCCTCTTGTTACGTCCATCAAAAATAATTTAGATCTTTCTCCACAGGTCCTTGCGAGGCATCTCCTCCTATAAGATTACCCCAAGAGACTTCATCCGATAAGAAACCCTCTCTTTGCATTTCTTTCGTCAAAATAGCACACAACTTCTTCCCATAGCCATGTTGGACATATCCTACAATCAAAGTGTTTTAAGACGACATTACATATAGGAAGCCCATCAATAACTTCGAGAGAGAGAGAGAGAGAGAGAGAGAGAGAGAGAGAGAGAGAGGAAATGAAATGAAATTTTATAGTAACATCTTGCCCCAATTCAGGCAATGCCATGCCAATGATATTGTAGAAAACTACTTTTTTAACGTCCAGAATAATGGCAAATTGGAGCCTAGCGTATTGAATGAAGGTCAGATCCATCAATGCCATATCACTTAAAACAATGACATGTGGTTGATGGTTTCAACCCTTCTTGTTTTCTAGACCTTCAATGCCACATTACCTCCTATCAATTGTTTTGGGCTACAATACCAATAGGATCCATGTGTATGAGCTTTTTCTCCAATCATCGCCAACCAAGAAAAGTAGAATATGAAGGAAGAAATACAAAGTGTCAGATGAGGTGGTAAAAATTATTGCTCCACATCAAGTCTTGTGCCATAATATTGACCCCCTCACCTTAGCCTCCGGCATAGAATGCATTTATGATGTGAAGATCCTTGCATCCTTGGGGGTTATAAGCAGCCAAGTTGGATGGCTCAATAAAAAAGGATGCCCCAACGAGAGTGTGTCTAGGTACCTATAGATGTCCATCTTGAGTACTCCCTCTTTAAAAAGTAGTGATCTTCCTCCAAATGGATCCTCTATGTGTGGTCCTCTGCTCTTGAGGGTAGTCTCTCTAAGTCTACAAATCTCTGAGTCTGATTCTATGTCTCAAAAAGATACCTAGGCACCTTTGATCATACTAGTCCATGATGCAAGATAAGGGGCTAAAGACCTCTCTAAGTAATCAATGAAAACACCCACATATCTCATAGTATTGTTTTGGATTGGTAGATATAATACTCCTTTGTCTCTGGCTCTCTTTAGAAAACATGGCATAATCTCTCCTCTAGGGTATACCTCTATATTGACGGCCAATCTCTATCTCTAACATCTGAGATTAAGTGTGTATCTAACAGATAGCATATCTAATTCCATGAGATAGGTGGGTGTCCATATATCTGTGATGTGAGATAACCCCACCATCTATCGTGCAAAAAAGATGGTCTTGATAAAAAGAAATTTTTGTCCCCTACTCATGTGACAAATATACCCAAGTCCTCGTAGTATAAAGCTGAATGAGATCATGTTTGATAATCACCTTTGAATCTATGAGGATGAGGGATGGTGCATGTAAGGAATACCAAAAAGAGGGAAACTTGTCCATGGATCTCTTCATTATAGCCTCAATGTCCTCCATACTCAGCTCTTTGGGGGAGGGGGCATGTTGGATGCCTCAGATGTACCTTGAAAACCATCTATTGGTGGGGTCAAGGCACGTCGTTTTTTATCAAAGCCAACAGGTGTCAAAGATAAGAAGCTAACCAAGTATGGAAGGATATATCAGTCCACTTATGTCAGCAAAATTGAGTTTCAGCAATGAAAAAATCTCCATATGGTAGTGAAGGACCAGGAACCCACAACTCACAATGCCAAGGGTGAAGTGTGGCGTTCTATCGATGTGCTCTTTCAGATGTGTGACAAAGATGAGTGGACACAAAATTATCTAAACAAGTTTAAAGAGAACCTAAGCTACTAAAGAAAGCATTTAGGTCAGCATGGACTGAAACTAAGATTACTCATTACATGGTATTGTTAACGCAACCTTTTAAATGATAAGGGCTAAAAGGTTGTTTAAAATTCCTAATAACTTGTTTTATTTGCAGCACATCATTTTCAATCACTTACCATACTTCATTCAAAAGTATGGAAACCCAGGCATATGGAACACCCAAGGCTTGGAAAAGTCTCATTACATGGCGAAGATGCATATTTCAGACACACACGTCATGATGGCTCTCAAGATAAGGCAAACAATTTGAAAGAGTTGTTCCTATGATTTTATCATAGAGTCCTTCATCGGCTACAACAAAAAACATGTATTAGACTGTTCGTCAACAACACAAGGAATTAGGAATTTGCAACAAAGGAAACAAAAACGAGTAGAGGCATTCAATAACTCCAGTGCTTGTGAAGGCCAAAGAAAGTGAGAAAGACAATGCAATATGGTAACTATAGCTAGATCAAGGGATTTTGATTTTAGGTAGCAACCTGTACAAGAGATGCCATATGAGATACTAGATACATTACAAGTCACAAGTCTCTCAACTTGATGACAAATAGTGGATATCTTTTGGCACATTACTCTTGTATCGGATCATTACATGTTTGCCATAATCTAATAGCTCATTTGGGTTTTGTTTCCCGAAAGTGAGTGCCATTGCTGTGTATGTGTAATAATAAGTTGCATGACCACTAGTGTACCCCAGACAATATCCAAAACATTCTGTTGGAAAAACTTTATCAATGAGGATAACTTTGTTTGCATTCTGTGGTAGCATTGGTCCACCTAGGAAGCGTGAGAGCATCTTGAGGGTGAATGTTGCAGTACTTCCCTCTTGGGACATTCCATTGTGAAATACTAGTATGGGTGCCTCACAGAGTCTGGCAAGGTATTGTCCTAGTGCTACATCCCTTCCAAGATACTCTCTTGTCCAACGGCAAAGAAAGTCATCCTTTTCAGCGATCCATGACTATCCATAAAAGTATGAGTTAGAGAAAGATAAACTAGTCTAGCTATCACTGTCTATATATATATATAAAGATAAACTAGTCTAGTCTAACTATTTGGGGCGGGGAGGGGGGGGGGGGGGGGGGGGAGGGGGGGGGCTTACCATGCAACTCTCATCTTGCATTTAAGGTCATCCTTCCATAGGTACACTGACCTTGTGGACCCTTGTGCGGGACGTGTAAACCAATCCTCTACTTCCTGAGTACTAGTTGATGTCCTGAGGTTGTTTCTAATCGCTTGGAAGGTGGCCTCATATGGGAATGTATCTCTATACTTTTTTTCCTTGTCAAAGCAAGGTTTTAGGCACTCCATCGGGTTACTAGAGGTTTCGATTGCCTCATCATCACTGCTGTCATCAGATACAAATCCACTCCTCCCCTCTTGAAATTTGGAGAGTTTGGCAATTGCAAAGTCCTCCCTTAAAGAAAATATACTTTGAATGTCATGGAGGTAAATGTATGATCTCTCACCAAATTTGAATTCTAGCAGTCGAGGAAGCATCAATGTGGCCTTTCATTAAAGCCAAAGACATCTAAAGGTACTTTGTGTTGTGCGCGTGTAGTGCGTGTACGGAGTGTGTGCAAGAGAGGGGAAGAAGAAAATGGAGAAGGGGATGATACACAGACAGCCTGTGTTTGGGTTAGTGGAGAAGAAAGATAAGAGTCAACCCTCTCTCTTTTTATCCCTATATTGATTAGGTGAAATCAAGTGTACAAGGGTGGTTTCCCACGGCTACCTGGCCTACGTCCCAACAACCTCCCACTTGAAGGTCATGGTGGCCAATAGTGGCATTAGTATAGTTAGTCTATACAAAATTGATGATGCATTGCCGAGGCTTCATCCTACACCCATAAGTTCTATACAATGTGTAAATCGCTCTGAGGCTAGGCTCTTTGTGAGAGCATCTACGGGGTTGTCGTCAGTGTGAACCTTGACAAGCTCGATACGCTTGCTAGCCAATGCATCTCGTATGACATGGTATCTGACCTCGATGTGTTTCGACTTTGAGTGAAACACTGGATTCTTTGCCAAAGCAATGGCACTCTGACTATCACAATGTAGTACTGGAACCTCATGAATGCCCAAATCTCCCACTAGACGAGCCAACCATATGGCTTCCTTGCTGGCGTCAGACGTAGCAACATATTCTGCCTCAGTGGTAGATGAAGACGTGCAATCTTGGAGACACGATCTCCAAGAGATAGCTGATCCAACAAACATGAACACATAGCCAGATGTGGATCTTCTACGATCCACGCAACCCGCATAATCCGCATCCGTGTAACCTACAATAGATGCATCACTGTTTTTGAAGCGTAAACACTTTCTAGCTGTACCTTTCAAATATCTGAGGATTTTCTTCACTACTTCCCAATGCTTCTTGCCAGGGTTTGCCATGTACCTACTAACCACTCCCACTGCATGTGCAATGTCTGGTCTTGTGGCTACCATAGCATACATCAAACTGCCAATTGCTGAAGAATATCATACTTTCGCCATTTCCTCTTTCTCAGCCCCACTATCTTGGGAGAGTCTTCCTTGCTAAGTTTGGAGTATGCTTGAATTGGGGTACTCAATGACTTCCCCCCCTGCATACTAAAACTTTGCCAGACTTTGTGAATGTACTTTTCTTGAGATAATTCAAGAATTCCACGTTGCCTGTCTCTCTTAATGTGCATACCAAGAAAGTGATTGGCATCTCCCAAATCCTTCATGGAAAACTGAGTGTTTAGCATCTTTTTCAACTGATTGATCTCATCAATTGATTTTCCTGCAATAAGCATATCATCTACATACAAGATCAAGATGATGAAAGAACCATCGTTCAATCTTTTTGTGTATAAGCAGTGATCCTCTTGACTTCTTATGTAACCCTGAGACTGCATGAATTTGTCGAATTTTTGATACCATTGCCTTGAACCTTGCTTGAGGCCATAGAGTGCCTTTTTAAGTCTATAAACCAATTCTGTCCTCGTTGGTTTTTGGGTTTCACATACGATGCCCTCTGGTTGTTTCATGTAGACATCTTCATCTAGATCCCCATGAAGAAATGCTGTGTTCACATCCATTTGGACAAGTTCCATGTCTTGGATAGCAACCAAGCCAAGCACAATGCGAAGTGTAGTCATATTGACTACTGGAGAGAAAATCTCATCGAAATCCACACCTTTTTGTTGCTTGAAACCCTTGGCAACTAGACGAGCCTTGTATCGAGGCTCGGGATCTTCCGCTGTATACTTCTTCTTGTATACCCACTTGCAAGGTAAAGCATTTTTGCCTTTTGGTAATTCAACCAAATCCCATATCTTATTAGCCACAATCGAATTGTATTTTGATTGCATAGCCTGATCCCACTTAACGCTATCCTCCATTTGTATAGCTTCTTTGTAGCAGGTTGGCTCTCCACTGTCAGTGACCAAAATGTGGTGTATACCCGGCTCAAACTGCTCGGACGCATGTGATACTCTCTCAGAGCGTCTCAGTGCCTGACTGTTGGACTCTGGTCTCTTCGGAGCAATAGTATTATCTTGCACTTGAGGAGTAGGTGCAACACTATTGAATTGAGTTGGTTCGGAGGCTACATCCTCAAAACGAACACGTCTGTACTCAACATCTTTGATGGGCTTCTTGTGCATTTTTGATTCATTGAAAATCACATGTGAGCTACGAATGACTTTGTTTGATTTTGGGTGCCAGAGACGATATCCTCTCTTCGTTTGCACCATAGCCAATAAAGATGCATTTGTGTGATCTGGGATCTAACTTCCGACGAAGTTCTTTGGGCACATGTGCATATGCCTCACATCCAAATACACGTAAATGCTCATAGCTTGGCCTTTTGCCAGTCCATAATTCCTCTGGAATTTTGAAATTCAAAGGAGAACTAGGTGACCTGTTGATGATGTGCAGTGCTGTCAGAACAGCTTCCCCCCAAAACTCTGGAGTAAGCTTCGCCATAGACATCATAGAGACAACTCGCTCTTGAATCGTACGATTCATTCTTTCAGCTATCCCATTTTGTGTAGGTGTGTATGGAGCAGTAAACTGCCGCCAAATGCCTCTTCTATTGCAAAAATCCTTGAACTCTGTGGAGACGTATTCTCCACCATTGTCTGTGCGAAAAGCTTTGAGCTTTGTTCTTGATTGGTTCTCAACCATGGCGAGGAATTTTTGGAATGTCGAGAAGACTTCTTGCTTACACTTAAAGAGATACACCCACACCTTTCTGGTAGAATCATCTATGAACGTGAGAAAGTAGTTCGGCCCCCCTAGAGTTTTATGTGGCATTGGACCACACAAATCACTGTGCACCAAGTCTAGAGGTTTTCCTAGTTTCTTATTCAATGGCAAAGATGTCAATCTAGTCTGTTGCCATATAGACAATGCTCACACAATGGAAAGTCCGTGTAATCTAACACAGGTAAGTAGCCAAAACGCTGAAGTGTTTTCATTCCCTTTTGGCTAATGTGACCTAGCCGGCTATGCCACAACTCAGGAGACGGCAGCTCGGCAACATAGATAGAGTGTTCGTCGACACTCGAAACAAACAAAGAGTATAGGGATCCATTTTTATTGCCTTTCATCATGATAAGGTTGTTCTTGCGGATCATGCAAGAACGATTACCAAAAACTGTAGTGTAGCCAAGATCATCCAATTGCCCTATAGAAAGCAAGCTTTTCGTAAGCTTGGGCACATGTCTGACATTCTACAGCACAAAAGTAGTGCCATTATGCATCTGAAGTTTCACATCACCAATGCCAATAATGTCAAGCTCACAGGAATCACCAAGCTTGAATATTCCATGCATGGATGCATAAGAGGAAAATCACTCTCTATGCGGTGTGACATGAAAAAGTGCACCAGAATCAAGGATCCAATTCTGTGCAAACCCTCATCCTGTGCAACCAAAGCATCTGGAGTGAGATTTGAATACATCTGAGGTATCTGTTGTCACCTCAGCAGGAATCTCTGTGGGCATAATGAGCATCACTGGAGGAGGAGCATCCTCTATTGCAGTAGTAGGTATGGGAGACTCAACAATATTGAGTTCCTCAATCTTTACTGTAGTTTTGCTTTTGCCAAAATTATCCTTTTGCATGATTTTTTGATCTCTTAGGAAACTGTGACAATCCTTTTTGTAATGACCCTTCTTGTGGCAATAGTAACACTCGACATTTCTGGCATTGCGGTCTCTACTTTGGTTCCTGTGTCTGCTAGGACTACGAGGATTTCGCTCTCTACTTTTGCTTTTGTATTTGTTCCTGTCACGGCCTCTTGGATTTGTTGAACTGCCAGCCATATATGCATCTCCATGACTAGCATTATCGAGAGATTTACGACGAATCTCTTCAGTGAGCAACGCATCTGTGACAACATTGAACTCTAACTTGCCATTTGGAGCTGAATTGCTAATGGCTATGCAAAAGATATCCCATGAACTGGGTAGAGAGCATAACAAGAAGATAAACTTGAGTTCATCGTTAAACTCCTTAAAGCCATGAGATGTCAGCTGACTAAACAAGGAATTGAACTCATTTAAGTGACCGAAAACTGTGCTACCTTCTTTCATGTTGAGCTTCATAAGATTTTTCATTAGAAAAACTTTGTTGGATGCACTTTTGATCTCCCATGCTGAACATAAGCTATCCCAAAGTTCCTTGGTTGTTTTCTTCCCTATGATAGTGAAGAAGACTGACTCGGCTAGATGTAGACGTATCGTAGCCATGGCTTTTGCATCCAAAAGCTCTCATTGAGCTTGTATATAATCATCATCCTCTTCGCGCTCTTTCAACGGTTCTGAGAGGCCTTTGTTTATCAAAGCATCTTTCATGCGCTCTTTCCACATGGTGAAGTTGCTGCCATCGAACTTCCGAATGAAATACTCCTCCTTTTCTGAAGAAGAAGCCATCGCTGATAAGAGGGTTTGAGAGGTGCCAAACTATGGCAAGAAGTTGTAGAAATTTGGGCAGAGTAACCTTTGTATCGGGAGTAAAATCTCAACCAAAATAGACTCAAAAGTGCCAACAATGAAAGTCACGACTCGCGGGAAGGAAATCTGGTAGAGTCTCCTTTGTATGAGGAGTCAAAACTCAACTCAAAATGCATGTAAATGTGCCAACTACACTAACTGGGAATCTACTGCACAAAACCACTGCAATGTGACTGCCAACTCGGTGTCAAAAGCATAAATAACCGTCCAGATACATATCCTATGGCGAGGGTACCGTAAAGGGGAACTCCAGCTACCTGTATCACCTAAAGTGTCTCAACATTCGAGCACACCCCAACTCAAAGAAAACCTCACGCTATCGACCCTCCAAAGGCTAATGCAGACACCAATGGACTAGCCACAGTCTCAAAAAGGGCTCTTCCGGTCTGAGTCTCAGAAACGGCCGAGAAAAGATTCCAAAATAGCCCAAAATGGCTCCACACGTAGTACAGTGGGCAATGTCCGCAACTCAACGTACATGAGTAAAACCACACTCAAACAGGCGCCAAGAACTGTTGCATGCAGTGAAAGTGATCCCTGCATGGATATCTGCTCTCAAGCTCAGTAGCACTAGGTGTGCTCACAACAAAATGCATCTGTCAACACATGTGTTCGTAGATAATCTGCTATCAAAATGACTGCCTTGCCTGTGAAAGCGCTGTGTCTGATAACCTGAAGAATCTGTGAGTGAATGGGCTGAAAAAACCCCCTGTAACTTGTAACCTGCGTGTCGGTGTCGCTATGTGCCGATTTTTGCCATCGGGCAGAAATATGCTAGTCGAATAGCCGCCAAAGGTGTCGTATCCGTAAATTGTGTAGTACAGGGCGATCGGTGCGCTAGGTGCCGATGCCGGGTGTCACTCCTCTATGATAGAGGTACCTCACCGGCGCATGTCACAAGCACGGTTGTCGATCGCGAGAACGCGCTCGTCTGAGGAAACGCCCGGTGTCTGGGTCGGATGTCGGAGATCTGCCACAATGAGCAGTGTCGAGCGAGTGTGCATGAGCGGTGTCGATGTCGATGTTGCCTTCCGCCGCCGGGCGGAAGTGGCTAGCCGAGTAGCCGTGAACGCCTACGCTCGAAGCAGAGAAGGACGCCGAGATCGGATTGATGCCAAATAATGCAGGGTGTACTCGTTCGCACCTGTTTTTGAGCACAATGTGTCTGTCTCGCTCAAGCTCTCTCTCTCTCACGCTTGTTTTTGGGGCATGTGTGTGAGCCGGTCAAGGAGTCGGGGGTCAGAGCATCAAAATGGGGTTTTGTCGAGGGCTCTTTGTGGGAATGAGCCCTTGCACACAAAAAAATTTTTTTAAGGCTGAAAGAAAAACTCGATATTTTACTGGTGGGTACTTATTGTGCCAGCGCTGCCAAGCACACACAGTGAGTGTGTGTGTGTGTGTGTGTGTGTTTGTGTGTTGAACTCAACACAAGGTCGCCCACTTCCGCTGGCTTCTGTTTCTTGCTTGCTCTCAACTTGCAGAAGTCCGTGGCTGCCTATGGTTGCACGATTTTATTGTGTGTCGATTT
Organism: Adiantum capillus-veneris; assembly: GCF_014529385.1. NCBI lineage: Eukaryota > Viridiplantae > Streptophyta > Polypodiopsida > Polypodiales > Pteridaceae > Adiantum > Adiantum capillus-veneris. Next base: position 67,839,427 of record NC_140945.1, read on the forward strand.
TGACAGTGTGTGTGTGTGTATCCACCACCAAGCAATTGCTCTCGGGTCTGAGATGTGCTGCCGACCCGGTGTACAAATTCTCAAAATTTGTTGCTCTCGGATCAAGATGTGATGCCTACTAAAACTGCCCGCTACCTACTAAAACTCCAAGCTTTTCGTTGCAGCCCGAATCTCCTTGCTCGTCACACTGCTGCCCGATTCTGCCCACTGCAATTGGCTGTGTTGGGTGCTCGATTTGCCTCCTCTACCCGAATTCAGCTCCTAAAGCTTGCTCAATTTCATTCAAGCCTTTCAACTCTTGCCCTTAGCCTGCTTGATTGTACTCGGCTGCATTCAAGTGCTCACCATCTCCAAGCTCTTGCATTGCAGGATTTGCTCAAACTCGAGCTACTGCCTCGAGTCCTGCTCCAAGCCTTTCCTTTCTGCTCGTTGTGTCGATTTCCTGTGCTCAAGCTCTGCAAAAGGCTTATGCCTTTGAATCGTACTGTATTTCCCGAGAGCTACAAACCTGCAAGCCTTCGATTTCAGTTGGTTGCCGTAATTGGCTCGATTTCCCCCATTTGAGCCCTCCTTTTGCTTCTCGGTTCTCTGGCTGCCCCAATGAGCTCACTACAAACTGCCGCTCCCACAGTCGATCGAGCTCGAGCTTACACACTGCATTGCCGGAAGGTTTTGACTGCCTGCTCCCTTATCTCGATTGGGGTCGTTGCATGCGCGGTGAGCCGGGGCTCGGGGTCGGATGCCCTGAGCTCTAATACCAATTGTTGTGCGCGTGTAGCGCGTGTACGGAGTGTGTGCAAGAGAGGGGAAGAAGAAAATGGGGAAGGGAATGATACACAGACAGCCTGTGTTTGGGTTAGTGTAGAAGAAATAGAAGAGTCAACCCTCTCTCTTTTTCTCCGTATATTGATTAGGTGAAATCAAGTGTACAAGGGTGGTTTCCCATGGCCACCTGGCCTACACCCCAACACTTTGATGTGAGATGTTTTAACTATAAGTATTTTGCTTCATTGCACCTCTTTAGCCTCCCCTTCAAGATAAAATCCTCCTCAATCTTAGGAACCTCATTGGACTCCAAGTCCTCATCATCTTGTTCATCGGGTGGTAGATCCTCCTCATCCATTACCTCTAAAGGATCATTCAATAGACTAGCAAATAGAGACTTTAAGAATAGAAGTAACCCAAAGGATTCTCTATTTAGCTTGCAATCTCATTAATGCATAGGACACTATGAGGATTTATAGACAATAGGCAGTTGATGGTACTTCTTGTATGACTATCTTGGGGAATCACAATCTTTTAAGTGCACTACCACCATGTCAGCAAGAACCACCCTGCCCTTGTGGACCTCAAACTCAAACTTGTCTCTTTCAAACTTGAGGAAATCGTTGTGCTGAGCTATAAGGTCATTCAGAATGAATGGGGCATTGAAGATAGAAGAGACCTTGTCGAACATTTTAGTAGCTCCTGCAGATACTGCAAAATAAAAAAGTCTTTTATCCACACATGCATGATTTTCAACCCCTTGCTTACATTTTGTAGCTGGCTCACTTGCAAAAAAAAGATCAATGTTTCTCTTTTTGGTGCTAGTCACTTGAAACTTTTGGCTTACAGAAACTTCTTCCTGTTCTGAAGCTTCTGATTCATTGGGGGGTTCCTCTGTCCCCACAACATCATCTCCAAAAAATGTCTCCTTAGCAAGAGAAAAGTCCACATCTCTCTTTAAAGAGCCTCTCAGCAACTTAGGTGGTCTCTCTTCTGCTTCATGTTCACCTAAGACAATTTCTGGATCCATCCTCTGCCTCTTCATTCTGTGGGATCTTAGTCCTAAGAAAAACAAAATACAGGCAAAAAAAGGTAAGTATTGCCAAGGTTGGTTGGTTTAACTCTCTCTCTCTCTCTCTCTCTCTCTCTCTCTCTCTCTCTCTCTCTCTCTCTCTCTCTTCTTCTTTCTTCTTCTTCTTCTTCTTATCTGTGTGTGTGTGTGTGTGTGTGACAGATTGGTCTAACATGTCATGTTTTTTTAAAAATAGAGGTTACTTAGAGTATCTCATTTTATTTGAGTTTAACTCCTCAATGTCCTTATTTTTCTACCCCTTATATGCTCCACGGCGCACAAAGAACGATCAATAGACCAATACTACGTTTATGCACACCATACGACAACTAATAGAGGAAGGGGATTCTCTCTCACTCTGTGTTGGTCTGATTTGACTTCTTATCACCCAACATAACCATTAAGTACTCTATGGTGCACAGACGACAAATCGGCTTACACAATATATATAACCCTCTCCCTCACTCTCTCTCTCTCTCTCTCTCTCTCAATCATCCTCCCACTCTCTCTCTCTCTTTGTCTCAACCACCCTATCCCTCTACCTCACTGTGTGTGTGTGTGTGCGTGTGTGTGTCTATGTACGAGTTCTAATGTAATTCCACTTACAAATTTTGCATCTACAAGTGAGATCTCTCTCTCAACCTAGTGAAATGTGCACCACCCTCTCTCTCTCTCTCCCCCCCCCCCCCCCCCCCCCCCCCTCTCTCTCTCTCTCTCATATCATTCATAGTACCATTGCCGACATGCACGGATAATTACAACATGCTTTACATGTGTCAAATGGCTAAAACTAACTAGTGGGAATTTATTGCACCATATACTTTTGATTGAGAGGTCACTTTCACACTTAAATGGTTGCACAATATTCGTTGGCAGGCTTATTGTAGCACCTTAGAGAGAGAGAGAGAGAGAGAGAGAGAGAGAGAGAGAGAGAGAGAGAGAGAGAGAAGAGAAGAAGAAGAGAGATACAACTTACAGCCTAAAAACTTCATCTTGTGTGTGTGTGTGTGTGTGTGTGTGTGTGTGAGAGAGAGAGAGAGAGAGAGAGAGAGAGAGAGAGAGAGAGAGAGAAAGAGAGGGAGATGGAGAGTAGAGGAAGATACAGTCTGCAGCCTACAAACTTCATCATGAGAGAGAGAAAGAGAGATGGAGAAGAGGATAGTGTAAGCATCCATCACCAGAGACATGAAGGGAGAGAGAGACAGTGAAGGAAAACATCTCAAAGAGCAGCACACAAGGACAACGTAGAGGGTATTGCTATCCACATATACCACCATGTATGTGTGTGTGTGTGTGTGTGTGTGTGTGTGAGAGAGAGAGAGAGAGAGAGAGAGAGAGAGAGAGAGAGAGAGAGAGAGAGAGAGAGAGAGAGAGAGAGAGAGAGGGAGAGACAAAGAGTAGTGTTGTGGGTGTATGTGTGAATGCTTAACTTGAAATGGTATGTTATTGGGACTGATACACTAACCAAAATAACAACCTTCCAAATATTTGTTGGGTTTCCACAATGGCACGTGGACACGACTCTATGTTAAGCTAAACCTCTTACGTGCACCATATTGACACTTTCCCTGTGTGATAGAAAAGCATTTCAACGTTGCGGTTTAAATTAGAGCCCTTGTGTGCACAATGGCACGTGGGTTTCATTCTATTAGTCTCTAAATCATTCCCACGGGCCATAATGCCACTCATGGAGAGAGAGAGAGAGAGAGAGAGAGAGAGAGAGAGAGAGAGAGAAGAGAGAGAGAGAGAGAGAGAGAGGAGAGAGAGAGAGAGAGAGATTGTTAGTGTGCATTCTTAGAGAGAGTGAGAGGGAGATAGAGAGAGAGATTGCTAGAGAGAGAGAGAGAGAGAGAGAGAGAGAGAGAGAGAGAGAGAGAGAGAGAGAGAGGAGAGAGAGAGAGAGAGAGAGAGAGAGAGATAGATAGATAGATTTTATTATCGTCCGCGGAGGTCAAATATGACCTATGGGACCAAAGTTACATGTGATGTAGTATGTGTATGGATGATGAGTGACTCTCGATGCTCCAAAATTGTAGTGATGAGAGTCGCAATGGAGAGCCCACACTTTGGCTGGGAGAGGAAAGTGTGTAGGTCTAAGTTATGGCTGAAAATGTGAGAGAAGCAAGTTCGGATGTGATCAAAAGCTGAGCACTCTAGTAGTGTGTGGTACTCAGACTCTCGAACTTGCAGTGAGCATAATGTGCACAATCGATTTGACTCTTCTCCATTGCCCCAACGCCCTATCTCGCATCGAAGGAAATGGGAGCTAAGCCGAATTGCTGCGATAGTGCGTATCGCGGACAAGGGAATAGGCTCAAGCATGTAAGTGTGAGTACGGTTTCCTCTCTCAGCGAAGAACATGGTTTTGTAGTTGGGGGCAATATAAGTGGTGTAATGTATGAAGCGTGACCCACCGGATTTCTCCCAAGCCGTAATACATTGGCGTTGTAGAAAAGCTTCATTCACTTGAGAGTCAATTGAAGCATCATGTAGCAAGTGTAATGCATCCCATCTCCCAAACCACTTTTTTATGTCTTGCATCCATCCCGTGCTCAAGATCTTGCTTTTATGCGTCTTTTGAACTTTTTTGCTTGCTTCCCATGCAATTGTAGGAAGTCGATGTGAGGGGTTTTGACGCATCTTTATCATGTACTCCACAACCCTTTCCATGCCCATAACCTCAATTGGAAGAGATCCCGACTCAAGAAGTAGGAGCATATATGGTGTTTGTGTCTTAACTTGGAGAAAGTTTGTAAGAAAACGCTTTTGGACATTCTCAAACTCTTTCCAAGTAGACTTTGAGATGCTCCCGCCCCACACTTCAACTCCATAAAGAAGAACCGTGTCACCAATGCATCAAAAAGATACTTCTTGAGAACCCAACACTTGATGTTTCCCGCATTACACATGTTCTCAAATGCATAATATGCTCTCTTTCCCCGCTTCCAAACGACGCATAGCACATTCATGCCACTTGTGATTGGATGGAACCTCAAGGCCAAGGTACTTAAAGCTCTCAACAACTTCAAGTGTCTCGTTGTTGTACACAATGCATGGCTTCTCCTTATGGTTGGTTTTCACAAGCATAACCTTTGTTTTGGATTCATTTACAATCAGCCCACTATGCAAGCAAAAGTTCTCAAGGACAACCATAAGCTTTTGTGCATCTTCTAAAGTGTGTGCTAGAAGCACTAGATCATCCGCATACAACAAAAGCATGATTACCGCATTGCAAATAGTGACCTCTTCAATGCCTTCTTCTTGCATAAAGTCAAGTACCATTTGTTCCAATTGATCGATGCATAGACCAAAGAGAGTTGGTGACAATGGACATCCTTGTTTAACCCCAATAGTGCTTACAAAAATTTCTGAAATTTCTCTTCCCATGCGCAATTGACAAATCACATTCTCATAGATTCGAGAAACTGCAAGCATAAACTCACTTGGCACTTGGAGTTCTTCCATCCTTCTCCACAAATTGTTACGTGGAATCATATCAAAGGCTTTCTTAAAGTCCACAAAACAACAATACAATCGCTTGCCTTTCAACCGACTTTCCTCCATGAGAATATGAAGAGTGACAAGATGATCAATGGTGCTATGGCATCGACGAAAACCCGCTTGTCCCTTTGCACGCTTGTCATTCTCTTCAGCCCAATCACTCAATTTCATCTCCATTATGCACCTAAACAACTTTGCCATAAGAGACCCAATCATTATAGTCCGGTAGTTGCTTACATTCTTTACATCCCCTCCTTTATGCAAAGGCTTAACCCAATTAGTACTCCAATCATAAGGCATACCATGTTGAAGTGCAAGGTTGAACATATCACACATCCACTCATGGGTAAAATCTCCCGTCCATTTGATCATCTCCGGCTTGATACCTTGAAGATCTCCCGCTTTGCGAGTGGCCAACTTTTCAAGCCCACCGCATACATCCTCAATAGTAAAAAAAAGACGGCATACATGGGAGAATGGTATTTTTTCAGTATTTGCTTGCTCATATAATTGCCTACAATGTGTGTACATATCCAGTAGACTCAAGTTACAAAAATTCTCAACCCGCTTGCCTCTCAAGTTTCTCCAAAATCTTCCACATGCATGTGCCTTTTCTTGGACTTGAAATTCTTGTTGCTTTACTTCCCATCTTCTTCTCTTCTTTTGAATCAATGACTTGTATGTATGCAAATGACTTTGATAGTTGTCTTTGTCCATAGTTGCATCAAGCTTTATCAAGGACTTTCGAGCATCTTGACATTCTTTATCAAACCACCTTTTGCGTGATCTATCTTTGTTGATACCATAGAGATGCTTTATGGCAAAGCATTCTTCCGCACAAGAACAAATAGCTTTCTTGAAAGCTTCCCATTTAGTTTCCAATGGTGCATCACATTGAAGCTTTGTCATCCATAATTTTTGCTCAACCATTTCAATGTACATTGGTGCCCGTTTGAAATCCATACATAGTGATAACTTCTCTTTCCTTTGGCTGAGATTATCATGCTTAGTTGCTTCTCCACATGAAAGGTCAATACGTAAGGTGCGATGGTCGGATTTCGGGGTCCATTGGCCAAACATAAAACTCTTTATGCGATACATGATGGCTTCAGAGAGTAGCATATAGTCAATCACACTATCCCCATTATGTCTCCTACATGTAAATCCATTGGTTCCACTCCACAAAGATACACCATTGGCAATGAGCATACCCGTGCTATTACACATGTGTAAAAGTAACTTTCCATAGTGATCCGGCTCTTTCTCATCCATTGAAGTACGATCATACAAGTGAACTTCCTCCAACTCCCTTTTAATGTATGGCATATCAAATTGTTGAGTATCATGTTGCAATGTTTTTGTGCGAGCATTCATATCCCCAAATACAATAACATCACCTTCACCTTTGAAATAAGCAATGTCCTCTTCCAAATCAGAAAATGGTTGATCTCTATCCATGCAAGCATAAAAGGGAGAATCATGATGAGGAATGTAGCAACCGGCTACAAAAATGGGTGCTCTTTTTTGTCATAATTTTCAGCCATACATAACGTTTGTACTTGTCATCTTTCACAATTGATACAAAATCTTCCAATCCTTTCTTAACCATACATGCCAACCCTCCTTGTCCTCTTCGTTGCTTGAGATTCTTTGACCACATCAATGAATGTACATTGTAATCCTCCAAGCCGTTAATCCTTTGTGTATCATGCTCCCAAGTTTCAACAAGAAGTACAACATCGGCTTTGCTTGTTAGTTCATCAATGCCAACCCCCGCATTCCATGGGTATCCATTACAATTCCAAAAGCATATTTTCAATTGTAACTCGGTCTCATAGGTCACGCATCCCTATTTGCTTGAGAGACTTTCCTCCTCCTTGGGCACATTTTCTTCATGAGAGATCTCCTTGTTTTTATTATTATTTTCCTCATATGCCTTACGACGCATATTTTGTTGCTTAATAGTGCGATCTTCACATACAAAACATTTTGTATCCCTCAAATAGATCCAACTATTATCAAGGATAATCTTTCGCTTGGTCTCATCCGGCATGGTGCATACAATTGGCCGTTCTCCCGAGCGAGGAGCTCCTTGCTTCCCCACTCTATGTGCTCCATAGACCATAACTCCGGACATGCGAAAGTGGGTTTTGAAGAAATCTTCAATAACAATGGCAAGAGAAGGAGGTGTCTCTAACTTCTCTTCGGGAATTCCACGAATAACAATGTTCTTGGAACGTCGCTCCCGTTCCTTCAACTCCTCCACATCCACATTCTCAACATTCTTTGTTTGAACCATAGCTTCCATGAGTGAGGAATTAGAAACCACATTGCTACCACACATCAGCCCAAGACTTGTTTGTGCATACATTTTTCATGTCGCATACATCCCGGCATCGGCTTACACTTAAATGGCAAGAACAAAGGCAACTATGAGGAAGGTAGGGAAAGGACCAGGTCTGGCTACTAAAGCAAGAGGAAGATCTGCTAGGAAAAAGAACAGACCAGGGAAGCCCATGAAAATCTTGAAATCTCCAAGGATGAATAGGCTACAAAGACACATGAGACTGTTTGAGGAAATGAGGAAGGCTTAAAAATGTATGGAGCTTCTAGTACCAAAGCTTCCATTCTAAAGACTAGTCATGTCAATATGTAAGGAAGCATGTTTTGGTACCATGAGGTGGAAACCTGTTGCATTGCTAGCACTACAAGAGCCAGTAGAGGATTTTTTGTTGGAATATTTTAATGACATAACAATTGTTGTAGCACATGCACACAGGGTAACGATTATGGACAAAGACACTAAAAATATAAAAAGGGTAAGGTGGAGATAGGATAAGCTTCTCCAACCCAACACATTTGTAGACAATAAAATGAAGGAAATTTTGCTTATTTCTCCATCAAAGCCAGAGGCGGTGAAGATTGTAGAAGTCACCCACAATGTGAATACCAGGGCCAGGGCTGAACATGAAAATCGGCATGCAAAGGAGTTAAATAAATTGAAAGAGAAGGAAAAGGCAGCACATGCTATAGAAGAAGAGGTTAACAACTACCACATTGTAACACACGAAATCGGGTCAGCAACAAAAAATTTTTATCATCTATGGAGGAAGGATTAATAGTAGATATACAACTAGAAGATGGTGTAAGAAGACTTGCATTAGATTCCATGGATATCAATATATTGCGGGATCCAGATGCTCAAATCACAGATTCAATTGTATATATCTTCCTAAAGTAATATGCTTTCACCAGCTCTAGCATATTTTATTCATCGTTGAGGCTAGAGACTAACAACATCGAATTATCTTATAGTTTGATAAAGAGCCAGCTACCTCCATAATCCCTTACTCAAAATGAAAAATACCCATGTCGGCACATTCGAGAAGTGGCTTGCTCATTGTCCATGCTGCAAGTAACAACCATAATTTTTCCATATGAGAGCAACCGCCCCTGGAGCGTCGTGTGCATTGAGCTAGACAAGCCAATGATGTGGGGCTAACCACACCGCACTCTAGCTCACCCGGAGAACTATTGATCATGGCTGGCCTTCGGAGCCAAGGCCATGGGAGCCGACCACATTCGGGGAACATAAAAAATATAAACAAAACAAAACAACTATTTTTTTTTCTTTTGCCTATTGCTGCCGCCACCGCCACCCTCTTTCGTCCCCTTGCTCGTGCGCATGCGGTGGGCCACCGCCCCCCCTTGGCACCACCCTTCCCCCCTCCCTCATCCGTTATTCAGTTCTCTATCTCTCTCCCTTTGCCACCTCTCCCTCCTCACTCATACTCTCTCTCTCTCTCTCTCTCTCTCTCTCTCTCTCTCTCTCTCTCTCTCTCTCGTTTCCTGTGTCACTAAGCCAATATAATATCTCTCTTTCTCTCTCCCTGGTTCGTCAACTGGGATGACGGGGGCCGCCATGCATGGACACTCTCTCTCTCTCTCTCTCTCTCTCTCTCTCTCTCTCTCCTCTCTCTCTCTCTCTCTCTCTCCCACCCTCGCCCACATGCTCCCTTAACCACTCCCTCTCTGTCTCGCTCCCGTTGACCCGCTCACGCTCTCTCTCTAGCTCGGTGTCGATAGTTGCGGGTCAGCCCGAGTATCTCCCACTCTCTCTCTCTCTCTCTAAACACCCACCACACACATACACTCCCTCTCTCTCTCTCTCTCTCTCTCTCTCTCTCTCTCTCTCTCTCTCTTCGTCCTGTGTGGCAACCAGCCAGGGCACATGGTGATATAAGTCGCTCTCCTCTCTCTCTCTCTCTCTCTCTCCTCTCTCCTCTCTCTCTCTCTCTCTCTCTCTCTCTCTTTCATTATTCACACACACCCACCACACACACACACACGCTCACACTCTCCCTCCCTCTCTCCCCATCTCCCACTCTCTCTCCATCTCCCACTCTCACCACCATCTCTCTCTCGTTCTCTATATAGTAGCACATAGAAGTTTCTCTCTCTCTCTTTCATTATACACACACAAACACACACACACACACACACACACACACACACACACACACACACACACACACACACACACCCTCCCCTTCACCAACTCTCCCTCTCTCTCACACGCTCTCTCTCCCTCTCTCCTTCTCTAGTAGTAGCTGAGCTAGCATGTGAATAAAATAAAATAAAATAATACCTCTTTCTCTTGTTCCCACACGCACACTCTCGTACACACACACACACTTACATACACATACACACTCTTCCATACACACATATACACATACACCCACATGCTTTGTGCACACACAAAAACACATATATGCATAAAAACACACCCTCTTACACACTCACACACACACACACTTACACTCGCACGCACACATTCAAACAAACACATGCACTGCATACGCACGCACAAGAAGAAAAAACGAAGGAACTCGACATTGACAAAGAAGATGACCAAAAGCACACAGAAGTGACCACATTTCAAACAAAGATGTCAAAGGCATGCCTCGACCGGCACCGAAAGTGACAAATGTGTAGCATCTTGACATCAGAAAAACACTAGTTTTTGGTAGCAGTAACCTCACACCAGCCACCCGAACCATTAACAACACCCATTGTAAATGCCCCGATCTCCACTCTTCTCTAAATACCTAAGAGAACGGCTAGTGAATTGTAAAAAAACTCCCCACCCCACGCTTACCTCCCTTCTCTCTATCTCTACCTTCTCTTTCTCTCTATCTCTCTCACTAGAGAGGCATATCAATACTTTACAGTGACCAGTGGGTATTTGCAAGGACCATTACGTAAGAACCACCTCTTAGTCCTATATAAAGAGCCCTCCACTAAGAACAAGGGGCAGATAACACACTGGAGGAACCACCCAGGCTCCATACACTCTACATTCCATACACCACTAAGCACATAATGCACCTCACAAGCTAGGGAGCTCACGGTGTCATGCGTGTTGCAAGCATGGGCGTTCTAGCATTGGAAAAATCACCACCACCACCACAACCACCAATATCCACCCGCACCATGGTTGATTTACTAGTCATGCCCACCCCATGCACATAAAGCACTCATTATCACCCCGCAAGGCAGCATGACCACACTAGGATTGAATGCACTGACACCAGGCTACCGCGGGCCACTCTCGATGCTAGTGATCAACATCGCTGATGGCTGCATCATCTTGGTGTTTCCCTCAACTAACCTTTCACTAACGTGCTAACATCGTTAACTCAAAAGTTCACCATGCACCATATGGCGCTTGCATTCCCCATCATGTACCCCAGTGTCAGGAGCAAAGTTGGTTACCAACCAAGGTCACTGTTTGTAAGTATCATCATCATTAACAAGTGTAAAGTTCTATCATGATCTTTGAGTCCATTCTCTCTTCCCCTTATCTTTGTTCTCCCCATACTCGTGGGATGATTCTTCGCTTGTATGGCATCTCGTTCCTGCCACTCTAGGTCATCTATGTCTGCCTCCTAGCCGCATCTATGCTAGGTGGTGCCCTTTAGAGTTATAGGATAGCATACCTTAGGTGCTACCCCCCCCCGCCCCCCCCCCCCCCCCCCCCCCCTCTTGATGATGCTTGGGGATTTCAGGCTATGTGTGGTGTAGAGGCCACCCCACCTGGCACGTCACTTCCGACAATCACCAGCTCTCTAGACACTAAACTCAATTCGAGGATCGCATCTAGAATTGAGACTTTGAGTATTGATAATTATAAATTGGTTTATTTTTTACACACAATGGAGACAGTTATTGTGTTGGGTTCATACCTACTCCTCCTGCTTGCAGATGCATAAGAAGATTGTTGCATGCATATTGAAGGCTATGCGGGAATTTAGAGCTATGCAAGTCAAAAATTAAGGAAGTCACCGTGCCTGATGGAAACTCGTGTGGATGGAGATGCCTCCTCCCAACTGAGTTTATATTGCATAGTTTTTTTACATTAAAGTCATTCATGTCAAACGTATGCATTTTGCACAATATAACTATAACATTGTAACAGTTTGGACCAAGTTGTGTTTCAGTTCCTTTTTGTTTTTGTTTTGTCTTTTGCAGAGTGCATTGGAGAAGTACACCATAGAGTATTTGCACCGATACCGTGCCACCCAATCCAACATCTTCTTGCAATTTCGCATACTGTGAGCATGGATGCAAAACAAACCCTGTTGGATGACCACGTTATAGAGTTAATGATGACTGTTGATGGAATGCAACAAACAGATTCCATAAGGGCAGTTGGTGAAAGGACAAGATCAAGCAGAGGGAGAGACTTTGGAGATGAGAAATGCTGCAGAGGGAGAGTTTGACAAGGAGAAAATTACAAAGGAGGGGAAGCCCACACAGGAGTAAGATAACACAGAGCAAGGAGCTGAGAAAGAAATAAATGTTGAAACTCCCTCTACACTTGGAGGGTTTCAAAAGGATGAAGTTTATGCAGAGGAAGGGGCTAAAAAAGAACGCTCTAACTCTTAAGCAGAGCATACCTCTGCCACACCTCCACCTGTTGAGCATGAAAATCAAGAGTCTTTTATGCTTGACACACAAACAGATCATAGCACATTAGAAGCAAATTCAGGTGCAATAGATCCTTGAACATTGGAGACACAAGAGTCTCAAACATTAGGAGAACAAGAGAAGACGGTCCAAAATTTGAACATTGGACAACACAACCTTGATGGCAAAAAAACCTAGTATGGACCCTTGCTAGACATCCCTATGATTGTTTCGGTAATAACCTATATTAAAGAATATGAAATTCAAAGTATTGTCTAACTACTTATTTGTTTGACAAAATGTTTGCAAAGATTGATTAATTTGGACGTCAATGAATTGTTGTTATTTTGGGAGCCGTATGATTTGCACGCAGAAGCTATCAACCTGCGCAACTGCCAGATATGCAATTGTAGATGTATTGTGCGTCGATGAACCAAGGAATTTATAGATTTTCTACTTCCAAGGTCCCAGGTTTCCATATGGTCCTCTATGCTATAGAGAAACCTCAATCCCCTTGTAAATATGGTTTGCAACATAGCAAGAATCAAACATTTTCAATTTGATTTTTTGTATTCATAGAAGGAGTATGTTTTACATTTTAGGCCACTACAACCCTACCAAACCAAATGTATTGCTATTCTATAAACCTTTTTTTCCAAATCCATGCCCCACATGATGATATCAACAGTTTGTTATAGATCACCCCATAAGGGCTTGCTAAATCCATCCGGCACTACTCTCCCCCCACCCTCATTTGAAGTTTATGAGCATGACTTTTATCTAGAGGACATTTTGATCCCTTATCTCGAGAATTTGTATTTCAGCCCAGTGAAGGTTTAAAAGTTTGTACTTACAAATACTCTCCAAAATGCTAGCTATCTATATTAATATGATTCTTTGTGCTTCTCAATGTTGTCCCATGGAAATGTGTGTGTGTGTGTGTGTGTGTGTGAGTGTGAGAGAGAGAGAGAGAGAGAGAGAGAGAGAGAGAGAGAGAGAGAGAGAGTAGATGGCGGAGGCAGTTTCACTAGCGGAGGCAGCTTCACTAGGTGGGAACCAGCTCTTGGAAAGCCGAGCATCGTATAGTCAGTAATTACCATGACCGTTACCATAGTAACTCCAAAAGGCTATAAATAGGACCCATTACATTGTTATCGGGTTGGCAAATGTTGGTTGTACTTTTGGGCTGTTTTATCTTTTGACTTCCTACTCTTAGTGTGTGATTGTAGTCATGAAGCTGTTCCTAAGATACATTATCCCCACTTGTACTCTTACTCTATCATTCTTAATACAGTAGTCGAGTATACTTCAGCTAGATATGCTTTGTATCCATTCCTTCTGAATCTGAATCTGAGTACTAATTCCAGTCATGTAGCTTGTCTATTTCTTAGAAGATGTATTACATTCCATGTAACTGTTCCAGCTCAGTTTGTATCTTTTCCTCCAGTTCTACTGATTGAACTAATGAATCCCAGTAGCTGTAAACTCTAATACTGGAATTAGCTATCTAAAGAGATAAGATCCAATTCCATTTTGGCAATTATGGTGGCTAGAGTTGTTGCTCGTTGACCAGTAGACTCCTCTCCCAGTTTCAGTTTTAGCTGCAGTAATGGCACCCAAACCCAATCATGGCCGTATACCATCCTACCGTGTTGACCCTATTCCTGAGGAGTCAGAAAGAGACTCTGATCCTAAGGATGAACAAGTAACTGACACTGACGCTCAGGAGGAGCACAGTCATGCTGATGAGGCACAGGACTCTCAGCATTCTAGTCGTTCTAGAAAACGCAAGGCTAAACGGGAGGAACACAAAGCCAAGAGTTCTCGGACCACACAGGGAGACAAATGAGCCAAAGGAAGTAAAGGAAGTCGTCATACTTCCAGTATAAAAGTGAGGGAGGAAACAACAACTGAGATGGAGGCATAATGTTTTGGGATGCAGACACGGACCATTATAAGAAAGCTCCCAAAAGGAGTCAGGATTCCAAGGTGAGAAGAGAAAGAAATGAGGATGATAGATATGATTACACATCTTCATCGAAAATTTCTTTTTCCATGTTCAAAGGGGGAAAGAAGGATGACCCGGATGTTCATATCCAAGCCTTTGAGCATATGCTGAGTTAAAAAATATTGATGAAGATGATTGGGGTGACTATTTTCTGCAAACATTAAAGGAGGCAGCAAGGAAATGGTACTACCATTACCCGGCTTGTCAACTCAGATCTTATAATAAACTGCTTAAAGATTTCTGACTAGAATATTCAGACAACAGAGGGGATGAGGATATACTCTGTGAGCTGGATAAGATAAGTCAGGGAAAATTGTCAGCCAGAAGCTATGTTGAGAAAATCAAGAAACTAACTAGACAACTATAGGAACCACAATCCAAAAAGTGGCTGCGAGCATGGTTTTTGAATGGTTGTCGCAGTAAGAAGCTTAGGGAACAGGAAGTGCCGGCACCAACCAAGAAATTCAATGATTTGGTGCAGCTGGCCCTGAAGCTAGAACAACAAGCTAAGAAGGAAGAGTCATAAGAAGAGGAGATCCAATAGTAGCAGTACCTCTATTGAAGATTCTGAGTCTAGTAGAGCCTCCAGTAGCTCTGAAAGAATATTAGATGAAAGAGCCAAAGATAAGATCAAGAAAGGATCTTGGTCTAGGAAGATTGAAGAGATGGCCCGGCAAATTGCTGAAATTAGCCAGACCAGACAGCCGGTAAGAAGAATCGAAACTTGGTGTTCAAAGTGTAAATCTAAAGACCATGTTTCAAATGAATGTCCACATTGTACTTATTGCAAAGCATATTGCCATTTATGGAACAATTATGGTATTCAAATTCATCAGTTTAAGAAGGGAAAAGATTTGTTTGTGGTAGCATTCACCAATGCTGAACTAGTAAGAGTGGAAACTACCAGTGCTTGTCAAGAAGAGAAACCAGGTGTAAGTGGTACTAGTGCAGGGCGTGGTAGATACCCAGCGGGTACCATCCAAGGCCGAGGTCGTGGTAATTTTGAGAATCGAAGCCTGAATTGCTATACATGTGGTAAGTATGGGCATTTCGCAGCTGAGTGTCTAGAAACACCTGGAGCTGCGGGTACCGAGGCAAAGGTTCCGGAATCGGTGCCTGTAAGAGCAGTTACACAAAGTAAAGGGGTGGTGATTGAGGAAATTCCAAAAAGTCTAGTGAAACCAATCACTCCTGAAAGTGGCAAATGGGCTCAGCAGAGAGAGGTATGGAAGGACAAGGCTAAAGAAAAGGTGGTTGATGAATGGCAGGAGCAAAGAGAACTAGCGGCAAAAATCATTTAGGATTTAGCCAAGAGGCTGCTAGAGTAACGAGAGAGTTCTGATGCCCGGGTCATTCATAAGATATCTGCCTTGTTTTCTGAGACAACACAACCAAATCAGTTGAAGCCTAGGATGCCTGAGACCATGTTGGCTGCAGTACAATTGGGAACCGCTAAAGGAGCTGAAAGCACTGAACCAAAGGAATGGTATTGTGAAGATAATACCAGTTCTTCAAGTTCTGACGACAACTCTGATCATGAGGAAGAGGAAATTCATGTCAAAATTTGTGACAGAATTCAGAAACTCACTGTGTAGTTAGAGAACATTAGAAGAACTTTACCTGAAGTAGCGAAGTTCATCAGGTAGCGAATGAAGGCTGAGGCGGAGGCCAGATCAGTCGACTTGACAGCTGTCAGAGATGATGAAGTGCCAGTGATTCAAGTGGACTACAAAGTAAGGAAACAATGGGAACCACTCTCAAGCGTCCTACTAGATGGAGGAGCAGGGGAAAACATTTTGGGAGTACATCCTTAGCAAAGGATGGGAGTTACTAACCTGAAACCAACACCTTTGAAAGTTCGAATGGCGGATCATCAGTGGTGCAGGCAACTGGAATGGTAGAGAATATGCAGATACGAGTGGGCAAAGCAAATTTCAAAGACAGTTTCCTAGTACTTGATGTGCAAGGAGCGTATGGGATGCTACTGGGATGTCCATGGCTGCAAACGGCATAGGTTGTTCACGACTATGCTAATCAGACTTTGACAATACAAGGGGCCGGTAGCAGAATCCAGATTCAGACGAATAACACCAGAAGTTGGAGAAAAGAACTGAGACCCAAAGAGCTCTGCCAGAAGTACAAGGTGAAGAAAATTGAGAAAATGTTGGCAGCTATGAATATTTTTCCATTAACAGAGATAGATCTCAATGCAGTTTTAATAAACAAAGATGAAGCTGAAAAACAAAAGAAACAATTTCCTAAACAATTCATTGAATTGAATTCAGGAGAACGTTCGATGAGGTTAACTAGAAGGCCACAAGAACCAGTTGAGTTCAGCACAACAGTAGAACCAACATGCTCTGGAGGAGCTACTGGAAATCAGAATGGTAATTTAGTGCTCAGAATATCGTCCTGGGGTTATGCTGAGGAGTCAACCAAGAGAAAGGGTGGAGGGCCTAACTGGTTGCTTCCAGATGATCAGGAGATAGAGGAATGGAATTTAGGGTCTGAAGAAAACCCTAGAATGATCAAGGTTAATAAACATCTGAATCCTACGATGAAAGAGAATGCACGACATATGTTCCAACACTATAAAGATGTGTTCGCATGGGAACATACTAATCTGAAAGGGGTTGATCCAGAGGTCTGTCAACACAGAATACCACTGAAACCCGATGCCAGTCCAATACGACTGCAGCGCTATCGAATGAATCTGAATTATGCTAAGAAGGTCAAAGAAGAGATTGACAACCTTCTAAAAGCTGGGTTCATTACTGAAGTGGCCAATAGTGATTGGTTGTTTCCTACTGTAGTTGCTCCCAAAAAGAATGGGAAGCTGAGAGTATGTGTAGACTATAGGAAACTGAACGCTCAAACCATTAAGGATCCATTTCCATTACCCTTCACAGGTATGTTACTTGATGAGATTGCAGGATATGAGATGTACAACTTTATGGATGGATATAGTGGCTATAACCAGCTACAAATTTCTCATGAGGATCATGGAAAGACCACTTTCATTATGGAGTGGGGAGAATTTATGTATCTGGTAATGCCATTTGGCCTTTGCAATGCACCGCCCACTTTTCAAAGATGTATGATGGAAATATTTAGTGAATTTCTTCATCAATTCCTCGCCATATTCATGGATGACTTCACTGTACATTCCACAAAGGAAAAGCATTTACTATTTCTGGAGATGGTTTTTAAGCACTGTCAGGAGAAGTGGATTTGTCTAAATCCATTGAAATTTGTTATCTTATTCTAGAAAGGATAGCTACTGGGACATGTGGTGTCCAAAAATGGAATAGAAATGGCCAATGACAAGATCCAGTGCGTCCAACAGGCCAAGGTGCCTAGGAATGCATCAGAATTAAGTTCTTTTCTAGGATATATTAATTTTTACAGGAGGTTTACCATTGTATGAGCTTACAAAGAAAACCAACAAGTTCATTTGGACTGTTGATTGTGAGGAAAGTTTTCAGAAATTAAAGAGTGCCATCATCAGTAAACCAGTTCTTTGCCAACCAAATTGGGATCTTATCTTCCATGTACATGTGGATGCTTCGGGATTGGCGATGGGAGCGATACTAGATCATCCAGATGGAAGATTTGATGTTCTTGTATACTTTGCTAGTCGCAGATTCAGCCAGGCTGAACAAGGATATACAACCACTGAAAGAGAGGCTTTAGGGATGGTTTTCAGTGCTACAAAATTTTAGCATTATTTGCTAGGCAAATTGTTTCATTTCTATGTGGATCATCAAGCCCTATTATTCTTGATTAATAAGGTCATTATTTAAGGCAGGCTAATAGGGTGGATGATGTTCTTGATGGAATTTGAATTTTGAATTTTCCATAAACCTGGCAAAAAACCATTGTGGCACTGATTTCATCTCTAGGAGTACAAATGGCTACTATGAAGCGTCTTTAAGAGACGAACCAGTGGATGCTGAATTATTGCAGCTGAAAGCGGCGGAATCAATTGATCCTGAATTATATGAAGTATATCATTTTCTTTCTCAAGGTGGCTTCCCAGATGACTAGAAGTAGAACCAAAAGAAGGCTTTGGTTATTAAAAGTTTAAAGTTTACCATTATTGGTGGCTCACACTACAGATTGGATGTCGATGGGATTCTTCGTCGATGTGTGCCTATGGAGGGATGTCGATGGGATTCTTCGTCGATGTGTGCCTATGGAGGGCAGAATGCAAATTATTTCAGAGGCACATAATGGGGAATCTGGTGGACACTTTTCTACTGATATTACTTTCAAGAAGATTCTGCAGGCTGGTTTATGGTGTCAAAATTTGATATCTGATGTCAGAAGTTTCTGGAAAATCTGTGACATATGCCAAAGAATGGGTAGACCCACATCAACAGACATGACTCCCTTAACACGAGTTCAACCACTAGGTGTTTTCATGAAATGGGGTCTGGATTTTATGGGACCATTCAAGAAGGTTACTCCCAGTTAGAATAGGTATATATTGATGGCTACCTGCTATGTAACCAAGTGGGTAGAAGCTAAGGCTCTTCCTGACAACACAACAAAATCCACTACAAGGTTTTTATTTGAGAATATTGTATGCCGTTATGGATGTCCTGTGGAGATTGTGTCAGACCAAGGGACACACTTCATGAATGACACTATGGATATCCTCATGTATATGCTTTCAATCAAGCATCCGAAATCCACACCATATTATCCTAGATGCAATGGGTAGGCCGAAAGCAGCAACAAGACCATTAAGACTATCCTCACCAAGATTGTGTAGAAACAGCCAGAACAGTGGGACTTGAATATTCAGACTGCTCTATGGGCATATAGAACATCTTATAAGGTCACTACGGGGTTAACACCATTCAGAATGGTGTATGGAACTGAAGCTGTTGTCCCTATGGAATTTGTTATACCAAGTCTTAGAATGGCTGTAGAGTATGGTTTAGATTTTAATAACAATTTGGAAAAGAGACCGGAAGATCTAACACAGCTAGATGAGCTGAGACAGAGAGCTGTGCTGGAACAAGAAATTGTTTAGCAAAGAAGGAAACACTGGCATGAAAAACGAATTAAGGTCCGAGAGTTTCTGAAAGGCAATCTGGTTCTCTAATATCAGTCCAAATTAGGCCCTAAGAAACCAAACTTAAAGATAGCTTGGGCATGACCATTTGAAGTTGATTGGGTGTTCTCAAATGGCACGATAAGGCTGAAAGATTTGTCTAGATTATTGTTGCCAGGGGTATATAATGGAGCTAAAATCAAGCTCTATTATTCAGAAGCCAGGGAAACCGAAATTGATGGTTTGGGAACTGAAGACCAGGAAAATCCAGAATCAGCTGTTTTAGGTCTTTTCCATCTACAACTAGTTCTAGAACCAGTCAAAAAGCCAGAACAGTACCAGTGCGATCAAGCCCTATCCAAAACAGAACCAGAAAAGTATGGACACCAATGTGAGCTTTTGGGGGACCAACGGTTAGATGGAATATCAGTGGTATTCATTTCAAAGACGAGTGAAATTCTTGTCCAATGCATGTCTGCCACATCACTTGCGGTGCACAGAACTCTAGGAACGGTAAGTGGTGGAGCTTTTATGGTGCAAACGCGTATAACAGTAAGGTGAGTAAGCGTTTTTTCTCGTAAGTCTCCTGGGCGACACTTACCTCCTGTTGTCAGTTCACCATCGTCGAGCTCCAAAGTTTCCTCACTGTAGCTGCAAACCTCTTCTTTTGAGGAGACTGTGGATTGTCGCTTGTCCTTGCCAGCCACACCTAGATACGGGTTTGACGAATCAAGTAAGTCATCTTCTTCTTCTTCTACTACTTCATCGTCCTCAAGGTGTATGGGTAGGAAGAAAATGTCGGAGAAGATTCAGGAGGCTATCGACGAAACCCAAGCCATTATTACTACTGCAAAGGTAACTCTTCCACTCATTCCACATAGTAAGATTCAGTGGTATGTATTTACTGAGTAGGCCAAGGCTCTACTCAAACTATGGGATTTGCGTCTGGTTCTGCAAGCCATAAGGATTGAGTTTGACACAACCATCATAAGGCAAGTCCTGGATTCTTTTAATGCTGTAGATGGAAGTGCTATGGTCTATGGTACAAAAGTGACAGTCACTCCAAAGAACATTGCTTTTTCTTTCCAAATGCCAAATGAGCCAAAGCCATTTGTGGCAACTGCAGAGCAAATCATTGCAGCTTTGAAGGAAGATGATGCTGCCAAAAGGAGACAGAAATCCAGGCGAAAGGGATTCTAGTAGCAGGTCTGGACGTTCTGGCTACTTACCAATTTGTGGTTGAAGCCGTGAGCCTGAAAAATAATCCGACATATGTGTCAGAGAAACTCTTTGCTATGCTTTTAGCAAAAAGATTGGATTCTTAAGTTGATATCAACCTATGCCAGATATTGTCGCATAATGTAATTCAACAAACTGCCAAGTTGAAGTCTCAAAGTGTATTCAAGGTTTGGTATGTTTGGCAGTTTCTATACTAGGAAAATGCTCAGATGCCCATGATCCGGTGAGAATAGCTTGGAGCTAGAAGCCATTCCCAATATCCCAGAATGTAGAATTATCATCTGATGAAGAAGCCCCAGAAAGCCAGTCAGTTCCCATTGGACAAAAGAAAAAGGCTATACAAGAGGAACTTGACAGTTCAAAGAGGCCAAAGACGACACTGACCAAAAGCACTGCTCTCCTGAAGCAGCTAGAAAGTCAAATCAAAACAGTGTCTACTGAAAAGACTTCAGCTAGCCAGACTGAACAGCATATTGTCCAAACCACTAGTGGAGTCCGCCAGGCAGCAGGCCAGATTTCAGCAACCACCAGTACTAGACAAGACCAATCAGAAAGGGCCAGTATTGAGCAGCCAACAGACTAGACGGATAAGGGCAAAGGACCAGCATATCCAAGTCCACTTGGTAGGGTTTCCGTTCCATACAATGAAGCAGCCCTGCTATTGACAAAGAAAGACAGGTTACAGCAAATGCAAACTCATCCTCTCAAGGGATGACTAGTTTTGCAAAAATATGATTATTCTGCATTACCCTACCTGGCTCTTGTCATGGTCTATGAGCCAACTGACTCTGACCCAACAATAGTTAAGGATGGTTATTCCATATTTATTCACTCATCATGGAATACTATTATCAATTGCATGGGACAAATGGTGGATGTTGCAGGGTCAGAAGATGAACTAACTAAAGTAAAGACTGAACTAAAGTAGGCTAAGGAGAAGATTGGAAAGCTGAAGCAAGGGAGAGCAGCCCAGAACCTGCACCAGAGTATCCTTGAAGCTCAGTCAGCTAGGACTATTCAGCAATTAGAAAGTAAGCTCCACAAGGTGGAGTCTGAGATACGGACCATGCGGGAAGAAAGGGAAGAAGCTGAAAGAGCTGCTGATAGGTTCGAAACTATGCTGAGAATGAAGAGATTTGACTTCGAATCCTTATTGACCAGCCACACTGTCCTGAAGGCCACATTAACAGAAATATATCTATAATAATCAGGCCGAGATCTTGAATCCAGAAGGGAATGTTGTTTTCAACATGGATAACTTAAGGTCTCTTATGAAGACAATGCAGAGTGATTTGCAAGATAAAATCTCTAAATATAACAGTGCTCTGACAAATCAAGCTATCCTTGATTATATTGAACAGCAGAAGGATGATGATAAAGAGGAAGAAGAAGCAGAGAAGGAGGATGAACCAAAAGAAGGGCATAATGATGATGATGTTGACTCTCCTCCATTTCCACCTCCAGAACCTGGTATTGGTGGTGCAGGGACAATAGGAGGAAATCAATCACAGGCACACCAACCAGACTAGCATGAAGGGCAACAGTCGGGTGATTAGTAGTTGAGAGAGCAACAACCTAGCAACACTCGAAATTCACCAACACACCAGTCACAACACAACAGGGATGCTAAAGGGAAAGGAAAATCTATGACTGAGGGTCTAGTACGTGATGAGAAACATTCATTACAGCTCATTACGTTGAATAAGAGATTGAGACATTAATGGGCTCTTATAACCAGGCGATATCTGGAGGATGATGATCTTATCTCTGATCTGGATAAATTTCAGTGACTATGGTTGAGCATTGGAAATAAAATGCTTTTCATGATCAGGAGGTCTGTCAACTACCTGAACATCCCAGTACAATACAATTGTTAGAAAGGGTGCCTGAATGGATATTGACTGCTAAAGAGAGAGTAGCTAATCCACATTGGCAATGGCATTCTACTGTAGATTGTCATTCCCTAGCCATGGAATTAGAACTTCTGCTGGGGAACAAGCCAACGTATAGATGCATGAAGGATGTCAGGAGTCAATTAAAAGAAGTCTTAGTGCAAATACAGATCGCTAGGGGAGTTCTGGATCAAAGGGTGCGGGCTATTCTTGAAGATCAGACTGCCACCAGCAAGGGACCTCAAACTCGAATGTCAGTGGGAGAACAGGCAAATGCTCTCCGACGACTGTTTCAATTGGTTAAAGTAACCAGAAAGATGATGCAACAAGAGAACCAGGCTGTCCTTAATTTCTTAGAATTTGTGTCTGATTCCCCAGTTCTCCTGTATGCTTTACCAGCAAGAGAGGCAGAGTTGCCAATATTTTTTCCAGCACTCTATCCTCAACATACAGAATCAGTAGATCGGCTCACATACTTCAAGATTATTGATGATTTTCAGGATTGGTATGAGAGATCGACTGTGGAATGGAAAATGTGGCAAACACTTTTCAATGACGCTCTCCAACTGAATGATTTTTAGGAGCTAAGAGATGAGGTGCAGAGGATCAAACTGTGTATGGGATAGTGGAAAATTAAGCTCTGAGGTCTCACTAAGATCACCAACCAACTGCTGCAACTCACGATTGAGTCCTCTAATGTTCCTGAAAAGGACATTACGGCTAAACCAGGCCTAGGACCCTAGTACAGAGAGATGGCTAAGATTCTCTCTGAATCTAGGATCACAACTAATCAGCCTCTTCTAGAAGGATGGATCCATACAGCCTCGCATTGTCACAAACTGGCTAGAACTCGTCTCACAAAATACAAACGCACGCTCTATGATCCTAACACCAAAACTTATCATCCTCTCATGCCTTATGAAGTCGAAATAACCCCAAAAAGGCGGGATCAGCTTGAGCAGGAGGCCATTTATAGAATCATTTAGAAGGACAATGCTGGTACTAGGACTTCGGAGACACCATCAAGACCTAAGGGCAAAAGGAAGCGGGTTCAATGGAAGGATACTGGGTAGTTCCATCTTGGTATTTGATGGAGGAATTTTCCAGTAGTCTCAAAATCAGACGGTGGATTTTCTCAGCTCGGTGTGGACATCTCTTTGGCTGACACACCTGGAATTACAACTATAGTGGGTGTCAAGCACTCAACAAAGCATGAAATATGGTATAAATCCATGTTTTAGAAGGATCAAACGGTGGATTTTTTCAAAAATTTTGGAGTCTTACCAAAATTCAAGAAAGGAGGGAAGGATGTAGATGGCAGAGGCAGTCTCACTGATGGAGGCATCTTCTCCAGGTGGGAACCAGCTCTTGGAAGGCCGAGCATCGTATATTCAGTAATTACCATGACGGTTACCACAGTAACTCCAAAAGGCTATAAATAGGACCCATTACATTGTAACGAGTTGGCAATTTGTTGTGGGGCTTTTTGGGCTTTTTTTTCTACTTCCTTATCTTAGTGTGTATCTGTAAAGTCCTGAAGCTGTTACAAGCTACAACTCCACCTTGTACTCTTACTCTTAATTCATAAATACACAAAAATTGACATATACTTCAGCCATATGCCTTTGTATCCAATCTTCTGAATAAATCTGAATCTAAACTGAATTTGAATCTGATGAATTCTGAATGAATTTGAATCATGAAAACTAATTCCAGTCATCAACTTTCTATTGATTTGAACTAATGAAATCCCAGTAGTTTTAGTAAGTTTTTTTAAACTCTATCTAAAGAGTATCAACCTCCAATTCCAGAGATGAACTAAGAAACCCAGTAGTTGTAAACTCTAGAGAAAGAGAGAGAAGAAGAGAGAGGAGAGAGAGAGAGAGAGAGAGAGAGAGAGAGAGAGAGAGAGAGAGAGAGAGAGAGAGAGAGAGAGAGAGAGAGAGAGAGAGAGAGAGAGAGAGAGAGAGAGAGAGAGAGATTATACATAACTCTACATATGTTGTTCAAATTATACAGTTATCACACTACTAGCTAACAAAGGGGTAGTGAGACAGACCTTATCTTACAATTGAAATAAAGATATAATCAAATTGTGAGAATCATCTCATAACCAAGTTGCAAGAAATGTTGGAATTGAAGTCATGAATATAGATTCATTCAAGCTAGATTGGCATGATATGGGCTTGGCCAGTTAGTTCTCTACAAACAATCTCTTTTTCTCATCATTGCATTACTTTGCATCCACCAATATAGAAATAGAACAGTGAGGGCTCGTTCTCCATGGACTCATACACGATGTCATGCCGAAGTTGCAGAAGGTTGCATCGCTCTCTTATTGTGACAATTGTCACAAGAATGAGATCTTTGTTTAATACCTCCACATCTATGACACCATTATTCTCCAAGCCTGCTGACTCTTGATCAATAGGAATAAACTTAGAGTAGCCTACAACAATCTGAGAGCACTGGTACTAGAAGGAGATGAGAAGGGACTATGTCCCAATCATGTACTTGGCCACCAAAGTATCCAGTGCAACCTCGCAATGTATGCCGTCCACCTCTTTAATATACCACCCTCCATCAAGCATCTTGCCACAGAAGCAAGCATCTAGAGATTTACATACCAGCATTTTCTTTGCAACATGTATGTGGCAGTTGTGAAACAGTTCCACAAATAAACTTAAAGGAAAAAAATTAGAAATCTTTAACAATTTAGTGGGTACTGAATTTTTTAGGGACCTTTGCACATCCCTAAACAGCTTGCTTCTGAGAGACTCACAGATGGTGGTGTTCGGGACTGGCCAGTCAATACAGCTTCAATTGGTAGGGAGAGGAAGTTTAACCAAATTACCTTTTTGAAATTTTTTGTTGAGCTGGTAGAAATTCTCATAGAAGAAAATTCCCTCATCTGCAAGACTCTTGCTAGTTCTTCCATAATACTATAAAACACCAATGTTAGCATGGGTTATAGAGATGAGACCTATAATACACTCCAGTGGCTCCCATTCCTTGTATGATGAAGGATAGACATATGAAATTTCAACAACAAAATGTAAGACACCTAGTCTAGCTATTGAAACTGTTGAAGAACTTATGAGAAATAGACCTTGCTCTATTAATATTGTTCTACCTCTTCAAAAGAAAAAACAAATAAAGAGAATAGCAAGGTCTAAAAGTAAGAATTGAGATGGAAGGCTTTGAACACACTCACAGTTGCATCGAGGATGATAAGCCAATGAGACATCGTTGCCATTAGAAATCACATCGGAGTGACTATAGACATGTTGTACCAAAACTTCCTTAACAGCTTTCTTGCCCACCTCCACTTTGAAATCTAGTACTCGTGCTTTCCATGCTGAACAGAATAGATTTTTTGTTGAGGATCTTTTCATCCTTCTTGGTTGCACAAGAACCCAAGAACCTTTGTATATTGTCTATTCTTGCCATTGACTATCTATTGATGGAGTTTGAGATAGTGATAGAGCTTATGGTGCTACTTGGCCTCCTTGGGAGACTAATGGCAAGGCTTTCTGAGGAGAGAGCACAACAACCCCTAGAGATATTAGGGCAAGAATAAGAAGAGAAGAAGAAGAAGAAGAAGAAGAAGAAGAAGAAGAAGAAGAAGAAGAAGAAGAAGAAAGCATGGCTCCTTCTGCGTGGTAGAAAAAAGCGTGAACCTGCTTCCAATGGAGGGAAATTTAGTTTTGAATGCTTGGTTATGGAGCAAGAGCTTTTGGTGGTGGGAGAATGATACAATATCGTAGCTGTCTTTCAATACCATAACGACATACAGACCCTGGGCCCACATATAGATACATTCAACGTCGTAAAAATGAGCTTTTGCCTCATGTTTTTTTTTTTCTTTTGCATGTTTTGATTTATTTCTTCCTATTTCTACGTTACATTGGCTTATTGTTCATTGGATGCGCCTCCTTTTCTCTCTCCTCAATAAGGCCCTCCAAATGACCTCCCAAATTCTCTAATGAGCGCTTTGGTTGTTTCCATAAATGTCCATCCTTTAGAAAATAGCCGTAAGCCTTCTTTTTTATCCTTTTATACTCTCGATCAGTCCACCCTTCATGCTTAGTAAGAGTGCTAAGGTAGTGACGATCAAAATCCACTCTCCATCACAGAACTCCTTAGACAATACCTAAAAAATTATGAGCAATATTACCACAATTTGCATGTAGATAAGAAGACATGTAGAACTTCAAGCCAACGTCATCACTTGTGGTCAGCATCTCTTCTTCATCTTCAAACCTAGCTCTTCATAACATATCTGTAGTAGGATTATCTCTTCCTGCAATATGACAAAATTTAGGGTTAAGAGACGTAATATATGTTATCCATTGCAGCATAGCAATATCCGGAGTAGAGCAGTTTGCACTCATCCCTATCAGTGGCAAGCAATCTGCCTCTACCACGACTAAAGCTCCGATAAAGTATTCTTTATCAGACCTTAGAGCAGTAGCAACACCCCAAAGTTCTCTCTTAGACTTTGGGTAGCCTCTTTGGCGAGCATTGAGTACTTTTGCTCCAAATCAAAATGCATACCTATGCCCTTCTTCATCATCATGACCTATAGCCCAATCAAAACCTATTGGGCTAGTGTCAACTATTAAAATTACCGGCCCTCCACATTTGTAGTCAGCTTTCCTCAAAGTAGGAGCCTTGAGAAGCATCTTCTTTAACTTCTTGATGGCTCGTGTGTGAACTTCTTCCCAAACAAATCTTTTACCTTTTCTTAGCAGTTGATAAAGTACTTCAGCGACATCAGAAAAATGTGGCAGCCAAATAAGATAGAATACACATGTACCCAAAACCGTGGACTTGGACTCTAGTCGAACTTGGATTTCTACCTTCTGGAATGCACATATGCCCCACAATAACCTCTTTAGCACCAAAAAAATTGACTTTTTTCCTCAATGTTTTAACTTCTTCAAGCCTGGACAAAATAGCATCACAATCAGCAATATAATGAGCAACAAATTGGCGGCACCCCCTCTGATCTTTTACCTCATCTTTTGAGCCTTCCTCACTTCCTTTAATTGGTAGTTCATCAATGAAAGGCATAGTAACATGAGGTTTAAAGTCCCTTAATACCTTATTCATGCCGTTCATCATATGAGATACAAAATTAGTACCACCCTGTGGCAGAGTGCACATCCTTACCAACCCGAGAGGTGTACGCATTGTAGTAAGATCCCTGCTATCCAAAGCTAGCTAAAATTGATCATATCCAGAGTGAAGATCACCCATAGAGTAAATTGATCTACCTGCAAAGGCTTCAGCAAATTCATGCACTATTGGGTTAGTACCCATATTGCGGATTGTTAACTAGCTCCATATCATGTATGAACCTTAAAGTACCATTTTTCTTTGGAACTGTGAACCATCGATGGGAGTACGGTGCACATGATGGCTCCAAAATTCTCATTTGTATCTTCTCATTAAGCAAATTGATAAGATTTGGCAAGTGAGCTTTAGGAACTAAAATGGGATGTAAGCTCCATGGCATGTGAGGAATAGTGAGTATAACCATAGGTGAAACAACACTTAATCCACAAACCCCATCTCACTTGGCTCAAAAGAAAAATCTTTACCCTGTTTTTTGAGCATACCCTGAAAGCACTTGATTTCCTCTTCATTGAGGAAACCATCTTCTCCAACCTTCACTCTGCTGCAATGTATCCTTGGTAAATTTATACCCAATGTTCTTTGGATTCCTAAGTATAGGTTGTCTAGAAGCTTCTTTAATCACCCCATCACTTCCTTCTGGTAGAGGTGTAGCCAGTGGTCTCACTTTGTTTGCAATTGTCTTGTACTTCGTCTCTACATGTGCTTTAGCTGCTTTACCCAAGTCTTCTTCAATATGCATAAGTGCCTCGTATATGTCCATCTCTTCATACATGTCCACTACGTGCACTTTAACAACTCCAGTTCCACTTTGTAATCTATTTTTCCTGATATACACAAACTTTGGCATAGTGTCAACATAAGAAATCTCTTCAAAAATTCATGAAATCTCATCATCTGGTTCGAGCACATCACATCCCTGCAATTCACTTTGAATACTTGAAACATATTGTTTCTCCTATTTAGGTAAATCAATAAATTTTTTGTAAGATACTGAACCCTCTGATGTCAATCCCAAAAATCCCGAAGAGAAGGTTTCTCTTTGCGAGAACTTCTCCTCACTTGTGCCACCATAGTTCCTCTTTATAGTGGCACCCCAAGAAAATCCTGAGAAAATCTTTGTTCTTTGAACTCTTTGCTTATTTTTGGCATTGGACGATCACATAAACTATCTTTGTTCCTAGTGTGGTCAACGCATATAGCTAAAAATTGAACCGCTTTCTTACCATCTCGGCTTCGAACCCTGGCATAGGCCGAGCCATCATCAAGCACCTTGGTTTCCATTCACACAGCCGTAATGTAGGGCTATCCTAAGATCAGTGGGTAGGAGGAATGCTCCTATATAAAGAAGTTTTGCTGATCACAGACATCCCCGATAGTTGCCTTGACATTTGCACATGCATCGTAAAGATAACTTGGAAGCATGTTGGCAGCTCAAATCTTCCACCTGTGGTCCACATCAATAGGCCACTTTCCCTTATGTGAAAATTCTTTGCCATCAAATTGATTTCTGAACCATGATCTATAAGGGCTAAGACCGGCTCCTTAATGTCACCAAGATTTACCACGATTCCAGTCGTTGCTCTTGCCCAATGAGTCCTTGAAAAGTGACTCTTGGGTATAGTTTCTTCATCTTCCCCGTCATTAACATGCATGTTCTTACCTCGGGTACAATTGGGTTTGAAAACCACCACAGGCTTTGACTCTTCTTCATCAAGATCTGCTAAAATATTCTTCATATTCATCCAGAATTGCTTCAATGTGTGAACCACTTGGCTCTTAACTGATTCTGGCTCTTGCTCACTTGATATCTGTCACTTCCTTTTTATAATGTCGAGGATCTCCTCATGGAACTCGCGCTTGGAAATTCCTAGAATATCCCTCAATGTGAGCTCCACTTTACTATTTAGGATACGCTCTTCAAATTACTTCTTCAAATATGTAGCAAACTCATTATCAGATTTAAGTTTATACGAGGGTCCCTTAGGCTTACCTTGCTTTTTGTCCTTCGGAGCCTCCTCCATAACCACTTCAGGACCAGGCTTAGGAGCAAGACCTTCTTCTTTCTTGTCTCTGGATCTCATTGGCCATTTTGATGTACCAACAACCCTTCATCCCTTTTTTGCTTCTCTTCCACCATAGCTTCATTGGCTTGAGCTTTAGCAATATAGCATATACTAAAAGAGAATCTACTGGATCTGTCCACCCAGTAGTTTCTCAAATTGAATTGCCTACCTATTGTAACTTACCATATGTTACCTTACTTGCTTCTATTGTCTTTAAAGTATATGGCCACAGTTGGCCCTTTGCACCTATACCTTTATCATCTACCTTACCACAAACCTGCAGGCCATATGTAGCTTATTCCACAAGAGCAACATTATGTTGTATTTCTTCCCCTAGCTTTTTCATGCGGCCCCTGCCAAAGTTTAAGTAGAGCATCACTCCTGTTGCCTTGAGGTGAATCTTCCTGTCTTTCCAGAAAATCACATTCTTCTTGTAAGCTTCATCACACTCTTTTACATACATATGATCTTCACTATCGCAAGTTGCTGCTAGCCCTTCAAATTTAACAGTTTTGAAATTTAAATTTAGCTCTTGAATACCTTTTACCAGATTGTTGAGAACAGGTCCCTCCACCTTGGGCATTGTCCAGGGTGATTTCTCTTTAATCTCTTCTTCAGCATCATCTATTACCTCAACCACCATCTGCTTGTCAACTTGCTTCTATCAATTCTACAATCATATTCACCACTTCAACGACTATTTTCCAATCTGATATCAACCCTAGCTCTCCTACCGGGTCCTCCAATAATTGCACAAATTTTTTTTGAAGTTGTGGATCAGCAGCTTGAATAAACAATTCCACCTTCTGATCCTTCAAAGAACATTGTTCTAATGATGAGAACTAATCAAACTTCTTTTCCAATTCTCGTAACAGTTCTCGTACAGATATATTTTTACTCTTCTTCTGTACGCACTTCATAAAACTCTGTCGGGTCACCCTCTAAGAATCTTCCATAAAATATTCCTCTTGCAGTGCCTTCTTGAAGTCCTACCAATTTGGTCCTTAAGCCACCTAAGTTTCTTTAATACGGACCCTAAGTTCCAACACTGCAATCACATGAAATCCTTCCACTGAGTCTTGGTCTTCAATTCCATTATCTTCCATAGACTGCTCATAAAGATTGCAAAATTTTGAAATATCTCGGCCTTCAAACCGCTGCAACTTCTCTGTACAACATTTTGCCAAGCTTTATGAATCTGCTAGAGAGGAAGAAGAAAAAGTTTGTACTCAACTTTTGGGAAAAAATGGAAGAGTGCATGTGCACGGATGCGTACGTGCACGGCGTAGATGCAGTGAGGTATGTGTGTGAGAGAAGGGGGGCGAGAGAGAGAGAGTAGAGCTTGTGTGGGTGGAATAGGATGAGAATGAGCTACTCCTTATTGTTGTATATATGTACACACAGTAAGGTGAGCAATGGGTGGGCACCCATATCGTGGGTGTCTGGGCAAGGCACAGATGCCTTTACCCCAATAATCTCCCACTTATAGGTGAATGTGCGGATAAGTGGGTCCTAATAGATAAAGTACTAGTATATATAAGAAAATATGTGAGAGACTCTCTCAACCGACACCCACGAGTCGATCTACGTGCAATCGTACCGGCTCTAGTGATAAGAGAGCATGAGGGGGAGAAGGAGCTATGGACAAGGGGGGAAATCTTTGCATGGGTCATCCGGCCACGCATCACGCTAGAGCCTGCATGTAAATTTTGTTGTCGAAGGGATATGGGTTTGGAATTTGAGGCGGGTCAACGGCGGGCTGCTGGCTGTCGGAGAATTTTCAGCACCACACAATAGGGTAGTTAAAATTTACTTAGTAAAGCTAATGACGCACAAAAATCGCTTGAAAACTAATAACATGGACGAACTGATGCACAATTATTGAAACAGTGCAATTAATGACACCTATTAATTAAATCAAATGATGGTTTAGGAGTTTATTCTCCCCTTACAGCTTCCTTCGGGATGTTAACGGATTTGCCATTCATTAGAACAGATTATTTTAACCTAAATTGGAGACGACGAGAAAAATTTATCCTATGAAGGGCTTCCAGCTTCAGCCCTGCTTAACTTCATCCGATCTGGTTCAGCCATAGCTTACCAAGCTTCCTTCAACTTGTTCCTTGCTTAGATTCGAAGGCAAGATCAAGATAAAGAGATTTCACTGCTTAATCTCAAGAGCGATAGAAAAGAACGGCCTCTTGCTTAATCTCTTCTTCAAGAACAAGAAATCCATGTGTTCAATTTTCTTCTTCAGTTCTTCTTCCCTAGCTCAAGCACAAGAGCTCCTTTGGTTCGTTCTTTCTCTCCTCCCCTTGCTTCGGTTGGAGAGAGAGAGAGAGAGAGAGAGAGAGAGAGAGAGAGAGAGAGAGAGAGAGAGAGAGAGAGAGAGAGAGAGAGAGAGAGAGAGAGAGAGAGAGAGAGCTTGTATGCCTTCCTGCTTATGGCCAAGAGAGAGAGAGAGAACGTCTTATTTGTTCCTTGCCTCACAAGCTCCGAGAACGAGAGAGCTTCCTTGCTTCACCTCCTTCATGCCTCATGCCCCTATTCTATTCTTCTTGCTCTTTGTTTCCCCCACGTTTTTTGCCATATATAGCCTCTCTTATTCTTAGCTTTGCCCCCTCCTTTAGCAACGACGGCGCCGTCGTTTCTAGGAAGCATAAAATTTCCCCCTTAATGACGTGGAAATGGATTTCTCAACTACCTGATCGCGGCAAAACCGGCTCCAAATATTTTGGCCCCAACCTCCTAAGCAAATGCCGTTTCTTGGTCGGTGTCAACCGGTGACTCCCCAAGCCCGTGCGAGCAATTCTTTCACTCTCCCTTGCGCTCCTCCCAGCTTGCACGCCATCGCCATATTTTTCTTCTCTTTTTCCACTTAATGCCACAATAGGAGCCCTCACACTTGGTCTAATTGGGTGGCCTTTAGTGCTTTTTGAATGGCCATTTAAATGCTTAGGGCGGCCACTTGCTTTTGGGCGGCCATGGCTTCATAAGGGCACCACATTTGACATGCATATCTACCAAGGCTTCGCTCCGTAAAAGGAAAGGCTTCACATTTGGCATTCACATTGCCCAAAGCATGTCTAAGCACAACAACTTCTTCCAACAATCCTCAACCAACAATATCATCATGAATTTGTTTGCATGTATCAAGATCTTGAACAGTACCGTACCGCAGGAGACAACCTTCTTAAAAAATCCACTCAAGCACTTATTGTGCTCTCTGAAGTGTATCACATCCGGCTAAAGAGTGTTAGAGTTTTATTCTTGCTAGCCAAGCACTGCATGAGATGACATCCCGGACATGAGACTCCTCAAGCACCTACTGTTCCCGCATGATGAAGCTCAAAACTTCGAGATGGCACACCGACCGAGCTGACCAGGCTGATACAGAATTGGCCCCTAAGGAAACTTAAACTAGTAATAACTTGGTAATTGTAACTCCAATTGCTGATCTAAAAAGACCAACATGCTCCACAAAATGAGCCCTTCAGGGCTATGCATTGACTTCATCTCTGGTCCTTCAGCTACACTTGCCCAATCCCGTATGGATCTGCATCAACTTAAACTTCAAATGGCCATAACTTTTTTACTGTAGCTCCAACCGATGAGCCATAAAAACAAGCCGTTAGAGCACTTTAAGCACTACAATTCTAGATCATAATCTCCCATCTGTGCTCACTTCAAGCATACAACATTTTAGCATCATCAAGCCATATGTTGGCCCTTTAAAGCCGCATCTAGCTTACAATAATCGTAAACTAGCTTGTTAGAAAGCACTGAACACTGACCATTAATTGGGTGAGCTTCAAATAAGCTCGTTGTGCACTTTTGTGGTATATTTCTTAGCATGGTAGAGAAGCTACATGACACCGTAGACAACTCTTTATCATTTGAAAAACTCCAATATGCATCATGCTAATGTGAGTCATCGTACGATTGAGAATCCCTGCTGCAAATGCTCCCACTATAGCTGCTAGGTTGGGCCTCCATACTAGTACGTCATACATGAGACACCCAAACACTGACAAACTCTACACAAACCTGGATGTACTCGCATCCCCTATGATATCTCCATGTAGTACTGCATCATGAAGACTACCCATCACGTATGGATGTTTCAATGTTGACATTGGGATGGCTACATCCCTCTCACCCATAGGTGGAACAGTGTGTCCTGGCACCAAATCATCAGTCTCTAGAATAAGCATATCAAAGAGCTCCATGTCTATCATCCTTGCATCTGTCTCTAGGGAGAAAATATACTCTACCTTTGCCTGCACAGACTCTGACAACACCTGAGGTGTCTCACTAGAGCATTACCTCTCTACCTCTGTCTCTATAGAGTCTAATGGCATGTCACATCTAAATGCTCTCTCTTGTGAGCATAATGGAGCTCACTTATGAAGGAAACATGTCTTATCTCTTTCTCAAAGCATGCGAGCAACAAAATCAAGACGATGCCCTCTCAAACCTTAGACACATCCATAGGATATACCAAGCCACTGCAGGCTCCTCTAGCAATCACTAATGAGCCGTAATGCATCTAGAAATAGTGATCTCTAAAGAGTGTTTGACACTCAAAATATGATAATCGTCTCATTGAGATCGGACTATGTCTTCACTGAGGAACAAAGCACACATGCCGTAGCGTATATGATGCACCACTGGGCAATGAGAAGCAAACTCCTCTCTTGCACCTACAATTTTGAACCATCGTCCAAGTGTAGTAATCCAAAGCTCCCACTAGAGAGGTGCTAAACCATTCACAATGTGGTGTGATGTGGAAGACTGCATCCTCGTCTAGCAACCAGCGTGGAGAAGTGTCACCTCTTACAGAAATGTAAGCAAGAGGAATGCTAAATCACTTTCAGTGGAATATGAAGCCACCACTCTAGCATGTGTCAAAATCTCATTTGCACCACACATACATCTTGGCTACTGTCTCATAAGTCTGGAATAACGGTGCCTAATATGCCTTGTGTTACCACAATGCCAACATTGAATGTATCAGCAACTACAAGACCGCCGTCTCTCACGAGTCATCAATGTTGACTCTAAAGTGTCACACATGTGTGCTATTTTAAGTGAATGTCAAGACACTATGGTAAGAAAACCTAGGAGAAATCTGGCAGAGCCTTCCCTATAATCTGAGCAAAAACTCAAGTACAATCTCTGGCATAAACCATGTCAAACTAACATCAAAGTGGGAGAAAGATCGACCACTACACAATCATGAAAATCATGATCAAACACATCAAAATTGATTCTCACATATGCATAAAATTAGCTCCACAATTTGTTATATCTGCAAGCATACAATCAGGGACAAACAAATCAATTGAGAGTCAAGTGCATAGCCATATATGCAAGTAGTGAAAAAAC
Source organism: Adiantum capillus-veneris (assembly GCF_014529385.1). Lineage (NCBI taxonomy): Eukaryota > Viridiplantae > Streptophyta > Polypodiopsida > Polypodiales > Pteridaceae > Adiantum > Adiantum capillus-veneris. The sequence continues at coordinate 67,874,531 of NC_140945.1, forward strand.
TAGATCAAAATGCATCCCACAAGAGAACAGCCTGCCAAAATCTGCAAAAAACCTGTGAAACCTATGACTGTCTGTCTGTAGAGACACAATCATATGAAATCCTCACTCGTGCGAGAGTGGATACAAGAATACTAAAATGTGTCCAAGATGACAAAACCTACCAAAGTGGGAGTCAAACTTGACCACTAAAGCATCAGAGAGCATACCACAGATACGCATGAAACCGAGAATCTAAGAAAAATCCGATAGATTTGTTTTCCCAAAAACTGAGTAAAAACTCAAATAATCTCACCAATACCGCATAAAGAATACAAAAACTCAATGTCTCAGTAAACACATCCACAAATGGTATACATAAAATGCCAAAACCCTGGCAAACAAGCTCATTTGTCAACAAGCAGCTCTATGGAACTTTACTTGTCCAAAAACACTGTAAACCTGTGGATGGGGTACCTACGAGTTATACCTAGCTCAAGCTATATCCACAAAATGCATACATAGCATAGATTGCACAAAATTGTGCTAAACCACTCTCTAGAATTCCCCACACAGTCATACATAGTCTATACTACAAGAAAGCACAAACTGTGAAAAAAAGATATAGAATCTAGCACACTACCTCATTGATCGGAAAACACGTTGATAAAAAACAAAAACACAAAGCACAAAAAACCCGCTGTGTGTGGCCAAAATTGTTGTCCAAGAGCCACACTCACACGAGAAAGACTGCTCCGCAATGGGCCATCGGAGTTGCTATGCATCAGTATGTGCCCCCAAAGCTGGAAAGTAGGGAGTATTGTTGAAGCCAAAATGTTGTGGAAACTACATCAAAGCCGGGCCGCTCCGGATGGGGGATAGAGGAGAGCTGATGTTGATCTTGCTCATATTTCCCCTGTTATTTCCAGGTCCAAAATCCGAGGTGCCAGGGAATGCTCGTTAGAGAAAATTCTCTTTGGAATGGGTCGTGGCAGGGGAGTCGATCTAGAAAAGCTACACCGAAGGAGATCCCAACTTCTCTCTCTTGCTCTCGCTATGTCAATGCGAAGAAAAAAAGGTTGATGTTGCCTTCTGCCATCGAAAAAAAGCGCTCATCAATGTCATAGCCGTTGGTTCTCAAAGACGATGCCGAGCTGTCAAGGAGAATGCCAGAAGTCGATGCCCAAAGCCAATGTCGGGAAAAACCCCATGCTTGCTCACCCAAACTTACACACACATGTGTGTGTGTGTGTGTGCACACATGCTTGTCGAGAACACACATGCTGGTGCAAGCAAAGTTGATTTGAGCTAGAAGTGGTGATATATGAGGCTATGGATGCCTATCTTTAGGATTATGGAAAATGAGGTACATTGTGCTTGTTAGGGAAGATTTCACAAACCAGGTTGAAGGGAGGGCTTTGCGAACCAAAGCTACAAGTGGTATGCAAGTTTTTACTTGAAGATGTAATATGCACATATAAATGTGGTGGTAAAATCACAGTGGATAGAGGAGAACTAGATGTTGATGCATCCATAGAATTTTTTGCTCGTCTAGGTATTAAGTTATCTCTCACTACCACATATAACCAGGAAGGAAATGGTCAAAGTGAGAGGGGAAATCCCCTCATTATCAAGGCATTGGCTAAAGCATGCAAAGGACTTATTGGTGATTGGCCTTGATTGCTACCATATGCTTTATGGGCTAATCGTACCACACATAGTATTGTTAGATGGTTCATGCCGTCAAAGTTTATGTATGGTAAATAACTTGTTATGCCTCTTGAAGAGACAATAGCTACATGGAGTATATTGCCTTGGGATATAGAGATGAGCAGAGAAGATCTACTTTGTTTGAGGATTCAACAACTAGAAAGGAGAAATGAGGATGTGGAAATTGCAAGGGAAAAATGAGAAATGCTTGTTTAGAGAACAAAGATGCTTTTGATAAACGACACAGGCTGAGACCAAACACTATTCAAGAAGGGGATAAGGTTCTTCTTTATGATAGCAGTTTAGATAATCAGTACACGGCTATGTGCAAAATGGTTAAGCGGATGGTTTGGCCCCATGTGGTCAAACATGCTTTTCCTAAGCTACCCACCAGCTAAGTGAAATGGACAGCGCAGAGTAAAGGTTCCAATTGCAGGTAAACGTGTCAAAATGTATGAGAAAAGAGATGCAGAGCTTCAAATTGGAGATGGAGACTTCGATGTGTCTGAAGCTAGGGATTTAGATAATGAAGGTGTGTCTTCTGATGATGATGTCCCCCTGGAGGACTTCTAAAGATTGGCACATATCGGAGGATGTGCAGGCTTAGAGGGGGTGGATGTCATGCCGCTTTGCAAGCATGGGGTGAAAGATGAAAAACTGCATACATATTCGAGGTTTTTCCAAACCTATGAATAATGTTAACAGCTATTATGTCAGCAAGAGGGTGGAGATGTATGCTTTATGTGGTTTTATAGGCAAAAAGGGCTCTAGGTAGGGCCTGACAGGGTGGCAAGTGAAGAGTTCCCAAGGTGCTTGTTTTTGGCCCATATATGTAGATCTTGAGGTGCTCAAGGAGCAGATCGTGACGGCTCATCACAAACAGAGCCACGGTACCCAAGTTATGGCAGTTTGAAGTTGTAGGTGATTGGAGATCCGAGACGAATAGGCCAGGTAATTCCAAGTAGTCCCAACTTGTTTCACAAATGGGTGTGAAGTGCTTGATTTATAGAGCCTGCTGGTCTTTTCAGATCGGCAATATGAGTCCTAGATGTTAAGATATTGAAAGTTGAAGTTTTGTCAGGGGCCAGTTTTGTGCCGAGTTCATCGCCTCCATAGATGTGCCATATGATAATATTTGAGCTTTGCCAGGGATTGTATGCATTTCTATTGAAAATATGGAGCAAACAAAAAGTAACAGCATCTCAAACGGAGTCTGGATGGGCAAGTTATAGCAGTTGGAAGTTGACGGTGGTGGTCGCCTGGGAGAAATTTGATGTCTTTTGTCATTTTTTGTCGTCTCGGTTGGCGGGTCCGAAAAGGTGGGAAGATGGTGGTGTCTGCATGAGATGAGGTTTGAGACCAGGGATACGGGTAGCATTTTACAACCCTGCAATCAATTTTATGAGCAATCCTCAGCAAGCAAAACAAAAGGGACCAAAAGTCAGCTAGTTTGGGGGAGTTTTGAAGGTTTTCAAAGAGGATTTTTGGGGACTTGGAGGTAGCCACCCAAGGAGTGCCACGTGGCAGCATGACAAAACCCACATACAAGCGCCCAAGAGAGAGAAGAAGCCTATACATATTGCAGCATGGAGCACTTGGTGTATCAAAGGGGGCTCTTGGGAGCTCATGGGGTGGACTGGCTATGGAGTCCTCTTGGGTGGTGGTGTGTGCATTGCGAGTGGCAGCCCTAGCAAATTTTGTGAGGGAGGAGGCGATGCAATGGCGCACTGACAAAGTCTGTGTGCATTGTTGGCCGACTGTGAAACCCGTGTTGTGCTAACGTGGCACCCCTTAGGGGGTTAGTCATGCGCCCATATGGGCCCATCCCTTTTGAGGAGGAGTTTGGGAGCATCGATGGCACTGTTGGTGCCCCACATAAGGGGTGGCCCATGTGCGACTTGAAGGACAAGTAAGGGTCAAGCAGTTTACACACGCCAGGCAAAGCTAAAAATAAAAGAAGAGGCCAAAAACAACATGTTCGACAAAAATAGGGAAAAATAAAGGTACACACGTCCAAGGGAGGGCCATTTTTGGCATGAGGAGGTTGTTTTTTTTGTGTGAAGAGTCGGAGAAGGGAAGAAAGAGCATAGCATGAGGAGGAAATGGAGGGAGGAAGGGGAATCAAAAGGAGGAAGCAAGAAGATCACGACTCTCTTGATCTTTTTCGCCCTCTCTATCTCTCCCTCGATGAAGGCCTGGAAGAAGCAACAAGAAAAGAACGGAAAGGGCATACGCAAGGGGAAAGAGGAGGATGAAGCTTCCACTTTTTTTTCTTTGTCTCTCTCTTTCTCTGTTGACCTTGAGGATATTATACTTGGGCAACTGATAGAAAGAGGACGAATCTCGTCCAAGCACAAAGTGGAAGGAATTTTTCTTCTAAATTTTGGGAGTCAAGGGAGCTAAGCAAGATAAGTTTTACCTGGCAGGTTATCGATTGTTTTTATGAGGTTTGGGATATCTACATAGGGGATTGCAAATCAGCGGGGATACCGACGTTGTCGTATGAAATCGATTTGTATAAAGGGTTCTAGATATCAAATTAATGGAAACATCTATTGATTACCAACATCAATTAAGTGTTAATATCTTTTCTAAGTTGGATTTTATCCATTAACTCTATTTTAATATGTGGTATTTTTCCACAATTCCTCTCTAAGTGTCACTATACACTCTTACTAACACTAAAAATGCTCCTAATTGCATGTTTTTCCCTTGGTTTTCACCTTGACTTCTTCTCCATCTATAGCCGAAGCCGGACGCTTCAATCAACGTTGGAGAGCCACTAACTCTGACACCAGCAGGACATCTATGTCATGTTGCACATCACATGTAGGGGGTAAACCCGACGGTGAATCACTTGAGAATACATCAGTATACTCCGTAGTGAGTGAGTCAGCTTTTGCCATGAAGAAGGAGAAGGTAAACTAGAGTTATGTTGGGATGGAGAATCTTGTAATTCCTTAATGTTTGTTTTACAACAATTTCACGTTGCTCAATAGAATCAAAATTGAGAGAACTTTACTCTTTGGAATTGTTAGCACTTTTCTTATCATTAAAATTCAGTGCACTATGCATACCATAACAAGAATCCACAACACTCTTCTCTTGAGAAATCACAAGACTTGGAGACAAGCAGTAACACAAAAAGACTTCATCTATTAAATATTCTTTCTATAAAATAGAAAGCTTGACTGTACATATAAGAGGTGTAGATGGTATATTTTTCTCAACAAGCAAAAGCACATGTTTACCATTGGCCTTAAAGGATAAGGAGTTGTGTTCATAACTAGTGTGCAATGTGTTTCCTAAACCATGCAGCCACTCCCGTCCTAAAACTACATCAGCACAGTCCCTGTTCATAACTTGAAATTCAAGGGTCATTGTAAGATTTTGAACAATAACCTCAACCCCTTGAACTACCATGTCCTATACTTATTTATCATATCCAGACATCTATTCTACCACTTACTTGTGGGAGCAAAGAGTCTGTGTAAGCTTCAATTTCTTGACTAGCTTATAGTTCAAGAAGTTATGAGTTGCACCATCATTCACTAAAATATGAAAATGTTGTCCATTAATAGTTCCACGCATGTGAATCAACTCATGAGGGCCAAAGTTGGGCTGCCACATTGAACCAAGCACACAAAATGTGTTTTTATTCCATATGAAGTACCTCTACAACACAATATTTAGGAGATGAATCTAATGTGAGGCGTTGCACTGTGTCCATGACCTTTCCTTTGCCTTGCAAAAGAGGACAATCCTTCTTGTTATGTTGGTCCAAAAAGACATCTGAAACACAATTTGTGTTTCTTTGCACGCTCAAAATTGAAAGTGTTGAGATACCCACATGGAGTATCTCGTGATTTCTTAGGCTTCTTAGCCTCTTGTGGGCATGGAGAGGTAGATTGTCTCTTGCTCCTCTTGGAATGTGTGGGAGAGCTTCCTCCCCATTGGCTCTTAGTCACATTGCTTTTAGCAAAAGTATTCATAGAGTAGCGAACATTTCCCTTCCTCTCTTAGTCATCATCATATCTTTGGGCATGACTGATGGCTTCTTCCAAAGTTTTTGGATGTTGGGTCTTGACATGAAGACGATAGTCTTTGCCAAGACCCCTATTAAAACCTCATATCTTTTGGAATTCATCTAGATCTTCTAGGTTTAATATTATTTCTTGATACTTAGAAAGATACCTAGTGAGAGAAAGGCCAGACGTGCAACATGCATCCCATGCTAACCAATTCTTATCCTCTTCATTGGAGTCCAAAAACTCTTTGGAAAAAGAAGCATGAAATGCAGCCCAAGACGGAGGACAAACATCTATTAGAAATGTCATCCACTACTTAAAGGCCTTGCCTTTAAGAGATAGACTTGTTTCCACAGCTGTTTAATATATGGGGTGTGTCTCAGCCTATGAATATCACTCCATTTGTGTAAGAATGTTGGAGAGGGAGAATGGGGGAACACACCCGGCACAAACACAAGGGCCTCTCTATAGCTCAGGGTATTCACAACACCCCTATCCTCTCAAAAAACACCTTCAAAGAAACACTTTACACTAGCAGATGTCATAATAATCAATATCTAATTCTCCTAAATGATTTTCTCATATTAAACTGATCATTTAATGTGGGGAAGTGCCAAGGGAGAAAAAGCTATAATATTGGTTAAGTTAGCAGACCGGTCACAGTAGGGATCCAAAGGAGGGAAAATAGGGATCCAAAGGGGGGGGCCATCTGCAAAAGAACCATGTGAAACAATGGGCCAAAAAGACCCTAAGGTTTAGCCCATTAAGACTTCCAAAATGCTAAGGTTCCAAAATTCAAAGGTTGTGTCCAAAGGTTAACCCTAGGGAAAAATTGGATGCTTAGTGTGAGCTCAAAAAGTCTTTGCATATCCCTACATGGGAGGGGGCGAGCCCCAAAGCTAGGGGATGAGAGAGAAAGCCACACACACACACACAGGCTCCCTTTGCACAAAGGGAATGAGGGACACATGTCAGCTCCCTAGGCTAGATGCCCACAAGGTGTGCCCAATTCCTATTGGAAGACCCTTGAAGTGGACCAATGAGAATTAAGCTAGAGTAAATCTAGTTTAATTAATTTAAAAACATTTAATAAAAGAAACCAATAAGAATTAAGTGTCCTAGAAGACTATTGGGCAGTCTCCCAAGGGGTCCAATGAGCATTCAGGAGCCCCATGGCTTGCCTGATTCCTATTGGCCAGGAGGCAAAGGGGTCCAATGAGAGTTTAGTTTAATTATTTAATTATCTAAAGCTCTCACAAAAGGGGAAAGGGGGACACATGTCAGAAGGCTATCACTTATGCTGCTTAATTCCTATTGGCTTGACCTGGGGAGGTCCAATGAGGAAAAAGCCAGCCTAACTTAGCAGCTAGGGCTCGCCCAAGAGAGGGGGGGCTGATTTTTGCTGGGCATTCACTCTCACACTCTCACACTTGACCATGTGTGAAGGGAAAATACTCTATCTCCTCCCAAGCTTTAATGGAGAGCTCATCACCTACTCCAAGCTTGAGAGATAGAAGCCTACATCAACATTCTCTTGGCATGTGGATGCAAATCCAACCAAGAGCCAAGCTTCAATGCATGCTCATCTTCTCTACCAAGCTAATTACTAAGCTAAGCTATGCTAATATGAGTGATTATGTGAGGAGATGTACTTCTTTCTCGTAAGATACTTCTTTTTCCTCTCAATCTACTCTCATACCCTGCTAGCTCTCACCATCTTCGAAGGTGTGTGAGGTCTTGGGTCTGAGAACGGGGATAATTCAAGTTGTGTTTGATTAAGTGTTTTGCTTGGTGTATGAAGCTTCCATCTTCATTGCACTAGCTAGTCTTGAAGGAACACAAAGAATTGTATTGTACAATGTCTCTCTTGATGGGAGAAACCATAATACAAAGCCTTTTGGAGGGGGGACCGGCTCCATGCAAATCCGGTCCTCAACTGTTGTCAATAGCTTAATTGCTCTCTCTTTTGAAAGTATTGTCGATGCTATCTAACTAGGTGTTATGCTTTTTGTTGCTCTCTCCACCCAAGCACTCTTGTAATTCTCATTAGGAATCTATTCTAATGAAATGCCCACTATGTTCATGCTAATTTCCGCTACAAATGAGATTTTAGGCCATTAAAATGTTACATTGGTATCAGAGCTCAAGGTTTCTCTTTTCTTGCTCAAGAAGGGAGGTCCTCAAGCTAGCTACAAATGGTTGGTATTATTAATTGCCTGTGAGTAAGTAGAATAGGGATTTTTCAGCCTTTCAGTGCGCCTGCCTTTGTGCAGTTAACGGGGCATCACCGTCGAGAGCTATGGTCTTAATAGTGGAGTCCTACGGGGCTTGCCTACGGCTTAACCACTATTGAGCTATTAGAAGCTTGACAGGAGCCGGTGCTGTTTTGGTGTCGAAAGACCCTCTCTTCTATTCCTTGCAATTAATGGTATTCGAGCCGCGGGTACAGTAGCTTGAGTGCTTTTTCTAAAGGGGTAAAGAGGAGTAGCAACTAGGGCTTGAAGTGCCAAAGTACACCTAAAAAGTTTACACCTAAAAGTTGTTAGAATGGCTGACAATATTAAAGAGAGTGAAATTAATGTTGATAACTTTGATTTTGCTCATGAGCAAGCTACTAATGATGCTTCAATGCTTGTTAATTATCTTGTTTCTAGGCTTCAACAAGCCATGGGCAATCCATCTCTCCAAAGTGAAGTGCAACGGCAGCTCCGTGCTCACGGGATTCTCCAAGCTCATCACCATGACGAGAGAACACCTAGGAAGCCTCCTTGTGAGACTACCAAAAGAGGTCTCTCTCCGATTCGGGAAGAAGAAGAGAATCCATATGAAGGGCTCAAGAACTTACTTCTTGATGATGCATCTCCTTCCCAAAGGAGAACTCAAGAGCCTCCACCGAAGGAACGAGAAAGAAGCGAGTCTCCCGCCACCTCGGCGGAGATGGCTCCACGAAGACGGCGGGCTAAACGCTCTCCATCACCACCAAAGCGGAGAAGACCATCACACTCTTCTCCACGCCATAATTCAAAGAGGGATGATAAAAAGCAAGAGAAGAAAAAGGCGAGAAAGAGGACACCCTCTTCTCCATCTTCTTCATCCTCTTCCTCTTATGAAAGCTATGGTGAAGACGACAAAGATCAAGACAAGAAAAAGGCGAGAAAGAGGTCACCCTCTTCTCCACCTTCTTCAAATTCTTCATCTTCTGAAGAAAGTGATGGTGCAACTTTTGAACCATCAAAAAGAAGAGGCCATAGAAAATCCTATGCCGCATGGAAGAGGTCGTCCAAGCTGAAGAAATTCAAAGAGGGAGGGAAGAGCATCTCTTTCCTTACCTATGATGGCACCTTCGGTGCTACAAACAAAGTTTTGGCCTTTATCCAGCAATTCGATGCGGCGTTTGGAGATGAGGGCTTCACGGAGTCCTCTAAGCTACGCCATGTAGCTATGCACTTTCAAAAGTCCGCCAGACAATGGTGGTCTAGCCTACGAGCCAACGGTGAAGCTCCACGAACATGGAAGGCTTTAAGAGCTTCCATTATGAAGCAGTTTTTGGCCACCGATGCCAAAGACAAAGTACTCACCGAATGGCGAAGCTTAAAGCTCTCTCCCAATGAATCCATCCACAAATATGTAGACAAGTTTTGGGACCTACAACTCAAAGCCACTGTCTTCAAAAAGTTGGATTTTGGAGAGCAAAAGCAACAATTTTGTGCGGGCTTAACCGAAGAAATGGCGGAGTATGTCAACTCCCAAAGGCCACGTACCATATCGGCGGTAATACACCATACTATGGTGGCCTCGCGAATCAATTTCCAAACGGGGGGTAAAAGAAATAATAATAAACCCCCGGAAAACAAAGGTTCCAATGAGCCTAAGGGGAAGGACAATGTCCAAAAGTCTCCTAAGGGCAATTCCAACAAAGCTAAAGAGAAGGGAGTTTACAAAGGAAAGAATAAACTCTCTCCTGAAGAGCTTGAGCGTTATCGTAAAGATAACCGGTGTTTCAAGTGCGGCGAACAAGGGCATGCGTACCGCGCTTGTCCCCAAAAGAACAACCACCAAGATCCTCCTAGAGCTTCTTTGGTTGAAATCCAAGAGGAGGAGATTCATCAAACTCACCACAAAGGATCTCCTCTATGCCATGCTTGGGGAAAGGTAAGAGAACATGATGCTTTTATTCTCTTTGACCCTGGTTCTACTCACAATTTCATATCTATGGAGTTAGCCACCAAGCTAGGCATACAATCCTACGAGATGGGAGATATCCTACCCGCAGACAGTGCCTTCAAGGGGCAAGAAGCTTCAGTCACTCCCTTAATCGGGAAATTGAGGCTTCATGTCCAAGGCTATGTGGACAAAGAGGATTTCTTTATCTCTCCTCTCAAGCATGAGGATGTAATCCTAGGGGCACCATGTTTTGACCGTCTGGCTGCCCATGTTAAATTTCCTGAAAGGAGAATCTCCTTTAAGTTCAGGGAAAAGGACATGTATATAGATGCTAGGGAGATGGTAACACCATCCCCATTGTACATACACCAGCTTTCAACAAGTCAATAAAGAGCTCTATTTCCGTGTACATGATTTTTGTTAAAGATTCTCAAAATGAACCTAATGCTTTAGCAAAAGAAAATAAAAGCAACCAAAAGGAATTAGAGTTATCCAATTTTCTCAAGGGGTTTCAAGATGTCTTTATTGACGACATCCCTTGTGAGCTACCTCCTAAACGAGGTAATGACGACCATGCAATTGAACTTCTTCCAGGAAGTTCACCGCCTAACAAACCTCCTTATAGAGTTTCTCAAGCTCAACAAGAGGAGATTATGCGGCAAGTGCATGAGTTAATTGAGAAGGGCATGGTTAGGCCTAGCTCATCTCCATTTTGCTCACCTGTGCTATTAGTGCAAAAGAAAGACGGCACATATCGTATGTGTGTCGACTATAGAGCACTAAATAGGATCACTATCAAGAATAGGTTTCCCGTTCCACGGGTAGAAGACCTATTTGATAAGCTACAAGGATCGACCTACTTCAGTAGGATTGACCTAAAAAGTGGCTATCATCAAATAAGGATAGTTGATCAAGACATTGTAAAGACCGCATTTCGTACTACATTTGGTCTTTACGAATACATTGTCATGCCTTTTGGCTTGACTAATGCACCAGCCACATTTAACCGCTTGATGGAGAAGCTGTTCAGACCTCATCGAACCTTCACTGGAGTGTTCTTCGATGATATTATCATCTACTCTAATTCATTAGAGGAACACAAGCAACACCTCCAGGTAATATTTCAAGTTTTAAGAGAGAATAAACTTTATGTTAATCGAAAAAAAAGTGAATTTTTCTTGCAAGAGATTCAATATTTAGGTCACATTATCTCTCACGATGGAATCCAAATGGATCCATCCAAGTTAGAGGTAATAAAAGGATGGCCTAAACCAAGGAATCTTCATGAACTAAGAAGCTTTATAGGTATGTGTGCATACTATAGACGCTTCATAGAAAAGTTCTCACAAATTGTGGGACCATTACATGACCTAACAAAGAAAAATGTTAGGTATACGTGGTCTGCTAAGGAGAACAATGCTTTTGAAAAGCTTAAAGAAAAGCTTATCTCTCAACCCGTGCTTACACTACCGGATCTCTCAAAACCATTTGAGGTCCAATGTGATGCTTGTGGTGATTGCCTTGGGGCTGTTTTGCTCCAAGAAGGGCACGCCATAGGCTATGAGAGTCGAAGGCTCGACCCTGTTGAGCAAGCTCTAGGCATATACGAAAAAGAACTCCTTGCAGTTCTTCATGCCTTAGACTCATGGAAGCACTATTTATTGGGGACTCCTTTTATTCTGCGAACGGATCACCAAAGTCTTAAGTACTTCATGACACAGACCAAGCTCTCTGACAAACAAATGAGGTGGGCAAATTTCCTTTCGCAATTTCATTTTCATATTGCTCACATTGCTGGCAAGCATAATCAAGTAGCCGATGCACTCTCAAGACGACCGAGAGTGAATGCGGTTTCCATAGCAACTCACAATGATATATCTTCAATGATAGATGAGTATGCTATTGATCCCGATTTTAGAGATGTGATTTCAGCCCTTGCATTAGGGAAGAAAGAAGAACCATTTACTTTACAAGATGGTTATCTTCTCTATGGCAATAGACTATGCGTTACTAACTCACTACGTGAGAAAGTAATGTATGAATCTCATGCTCCCCCATATGCGGGGCATAGAGGGATTCAGTCTACCCTAAAGGGAATTGAAACATATTTCTATTGGCCTACCATGAAAGTGAACATACATGAGTATGTTTCCAAATGTGCGGTATGTCAAAAGACAAAATTTGATAGAGGGAAGCAACTTGGATTGCTTCAACCCTTGCCAATCCCTAATTCACCTTGGGAGAGCATATCCATGGATTTTATCTTTGGATTGCCTAAGTCTATCCATGGGAATACGGGAATATGGACGATAGTAGACAGGTTTAGTAAACAAGCTCATTTTATACCTGTCAAAAAGACTATCAAAGCCCATCAAATGGCAACCCTCTTCATTTCACAAATTTTCAAGTACCATGGCTTGCCAATGTCCATAGTGTCGGATAGAGATCCTAGAATGACCAGTAATTTCTGGAAGGGTCTCTTTGAGAATTTAGGAACAAGGCTAAACTTCTCTTCGGCCTATCATCCACAAACTGATGGCCAAAGTGAAATAGCTAACCTAACTATTCTCGATCTACTAAAAGCCTATGTAACGGAAGTAGATCAAAGATCCCAATGGGAGAAGTACTTACCCTTAGTAGAGTATGCTTACAATAACACTGTACATACTTCTACAGGAAAAGCACCTTTCGAGGTAATTGAGGGAAGATCAAAAAGTCCCTTGCTACTTAAGGTACATGGGAAGATCTTCGCTGCAGATGAGTATAGCCGAGACCTACAAGAATCTTTCCAAAAGATTAAGGATGCTATCTCTATCTCACAGCAAAGGCAAAAGGCTGCTGCTGACAAGCACAGAAGAACCCAAGCCTTTAAAGAAAATGATTGGGTCTTGTTAAAGTTTCCCAAGGCTCGATTAAGGCACACGACGGGCAAGAATCCTACGGGCCACCAAAAGTACTATGCTAAACTAGCAAAAAGGTACTATGGTCCCTTCCAGATTCTTAGGCCAATCAATGAGATGGCCTATCAACTTAAGTTGCCCAATCATTGGCTCATACACAATGCTTTTCATGTGAGCCTCTTGAAGCCTTACAAAGGAGAGCCACCTCAAGAACCAACTATTGAAGACCCACCGGAGATCGAGGACCACGAGGAGGTGCTGCAGCCCGAGTCCATTCTCCGACATGAAGACAAGGTATTAAGAGGCGGTAAGACTATCCGACGATATCTTATTAAGTTTAAGAATTATCCTTTTGAAGATGCTAGATGGATGCAAGGCATACAATTAAAGGATAACCTAAACCTTGTCAACGCTTACAATGCTTCCCAAGAGTAAGCAAATGTACAAAATGTTAAAAATGAACAAAATTTTTTGTCTTATAAGACTCTCTTTTTCTTTATTTGTGCACAAAAATGAAGTAGTATGCATGCTTAGATCAAGTTTGCGGAGACGACGTCTCCCGAACACCAAGTAGAGCTTGTCACTCTACTATGGAAGACTGATAGGACTAATGTGCAGACATGCTTGCGGCAGCCTCAGGCTCTCAAGCGCCAAATGGACTAGTCATCCATTATGGAATGATGTCGTAGGGTAACATAGGGATCCTCTACCCGCTAAGAAAAGGACTCATGCATATGCTTTATCTTCTCTACACCATAGTCGAGGACGACTATGATTTCAAGAGAGAGGTAATGTCATAATAATCAATATCTAATTCTCCTAAATGATTTTCTCATATTAAACTGATCATTTAATGTGGGGAAGTGCCAAGGGAGAAAAAGCTAGAATATTGGTTAAGTTAGCAGACCGTCACAGTAGGGATCCAAAGGAGGGAAAATAGGGATCCAAAGGGGGGGCCATCTGCAAAAGAACCATGTGAAACAATGGGCCAAAAAGACCCTAAGGTTTAGCCCATTAAGACTTCCAAAATGCTAAGGTTCCAAAATTCAAAGGTTGTGTCCAAAGGTTAACCCTAGGGAAAAATTGGATGCTTAGTGTGAGCTCAAAAAGTCTTTGCATATCCCTACATGGGAGGGGGCGAGCCCCAAAGCTAGGGGATGAGAGAGAAAGCCACACACACACACACAGGCTCCCTTTGCACAAAGGGAATGAGGGACACATGTCAGCTCCCTAGGCTAGATGCCCACAAGGTGTGCCCAATTCCTATTGGAAGACCCTTGAAGTGGACCAATGAGAATTAAGCTAGAGTAAATCTAGTTTAATTAATTTAAAAACATTTAATAAAAGAAACCAATAAGAATTAAGTGTCCTAGAAGACTATTGGGCAGTCTCCCAAGGGGTCCAATGAGCATTCAGGAGCCCCATGGCTTGCCTGATTCCTATTGGCCAGGAGGCAAAGGGGTCCAATGAGAGTTTAGTTTAATTATTTAATTATCTAAAGCTCTCACAAAAGGGGAAAGGGGGACACATGTCAGAAGGCTATCACTTATGCTGCTTAATTCCTATTGGCTTGACCTGGGGAGGTCCAATGAGGAAAAAGCCAGCCTAACTTAGCAGCTAGGGCTCGCCCAAGAGAGAGGGGGGGCTGATTTTTGCTGGGCATTCACTCTCACACTCTCACACTTGACCATGTGTGAAGGGAAAAATACTCTATCTCCTCCCAAGCTTTAATGGAGAGCTCATCACCTACTCCAAGCTTGAGAGATAGAAGCCTACATCAACATTCTCTTGGCATGTGGATGCAAATCCAACCAAGAGCCAAGCTTCAATGCATGCTCATCTTCTCTACCAAGCTAATTACTAAGCTAAGCTATGCTAATATGAGTGATTATGTGAGGAGATGTACTTCTTTCTCGTAAGATACTTCTTTTTCCTCTCAATCTACTCTCATACCCTGCTAGCTCTCACCATCTTCGAAGGTGTGTGAGGTCTTGGGTCTGAGAACGGGGATAATTCAAGTTGTGTTTGATTAAGTGTTTTGCTTGGTGTATGAAGCTTCCATCTTCATTGCACTAGCTAGTCTTGAAGGAACACAAAGAATTGTATTGTACAATGTCTCTCTTGATGGGAGAAACCATAATACAAAGCCTTTTGGAGGGGGGACCGGCTCCATGCAAATCCGGTCCTCAACTGTTGTCAATAGCTTAATTGCTCTCTCTTTTGAAAGTATTGTCGATGCTATCTAACTAGGTGTTATGCTTTTTGTTGCTCTCTCCACCCAAGCACTCTTGTAATTCTCATTAGGAATCTATTCTAATGAAATGCCCACTATGTTCATGCTAATTTCCGCTACAAATGAGATTTTAGGCCATTAAAATGTTACAAGCAGACCACCATCTGCTCAGTTTCCACTACTCACACACTCCACAAACCACCACACAAGGTACACCTACTACCAATACCTGTCTCCACCCTTACACACACACACACACACACACACAACCACTCAATCTCACTCTCTCACTCAAAACACCGTCGGTCCGAGGGGGCACACACTTCCACACAGCTGGCATCGAGGGGAAACATGAAAGCAGGAGAAAGAGAAGGAGGGAAGGGGAAACAACATCAACGGGAGGCAACTGTGGCTTGATTGCACTTCAAAGAACATGTACACTGACTTATACTCCCATCACCATGGCCATTTTCAAGCAAAAGTTACAAAGGGGCTAGCTTGCTAGAGAACTCCACTTTGCAGGCTTCAAACGGCAGCCAAAAATCCAGGAAAAAGCCCTTAATTTGATTCATTTTTGACTTTTATAGGAGGGGGCTTTTAGTTTGGGAATTTACACTTTAATTGGTCCACCTGGCCCAATTCCGCCACCGCGCCACTGTGCATAACCAGAACAGTGTCCCCATGGGGGCTCGCCATCGTTGTGAGGAGCTCCAAGCTCCCCTCGCCTCCACAAGCCCAATGAGGTCACCGCTTGGATCATGTACCCTCAGAATCATCTATTAACCTTGCATATGGGTTTAACTGGGGCCACATGGAAGCTCTCCGTTAGTCTTCTCCAAGAACCCCCTCCCTATGGGAGGCTTATAAAGAAACTCCCATTATAAACCACTTTTTTGGGTCCTCTTTGGTTAGGCTCCCATTGTCTGCTTATGGATCCGGTTTCTACGCAGTAAAGACCCACTAAAACCCCCTTCCTTCCTCTTCAAATAAATTTCCTTTTGCCACATTTCTAGATCTCCAAGGCTGTCATTCGAGGCCGCAAAAAAGGCCAAAAAGCATCTGCCACTTTCCTCTCGGCAACTGCACTCGACTTACAAACTGCCACATCTTGCCACTTGGGAACCCGATTGATGCATCGTCACTTTGTGCTAGCTCCACATGATACACACTATCATTGAGAACCTTGGCACGGCCAATGAGATGTCAAATGGTGCATCCCCCGATGCGGTCAAGTGGGCTCAGACCCGGTCCGTGGAAAAAATTCAACTGACCTTAACTTGCTATCCAAAGCTCTGATTCGCAATCCGAGAAGACATGTATGCTCCACAACTCAAGCACCACACATGTATCACCTCACACCTGCCTCAGCCACCTGTCCCCAGCTGCCCTGTCCGTGGGGATCTGCTACACACTCTACCCTTAAACTTCAGTATCTTGCACACCGGGGCTCCGTTTGATGAGCCGTTTGGATCGGATTCTAGAGCATACTAAACACTACATTCTAGGACACTGACTATTCACTTCGGACACCTTCATTTGCCATATTATCTGGACCATCTCGTAGCACTTTTGGCCTAAGAAACCACTTCAGACATACTTTTCCGCTACCTTTTGGTTGCGGAGGGTTGCCACTTGTAGACTTTGGGAGAGGGCCTATAGCATCTAGACCCCACTTTTCAAAAGCACTTTGTGAAATGATGGCGCCCTGTGACTCCACTACCAATCGTCTTTCACCTATAGTCTGACACTCGTGGCACATCTTGCATCAGTAATGCACGTCTTTCACAAAGGAAGGCCACCAAAATCCTGCTCTAAGCACTCGAAACAGAACCTGGTCTTTGCCCTGGTGTCCGCTCTCTTCATGGCATTGCTCTAGCACCATTCATATTTCTTCTTTGTACAACACCCTTCTAAGCACTTCGTCACGCCCATAGTTCATGAGATCCTCACCTACCAATGTGAATTTGCGGGCCTTTTGCACCACTCTACTCTTTTGCAGCTTAGACAAACCTTCTGAACAATGCCCTGTACCCAAAAAACCTTCAATCTCTTTAAGATTCTCCCTTCCTGCATAAGTGGTTGGGGCCACATATAGACCTGGCTAAAAGCATGCTTTGGTGGTACAAAAAGGGCTGTCCTTGATAGCACCTTTGACAAATCTTCAAGCTACAATTTCTACATGTCACATGAAAAACTACCTATCATACTATATATCAATGGATAGATCTTCAAAAGGAGAATCTAAAAACACAAGGTCCGAAAAGTTTTGACCTAAACTACAAAAATTTTACCAGTCCCCACTTTTTCATTGGTAGAAGAAAATAGGTCCTTTTTTTGTACCACCAAACCACGCTTTCACCCACCTACAACATGCACCTGTACTTTGCTGCTAGCTAACTGATTCGCCTCTTGGTTCTGTTCTCTTCTCACATGCTTGAATTGGATCTCTTAAAAAGACTTCAACATCTTCTTGATGGAAAAGAACGAATGCTTCAAAGAATCACGTTTTACCTGCCATTGGCCTAACAATTGCTTGATGACTAGCAACGCATCTCCCTTCACCACCAACCTTGAAATTCCAAACTCTACACACTGCTTTAAACCCAAATGCAAAGTGAGATACTCCGCCTCGTTATTGGTGTGGACATCCTCTAGATCATACGCCTTTGAAAATATGGCTTTGCCGTGTGGGTCGTGTATCACCACACCTCCTCCTGCCTTCTGCAGTACCCTTCGATATGCTCCATCGAACCACATTGTAAAAGCATCCTCCAAGTCGGGTTCCTCCTTAGCTTCATCTCGCACCACCCTTGGATAGGCCGTCAAATCGATTGCCTTGCTGAGAAGAATGTCTGCGAGGTGAGATCGACTCGTGTGATCTACTTTGAACTCGAACTCAAACTCTTGTAGCTCTAACACCCACTTCATAATCCTCCTTCCTGGCTTCAAATGTAGCACTACCTCTAGCAATAGATTATTAGCCATCAACACAAAAAACTTACGGACAATCAAATGCACCTTGAACTTCCTACAACAAGCGGAGACCAAAGCCATCACCCATTGCTCTGCTTTGGTGTAGGTAGCTCTCCTGGGCTAATCACCCTTCTCTCGAAGTATATCAGCTTGTAGCTTCTCCCTACCTTTTGCAGTAGAACCGCTCTAATAGCAATTGTGCCCACCATCATAGACACATAGAAGTCGTCCTCTCGATTGGGAGGACACACCGCTGTCAACTGACACAAAATCTCCTTGACTCTATCAAAAGCCTCCTGAGCTTCCCCATCCCACTCATAACCATGCACTTGATGAGCCCTCTTTTGAAGAGGATTCACATATTGCGACAGCATCCAAAAGAAACGTGATAGATACTTCAGCTTATGAACAAATGAAGCCAAACCTTGAGCATCTGATGGTGGCTCCATCAACACCAATGCCTTCACCTTCTCGGGATCAGCCTCTATACTGTTTTGCGACACCACATGACCTAACAGCTGCGCTCGAGGCTGTGCTAGCTTGCACTTCTTGGGATTCAGCTGACCTCCTTCTTCATTAAGCCTTTGAAAGCATAACTGTAGCTTTGATAGGTGCTCCAATCTTGAACTGTAACAACCGATATCATCCATGAAGACCCTATTAAAACGGCCTAGGTATGGACCAAATACCTTGTTCATCCAATCTTGGAAGGTGGCATATACATTCATCAATCCGAATGGCATCCTATGGTAAGCAAAACAACCCATGGAGATATGAATGTGGTCTTCAACTGGTCTTCAAGTGCAATCCCTATCTGAAAGTACCCCAAAAAGCCATCCATAGTCGAGTATCTCTCATGTCTAGCGACCTAGTTTAGGATTTCATCTTGAAATGGAAAGGGGTAGTGATTCCTCTTGGTTGCGGCATTCAGGAGCTTGTAGCTAACACACACTCTCCATTTCCCATTCTTCTTAGGGGTTATGACCACTGGCGAGACCCACTTTGACTCTTTCACAGGATATATGATGCCAGCATCCAATAGCTTATTGATCTCCTGCCAAAGGGCCTCCTTTTGGATTTCCCCTAGTCTTCTCAGCTTCTGTACTTTAGGCTTATGTCTCTCCTTAAGAACAATCTTGTGCTCCACCCCTTTTCCACCTCGCAAATGCTTGCACTCCATCGCAAATAGATTTGGATATAAGGACTCACACAGTTGAACATAACCTTCTTTTTTCCCTTTGGTTAAATCTTCACTCAACATGCTTGAAACCTCCTCTATGCTTAAACCATGAGCTTAAGGCTTCATACCTTCTTCTTTAGGGGGGGGAGTCGTCGATGGTGACCCCGAATAAGTCTTCATCTATCTTCAGCATGTCATCCTCACTCTCCTCTTCCTCTGTGCTAGTATAGCCTTCATTGTAGCCCGTCTTTGTCTCGTACTCATAGCTCGTCATATCGCCCTCATGTTTAATTGCCATAGGATAAGAAGTGCTCTTCTTGGTCTTCAAATCAAGCATAATTTGTCTGCCTTTGTCTTTGTCAGGCAAAGTGAATACTTTGCTCTCCCAATCTTGCTTTGCTCCTATCACCAAAAGCCATGGCCTACCCAAAATGATTGGATAAGCATTATGCCCTGCCTTCATTAAAAAAAAGTCTATCAGGCACTCTATGCCCATCACCTTGACCTTTACATCCTGCACCACACCCAGACACGTGGCTTTGGTATGGTTGGCCATCCGCATGTGCACATTTGACTTCAGTACTGCCTTGACTCCCATCTCTTTCATGGCTGCTTCCATCATGACACAAGCCTGCGCTCCACCGTCTATGTAGGCTTGTACCTGCATCCTCTTCTCTATAATCTCATCCACCAACGGAAGAACATCAGTGGGACTACCTATCCTCAAAGCCATGTTTTGTACTGCTTGAACATTTCCCTTACCCCTTGGCAGCCTGGTGCTAACACTTGTGGACCACTGCCTTCTTAACTTTGGATTTAAAGCTAGAAGCTGACCAAAAGTAATATTCGCCTTTTGATTTTGAACATCACTCACCAAATTGTACTCGGAATAGCCACGTCCTAACTGGAAATCCGCTTTCTTGATTTTGCGACGCCTCCTTCTTTTGCTAGTCTCGGGCTGCTCTCTACCTTTGTACACCTTCTCTTTGCCTTTGCGAGCTCCGGTTTCCCGCTCTGCTGTCTCCATCTCTCTCTCAGCTCTTGCCCTCTTTTTGGCCAAAACTTCTACATCTGGCTTATCCACCCCTATGATGTTTACTCTTGGACCTTGCCTCCATTTTGCGGAGCTGGCTGCACGGGATTCTCCACCACTTGCTCTCTTGGACCATTGTACTGTCCTTGACCTCGACCTCTACCAAAAAGCGGGTAAATGCCTCCTCTTTCTCTCTGCGGTTGAGGACAATCAGGTGCATAGTGCCCTTCTTCTCCGCAATTGTAACACCTACCAGGTAGTGGCCTTGCCCTCCCCCTTACTCCTCTTGGTTGTCCTCTATCCATGACACTGAGCTGCAACCCACTGTCTTCCACCGTGCACACCCAATTTTGGGGCACAACAGCTACACGTCGATTTCCATGATTTTCTTCGTGTACAGCCTCCCTCGGACTCTGCGGTTGAACATGGGCCATTGTCTCGTAGCCTGGCACACCTTGCTCTATCTTCTTCTTTATCTTTCTGGTCTTTGATCGGGAAATCGCTACCGCACCATTGTAATTATCCAGGCTCTCAAAATCAACTTTCTCTCTCACCTTGGGGTGCAGACACGCCATGAACTTGTCTAGCTTGAAGTAGTCTCCATTAGCCAATTGCATGGCTGCCGCTAGCTCTGTCCTCAAAATGACCCAAAAACAAATTGAAATCTTCACTTACATCTTGCTTAAGCGCCTTCAGCTTGCATCCATCTCGACTAGGGAAGCCTCCTTGCAAAAGTCATGAAGAAACCTTGCCCGTAGAGCTGGCCATGCTTGTTTTGGCTTGCCTTCTAACGCTTCGTACCATGATTTATCTCTACCACGTATCACCAAAGGAAAAGTTTGCATTTTGCTATCCTCGTTTGGCATACGCAACGATAGCATATACAGCTCGAAATTCGACATCCACTCATTAGGGCTCTCTTCGCCTGTGAAAATTGGTCCATAGCTTCTAGCTGCCATGACTTCCAACGCAAAAAACCGCTTCTTTTTTATTAACTAGGAGCAATTAGCGTGCTTCTCCGTGGGGGCACCAGAAGATGGAGAGGGGGAATGGGGGAACACGCCCAACACAAACACAAGGGCCTCTCTATAGCTTAGGGTATTCACAACACCCCTATCCTCTCAGAAAACACCTTCAAAGAAACACTTTACACTAGCAGACCACCGTCTGCTCAACTTCCACTACTCACACACTCCACAAACCACCACACAAGGTACACCTGCTACCACTGCCTGTCTCCACCCTTACACACACACACACAGCCACTCAATCTCACTCTCTCACTCAAAACACCGTCGGTCGGGGGGGGGGCACACACTTCCACACAGCCGGCACCAAGGGGAAACATGAAAGCAGGAGAAAGAGAAGGGGGGCAGGGGAAAGGACAACAAGGGGAGGCATCTGTAGCTTGATTGCACTTCAAAGGACATGCACACTGACTTCTACTGCCATCACCATGGCCATTTTCAAGCAAAAGTTACAAAGGGGCTAGCTTGCTAGAGAACTCCACTTTGCAGGCTTCAAACGGTATCCAAAAAGCCAGGAAAAGGCCCTTAATTTGATTCATTTTTGACTTTTATAGGGGGGGCTTTTATTTTGGAAATTTACACTTTAATTGGTCCACTTGGCACCTTGAATTGGCATTTTTGGGAAAGGGGGCACCGCCTTGCTCTATGTGCTCTCTTCTTCTCTCTTTTGCACTTGGGGGGGGGGGGGGGGGGGGGGGGGGCCATTAGTGATGTTGCTATTGCCCCCTAGGAATTTTTTTATTTTTTATTTTTTATATTTCATTTTTACCCCCTTTGTGGGCTCAGCCTTGCATTGCTCTATTGGCTTGACTTTGCTCTTAGCTCGGATGGCTTTCTCTCTTTGACCTTGGCCTTGATATGGCCCTTGCTTTTGCTTGGCCAACCCTTTGGTCACTTTGTATTTGGCCTTTCTCGAGCTCTTCCTCTCTCTTTATATCCCCCTGCTGTCTCATGTCCCCGTGGGACCCCGCCCCTATACTTGCAATAGCGAGGTCGCTATTGGGGGGGGGGGGGGGGGGGGGGGGGCACTAGCCCTCAAAAAACTGGCCCTAATGGGCGTGGGCACAAAGCCTTACGTCTCTACCGCGTCATTTGAATGCACCACGAGCTACCCTCAAGCGGGCGCACCCCTTCTCACCGGCCGCCACCAAAACAGGCCCATTTCTCCCACCACGCCACTGCCGCATAACTAGAACAGCGCCCCCATGGGGGCCCGCCATCGCTGTGAGGGGCTCCAAGCTCCCCTCACCTCCACAAGCCCAATGAGGTCACCGCCTGGATCATGCACCCTCGGAATTATCTATTAACCTCGCATATGGTTTAACTGGGGCCACGTGGCAGCTCTCTGTTAGTCTTCTCCAAGAACCCCCTCCCTATGGGAGGCTTATAAATAAATTCCCATTATAAACCACTTTTCTGGGTCCTCTTTGTTTAGGCTCCCATTGTCTGCTTATGGATCCGATCTCTAGGAAATAAAGACCCACTAAAACCCCCTTCCTTCCTCTTCAAATCACTTGCCTCTTGCCACATTCCGAGATCTCCAAGGTTGTCATCCGAGGCCGCAAAAAAGGCCATAAAGCATCTGCCACTTTCCTCTCGACGACTGCACTAGACTTACAAACTGCCACATCTTTCCACCTGGGAACCCAATTGACACATCCTCACTTTGTGCCAGCTCCACCTGATACACATATCACCGAGAACCTTGGCGCGGCCGAAACGATGTCAAATGGTGTATCCCCCGATGCGGTCAAGTGGGTTTAGCCCCGGCCCCCGAAAAAAATTCAACTGACCTTAACTTGCTATCCAGAGCTCCGATTTGCAATTCGAGAAGACATGCATGCTCCACAACTTGAGCACCATACATGTTTCACCTCACACCTGCCTGAGCCACCTGTCCCCAACTGCCCTGTCTGTCGGAGATCTCCTACACACTCTACCTTTAAACTTCGGTATCTTGCACACCGGGGCTCCGTTTGACGAGCCGTCTAGACCGGCTTCTAGAGCACACTGAACACTACATTCTAGGACACTGACTACGCACTTCGAACACCTTCATCTGCTATCTTATCTGGGCCATCTCGTAGCACTTTTGGCCTAAAAAACCACTTCAGACATACTTTCCGGCTACCCTTTAGCTGCCCAGGTCCTTGGCACCTGCCCTAGCCTTCCGCACTGCACTTGCCTGCTTCCTTTGCCTGGAATAGACCACCTCCTAGCTTCGACCATCTTTGGCTGTACCAACGTAGTGAACGCATCCTTGTTGTGATCACGCTCTTTACAGTGAAACTCAGGAATGGTGATATTCTTAAGTAATGCATTGCTACCTTTTGCATCTTCTAAAGCACTTGCCTCATGGACTCCTTGACTTGTGCAATCTTGGGTTCCTTGAACTCTGCCAGCTTGGGCTCCTTGAGCCATCTATGAATTCATAAATTTCATAAGTAGCTCAGTTAGGTTTGTAATATTTGCATTTAATGCACAGAGCTTGCATTCAAGTATGCTTTGGCAATTTTCCAAAATTTTGAAAACAGCCATATCTACAAGTTCATGATCTTCTAAATCATCATTGTCATGCATATTAATGTTGGCAACACACATGGTGCATGGATTTTGATGGTGCTCAAAATCAAAAGTGTGTGTAGGTGGGATATCCTTATTGGCCATGGTAAACACAAGCTAATGTAGAAAGAGAGAGAGAGAGAGAGAGAGAGAGAGAGAGAGAGAGAGAGAACGTCAACTTGTATCTTGTAAAGCTTAAAGTCTATGTTTGTTATTCTCAAAAACTTTTGCATTGCATGCAATCCTCGCCTTGCAAAAATTATAGCTCTTCAGTCTTGTTCTTCGTAAGAACACCCTCGTTGATTCTTCACAAAAACTCGTCATTTTTGTGAAGTATTTTGTTCACTTGTGAAGCTTCTTCCTTGAAGAAAAAGTAACTTTGGAAGAAAACTTACCTTTATTAAGGAGTGAAAAGGAAGAGTGAAACTATTTTCTTGGAGTTTGTAGCTTCCCTTTTTTCTAGCTTTCTTTGTGAGCTCAAGTATGTTATCTTTCCTTGTTGTATACAACAAGGCCCAATACCTTGGATGGTAGGGAGTTGACCTCTTACCTTCATGGGGTGGGTTCAATTCTCCTTTATGCAAGGGTTTTGAGGGCCTTCCTACACATGCAACCAACGATGCCAATGGAGCCTCCATGCCGTAGAGTTTCTGATCGAGTTTACCTTGGTCACCCGTCTTAGTCGTGCATTGTGGAGGGCATGCGTCTTCCTCGCTTGTTGCTTGCAGAACATGGGAGAGAAGATGCACGTTGCATGCATCTGCAACCCTCTTTTTTCCTTTCTTGAAATAGCTCGGATATCTGTGAAAGGACAAGAGAAATAATGTTGATAAACCACTTTTGGTTTGTACAAAGTAGTGTATATGCATGGTCGTATGTACAAAAGGATGTAAATACATGCATTTGGGAGCTTTGCAAAGTAATTTTGAGTTTCAATCATGGTGCAACGTGTGCACATTGTAAATATTCGTGCTTGGGTGTCGGCAGTCAAGCATAAGTACATGCCTGGATAGGGTATCCGAACCTTGGATATGGTTCTTGGTTAATTATTTTGGCTCTATGGAATGTGTTTGAGCTTTATAGAATGTGAATAATGCAAGTGAGAGGTGTGGGCACCTTCATCCCACCCGGGAAGTTTGGCACATGCGGTAATTATCTATTTGCAGTGCCTGATGCGTGCTGTTGCGTGCGCTGCCCTACAAGTGGTCAAAATTGGAATGTGGGAATGTGGAAAAGTGCTTTGGGTATCCAGGATCAAGTGTTCAAAATTTGGTGAATTTTGGAGTCCGTTTGGGGTTTTTCCTACGAAAAATGCTTGTCCGGGTCAAAATTGGTCAAAACTGAGACTAAAAATGTCAAAAAATGACAATTTGACACGTCACTCACAGTGCCGTGAATGTTGAGTCTGAGGGAAAAATTATGAGGTGCAATATCAACCCTTTCACCTCTGTGTGTGTGGGAGGAAGCAGGGTTCCTACAGGTGGTCTAGTGCAGTCCTGTCTCGTTCGCATCCTGTTTTCGAGTATGTGGAGGAGTTAATGAGAGCTTTCTCTCTTCAATTTTTCCTTCAGAGAGTCTATGGAAGTTCTAAGGTTTCCATGGATGTGGATGTGCGAGGAATTGAGGGAAGAAGGTGCGGCGTTCTGCAAGACTATGTGACCCTGTATCGGTGCCATTAGGGTTGGTGCTACTCCAAAGAGTCCAGCAGAGTGGAGTTTGGTGAAGCTTTTGCAATAGTTTGAGAGAGGCCTTTTGTGGTTGGAATTTTCTTGTATATTTGGGTCACCATGGAGTGTGATTTTAAGTATTGATCAACTCGACTCACCTTGTAGTGTCTGCGGGCAGGGTAAGGGCTTGTAGGTCAAGGTGTTTGGAGTTTGAATTGAGCTTGTGGGAAGTATTTTTGTTGAGCTCTTGAGTGGTGGTGTGTGTGTCTTGGAATCTAACTGACTTCCTTGTGGGCGTTGAGTTGTCTAGGTGTGTGAGTGTGCGCACGGCGTCTTTTGCTCCATCATCCTTTGGCGATCCTACTAGGGAGCGAAAATTGCCTGTTATGCACCCAGAATTTGAATTTTGAGCAGTGACGTATCCACATTTAGGACTTTGAAGGGAATTTAATGATGGTGGTGCCATTCCACCCATCAATTTTCACAGATTCTGAGGATGTAGAGGATTGGCTTGCATCTGATGAGTTTGATTTGACATGTTGATGTTGTGCAATTCCAAGTGAGCACAAAAGCTTGCAGGGATCAATCTGGTGATCAGAGGTAATGCAAGAGATTGGTATGAGAGCTTGTCACAAGATGAGAAGGGAAATTGGGACATGTTTAAGAGATGCTTTTTTGATCGGTTCAAGAAGGTGATTCTTCACCAAGATGCATGGAAGCAGGTCACTAGTTTGTTTATGCAAGAGCCCGAGTTTGTTGTAGAATTTTGGTTAAGATGTGATGATGCTTGGAGAGTTTGAAAAGATTCTCTTTTTCACGTGGAATCCATGTCTAAAGAGGAATTTTATTCCTCTTTTACAAATAGCCAAAGAATACAGGTATTCACAAGTTTATTGTGGCCAGTCCTTAAAGTGAAAGTGCAAGAGACAGATCCCAATTCCATGTGTGAAGCATTGAAGATTGCATTGCGGAAAGAGAGAAAGTTGTTTGTTGCTGCAGGCATGCAGTTCCCTTTGTGAATACGTGGTATGGATAGTGTGGATGAGCTTTATGTGCATAAAGTCATGATTATGGATGCTCAGGTAATTATCTATTTGTAGTGCCTGATGCACGGTGATGTGTGCGCCGCCCTAGAAGTGGTCAAAAATGAAATGTGGGAATGTGGAAAAGTGATTTGTGTATCCAGGATCAAGAGTACAAAATTTGGTGAGTTTTGGAGTCCGTTTGGGGTTTTTCCGGCGAAAAATGCTCGTCCGGGGTCAAAATTGGCCAAAACTAGGGCTAAAAAGGTCAAAAAGTGACAAAAAATGGTGTGAAAAGGCTTCAATTTGACACATCACTCACGGTGCCGTGA
Organism: Adiantum capillus-veneris; assembly: GCF_014529385.1. NCBI lineage: Eukaryota > Viridiplantae > Streptophyta > Polypodiopsida > Polypodiales > Pteridaceae > Adiantum > Adiantum capillus-veneris. The sequence continues at coordinate 67,901,339 of NC_140945.1, forward strand.
GTGTTGAGGCTGAGGGAGAAATTTTGAGGTGCAATATCAACACTTTCACCTCTCTGTGTGTGGGAGGAAGTAGGGTTCCTACAGGTGGTCTAGTGCAGTCCCATCGCGTTCGCGTCTTGTTTTCGAGTGTGTGGAGGAGTGAATGAGAGCTTTCTCTAGTGCAGCCTAGAGTAGACCATATGGATCTTGTGTTTGGTGTTTTTCTTTGAAGGAGAATTTGTCATTTCCGGTTTTGGCGTCATCTCTCCCCCACTCCCCCCTTTCTTCTTTGCTCGTATCCAAGGTGTGTGGTGCCGGTGTGAGCGTGTGCGCCCCCCCCCCCCCCCCCCCCCGGACCCTCTATGTGAGAGAGAAAGAGGGAGGTGTTAGATGTGGAAGAGCTAGAAGCAAGCACGAATAGTGTGATTGCTTTCTAGTGATTGTGCAGAGCGTGTGTGCATTGGGTGAAGTGTAGGCAAGGCCTTGCTAGTGTGCATTGTGTTTGTTGAAGGTGCTTTTGAGAGGACAAGGGTGTTTTGAATACCCTAATCTATATAGGAGCAATTTTTTGTGTGTTGGGTGTGTTCCCTATTCCCCCTCTCCAACCAAGTTCTGCTCTTCTTCACGACCAAGAGAGCTTGCAAGTTTTCTCTCTTATCGCTTTCTCTCTTGCTATCTCACTTTCTTGCTATCTCTCTCACGATGAGTGTGTGTACGCACTCTAAGAGAGAAAATTTTAAAAAAAATCATGTCTTCTCCGTCGATTCGTGCTCCAAGACTTTTTTTGCCCCTTGCTGTTTGGTTTTTGCAGAGCCTTAATTTCCCCCTTGTGGGCTTGTTGATTGTGAGCACGAGGTTTGCTGCCCAATAATTTGTCATGCTCAGTGCCTTGACTACTTTCAATGCTCTGCCCAACTCAATCCTCCTCTTACTTTCTCGTTTAGTACCAGCACTACAACAATGTCCATCAAGGAATACCATCGCTATTTGTAGCCTACTACTCTGCAATGTGTGTGTGTGTGTACATACCACCACACACACCACTTTACTAATACAAAGTGCTCCCCTATTTTCTCTACGGGCTACCCAATTGTGGTGCTTTTGATCCACTCCCCCTTTGCTTGATTCTCTATTAAGAGCTCGAAATTCTTGCTCTCTTTTGAGCTTGTAGCATCTCCCACTTGCCCCCATAGACATCAAAAACTTGCTTTGGTTTGTTGACTTTTATGCAAAGCTTGATGACCTCAAGGTCCCTTCTATTGCTCGATGCACTAAGGCTTCAATGCCTTCCCAAGCCTTGCTTAAATCAATGCTCATATTAGGCTGCTCAATTTTCCTTCAACACCAACACTTGCTCTAGATTCTATTTCATCCAAAGAATGAAGCTCACAATGCTCTCCAATCTCTAAAAAATATTCCTAGATTCTCCCAGCTCAAGAGAGGGTTGCACACATGATGCTTCGAGATTCATGAGATCTACTCAAATCCCGTTTTGCCTTGCAAGATCTCGAGGGATTTACCATGGAAAACTTACCGCACCATGTAAGTGCAGGGGAGGGTTTTTTTTTTACAAGTTACATAAGCATATAAGTTAGTGATAGGCCCCCAATAATTTATCTCTCAATTTTAAAAATAAGGGAGGGAGTATCATATTTATGGGGGGGGGCGGGGGGGGGGAGGGTGTAAAGAATGAGGATGCAAGAGAGCTACACAAGACAAGCACAAAGCACACAGAGATGGAAAGCTTCTTCTTCTTCTTCTCAGAAAAGAGAGTACAAAATGACTAAGTGCTAAAGCTGAAAAGTAGCACATATGCACATGTGGTCACTAAGTGTGAACTCGCTAGAAGCGTACTAGGCTGGCACTATAAGTGTAGTCCAGCTGTAGAATCACTGGCAGAGATCCTTCGTGTCGGTCACCTAACGCGCCAGTGAGTAAATGCCGTAAGCGGCCAAGACCCGTAGTGGATGCCAGCTCAAGGTGTAGAGCTCGATATCTCAACACTCCCCCTCTAGCTCTGCATGTCGCAGAGTCCAAGCATAGTCCGGAAACGTTGAAGCTTCTCAGCTCCAAGGGCCTTGGTAAAGATATCCGCTATCTGCTCCTCTGTGCTGACGTAGACCAAGTCGATGTCGCCCGCCAACACTCGCTCTCGAACGTAGTGGTAATGGACCTCTATGTGTTTGGTCCTGGCATGGAACACTGGGTTCCTAGCCAACTGCATGCTGCTGAGGTTGTCACAATGGATGAAAATCTGCTGGTCCACCTGCACTCCCAAGTCCTCAAGTAATGTGCGTAGCCAAGCTACCTCGCACGCCGCACTGCTGCACCTCTGTAATCGGCCTCTGTGCTCGATAAAGCAACCGTAGGCTACTTTTTGCTGCTCCAAGTAACAACAGCACTCCCAAAAGAGAACATGAAGCCACTCGTAGATCTCCTATCAACAATGCTACTTGCCCAATCTGCATCTGTATACCCATACAATGCTAGTGGTGCATCTGCTGCATAGAACAATGCGTAGTCAAGAGTACCTTTCACATACCTAAGTGTGCGTCGTACTCCATCCAAATGTGGCTTTCTCGGAAGCTGCATGAACTGACTCTCCAAGCCTACTGTGTAGCTCAAGTCTGGCCTCGTGATAGTCAAGTAGATTAGACTACCCACAATCTTCCTGTACATGTTGACATTCTCAACAACATCACCCTTCTCTGCACTCAGCTTTGCATTCACATCCAAGGGAATAGAAATTGGATTATAATCAGCCATACCATACTTTGACAACATGTCCAAAGCATACTGTCTCTATGATATCCATACACCCTCTGGAGTCCTGATCACCTCAATGCCAAGAAAGTAGTGCAACTTGCCTAAATCTTTCATTTCAAACTCCTGTTTGAGAAGACCCTTCACATGGTCAATCTCCATAGCATTGTCACCAACAATAATAAGGTCATCTACATATATGGTAATGACCACAATCCCCACATCACTCTCACGTACATAGAGTGAATGATCAGCATGAGCTCTCCTAAAACCAATACTGACAAGATACTTGGAAATCCTGTCATACCATGCTCTAGAGCCCTGCTTCAAACCATACAAAGCTTTGAGAAGTCTACATACATAATCTGGGTAACCTGGATCGACATAACCAGGTGGCTGATCCATATACACTTCCTCTTGCAACTCACCATTCAAGAAGGCATTCTTTACATCCATTTGATGCATAATCCATCCTCTAGATGCAGCCACTGCTATGACAGCTCTCACAGTCGTCATCTTTGCTACTGGAGCAAAGGTCTCCTCATAGTCTATGCCATACGTCTGTGCATAACCCTTTGCGACCAGCCTTGCCTTGTGACGCTCAATGTTACCATCAGCCTTATGCTTGGTTTTATTTACCCATTTACAACCAATAGCTTTCTTGCCACTTGGCAATGGCACCAACTCCCATGTGTCGTTTGCTTCCAATGCATCCATCTCTTCATTCATTGCATCATCCCAATGCACATTTCCAACTGCATCCTCAAAACATGTGGGCTCGACATCCTGTATCACCTTAGCCATGTAGGCTTGGTGATGTGCTAGATACCCATCATAAGTCAATTTCTGAACTGTATTTCTGACTCTATTAGATTTGCGCGGTCCTGGGTCACTCCTTTGCCCTCTAGCATCTTCTTGTACTTTCCTTACACCAGGTGTCCTGACAGCCGGAATTCCAAATTCCTCATCAAGACTTTGTTCAGAACCATCTGAATCCATGTCTACATGTGAAAAAACTGATGATGCATCAGCCATAAAGGGAGGTTCATCAACCTTTTCCTTTCCTTTTCGTGATACATTCCCTGTACCTGTTCATCGAGTAACCTGCGTACGTAGTCTACCATTCCATGGTTTCTCAACAGAGCCACGAGAAGAGGACTCTTGTGGTCCACTCAAAACCTGTGACTGTGGCCTCACATTTTGTACAACCACATCATCTTTTACATCAGCCCCAATAGTGCCATGTGCATTACTGTACCAGCTGCTCATCTCATCAAAGACTACATCTCTGCTCACTCGTAATTCTCGTGTAGTAGGATTGTAGCACCTGTACCCCTTTTGTTCAAGGGAATATCCCACAAGAATACATTTCTCTGCTTTAGGATCCAATTTCCTACGCAACTCATCTGGTACATGCACGTAAGCTATGCAGCCAAACACTTTCAAGTGTGCCAAATCAGGCTTTGTACCTGTAAACTTTTCCTCAGGTGTTACATCATGCACCGCAGCTGTAGGTGTCCTGTTCATAATGTACACAGCTGTATTTACGGCTACAGCCCAGAAATGATGAGGCATGTTCTTGTCATTCATCAATGCACTTGCAACCTCTGCAATGTGCCTGTTTTTCCTTTCTGCGACCCCATTCTGTTGTGGAGTAGATCTGCATGTAAACTGCCTGTGTATACCATGCATTCGTAGAAAATCTGAAAAATCATTGGAGAAGTACTCTCCCCCTCCATCTGACCTCAATGTCTTGATTGCATATCGTCTCCATCATGACTTTGAAGTCTTGAAATGACATTCATGCATGAAGTCATCTCCTTGTACATTGACTTCTCTTTTGACCAAACACTTCACTTTTGTTACGGTTCACCCTTTCTCTTGTATGTCATGTGAGAGACATAATACATGCAACCATGTATACTTGCAGTATCGGTTGGACCCCAAACATCTGTGTGCACCACCTCAAGTGGCTTTTTACATACATTGCGCTCATGTGGAAATGAGCCCTTTGATTGTTTTCCAAACTGGCATGCTGCACACACTTTATGTATACCATCCACCTTGAATTTCGGCAAACCTTTTACAATCTATTTTGATTGCATGCTGCGCAATCTCTGCTCATTGACATGGCCAATGCGTTTGTGCCAAATGTCAACATCAGCCACAACACATGTGCCCTGTGCAAATAATGCAGCTTTTACCTCAGGCATGTCTACATTCAGTGTAAACATTCTGCCCACACATTTGCCCTCTGTGATCAGCTTACAGCCATTCTGGAAATCTTCTACATAACAGCCATTTGGATTGAAGCGAATCTACAAACCCTGCTCAACCATTTGTCCAACAGAAACAAGATTCTTTGTAATGTGTGGGACATGAAGTACATCTGCTAAGTACTTTGATTTCCCACTCTTCGTATTTAGAGGTATGTCCCCTACATGAGCAATGGGGTGAGCTGTGTCATCTCCTGTCTGCACATAGCCTGACACATCTGGTTTGCGCATATCTCTAAACCACTCTCCACGAGACGTCATGTGATTACAGGCACCTGAATCCACATACCAAACATCATCTTGGGTGGAATTCTCTGCAGTCATTGTATTCATTACCTGCTGCATAACAAACATGCGCTCGTTTTTGCTGTCATCTGCATCTCTGCTAGTAGATGCATAGTTGCACTGTTCTCTCTTTCCACTTGCTTTTCCCTTTGGACAGTCACGTGACATGTGACCTCTTTCACCACAAGTTCAACATTCTCTGCCATCTGGAGTATGTTGCTGCCTGCTTGATCCTGCACCACGACCTCTTTGACTCCCCCTGCCTTGAGACTGGTTTCCCCTGCCACCTACATTGTTTTGATTTGATTGACCTTCCAAAAATTGGCCCCTGCAACCCCTTGGGCCTCAACCATGACCTCTACCTCTACCTCTGTTGGAGTTAGAATAGAAGGCTTGTTCAGAATTATTTCTGCCATGAGAAGAAGATGTGTCAAGGTTCTTCTCCTCAAGAATAAGCATAGAAATCAAATCTTGGAACATGGGGATGTCGTCTCTTGTATTCATGGAAGACCTAAAATGTACATACTCACCTCCTAGACCATCCAAGCATGCACGGACAATGTCATCGTCTTCCACTGAGACTTTAATAGATCCAAGAGCCTCAATGATACTCTTGATCTTCAAGGCATAATCATTGATTGAGAGGTTGTTCCTCTTAACCTGATTTAGCTCCGACTTTAGTTGAAGCTTCCTGGCCTTGGTGTTCACCTCGAACACTCTGCCTAAGTTTCTCCATGCAATGGCGGGGGTTTCAGCATCCTGTAGATAGCCCATCATGCCATCTGTGATGCTCATAGAAAGCCAATACATCACTTTGCTCTGGCCTTGTTGCCAGTCCCTCAAAGCTTTCCTTTGTTCCGCTGTAGCATTTGCCTCGGGAATCTCTAGTTCCTTTTCATTGTCTCCTTCTACATAGTCCCAATAACCTTTTCCTTTTAGGAAATTTGTTATTCTGAACTTCCATGCAGGGTAGTTATTTTTCTTAAGCTTCTCAGTAACAATCTGACTGAAACCGTCAGACATCTTGAAGCACTAAGACAAAATAGCTGCAATCTGCAAAAACCTGCAAATCTGTTGAACCTGCTATCGTGGTACCTGTAACGCTTTCTACACTCAACGAGTGTCCACAATCAAGCGTACATACAACCACTGTACTTGTACAGTAAATCTCTGTATACTGCACTTTGGAGACCTGTTCAGAAACTTGTTCAGAAACTTGGTCGTGGATTGCGAATGAAGGGATTGTGATGCTCTTGCTCTCTTAGCCTCTCTTGCCTGCACCAGGATCTGATACCATGTAAAGAATGAGGATGCAAGAGAGCTACACAAGACAAGCACAAAGCACACAGAGATGGAAAGCTTCTTCTTCTTCTTCTCAGAAAAGAGAGTACAAAATGACTAAGTGCTAAAGCTGAAAAGTAGCACATATGTACATGCGGTCATTAAGTGTGAACTCGCTAGAAGCATACTAGGCTGGCACTATAAGTGTAGTCCAGCTGTAGAATCACTGGCAGAGATCCTCCGTGTCGGTCACCTAACGCGCCAGTGAGTAAATGCCGTAAGCGGCCAAGACCTGTAGTGGATGCCAGCTCAAGGTGTAGAGCTCGACATCTCAACAGAGGGGGTTTGGGAGGAATTGACATGGGTTGATTACTTGTAATGATTGGTCACCGGTGTGCACTAGAACTTAGATGAATTTTTTTATTTGGTCACACATCAAATTTTACATCAAGCTGGTCGTAGATAAGGGCTGATTTGGAGCAGGTCCATGGTTGATTTATGTTAGTTTTGGATGGTTCACAATTGGACGAGTAGCCAGAGTGCAGGCTGATTGAGCATATAGTTTGAAAGTCAAACTAAGACACATTGAGGGTACATCTAGCTATCAACAAAAGTGGCTCCTTAGTACGTTGCCAATCACTATGCTGCACACTCTTTGACTATTTTAAATCAACTAGATCATGTGAGACCTAGACTTTATATGTAAGATAGGGGTATGATAGTTTTCTTCATTGATTGTTGTATAAGCGTATAAAGGGGGGTCATATTCCCTAATACAAGTCGTATATAGGGGTTTTATCAAATTTTTCTTTTCGCAGGTGGCGTCCCGTTTTGTATATAGAGTGAATTCCTCGGGTGCAAGATCTACCATCGCCAAGCTCAAGTTTGAGCTCCAAGCTCCACCATAGCCGGCGAGCTTTGTCACTTCCATGCCAATTGTGAGGAAGCCGTCGCATGTACCAATTGCTACCGAGGTTCTGATACTATCTAAAGAGTGCGTGTGCATGGATTCATGTATGCATGGTGCAGATGTAGTGCTCTGTGTGTGTGTGTGTGTGTGAGAGAGAGAGAGAGAGAGAGAGAGAGAGAGAGAGAGAGAGAGAGAGAGAGAGAGAGAGAGAGAGAGTAGACCTTATGTGGGTAGATTAGGGCTCAAAATGAGCTACTTCTTATTGTTGTATTTATGTACACACAATAAGGTGAGCAATGGATGGGTGCCCATAGCCTGGGCAGTCGAGGAAGGTACAGATGCCTTTACTTCAACAAAAACAAATCTCACCATTTTTGCTATCTATCAAATCCCCCACCCCCTTCTCATCTCTATTATTTTTCTCTTGGTATTGCTGTTGGTTTGCATGTGTGTCCCCTCGAACTGTGTGTGGTGTGGTTCACACACACACACACACACACACACAGAAGTGATAAGCATATGTGGTGCATGTAATCAAAGCGATGTGTGTGTGTGTGTGTGTTGTGTGATTTTGAATTATTCGAGGCATGTGTGTTTGCATTGGAGTATTGTGGTAGGTGTGTGTAGGTGAAGTTGTGTCAATCTGAAGGTGTTTCTAAGAGAAGTGGAGTGTTGTGTGTACCTTGGGCTACAGAGAGGCATTCTGGTATGTTTTTGGGTGTGTTCCCATTCCCCCTCTCCATCTTCTGGTGCCCCCGTGGAGGAGCATATGATTTCTCATTAGTTTGATGAAAGGAGTGGTTTTTCCACAAAGAAGAGTTGGCAGCACAAAGCTACGGACCAATTTTCTCCAGAGAAGAGGATCCAAAGGAATGGATGGGCGATTTCAAGCTATATAATATGTTGTCATTGCATATGCCAAACGAGGATACCAAGATGTAAACAATTTTGTTGTTGATGCGGGGAAAAGAAAAGACATGGTTTTATGTTTGGAAGGAGAATCAAGGTTGATATGGACGGCCTTGTAGACTCAATTTCGGTATGACCTGCATAAAGAGGTATCTCTATTTGATTTGGATGCAAGGTTGAAGACCTTGAGGCAGGATGTGAATGAAGAGTTTGGTGTTTTTCTTAACCGTTTTGAAGAGTGCAGGACAGAGTTTTAGACCTACATGTAGTTGGCCAATGGTGAGTATTTTAAATTGGAAAAAAATTCATGACGTGTTTGGATCCGAAAGTTTGATAGAAGATGGATTTCAAGAGTCCATAGGGAGTCCAAAGAATTACAATGGTGTGGTTGCAATTACACGAGCAAAGAGCACATAAATCAAGAAGACAATTGAACACTTTGCAAATGGATACGAACTTACGGCTCTCAACCCGCTCCCAAGTCCAAGAGAAGAGGTTCAAGTGAAGAATCAAGAAAATCAGTGTAGCAGCAATTCTTCAACAATGGGTATGGACTCTTCAAGATTTAACTTAGTAGATGCAAGAGCTTTGTTTAAATGTTATGGGCAAAGGTCATCTAAGGTAGGGCTATAGGTTGTTGCCTGGCAGTTGTTATATTTACAGGGAAAGGGCCACTATGCTCCAGAGCCCGCATCCGCTGAGGGAAAGAGGCAGCATGTACCCATTGTTTGTCCAAGCTACAGGGCACATAATTCACGGTGAAAGAGATAGTAGGCAATCAAGGACCAAGCACCACCAGGTAATGATGAAGTGACTAGACTTAATATTGTTGGGGCGGATAAGCAGGTTGTAGATGTTTTGGCAACAAAAGGTCAAGAGACAAAAGGGAGATAGAGATGGAGTGAGAAACCAGGGCTTGAAAGCGCAAAGAGAAGGTGAATGAATGCAGAGAGCATTCAAAGAGAAGGTGGCATTGGAAGATCAAGCAAATGGATTTCCAGCTAGGGTGTGGTCGTCTGGAACACGATCTGGTGAGTGATGTTCAAAGCCAAAAAGCTAATATCACTTTTGGTCAATTGCTTGCATTGAACCTCAAGTTGAGGAGGTAGTGGTTTAGCAGTGTTAACACAAAGCTTCCACATGCTAGACGTTATTTTCATGCAGTACAAAATCTAGCCCTAAGGATAGGGAGCCCAATAGATGTGCTTCTGATGGTGGATGTTTTTATCGAAAGGAAGAAGCAAGTGCAAACATATATTGATGGTGGGGCACATATTTGTGTGCTAATTGAGGCTTCCATAAAGGACACATGCATCAAAGTTGTGGTCAAGTCCAATGTGGGAATGAGGATGAACAACCATGCCAAAGCCCAATGTTTGGGAGTAGCCCAGGATGTGAAGGTAAAAGTTTTAGGAATTGAATGCCTCATCTTTGTAATGAGAGTAGGAGAAAATGCCTACCCAGTCATCTTGGGGAGGCCATGGTTGCTGGAAATACAAGCTAAGCAGGATTGGGAAAAGGGAATCTTTACCTTGCTAGACCTAGAAAATGGTGGACAGGTGGTACTTGGCTTGAAGAACAAGGAGAGTCATTTCCATCCAGAGGTAGAAGGTGATAGAGGACGCTCAAGCACCACCCTCTCTCTCTCCCTCTCTCTCTCTCTCTCTCTGTCTCTGTGTCTCTCTCTCTCTTTGCAATGAGGTGTACACATACATTCACCCTTCACAATGTTATATTTTTTCTTGAGTATGCTTTCATTCATAACATCCACTTAGGGGTAGCACTAGCCGCTAGGTGCCTCTGGATGCAGTCTGGCTCATGGCCTAAACTCTATGTTTGGTCGTGCGTTGAGAACTCCTCCCCTATGCAAACGCTTCCACAGCTTTGATGTATATTGAAATTTGGACAAAGGTATAAATTGTATATTTTGTGCATAGACCCCTGGGGAGGGGTATCTCTTATGTAGGCCGTGCCCTATCTGCTTTTTTTATATTTCAAAGAAAAAATCTAAGTACAAAAAGTTCAATTGGTGTTTTCTTTTCCCTTTGAAACTCCTAAAAGGTGAGAACTTTTACATTCAAACTTGTTGTTCAAATGAAGAAATTACTCATAAGGTTAGTGCTATGTCTTGATGGATAGATTGCATCCCTGTGTTACCCAAAAAAAAATTGATGTTTGAAATTCACCAATATGTTTGGCAAAATCTTCTACGTCATTTTAATTTATCTTTTTTGTTTCAAAAAGGACTTATCAGCCAGTTTACACAGTGTCCTTTTTACACATTAACTACTATGACTATTATTTACACATTATACCAATTCACACATTAGGTGCTAGGACAAGGCCGATCAAGCAAGGCTATTTGGTCCAAAAAATTATCGATACTATTTTGAAAACTTAAATTGTGGTGACAAGGCCAACCAAATAAGACTAATTGTCGAGCACAAAGTAGAGCTTGAACTAGGGCAGTTTTGAGAGTGGAGTTTTATCCCCTAGACTAAACTACCCAGCTCTATGGACAACCACAAAAAGGGCCACACAAAAATGGAAATTGGGTTTTGTGCTTTGATAGCCACCATGGAAAGTACTTGGCGAATGGCTACTTGGTGATGGATTGGGCAACCTTTTACTATAAAGCCATCTATACTATATAAAGGGGGCAGGGCTTTGAGTAGCTCCCTCGTCCATGTGTCCCTCTCTCCTGCATCTAACGGGGTTCAAGATAATGTGCACTAGGCGAGACAACGACGAACACACACACACACACACACACACACACACACACACACACACACACACACACACACACACACACACACACACACGGAGAGAGAGAGAGAGAGAGAGAGAGAGAGAGAGAGAGAGAGAGAGAGAGAGAGAGAGAGAGAGAGAGAGAGAGAAATGAAATGAAATGTAATATTAACGTCTTCAAAAGGCCAAAATGACCTATGAGACCAAAAGGTTACATGTGGTGAATCTAATACCAGGTATGGATACAAAAAAAACAAAGAACTGAAAAGAAAATAGTGGGTAGGGGTGGGGTGAAAGTTGATACAAAGGGAATACAATGGGTAAGTTGATACAATGGAGCTCTCTAACAGTCGAGGTATCATATACATATACATCAGTATCCGGGATGGCTCCTATGTCGCGCCAGTATGGTATGAATCCTCTGTCACAATCTGCATCGATATCAAGAGGGCTCTCCCATCTGTGGGCAACGGGACCACCCCAACTCTATCACCCGATCAAGCAGTATGCCTTTGGTGCCTTTGGTGTTGTTATGTTGTGGGGGCTACTCGAACTCCTCTGTTTGTGACTGTAAGAAATCTTTAATCTTCCGTTGTTGCTGGATATCTCTCATTGTGCCCCTCTTCGAGAGGTCCTCTCTGTGTTTGTGAATCTCTAGTAAGTATAATATGAGGCATCTCGGATCGTGGTATCTCATGACTCTAGAAAGTGGCCCAATACCCTTTCTAAATAGACAGTGAAAGTGGCCTCACATCTCATAGTATACTGGGCAGTGACATATGTAATGTAGCTCTGTCTTTGGCTCTATTTGGCACACCTAACAAATCCTTGACTGAGTGAGTATGCATGTCTTGATCTCTAGCTGATGTGAGGATGTGCGTATCTGACCAATAACACATCTATCGCGTGGGATAGATGAGTATCCATGTATCTTGGTCTGATCACAAAACCATCCTCCGTGAGTTGGAGAAGATGCTCTCTATAGAAAGTCATCTTCATACCTAGATCATGTGTAGGATGTATCCATGTCCTCTTCGTATCCAATTGAATCAAGTCATGTCTGATGAGCCTGGTAATCTCTGCCCTATGAGGGAGATGGAGGGTGGATCCAAAGAGTACTGAATGGGGGTAGCGGGTCCATACTTAATCCATGTAACTGAAACCAAGATGCCATCCTGCATATCAACATGATCTATCTCCCTGCAATGCCAGCTCTTGCGAAGACTCTAGTGCTAATCAAGCATATTTGTCTCTAGGGAGAGCCCAAGTGCTATGCATAAATGAAACTAATAGAGTGAGTGCCTCCACTACCAATGGAGGAGCAGCGAGTTCCACCCTAACAATATCATGTATTATTGAAGCCTTGGCCCTAATCATCCACGAAATCATAGACACCAAGGGCTTCTCCATACATCTCCATCCATCAGTACTACCAGCTCTACTATGATGATCAACTGAGGGGCCCCATATCCACTCCATACAGCATGGCCGAAGTGACCAAAGTGTCAAAGAGACAAAGCCTTGTCCAAGGTTCTTGGAACTGAACCTACGAAAATATCCTCTCAAGTCTCCCAAATGCTGCATAGGCTCTGGTCAATCGCGTATCTGCTGCACGCCTCAGGGAAAATACTGGACCACTGAAAATAGACCCAAGATAAGTGTATGTATCTGCATACTCCACAGTCTCTCGACCATATGTAAAAGTGGGGGCAGACCTCCTTACCCACTACGCCGTGATGTTAAACACCATTACCTTGGTCTCACCAAGGTTCACAGACAATCCACTGTCCCGTGCAAATACATGCAATGCATCCAAATGATGTTGCATCCCTTCCGGAGAATTTGAGATCAGCACAATATCATCAGCATATAATAGCAATGCAATCCATGTCCGTGCAAGTTGAGCACCTCTATCACCATGTGTATGTACATAATCTGAAAACTCATCTACATATATCCCAAGGAGATAGGGGACAATCCTGCTTCACCCCAATGGTGGAGTGAACCATGTTGGACATGCCCTAAGTAGTGTGTACTTGTCCTACCACTGTCCTCTATAAAGCTAAGATCCCCTAGAGGCACTGTATCAAAGGCTTTGCCGAAAGCCACAAAGCTACAATATATCCTCTTGCCATGGTGTCTACCCTCTTCTCAATAATGGCTCTAAGTGTCAAAATCTAGTCAAGAGTGGAGAAACCTCTCCTGAACCCTGCCTCTCATGTTGCTTGTATGCCCTCTCTCTCTGCCCATCCACTTAACTCATTCTTAAGAATTGATGCATATAGCCTAGCCAGAGTGTGACCAACCATGATGGTTCGGTAATTTGCGGGAAGCATAGGATCTCCCGACTTGAAGATAGGCACAATAGTGGACATACTCCAAGTCTTAGGGAAACCCTCATACATGGCTCTATTAAACATCATAGCAAGAGGCTCTGCAAGCATATCTTTGGCATGGATAAAGTACTTTGCTACCATACCATCATGATCCTGTGCTCTTCCTCTCTTCATCTTGTCAATGGCTTTCCTTAGCCTCTTAGCAATAAAGAAAGTACATGTTTGTGGGCATGCCTCTGGAGGGTCGGGCAAAGGTGGTTGCCCCGATGCTGTATAGAGAGATGTAGCATATTCCCCCCATGTCTCTATGGAAGTGATGGCTGGCGGTGGATAGTGCTCATTGAAAATCCTCCATGCCTCACTAGAGTCCTGACTCATTAACAGCTGATACAAATCACACTCTAATTGAGATAGGTAAGCCCTCTTCTTTCGTCGCACTAGGTGGCGGAAGATAATCTGTGACTGTCTATGTGTAATAGTACCCATGAGCAACTCTCTCTATAGTCTGATCCTCGTCTCTCTACACTCCTCATCATACCAACTATTATGAGGGATGCTCACAGATCGTCTGCATGTAGGCTGGCTGTGGGGATATGCCTCTAATGTTGCATCATGTAGCATCTTCTAGTGGTCGTCCTGGCTCTCGAGTGCACTGAGCTGCCTGTATATCTCATCAGTGTATACGTGATCCGTCTCCCTTGTGAAGGTATACCGAGTATGTGTGGAGGCCTCTCACAATGGAGCTTGTTGAACTGGAACAATAGAGTGAAAGACAAGATAGCATGATCGACTGCTACCCCAACTGGCCTAGTTCCAACCACGGAATCCTGAAAGGAAGGAATGAGTCCTGGTGGAGCCATAACATAATCCACTGTACTAGCGCCATGCCGATGTGGAAAGCATGTAAAACCACCCACTGCAGGAAATATTTGTAGGCCATTCAAAATGGCCAATCCATGTGCAGTCCCCATATCAATCAAGTATCTGCCATACTCAGTGTGCTCCCTCATCCCGTGATAATTTAGACAGGCCCATTTCTATAATATCAAGCTCCCGCATCAACTTGTCTGAGGTATCATAAAATACTGTTTGGTGGTGGGCAGTCCTAGCATTGAGATCCCCCAAGATAATAATGTCGCCACCATCTCTGAAAACTCCCATATATCATCATCTAAAATAGAGAAGAGGGAGTGTCCTCTAGGTTATGCATATACTGACATACTAGGAGGAAAATAGCAAATACCGATGTAGAGATATCTACCTGTCTTTGCCTTCAGTCTCACCCACATGTACGTAGCATGCTCATCCCTCTGAGTTATATGTATCAGAGACTGTAGCTCCTCCTTGAATAAGGCTGCCACTCCTCCTGAACCTCGTCCTCTGCGCTCTGATTGAATCTCCTATTTGCAAGCTGTCTCCCATCTGTATCCGCTCACATGGGGCATAGACTGCCCCGGGGCTTGATACGTCTCAGAGTAGAAAATGATCTCTCTGCCTGTGAAACTATCCTCAAAGGCCCCTACATCAAGGCACAAAGATCCATTACAATTCCATGTAGCCACTCTGAGTGTGGTCGAACAAGTTTCGCACCGTCATGCGGGGTGCTTCTCCATAATAACCACTCGTCCATCACTATAGAAGGCCACTTTTCCCTTCTCTTGAGCTGCCATTATCTCGGGCATAACTTCTTTCATATAAGCAGCAAGTTGTGTGAGTGTGAGGTCATCTCCAAGGAATATGCCCGTTTTCTAGTGTAGGACGATTCTTCAAGAAGTCCTTCTTTGCCTCCATGGATGGGAAGCGCATGATTAGAGCTCTTTCTTTTGAAGTCTCCCCATTTTCTTGTGTCTTCTTTCCTACCCTCCATGCCTTTGTATGAGTAGCCTCACTACCCATCATGCAGAGAAGTTCTTTGAATTCCCCTTCCACATCATCTCGGTCTTTTAGACCCGTTATTCGTATGTGCAAAGCTCTAGTCTTCCTTCGCTGCTCTTCTTTTAAAGTCATGTTGATGATTGTAGGAGTGGGGATAGACGTGGTTTCTTTCCCTTTCCCTTTTTTAGTCACTTCTATCTATTTCTTGGCCTCATACGCCTTCTTCTATGTCTTCGTGATTACATCTACCCACGAAGATGTCTTTGCTCCATTTTGTTTCTCTTCCTCTTTGATAATCCGTACTTGTTCCTTGATGACCTTGATTTCCTCTATCACCAAGGGCTGGAATTCACCTTCCTCTCGTCCATTTCTTACTCTATCAGCAAGCTCTCCCTTGAGGGCTGAGACCTCTTCTTTGAGTGCTTGTGAATTTGTCTTAAGTGCTTGTATCTCTACGTGCAGGTCCTCTTTCTCCTTCTTCGATTGCGTGCCTTCGTTGAGGAACATTTGAAGAAGGTTGGCCTTCTCCACCATCCTTCTAACTCTGCTTTCCATTCCTTCGTTATCTGCTTGTTTGTAAGCATAAAGGTCGCCTTCGTACGGGACTTGCAACCTGGTAAAGCGCTCATGACCTCCATCGTAACGGCACCTGTTGCGCAGGTCCTCAATTCTGCTCGTGTTTAGTAGCACTACTGAGTACTGATGGGGTTTTGCTGCTCCAATCCACACTGGCTAAACGCGATGGCGACCTGTTATGCAAACTGTTCCAGGTCTATTGCAAATAGACCCACCTTGTCGCGACCTGCTACACAAACTGTCCCAGGTCTGTTGTAAAGCCCCGTACACCACTCGCATTGTCCAGCATGTGTTGCCTGCTTCACTTAACAAATGTTGCTTGTTCTGCCCCACATGCGCTACCTGTTATACACTCCAACAATTTAGCGCACAAACACAATGAATGCGAATGCTCTAGAATATTGATGGTGTTGTAGAGCTGCGGATACTGACAGTACGATTGATTATTGATAATGGCGGTTCTGACGGGTTGAAGGTGTTGAACTGCTGAAGTATTATAGGTTGTGTGCTGAATGGGTTGATTGTGAGGATCTGTTGGAAGGTTGAATATTGGCTGTAATGAGGGTTGAATGCTAAATGTCTGAATATGATGAGGTGCTAGAGATGTACTGCGATGAAGTCCTGCTAAAGGGATGAATACATTGCTGAATACTGAACGATGAATATTGATAATGTGATGAGAGCCTGCTGCTAGCGAAGACCCATAGAAACCCCACAATGGAGTTCTGGATGAAAACGTTGTCGGGTTGCTGCTCTTGGACTGATCGCCTTGTGCTCAGAAGAGGCCCCAAGGTTCAACGTTGGGATCCAGTACTGAAGGCGAATACAACGTTGGGCGAGTCCAGAGAGAGGGTGCGCTTGTGCGACCTGCTTTCCCTGTGTTTCTGCAACCTTGTGCGCTCAGCAGCCCACCATGGTCTCCCACAGCCCTGCACGCTCAGAGAGAGAGAGAGAGAGAGATGTCACATGAAAATATTAGAGAGAGGAGAGAGAAAACGATAGTGAGATGTAGCCTAAATGCTGAAAGCTCTGCTCATTGATCACAACATGCCATAAAGGAAAAGGGCAAGGAGGACCGGGGGGGTGTCTCTCGGCATATATAGGAAGAGAGAGAGAGAGAGAGAGAGAGAGAGAGAGAGAGAGAGAGGAAGAAGAAGAAGAAGAAGAGTATTTTAAAGTCGTGGGAAACTATCCCAACAGACCTCAAAGATCTATCCGACAGGAGAGTTGAACTCAATACCTGCCCTTCAAGAGGGAAGTGGCATAACCAATCTGTGAGAGAGAGAGAGAGAGGGGTGGTGCCAACGGAGGAGACGCCCATAGAATAGTTAGCCTAATGTGTGCAAGAAAATGTGGGCCACGCCAAGTGTGACACGTCACGCGGGGTATATGCTCTCCATAAAATATCGCGGAGTTGTGTAGGAGACAGACGGCACGGCGATGGCGCCTAGGGAAGGAGGCGGTCGTAACACTGGGGATAATAAGGTATAAAAGTGGGGATGAGGAATTGATTTATTCCTCACAGCTAGCTACTAGGAGCAAATTATTAGCGGCTAGATAAGGCGGCAAGGATGATGGCGGTGGCGATGGTGGTGGTGACCATGGGCCTACTGCTAGGCTGGCACTGCAGAGCAACCGACCCAGAGCTGACGCAGGACTTCTTTGTGCCGGAGGGCGTGAATGCGAGCGGCGACTTCTTCACGTATACGGGGTTAAGGGAGGGGCCGCAGGCGGCACCGGGCACGTTTAAGGCGTTGAAGGTGCCGGCCGAGGCCTTTCCGGCGCTGACCGGGCTGGGCGTATCGGCCGCTCTGCTGGAGTTCCAGCCGGCCTCTCAGAACACCCCCCACACGCACCCCCGCGCCACGGAGCTTCTCTTCCTGCTGGACGGCAGCCTCATGGTCGGCCTTATCGACACGGTCGGAAATTTCTTCAGCCAGACCCTGCAGCGCGGCGACCTCTTCGTTTTCCCCAAGGGCCTAGTCCACTTCCAAGTCAACCCCTCTTCCTCCAAAACCGCCATGGCCATCTCCTCCTTCAGCAGCTCCGCCCCCGGCACTGTCTCCCTTCCCTCCACCCTCTTTGGCACCGGCATCCCTGCTTCCGTCCTCGCCCAGGCCTTCAATGTGGACGAGGCTGCCCTCTCCGAACTCGAGGCCCCATTCGCCCACTCTTAAAATGTCACTAGGCCTAATGCTCTGCTAAAATGTAATCCACAGAAAAAAGTTAAAAAGTTGTATTTATTGGACTTTGAGTATTACCAATTGATTGGGTTACATGGAGAACTAAATCCTCGAGTAAATCAATCTCTCTCTCTCTCTCTCTCTCTCTCTCTCTCTCTCGCTCTCTCTCATATTTGTCGTCATATACACACACACACACACACGTGTGTGCGTTGCTATATTAATATATTGCTTGTATACAAAAGAATATTTTGTTCAAAAGATAATTGGCTTCATACATTAGGTAGGTGGTTTGCACAAAATCGATTTTGCATTCTACCCCTTTTTGTACAATTATGATCAACATGCCATCATATTTACTTGGTAAGCCAAAGGTCCTTTTTTCAAATAAGACGAGAGGATTAAGCCGATTGGCTCAATTCTGACCATACAATGGAGCTTAATTCAATGTTGCACATTGAGCGGCCAAACAGCGTAAAGCACCAGCATTGTTATCGTTGAAAAACAAAAAAACAACGCTGCCATGTCGAAAAGCACCAACCCACTAACGTCAAAAAGCAATAGGCCTACTATATAAACACTAACAAACAAGTTTGTGAACTCTCTCTCTCTCTCTCTCTCTCTCTCTCTCTCGCTCTCTCTCTCTCTCCCTCTCCATCCCTCTCGCATAATCTGTTCTCTTTTGAACGTTATCTTTGTTATTGCATACACCAAAGACTGATTTTTTGAAAGTTATCTCTGTTATCGCATAACACCAAAGGCTGATTTCTTTTGAACATTAATCCTTCGCTTGAGAGAGAGTCATATCCGTCTGACCAAAGGGTAGTCCTATGATGAAAATGGGGGTTTTGAGCCATACGTGAAGAGCATGCATGATGTGATGGTGTGTGGCTTTATGAAAACACAATGTTTTTAAAAATATCGCGAAATCAATTTTTTTTGCCACTTGTCCTCTCTAATATATAGTGCGAACAAAATATTGTGCACTCTTCTTAGTGTGTACACATATTTTATGCACTCCCTGCTGCTTCTTACTTGCTTTGGCATTACCTTGGACCTCAAAAAGCAGTATGCGTAGAGCTTCAGGACCTGAAACGTTATCTCTTTTAGTAAAGAAAGAATATGGTAAAAGGTGAAGCAAAAAGAGCACCATGCTCAATACCATATCCTCAAGCAATTGCATTCATGATGGATGAGAGTTATTCTTGCTGGCATGAATGACCGTTTGGCTAGTGTAGGAGTTTATTTTGTTGTCATTGTTTATTTGCTCAAAGTTTCTACTGATGGTGGACAAAGAGTAGAATGGATGATGAAGCATCAATGTTCTTCACAGCGGGAAGCTGCTGATTGGGTTGATAGTACAAATTAAAAACCATAGAAAGGCTAGTTGAGGCTAATCAATAGTATGATGGACTCCTACTAGCTTTGATACCAATTGTAGGCTATGGCTTCTCATATAGATAGTCAACGAGAGAGAGAGAGAGAGAGAGAGAGAGAGAGAGAGAGAGAGAGAGAGAGAGAGAGAGAGAGAGAGAGAGAGAGAGAGAGAGAGAGAGAGAGAGAGAGAGAGAGAGAGAGAGAGAAGGCCGAATTTCTATACATGAGAAAGTGAGATTTCTTATTCAAAGAGTAGCCTTTAAATAGGCTTTCTACAAAGCTAGATATTCTGGAGGTTATAACACGTTTTGTCTAGTAGAATCTCTTCAATAGAGAGGATATTTTCTTAGGGTTTAATACATATGTCTGGAGACACTGTTAAAAGTTGGATGACGGATGAATTGATCAATTAGGTAGGCCCTCCACCTCCTAGCTAGCAAACATACCTACCATACAAGAAAAAGGCAATCAACAAAGACAAGGCCTTTGTGAAGTAGTAGGGGCAGAAGTTGACAAACAAGGACCTTATCTACTCTGAGATGGAGTTGACCCTCCGACTTATCTCAAAGTACCTCAAAGTCCAAAAGCCACAAAGGTACACTGAGCCAAACCTCCATGTTGCAATGGTGATGGCTATGGGTTTGGCTGAAAGAAGAGTCATCTGATGCAAACTCGGTAACTACATCCTTGAAAACTTGGTCGAGGCAAATCTAAAGGATAGTGAAAAATATAAAATGTACATGAATGCAGGTCCAATGCTAACGAGAATAGCTTATCAACCACTGGGCATAATAGATGAGCTATCAAAGGCTGAGTCTCAGTTGAGTTCACTACTCAAGAATAACAAGAGGACAAAGCTCCATGGCCAAGACATTGAATAGTGAGGTCACAAACTCTGAGTTTGAGATAAGGAGAGAAGACAAAGGAAAAAAGAAGGATGTACCTCTCGAGGAGTCCACTATGTATAATTTATATATAAAACGTTGGAGAGGGGTAATGGGGGAACACGCCCAACACTAACACAAGGGCCTCTCTACAGCTCAGGGTATCCACAACACCCCTGTCCTCTCGGAAAAACACCTTCAAAGAAACACTTCACACTAGAAAACCACCACCTACTAGATTTTCACTGCTCACACACTCCACAAATCCACCACACAATGCACACCTACTGCCACGGCCTGTTTCCACCCTTACACATGCTAATAGCTGCTCAATCTCACTCTCTCACACAAAACATTGTCGGTCCGGGGGGGCCCACACTTCCATACAATCGGCACCGAGGGGAAACATGAAAGCAGGAGAAAGAGAAGGGGGGAAGGGGAAACAACAGCAAGAGGGGGCAACAACTTGATTGCACTTTAAAAGGCATGTACAATGGCTTGCACTGCCATCACTATGGCCGTTTTCAAGAAAAAGTTACAAAGGGGTTGATCTACCTGAGGACTCCGCTTTGCAAGCTTCAAAGGACACCCAAAAGCCAGAAAAACAACCCCCAATTTGACTAAAATTTGATCTTTATAAGGGGAGCCTTTAATTTTGGAATTTACACCTTCATTGGTCCATCTGGTATCTTGATTTGGCATCTTTTGGAAGGGGTAGCCGCTTTGCTTTTTCCTTTTGCTCTCTCTTTCTCTCTTTGTAGTTGGGGGGTGCAATAGCGACGTCGCTATTGCCCCTTGGTACTTTCTATTTTTTATATTTTTCTTTCATTTTTTACCCCTTTGTGGGGGCATGGCTTTGCACTGCCTCTTTGGCCCAATTTTGGTCCTCTTTGTCTGACTCACACTTGCCTTCTTCTCTCTTCTTTTCTCTCCCCTCCTTTGCATTTTTGGGTCTGCCCTTCCCTCCTTGCTCTTGCCTTGGTCTTTGCCTCTACTCGGCCCACCTGGCTGCCCTCGGTCCTCTTTGTCTGACTCACACTTGCCTTCTTCTCTCTTCTTTTCTCTCCCCTCCTTTGCATTTTTTGGTCTGGACTTCCCTCCTTGCTCTTGCCTTGGTCTTTGCCTCTACTCGGCCCACCTGGCTTCCCTCGTCTGAACACATGGCGGCCTCCTCCTTTGCTCTTGGGGGCCTTTGCTCGGCTGACCCTATTTTTTCTTGGCTGCATGCCTTCACCTTATACCCATGGTGGCCTTCGGGGCCTCTCTCTCTCTCTCTCTCTCTCTCTCTCTCTCTCTCTCTCTCTCTCTCTCTCTCTCTCTCTCTCTCTCTCTCTCTCTCTCTCTCTCTCTCTCTCTCTCTCTCTCTCTCTCTCTCTCTCTCTCTCTCTCTCTCCCCCCATTCTCACTGACCTACTTCTAGCTGCTCTACTCACTCCACCGTGGGACGCATCCCTTTTATACTAGGGGGAGGGGGGCATTAGCGAGGTCGCTAATGTCTCCTCTGTCTCTTTTCAAAATGGTGCCGTGGGAACGACCCCCTCATCGGGCGGCCTTCCACGTCATCACCTGGCCCGACAATTTCCATCTGCCACCAGCGGGCGTCATCGTCTGCAGCACTCACAGCGCCCAAAACCACCTGTGCCACTGCGTGCGCTTGGCATCATCAACCCGGAGCACCCCCACTGGGTACGCCATAGCCACGGGGGGAGGGAGCTCCCCTCTCTCCCCCTTCGTGTATCATTTGGAGGTTATGGCCGGGCACATAAAGACCAAAATTGATCGAAAAGCGTGTGCATGTGGGCTTTCCCCATGCCACGTGGTAGCACGACAGGGTATCTCTCTTTTGAATGGCTTCAATGCCCAAAAAAACCTCAAGGAGAAAAGCTTTTCATCTCTGTTTTGAATATTTTCCCTTTGAGGTCCATCGATCGGGTGACCGAGACGCAAACTTATGCCGAAAGATCGGGCTCTCAACTACGAACCCTCTCACTTTGGCCCCCTTTTGGCTTCGATGGGCCCCTTAACTGATACGGTGTAAAACCAAGAAAATTATTTGGACGCACTCCATCGCCAAATGCTCCCAACTGTACCGTGTTGTAGCTTGGTGCTCGAGGCTCAGAATCGCGAGTCATGACTTTTGGCTGACTCCCTTTGGCATGCTCTACTTGCTTGAACCTTGTCGAGGCCTAGAAAATGCCAGACGGCGCATCCTCCAATGCGGTCAAATGGGCTCAGACCCGGGGCTCAGACTCGGCCCCCTCAAAAATGTCAATCGATCATAACTTGCTAACCAAAGCTCCGATTCACAAGCCGAAAAGACAGGCATGATCCTTAACTTGAGCTCTACACATCCATCCATTGACACTTGCCTGGGCCACCTGTCCCCTGCTGCCCTGTCCGTCGAAGATCTGCTACGGACTCTACCTTTAAACTTCAGTATCTTGCACATCGGGGCTCCGTTTGATGATCCATCTGGACCGGCATCTAGAGCACACTGAACACTACATTTTAGGACACTGACCTGGCATTTTGGACACCTTGATTTTCCATGCCAGATCAGCTAACTTATATCTTTTTTAGACTAAGAAAATGCATGGAGCATACACTTCCTCTATCCTTTGGCTGCCTAGGGCTTTTGTACCTGTGCTAGCCTTCTTCACTGCACTTGCATGCTGCCTTTGCCTGGCATAGACCATTTCCTAATTTAGACCAACTTTGGTTGCACCATCATTGCCCAGCCCCCTTGTTGAATATTTATGTTTGACCAAAAGCATATGTACGAAACTTTGAAACTAGCACACCAAACTGACGATTTAAAACACTCGCAAAACCATAATTGTATGTACAGGCTATGTACAAAATCTTCATCTTTTTTCTCTTGCACACCGCATGCTTTAGGTGGGTTGCCCACCCCGCTTGACTACAATTTGCTGCACCTCAGACTAAATCCCTCTCGAAATACAGTTTGACGCCGCACACCATTCACCCTATTCCTAAGAAGCTTGCCATTTTCTCTTACCAGCTGGTAGGTCCCATTCGGAAAGGCTCTCTGCACTTTATATGGACTTGTCCACTTCTTCTTGAACTTCTTATAGAATGTGAAATCCAGGTAGCTTTCATACTTCATGACTAGGTCTCCCTCCTCTATCTTCTGGTCTAGCAGGTTCTAATTGAACTTGGCAACCCGCTTCTCTCTACTTCACATAGTAGTCTGCCGCTGTTTCTCTGTCTATCTGAAAAGCCTCTAAACTGGCTATTTGATCCTATAGAACTCCTTGTTGGGTGGCATTGACACGCCACATACACTTCAAAGCACCTAGTTGACCATAGACTAGCTCGAATGGAGTGAAGTTTGTAGCCACTTTATAGGACGTCCTATATGCCCACAGATACTTCTCTAGATTTGTTTCCCACTCAACTTCCTGTTTGTACACGTACTTTGTTAACATCTTGACAATTTGACCATTAGCACTCTTGACTAGACCATTGCATTGGGGGTGGTAGGGCGAGGAAAAACGATGCTAAATCTCTAGCTTCTCCACTAATGCACTCACGAGCTTGCTTCTAAACCCCTGACCCCTATCAGAAACTAACACCCATGGAAGACCAAAAAGGCAACAGACGTTATCGAACACAAACTGAGCCACCAAACTAGCATTTACTTTCTTCACTGCTTTGGCCTCGACCCATCTTGTAAGGTAGTCAATGGATAACACCACGTACTTCTAACCGCTGAGGCGGTCCGGAGCAATCAGCAAGGAATATGCCTCTAAGCACCACCTAGGCTCCCGTGTCGCTCAAAAATATATATGGATGGCCAAAAGACCAAACCAAACCCACACAAAACCAAGACAAAGGGCACCACCTAACTATAATGAGTTAGGACATATCAAAACATGAACATCACACTTGAGCTTACACACATCTTTGTACGATCATCCCCATCATACATCCTAACATACCAAATGGAGAGACTTACCTACGACAATTCATGAAACAAACTCACAAAGGCACTAACACTTGAGCATAAATAGACGCACGCACATACACAATCACAAGCCAATTGATGATTTTGTTACTCTAGTGAGGGATCTCCAATCCAACCTCAACCTAGACCAACAAAGTACCACCAATGCTCAACACCATCATCAACAAAAACTCTCAAAGGAAAATACACAAGTGTTACCACAAGTAGACGTTTCATATGTTGCAGCAAGCTAAAGAAGATTCCAAAATGAGCACCAATTTGTGAATTGTCAAGAGATTTAGGAGATAATGAGAATATGTGTGCCCAAATCCAATTGTTATAGATAGATAAGTAGAGCATACAAATGGAGAGCCTAGCTCTGGCGATTATCTCGACATAAGGACTTGACAAGAGGGCTTCCTCACACACTTAAGTAGCTAAAGCTCTTCTTCTCTCAATTAATAAGCCCCCCCAAAGTGATGTAGAAGTGCTCTATTTATAGCATTTCCAAGTGGATTATCTCTAGGCATAAGTATGCTTATTTGTGTGGCTAATTAGGTTTAGGGTTTTTTGAATTCTTTATATGGTGGGACTACTTTGTCTTCTCTATTTACAATGAGTGAGAATAGGGAGAAGAGAAATAACTTATAGGGTTGAATGGAGGTGTTTCTATCTACATGGGGTCTCCATTTTTTTAAAGGCGAAATTGGATGGGCAAATTGCATACAAGTTAGTAGTAGTGAGTTAGTAGTTATAATATTTACAAGTGAGACACAAACGTGCCAAATGGATAATTTACAAAGGGAATGCTCAAATGAGCATAATAGAAAAAGTGATTTTATGGAATGGTTATATACAAGGAAGAGTTTGAAAGGATAAGAAACCTGTTACTGCTCGCAACGCCTTGTCGTTTGCCGCTCCAATGCTTGATCCATGGCGAGGTTTTGTTGGCTTGCGTAATTAGGGTGCTTGCGGGAGATTAAGTTGATGAAGAAGATGCCCACAATCAGTTTTTTGCTGCTTTTTTTGATTTTTTGGAAGATTTGATCAATCATATCTCTTCCATTGATAATTACTAGGTAGGTAGTTAGGGTAGATGAGTGTTTAAAGCTTTCATGGAAGGTATGTAAGAGTGGAGGTGATAAGGATTAGTTGTACTTAGAGGGGGGAGAGAGTGTTTGCAGGTTTGAATAGAATGGAGATGGAAATGAGAGTTTGTGTGGGTGAAGAGGAAAGTGAGGGTGAAGCATTTTGGACCAAGACAGCAAAACTGGTGTCCACCAAAATGTCCATAAAAAATCGATCATAGCTCCAAAAAATGCAAAATAATGTTTTTCAGAAACCTCAGCTCACGAGCTACAACTTTGTAGTTTTGTGCAAAGTCCAACTAGGAGTGGGATCGTGCATGAAAATTTGCCCAAAAACTTGTGTCTTTTTCTCCCTCCCAAAGTCTTCCAAGTGGGGTCCTTGGTTGTTGAACTTGCATATATTCCAATCGGTGAGGCATGAGGGCATCACATGGACTCTTAATAATGCTCCATTGAGTCCATGAAAAATTATTATTGAATTTGATGATGATAAGCATGATAACAAGTGTACAAGCTAAGGTGCATGATTATAGTAATAAAATATAAATAATATGTATATAAAATATAAAAGAAAAATAAAATAAGATAAGATAATATAAAAAAGAGGTATGCTAAAATATATATTTTTATATTTTATTACAATAGGTGGAGTGAAAAAAGAATATCTACAATTTTACACAATGTGAAAGAAAAAAGTACATTGTAGTTAACTAGCGTGAAGAAAAAATTGGAATCTCATGGATAAGTAACATAGAAATATATAAATGAATAAATACACTCTCTTCAAATGTAAATAAATATAAAATTTACAAAACTACTATACCGTAAAGAAACATGACACACACCTAGTGAATTGATAGGTGGGTAAGGGAAAAAAATACTCACACCTAGTTACATAAAAGGGGATGGGAAAAAATATGTGTGAAAATAATTTTTTTGTTTTTATAAAATCACAATCTTAATATATATGCCCTTTAAAACAAAGGAAAGAAATATTTACATAAATACTAAGGGTAGTAATAATTGTTTGGATCCAACCCTGCTTAGGTAATTAGTAAAGGTGGATTTTTATGGTTAGGACACACTTTAGAGAAATATACACATTTATGAGCACACCATATCCACTGTAGCGTGGTATCACACACATGAAGAAAAATAAGGTATGTACAATCTTTCAGTTAGCACGTGGGTAGAGTTAAAAGGTTAGTAGAGATGGAGTGAGGCTAAAAATATGAAATTTTTAATAGCGAAAAGCATCTATCATTTAGCCCTCCCCCAAGATGATGGTACATTCATGTACCATCAAAAGACATTCTTTCCAATGCAAGTGATTCCTGAGTGTTGATGAGATTTGATGTTTCCAAAGAATGTGTTTGTTGTGGCTCCCTACTACTTTTGCATGCCTTATGTGTATGAATGTCACAGCAAAACATGGATGATGATGTAGCCTCTTGGTTTTGTAAACCCTTTGGTAGACTGCGACTCAAGTAGGGCTTTAGTTGATAACCATTTACCTTTTTAGAGTGCTGCTTTCCATCCAGATCCATGAGCTCATAGTAGCTTGAATTAAAGGCCTTCTTCATGATGTAGGGACCCTGCCACCTAGTATTGAACTTCACATCAAAGAGATTATCAAGGAGATTGTCATACCTTAACACCAGGTCTCCTTCCTTGATTCCTTTGTCCTTGACCTTCTTGTTGAGCTTATCTTTTACTTGCGTGGCTCTACTTTGTAGCACTCGTAAGCTGCCTCCCGCTTCCATTCTAGCTCTGCTAAGGTGAGGAGACAATCCGCCCATGCTTCTTCTTCTCCTTATGCCACCTTTCCATGAAGTCGTATTGTTGGAATGTCGAGCTCGATAGGCTGCAAAGGTTCTTGCCCATATACAAGGTGGAAGGGTGTGAAATCCGTAGCTTCCTTATACGTAGTTCGATACGCCCACAATGCTCCATCCAAGAAGTCATCCCATAGCTTGGTCTTGTTCTTTACCATCTTTCGGATGATCCTTGCAATGATTCCATTAGCTTTCTCAACCAAACCATTTGATTGAGGATAGTAGGGGGTGCTATGCCGATGTAGAATGTGAAGCTCATCACAAACTTCTGTGAGAAAACCCTTCCTAAATCCTGGACCATTGTCAGAAACAATTTCCAAAGGTGTTCCAAATCTGCAACAAATGTGAGTATATACAAACTTGCTCACTGTCCTCTTATTTACTCTTGCCACACTTTGAGCTTCTACCCACCTAGTCATGTAGTCTATGGCCACCAAGATATACAATTTTCCATGTTTAGTCCTAGGTAATGGACCCATAGCATCAATGCCCCATTTTTCAAATGGACCATTTGGAAGGACTAGTTGACATGGACCATGCAACAAGTGCTTGTTTCCATTAACTTGACAATTGTGGCAGCCTTTACACCAATGTTGAACATCAATGTGTAAGCTTGGCCAAACATACCCAGCAAGTAAAATATTTTTTGCAGTGAGTTCTTGTGCAAAATGACCACCACAAGCTTCTTCATGCAAACCTTCCAAAATGGATGTAATCTCCTCCATGGTTGGTATTCTTCTACAAAATTGGTCTTTTCCTCTTTGGTAGAGGGCACCTTCCAAGAATAGATATGAGCTTGCCTTCTCCATGAGCCTCCACTTTTGAGCCTTTGTGAAGCCTTGTGGAAACTCGCCCTTTAGGATATAGCTCACAATGGGAGCCAATGACTCCATCCCTTGGTACCTTGGTTGCTTTATTGCTGCTGCTTCCAGGATGACTTGCACTTCACTCTCATCGCATGCAACTGCCTTTTGGGCAAGCAAATCAGCAACTTAATTTTGTTTCCTAGGAATATGATACAATTGCACTTCTTCAAATTGATTGAAGAGTCTACGGATGGCTTGAACCTTTTTCCTTAGCCTTTCATTTTTACAAGCCCAAATACCAAGAATATGCTTGACAATAAGAAGCGCATCCCCTTTTACCATGAGATTCCGTATCTTTTGAGAGACACACCCCTACAATCCATGGAGTAGTATGTCATATTCTACTTCATTGGTGCTCGTGGAATCGGGCAACTTCACATGCTTTTTCATAACAACTTCACCATTTGAATCATGCAAAACAAGCCCTCCCCCAGCTTTTCCTGTGGCCTTCCTAAATGCTCCATCAAAAAACAAGGTGAATGCATTAGGTAAACTTTCAGGTGGTGGTAAAGGTAGGGTTTTCACTTCAGGAACTTTGATGTCTCTTTCATGCACTCTATAGGTGAGAATCCCTGCTAATTGTGCACGCACACTCTCCTCTACCTTGAAAGAGTATTGGAACTCTTGCAACTCCATGATCCATTTTGAAATCCTGGTACTTAGAGTCATTTGAGATGACACCCAAGGAAACAAGTTTTCAGCAGCAGTGAGTATGATAAAAGGTTTTGGCAAGAGATACGATCTAAACTTTCTTACTACAAAGACGAGAGAAAGCATCATAGACTCTGCTTCTGTGTAGTTCTTTTCAAGTGCATTCATGACCCTGCTAGAAAAGTAGATAGGCCACATCCTAGTGCTATGTGGATATTGTTGTAACAAAACTGCACCCAATGTTTCCTTACCCACACTTGAGCTCACAAAGAATGTGAATTCCCAACATGGAGACATAAGTGTTGGTAGTTCTGACAAAACTGTTTTGATACAATAAAAGTACTCTTCAAGCTCAGCAGACCATGCAAACTCTACTTGCTGTGTCAACTTTTGAAGGGGGTAAAGTAACTCCGATGCCAAGTGAATGAAGCGTGACATGTACTTCACCTTCTGAACGAATGCGACTACCTCCTTAAGACTCTTTGGTGATGGTGGCTCAATGAGAGATTTTGCCTTTGCTGGATCCACCTCAATGCCTTTGGAAGAAACCTTGTGACCAAGCAAGATAACTTCATCTTCACCTATGTGACACTTGTCGGGGTTGAGTTGACCTCCCATATCGTATAGCTTCTTCAGGCCTTCTTCTAGCTTCTGTGGATCTAATGATTTAGAGCTATAGATGCAAAAGTCATCTATGAATACTCTAATAGACTTCCCAAAGAATTCTTGAAACACCATGTTCATGAAACATTGAAAGGTTGCTGGAGCATTTGTCAAACCAAATGGCATGACTCTAAAAGCAAAACAACCCCAACGAGTGATGAAGGTCATTTTCAATTGATCCTCCAATGTAATACCTATTTGAAAGTAATCAGAGGAGACATCACATACCATGTACTTTTCTTTACCTGCCACCTCATTAAGAATCTCATCTTGAAATGTCAGGGGAAAGTGATCTCTTTTTTTTGCCTCGTTGAGCGGCCAATAATCAACACATACCCTCCACTTGCCATTCTTCTTCGGAGTGACCACAACTGGAGAGACCCATTCAGAATTCTCTACAGGGTAGATGAATCCTGCTGCTAGAAGCTTTTGTACCTCTTTGAGTAGTTCTTGCTATTTGATGACGCCTAGCCTTTGTAGCTTTTGTGCCTTTGGTTTGATCTTTGGCTTTAGCTCGATCTTGTGCTAAATAGCATCCACTCCTTGTACATCTGTGTAATCCTTAGCAAAAATCCTTGGAAAGTTTCTCATCATTTGGTTAAAATCCTCTCTTTCCTCCCATGTAAGCGTCTTGGACAACATACCATTTAGCACTTCTTCATCAAGCACACTTTGGTTCTCTTGGAGGCTTACATCTTCCAACCCTTGACAACTTGTTTTATTGTTTGGCCTAAATTGTACACCCATGAGTTCAATGGGTGACTCCCCATCCGTAGTGCATCCGCTGCTTTCTTCTTCTGAGGTGTCATCGGTCCAGTCATCATAGCTTTCACTTTGAGAATATTCCTCATGGATCTCTTCTTGACGTTGTTCCTTCATGTCAAAGACAACCTTTTTGTGATTGTCATTCTTGCATATCAACTTTCCACTTTCCCAATCCTGCAAAGCTCACATCCTCATTAGCCAAGGTCTACCCAAGATAAATGGGTAGCCATTTCCCTTTGTAGACATAACAGAGAAATCAACAGTATTTTTAATGCCAAAAACTTCCACATAAACATTCTTACAAACTCCCAAACACCTAGCCTTGCTATTATTTTCCATTTTCACTTTGATTTCAGGCGTCTCATGGATGTGCATGCCTAGTCTTTGCATAAGTTCTTTTGTCATAATGCAAATTTGTGCATCCCCATCTACTAGACCCTTCTTAACTAGTTTTCCCTTGATATAGCAATCTAGCAAAGGTGTAATATCCTCATCCATTTGTGCATGTGAAATTTTGATGACAGGCAGATTTTCTTTTGTCTTTCTCCTAGTGCTAACTGCCTTTGTTCACTCCCTCCTAACTTGTGGGCACAATGCAAGAAATTGGGGCCATGATATGCTTGGACCCTTACCTCTCATGTCCTCCATAAGGTTGTAGGGAGCCATACCATGTCCAAGAGGGAAGTCTTGAAGGTTGATGTGACGCCGAGTCCTCTTGCCCTCCTTGGTTTCTTTTGTTTTCTTTCCTCGTCCATGGTCACTTTGTGATGTTACACCTTCCTTTTCCTTGCTTTTCGCACGTCCACGTTTGATGCCATTTGCTTCAATGTCATCCTCTTTGGATTGTGTGACTTCTACAACACTAACATCTGGGTCAGGAAAAGGTGGTACTCCCTCTACTCCTCGTGGTGGAGTTCGAGTAGCATTTGGTCGTTGCAAGAGCATTGGTTGTTGACTAGTGCCTTCACCTGCATTCAATACTGGATAATTCAGGTTAGGCCTCCGTGGCTCCCCCCTGGGCCAAGGACAATTATACATCCCATGCCCAGATTCACCGCAACTCCAACATTGCAAGACGCCTTGGTCGTGGCTCTCTCTCCTCGGGCTTCTTGGCTTGTCCCCTTGGACCTATTGCTTGTGCAAGGTGAATTGACATGTTGTTCAAAGATTAATTTAACCTCTCAATGACATCAGCGGTTACCTCCGGAAGCTCCCTTGTCCTTGTTGTTGATGTTGGAAGGGAGGGTTCTCTTTGTGTATTTGAACTTTCTCCCTCCTCCAAACACATCATCTTCCTTACCTTTTGGGTTGCCCTATTCTCAGCATTTGCATAATTTGTTGGTTCTCCTGCCTCGACCTTGATCCTTAATATGGAAATGAGTCCTCCAATGAATCTCTCCTTCTTAAGAAATTCTGCACCATCTCCCGGGTTAGGCAAGCTACGCAACCAATGAGTCCATAAATGAGTGAACTCTTGTCTATACTCATAATAATCACTTAAACATTTTTTCTTTAGAAAAGTGATATCTCGCCACAATTTTTGGGTGTTAAGAGGTTGGCCAAATCCAGCTTGAAATGCCTCAATTACCCTAGGAAATGCAACCCTTACCTCTTCACTAAGTCCTTGAAACCATGTATCAACATCACGTTGAAGGACAACTTGAAACATCCCTAACCTTTCATCATCTGTGAAGATACGATTGATGTGTAAGGCCATTCAAAAATTTGCAAGAAACAGATCAGGATCCTCTCCAGGTTCCCCAAAGAAAAGAGGATATTCCAACATTTGCCTGTTCACAACCATGACTAGAGTGCAAACTCTTAGAAAGGAACCCTTGACTTCTACCACAAAAGAACCAAAGTGAAGTGATCAAGGAGTGTGGGTGATGCAGGATTCTCACATTCAAAGACCACAGGTCCTTCGTATCTGATAGAAATACGATCCTCCTCGTAAAGCCAAGCATGAAGCACGTTCCTCTCTCGAGATTCAAAATCAAAAGGTAGCCTATTTATCACACCAAGGAACACTCTAAAGCTTTCAAAGTCAAGTCGAATACTCTTATCTCTGGATAAGAGTCGTCAAATCCCCACTCCAAAAGGATCCTCCAAGTGGAGAGGACTACTTGTTTGACTGCTCCTAGCACACAAGCTGCTTGGATAAAAGAAAAGTCCTCAAATGTTCCTTCTATGTCCAGACGAAAACAATTAAGGTGCAAAACTTCTCCTTGAATAGTGATGTAATCCCTATTTCTAGGATCCTTTCAACTATGTTTTGGGCTAGTTCTGAACCTAATCTTTCCATAGATATGAGGATTCATGCCTTCAAATGAGATGCAAATAACGTAAATGTTCATGAAATTTTCCTCAATTAGAGTAATATGAAAACATGCACATCAAAAGATATATTATAATCAATGAGTGGTAAGATTACAGGTAGTGGAGATTGTAGAATTTCTCCTAACACCTCCGCTCCAAACAAGAAAGCTATACACTGTTGAAAATAAATTTTTCTACTTATGCAAACATTTATCCTAATATCTTGCGTGAAGTCAAATGGATGCACAATGGGTCCAGTATTCATTCCTACACATTAGGGAAAATTTGGACTCACAAAGGGGCCCTATAAGGAGTTTGACTTCCTCTCTCATGTCCAAAACGGGAGTGCTATAAAATTTTTGCAAATCAACTCTAAACTTGGCGGAGATTTGACAGGTAGAATCTCCTCTTCAAGCTCTTTCTAATCATATATAGTAGGCCACAAGATTCCTCATATTTTGAAAGATTCTATTTTTTATTCTCTAGATTCTAGACGGAGTTGTCACATCACAAGAGAATAAAAAATAGAATCTTTCAAAATATGAGGAATCTCATGGCGTGCTATATATCAATAGAAAGATCTTGAAGAGTAGATTCTAACTGTCAAATCTCCGCCAAGTTTAGAGTTGATTTGCAAAAAAATTTACCGCACGCCCGTTTTGGACATGAGAGAGGAAGTCAAACTCCTTATAAGGCCCCTTTGTGAGTCCAAATTTTCCCTAATGAATAACTATGTTATGCTTGGATGGATTCTTTGTAATTACAAGTGTAAAGAGTTGATTTGTACAAACTACACTCAAGCATTAAAAAAAAACCTATGGACATGAGAGAGGTCCTCCGTGGGGGCGGCAAAATTGAGGCGGCCGGGGCAAGCAGCAAGGAAGTGGCCTAAGCACCACCTAGGCTCCCGTGTCGCTCAAAAATATATATTGATGGCCAAAAGACCAAACCAAACCCACACAAAACCAAGACAAAGGGAGCCACCTAACTATAATGAGTTAGGACATATCAAAACATGAACATCACACTTGAGCTTACACACATCTTTGTGTTGAGATGTAGAGAGAAAGAGAGAGAGACGAGACAAGAGACACACCATATACGCTCCCAAAGACTGATTCATATTGAGGACAAGATACAAATATATAGGTGAGACCAAGTTGAGTAGAGTGAGCCATATATAGCTCCAACACCCCCACTCAAACAAAGGTCTCTAGCTTTGGATGAAAAAACCCTTGGGGAGTTCAAGGGAAAAACCCAAGCCCCTATACAATGTGAAAATATGAACCAGTGATGATGATGTGAAAGTGAATTGTGCATCTATGTACAAATATTCAAGTGACTTAGAGATCACAATGTGCAAATGTGGAGTGTGCATAGTGCATGGTACCTAAAAGATACAATGTACAAAGCTATTACAATAGAAAAGAAGCTAATCTAGAAAGAGTGAGGTCGAAGCAACTCTAAGCTATGAGCGCAAGAGGATGAAACGTGACTCGTTGAGGCCTTTGGTCAAAATGTCTGCAATCATCTAGTCACTTGGACAGTGTTCAACCATAATGGTTCCTTTGCGTACTTCATACCTGACATAATGATAATGGACAGCAATGTGCTTTGACTTATTATGTTGAACATAGTCTTTTGCAAGACTAATAGCAGTTTGGTTGTCACACCGCAAGGGTGTGCTAGAAAGAGGAGAGTGACCAATATCAACTAGCATTTGTCGAAGCCAAATCAACTCACAAGCTGCAAGTGATGCCGCAACATATTCTGAC
The DNA here is from genome assembly GCF_014529385.1 of Adiantum capillus-veneris. NCBI lineage: Eukaryota > Viridiplantae > Streptophyta > Polypodiopsida > Polypodiales > Pteridaceae > Adiantum > Adiantum capillus-veneris. The sequence continues at coordinate 67,935,650 of NC_140945.1, forward strand.
TCAGTCGTAGAAACTGCAACACAACGTTGTTTCTTGCTAGTCCAAGAAACAAGACAACCATTTATAAAGAAGCAATTTCCACTAGTAGATCGCATAGATAAATGTGAGCTTGCCCAATCTGCATCTGTGTAACCCAAAAGAGAAAGAGATTGCATAGAATCCGATGTGAGTTGTCGTCCATAGACTAAACCAAAATCTATAGTGCCTTTCAAGTATTTCAACATGGTATCAGAGCAGTAACGATCATGCGCCGATTCAATTCATGGTGACAAAACAGTATGTGTATGCGATTTGCATGTAAGATTCAAAAATTGCTACAAATTTTATTTTTGAGCATTGATTCTTGTTAATTGTGGTTGTTTTGTGTTAAGAAGAATATGATTAGTGTTTTGTGTGACGTTTATTGCTAATCAATCTAATCGTTGATTACGTTTTCTTGTTGATGACACCCTGAACTTCATCTCAATTTTTCTTGCTGTTCTGCTCAAAATTTGGAGAAACGGGGAAAGCACTTTTCATCCAAAACTTGTTCGGCTCCTTGAGATCTTCGATTTGAGTTCTAGGTTTGCGTCAATCGGAGTTCGCAGCAGAAAGTTATGTTGTTTTTACTGCCATTGAGCTTGACGCAGCTTTCTTCGTCCTACTTCTTCGTGAAGCGTCCGCGATAGTTTTTCTTATTTTGGCGTTAACTTTTTCGAGAAGATTTAGCTTTTTGCTATTCATATTGTGGCCGTCAATCTTGTGTCTCACGCCACTCTATTTTGAGGACTCTTTTATTATTAACGTCTCCTTTACCCTGCCCTTTTTGGGTGACGTCTCTCACATCTTTGGAAGTTTCTTGAGCATCCTTCTAACGTTTATCATTGACAGAACGCAGTCCTCATATCTCTCTCATTCTCAATTGCGGCCTTCACCATATATGGTGTGTAAATTCTGCGATCTTATCTTATACGTCTTTTCGCAACAAGATATGGCTATGAATATTCTCGTCAACGACTTTCCTTCTGGCCAGCATTCTGTTCCTCCTTTCCAAGGTCAAGGTTTTCCAGGCTGGAAAGCAAAGATGTTATTAATTCTTGAAGGCGATGAACTCTCCGATGTTGTTCTTGAAAATTATGTTTGTCCGCCTCAGCCTGTTGATACGGATAATGATAACGTGCTTATCACTGAAAGACCTATATTTGAAGATTTGAATGTTGCCTATACGGATTGGCAACGACATGATAAAGCAGCTCGTCGGTATATTCTTTCTGCTCTGATACCATGTTGAGATGTAGAGAGAAAGAGAGAGAGACGAGACAAGAGACACACCATATACGCTCTCAAAGACTGATTCATATTGAAGACAAGATACAAATATATAGGTGAGACCAAGTTGAGTAGAGTGAGCCATATATAGCTCCAACACTTTGTACGATCATCCCCATCATACATCCTAACATACCAAATGGAGAGACTTACCTGCGACAATTCATGAAAAAAACTCACAAAGGCACTAACACTTGAGCATAAATAGACGCACGCACATACACAATCACAAGCCAATTGATGATTTTGTTACTCTAGTGAGGGATCTCCAATCCAACCTCAACCTAGACCAACAAAGTACCACCAATGCTCAACACCATCATCAACAAAAACTCTCAAAGGAAAATACACAAGTGTTACCACAAGTAGACGTTTCCAATTGTTGCGGCAAGCTAAAGAAGATTCCAGAATGAGCACCAATTTGTGAATTGTCAAGAGATTTAGGAGATAATGAGAATATGTGTGCCCAAATCCAATTGTTATAGATAGATAAGTAGAGCATACAAATGGAGAGCCTAGCTCTGGCGATTATCTCAACATAAGGACTTGACACGAGGGCTTCCTCACACACTTAAGTAGCTAAAGCTCTTCTTCTCTCAATTGATAAGCCCCCCCAAAGTGATGTAGAAGTGCTCTATTTATAGCATTTCGAAGTGGATTATCTCTAGGCATAATAGAATGCTTATTTGTGTGTCTAATTAGGTTTAGGGTTTTTTGAATTCTTTATATGGTGGGACTACTTTGTCTTCTCTATTTACATTGAGTGAGAATAGGGAGAAGAAAAATAACTTATAGGGTTGAATGGAGGTGTTTCTATCTACATGGGGTCTCCATTTTTTTAAAGGCGAAATTGGATGGGCAAATTGCATACAAGTTAGTAGTTAGTGAGTTAGTAGTTATAATATTTACAAGTGAGACACAAACGTGCCAAATGGATAATTTACAAAGGGAATGCTCAAATGAGCATAATAGGAAAAATGATTTTATGGAATTGTTATATACAAGGATGAGTTTGAAAGGATAAGAAACCTGTTACTGCTCGCAACGCCTTGTCGTTTGCCGCTCCAATGCTTGGTCCATGGCGAGGTTTTGTCGGCTTGCGTAATTAGGGTGCTTGCGGGAGATTAAGTTGATGAAAAAGATGCCCACAATCAGTTTTTTAATTCTTTTTTTGATTTTTTGGAAGAAGAGATCAATCATATCTCTTCCATTGATAATTACTAGGTAGCTAGTTAGGGTAGATGAGTGTTTAAAGCTTTCATGGAAGGTATGTAAGAGTGGAGGTGATAAGGATTAGTTGTACTTAGAGGGGGGAGAGAGTGTTTGCAGGTTTGAATAGAATGGAGATGGAAATGAGAGTTTGTGTGGGTGAAGAGGAGAGTGAGGGTGAAGCATTTTGGACCAAGACAACAAAAGTGGGGTCCACAAAAATGTCCATAAAAAATCGCTCATAGCTCCAAAAAATGCGAAATAAATTTTCTAGAAACCTTAGCTCACGAGCTACAACTTTGTAGTTTGTGCAAAGTCCAACTCGGAGTGAAATCGTGCATGAAAATTTGCCCAAAAACATGTGTCTTTTTCTCCCTCTCAAAGTCTTTCAAGTGGGGTCCTGGGTTGTTGAACTTGCATATATTCCAATCGGTGAGGCATGAGGGCATCACATGGACCCTTAATAATGCTTCATTGAGTCCATGAAAAATTATTATTGAATTTGGTGATGATATCCATGATAACAAGTGTACAAGCTAAGGTGCATGATTATAGTAATAAAATATAAATTATATGTATATAAAATATACAAGTAAAATAAAATAAGATAAGGTAATATACAAAAGAGGTATGCTAAAATATATATTGTTATATTTTCTTACAATAGGTGTATTGAACAAATAATATTTAGAATTTTACACAATGTGAAAGGAAAAAGTACACTGTAGTTAACTAGCGTGAAGGAAGAAATTGGAATCTCATGTATAAGTAAAATAGAAATATATAAATGAATAAATACACTCTCTTTAGATGTAAATAAATATAAAATTTACAAAAATCACTATATCGTAGAAAAACACGACACACAACTAGTGAATTAGTAGGTGGGTAGGGAAAAAAATACTCACACCTAGTTACATAAAAGTGGATGGGAAAAAATATGTGTGAAAATAATTTTTTGTTTTTATAAAATCACACTCTTAATATTTATGCCCTTTAAAACAAAGGAAAGAAATATTTACGTAAATACTAAGGGTAGTAAGATTTTTTTGGATCCAACCCTACTTAGGTAATTATTAAAGGTGGAGTTTTATGGTTAGGACACACTTTAGAGAAATATACACATTTATGAGCACACCATATCCACTATAGCGTGGTATCACACACATGAAGAAAAATAAGGTATGTACAATCTTTCAGTTAGCACGTGGGTAGAGTTAAAAGGTTAGTAGTGATGGAGTGAGGCTAAAAATGTGAAATTTTTAATAGCTAAAAGCAGCTATCACTGCTAGTAGACTTTGGGAGAGGGCTTATGGCATCCAGACCTCACTTCTCGAAATCACTTTGTGCGTTGATGGCACCTTGTGACTCCACTACCAGTCGTGTTTCACCTATAGTCTGACACTCGTGGCATGTTTTGCACCAATAATGTACATCCTTCACAATGGAAGACCACCAAAAGCCTACTCTAAGCACTCCAAATAGAACCTGGTCTTTGCCCTGGTGTCCGCTCTCTTCGGGGCATTGTTCTAGCACCAATCCTATCTCTTCTTTGTACAACACCCTTCTAAGCACTCCGTCGCGCCCATAGTTCATAAGATCTTCACCTACCAGTGTGAATTTGTGGGCCTTTTGCACCACTCTTCTCTTTTGCAGCTTGGACAAACCCTGTGAACATTGCTCTTACTCAAAAACCCTTCAATCTCCTTTAGAGTTTCCCTACCTGCATAAGTGGCTGGAGCCACATATAGACCTACAACATTCACCTGCACTTCGCTACTTGCTAGCTGATCCGCCTTTTGGTTATGCTCTCTCCTCACATGCTTGAATTGGACCTCTTCAAAAGACTTCAGCATCTTCTTGATGGAAAAGAACCAATGCTTCAAAGAATCGTGCTTTACCTGCCATTGGCCTAGCAGTTTCTTGATGACTAGCAACGCATCTCCCTTCACTACCAATCTTGAAATGCCGAACTCTAGACACTGCTTTAGACCCAAATGCAGAGTGAGATACTCCACCTCATTATTGGTGTGGACATCCTCTAGATCATACGCCTTTGAGAATATAGCTTTACCGTGTGGGTCATGTATCACCACACCTCCTCCTGCTTTCTGTACTACCCTTCAATACGCTCCCATCGAACCACATTGTAAAAGAATCCTCTAAATCCGGCTCCTCCTTAGCTTCATCTTGTACCACTCTTGGATAGGCCAGAAAATCGACGGCCTTGCTGACAAGAATGTCTGCGAAGTGAGACCGACTCGTGTGATCTACCTTAAACTCGAACTTGAACTCTTGCAGGTCCAACACCCACTTCATAATCCTCCTTCCTAGCTTCAAATGTAGCACTACCTCTGGCAATAGATTATTAGTTGTCAACACAAAAAACTTGCACAAAATCAAATGCACCTTGAACTTCCTGCAAGCAAAGACCAGAGCCATCACCCATTTCTCTGCTTCAATGTAGGTAGCCTCTCCTGGGCTAATCACCCTGCTCTCAAAGTAAATCGGCTTGTAGATTCTCCCTACCTTTTGCAGTAGAACTGCTCCAATAGCAATTGTGCTCACTGTCATAGACACATAGAAGTCGTCCTCTCGATTGGGAGAACATACCGCTGGAAACTGACACAAAATATTCTTGACCATATCAAAAGCCTCTTGAGCTTCTCCATCCCACTCATAACTATGCACCTGCTGAGCCCTCTTCTGAAGAGGATGCACATATTGCGACAACATCCAAAATAAACGTGATAGATACTTCAATTTATGAACAAATGAAACCAAACCTTGAGCATTTGATGGTGGCTCCATCAACACCAATGCCTTCACCTTCTCGGGATCAGCCTCTATATGGTTTTGTGACACCACATGACCTAACACCTGCGCTTGAGGCCGTGCTAGCTTGCCACTTTTTGGGGTTTAATTGACCACTTTTTGGGGTTTAACTGTAGCTTCGATAGGTGCTCCAATCTTGAACTGTAGCAGCCTATATCATCCATGAAGACCCTAATAAATTGGCCCAGGTATGGACCAAATACCCTGTTTATCTAATCTTGGAAGGTGGCATATGCATTCACCAATCCAAACGGCATCCTGCGGCGGTAAGCAAAACAACCCCATGGAGATATGAATGTGGTCTTCAATTGGCCTTCAAGTGCAATCCCTATCTAAAAGTACCCCGAAAAGCCGTCCATAATCGAATATCTCTCATGTCTAGCCACCCGGTTTAGGATTTTGTCTTGAAATGGAAAGGGATAGTGATACCTCTTAGTCGCGGCATTCAGTGGCTTGTAGTCGACACACACTCTCCATCTCCCGTTCTTCTTAGGGGTTATGACCACTGGCGACGCCCACTCTGACTCTTTCACAGGGAATATGATGCCTGCCTCCAGCAACTTATTGATCTCCTGCCAAAGGGCCTCCTTTTGGATTTCCCCTAGTCTTCTAAGCTTCTGTTCTTTAGGCCTATGGCCTTCCTTGAGAACAATCTTGTGCTCTACCCCCTTTGCAACTTGCAAATGCTTGTACTCCATCGCAAATAGATTGGGATAGGACTCACACAGTTGAACATAACCTTCCTTTTCACCTTTGGTTAAATCTTCACTCAATATGCTTGAAACCTCCTCCATACTTAAACCATGAGCTTGAGGTTGCATACCTTCTTCTTTAGGTGGGGAGTCATCTATGGTGACTCTGAATAAGTCTGCATCTATCTTCAGCATGTCGTCCTTGCTCTCCTCTTCCCTTGTGCTAGTATAGCCTTCATCCTAACCTGTCTCTGTCTTTTATTTGTAGCTCGTTGTGTCGGCCTCATCTTTAGCTGCCATAGGACAAGAACTGCTCTCCTTGGTCTTCAGATCAAGCACAATCTGCCTTCCTCTCTCTTTGTCAAGCAATGTGAACACTTTTCTCTCCCAATCTTGCTTAGCTCCTATCGCCAAAATCCATGCCTACCCAAAATGATTGGATAAGCATTATCTCCTACCTTCATCACAAAGAAGTCTATCAGGTATTCTATGCCCATCACCTTGACCTTCACATCTTGAGCCACACCCAGACACCTAGCCTTAGTATGGTTAGCCATCCTCATGCGCACATTTGACTTGACTATTGCTTTGACTCCTGTCTCCTTCCTAGTTTCTTCCATCATGACACAAACCTGTACTCCCCCGTCTATGTAGGCTTGTACCTGCATCCTCTTTTCTATAATCGCATCTACAAGCAGAAGAACATCAGTGGGGCTACCTACCCTCAAAGCCATGTTTTGTGCCGCTTGGACATTTCCCTTAGCTCTTGGCAGCCTGGTGCTAACACTTGTCGACCACTGCCTTCTTAACTTTGGATTTAAAGCTAACAAACAACTGACCAAAAGTAATGTTTGCTTTCTAATTTTGAACATCACTTACCAGATTGTACTTGGGATAGCCACGCCCTTATTGGAAATCCGCTTGTTTGATTTTGCAACGCCTCCTTCTTTTGCTAGGCTCGGCATTAGGAAGAGGATGGGGTCTAGGAGGGCCTCTTTATTTGCCATGAGATTATACAGGTGATTAGCATTTTGACAAATAGGTTCATGCCATGTGTGCAAGAATGGTGGGTGTGTAAGAGAGGTGTAGGAGTGGTCAAAGGATGCACTTTTCCCCCCCCAAAAGGAGGGGAACAACTTTTTGATTTTCATCCTTCCATAACTTCTACATACTATCTCCGATTTGAGTAGAGATTATAGATCCGTAATCCACACGTCGAGCTCTATCCATAGATATGTTTCACGATATGATTTTGCCCACTAGATTTTGAATTTCATTTTGGGGGGAAAATTTGAATTCAAATAAACTAGCCGTTTTGCCTGTTTGAATTCAAAAACTGTCCTTTGATTGCTTTCTTAATACTAGAGGTTTGACTCCCTTTAACTGCCAAATAAAGAGGCCTTGCTAGACCCCATTATCTTCCTAATGGCTGCTCTCTACCTTCGTACACCTTCTCTTTGCCTTTGCGAGCTTTGGTTTCCCGCTCTGTCTCTGTCTCCCTCTCAACTCTTGCTCTCTTATTAACTAAAACTTCGAGATCCTACTTATCCACCTCGATAATATTCACCCTTGGGAACTCACCTCCATTTGGTGGAGCTAGTTGCATAGGATTCTCCACCGCTTTCTCTCTTGGACCATTGAATTTCCCTTGACCTCGACCTCTACCAAAAAGCGGGTAAATGCCTCCTCTCTCCCTCTGTGTGGCTGAGGACAATCGGGTGCATAGTGCCCCTCTTCTCCGCAATTATAATACCTACCTGGCAACAACCTTAACCTGCCCCTTGCTCCTCTTGGCTGTCCTCTATCCATCACACTGAGCTACAACTCCTCCATTTTCTTGGAAAAATCCTGCATTGTGCGCACCCAATTGTGCTGCACAACAGCTACACCTCGGTTTCCATGATTTTCTTCGTGCATATAGCCTCTCTCAGACTCTGCGGTTGAACATGGACCGTCATCTCATAGCCTAACACACCCTACTCTATTTTCTTCTTTATCTTTCTACTCTTAGACCGTGCAATGGCTACAACACCAATCTAATTCTTTGGGCTTTCGAAATCGACTTTATCTTTCTTCTCTTCGACCGTGCAATGGCTACCGCACCATTGTAATTCTTTGGGTTTTCGAAATTGACTTTCTCTCTCACCTTGGGATGCAGACACGCCATGAAATTTTCTAGCTTGAAGTAGTCCCCATTAGCCAAATGCATGGTTGTCGCTAACTCTACCCTACATTCTTTAAAATGACCCAAAAATGGATTGAACTCTTCACTTAAATCTTGCTTAAGTGCCTTCAGCTTCGCATCCATCTCGATCAGGGACACCTCTTTGTTAAAGTCGTGAAGAAAACTCGCTCGTAGAGCCGACCATGATTGCTTCGGCTCGCCTTCCAACGCTTCATACCATGCGTTAGCTTTACCACGCATCACCAAAGGAAAAGTCTGCATTTTGCTATCCTCGTTGGACATACGCAACGATAGCATATACAGCTCGAAATCTGACATCCACTCATCAGGGCTCTCTTTGCTTGTAAAAATTGATCTATAGCTTCTAGTTGCCATGACTTCCAACACAAAAAATTGTTTCTTTTCGATTAACTGGGAGCAATCAATGTGCTCCTCCATGGGGGCACCACAAGATGGAGAAGGGGAATGGGGGAACACGCCTGGCACTAACACAAGGTCCTCTCTATAGCGCAGGGTATCCACAGCACCCCTGTCCTCTCGGAAAAACACCTTCAAAGAAGCACTTCACACTAGCAGACCACCGCCTGTCAATTTTCACTTCTCACACACTCCACAAATCCACCACACAACGCACACCTACTTCCACGGCCTGTTTCCACCCTTACACACGCTCAGAGCTACTCAATCTCACTCTCTCACACAAAACACCGTCGGTCCGGGGGGGGCACACACTTCTACACAACCGGCACCAAGGGGAAACATGAAAGTAGGATAAAGAGAAGGGGGGAAGGGGAAACAAGATCAAGAGGGGGCAACGGTGGCTCAATTGCACTTCAAAAGGCATGTACACTAGCTTGCACTGCCATCACTATGGCCATTTTCAAGAAAAAGTTACAAAGGGAAGACATATTTAGGAATTTTGGGAATTATTCAAGTCCCAATTTTTAAAGCGAGACTTAAAATTAGAGCAGTTTGTTTAATTTTAACTTCATGATTGTTTGTGGGGACCCTTTGTGAAATATAGAAATGAGGCACTAGCACATGAATAGGGGTTCAAAGTGACGTCTGCGTCTCACTTTTGTTGTTGCGTGGATATCAAGAAGAGGATTGAAGTTAACTTTTAGCCTCACACGGCACACTTAAAATAGCAGTGTACACACTCAAACTTAGCTCTAGGCACTAGCACATGGATGTGAAACTCAGACATAAGTTAAGGTTTTACTTGTCATTGTTATGAAGGATACTGAGGTGTGGGTTTAGCCTAACTACTTCTAATCCCTTAACTAAACTAGTAAGTGAATATGAGGCTAAAACTTAGTTCAAGGCACACATTCTAGCCATTTCAAAAAGAGGCAGAATGAGGCACTAGCGCTTGTATGTGTCTCATATTCAATTTTTTCCTCACTTTGTTGGTGGTGCTACTTAGTATGCCTTTCATGAACTAGCAAATGAGCATAGTCTCATACATATTTCTAGATGCACATGCAAATCTTGATTGGTGCCATATAGAAATAAGACAATATCACATGGATGGGAGGTTCAAATTTACGTTCAATCTTTACTTGTTAATCCTACTTTAGGACACTGAATTGAAGACATGACATAAGCTTGAGCCACACTTCCTCTTGTACATACTCTATTTCTCTATTGCAAAGAGCTTCATTTACTAGATTATTGCAAGTATCTCCTTGCTTGTATTTGCATATATCCAGCCAAATAGCCATGTAAATATTGTTCCCTTTAGAAAGTAAACATTATTGCTCCCCTCACTTATATTTTCATAGATCCATCCAAATATCCATGTAATTATTGTTCCTCTCAAAAGGTGAAATTATTGTTTTGCTCACAAAGTTTTTTAGCTCTTCCCTTAATTGATTACATATTTTTTTAAAAATCAAGTATGTCCATGTATATTCTACATTATGTGAGGGTAGAGGACATCCCTTTACTCACAAAGATAGAAACTCTCTCTTATGGAGACATATACAGTAGCTGGAGTTCAAAGTAACACAAGTTCTCTAATCCAATGGATTATCCTCTACCAGAATCTTCTTTCAATAACCACACAAATAGCAAGTTGAACTAGCACTGGAGGTGGCAACGGTGTGGTTTGGACCACATTTTGGGTTCTAGGGACCATGTGCTGTAATGGCAACTGTTGCTCCATGGGTGGGGTAGGCATCAATGCAGGAACTTGAGGTGAGTCTGCCCAAGCTATAGGCGGTCTATTTTCCATGATGCGTTTAAGCATTAGGAAATCCTTCGCTTGATGGCCATACCTACCACACGCGTTACAAGTCCCGTTAAACTTTACTCTGAAAGTAGGGAATTCACTCGTAGTATGTGGGCCCAAGCAAATTGAGCACCATTGTTGCTCCCTTCTTGGATACACATGAGTGTTTTGTGGAGCACGATTACCCCTAAGGCTTTCTTGGATGGCCTTGGTGAGATCTGCCAAATTCATCTCAGATATCGTTTTCTCTTTCACGATTGGCTTTATCTTCATTGGCTCATGCCCTGATGCTTGCGAGCTACTAGACTTCGGCTCCGCAGACACTCTTTCTCCTGCAATCATTAAATTATCCTCCAATTGGATTGCATTCATGGTGACTGCTTCCCAAGTAGTGATACCTCTAATGACTAGACCATTATAGATACTTTCATGTCGTAGTCCCCTAATGAATCTATCGAGCAATTGGTTGTTGTTGAATCGCTCGATTGGACTTCATCGAGAATTCAAATTCTTTAGGCGACTAATGAAGTCTCTCACGGATTCACCTTCTTCTCGTTGGGCTTTCTGGAGCTGAGAGGCTACACCCCAAAGTACTCCCTCTCGTATGTATTCTTTTAAGAACAGTCTCCTAAGAGTAGAGTAGATCGTTTTCTCTTCTACTCTTAAGGTTCTATACCAATCTCCAGCCTTTCCGCTTAGGGTCAAACTCAAAGCCTTACACTTATGTAGCTCATTGTGCTCTTCCAAGGAATCGCCACATGTTCAAAGACTTCCATATTCTTTCTAGCATCTCCGTCTCCACTGAATTTCTGTGTGAGCTTAGCTACTTGAATTGCCTTGCTCCTAGGCTCTCTATCATGTGCACTATGCATGTTTTCCGCAATAGAGCGACCGATAGTTTGAGCAAATGCTGCCAAATCTCCTATTTGAGCAGGTATAATGGGTGTATGTGCTCCTAGAACCACATGTGAGATGGGAGTTGGCCTTGGCCTTGGCATACGCGTGGCTCTTGGGTCCCATATTTCGTATGGTGGTGTACCAGACGGTGGTCCAAAGTTTACAGGCGTGGCCCTAGGCATCGGGGGTGCCTGATATGGCATGTTATTATTAAATGTCATGGCTCCACTTGTATAAGAGCTTGGATAATTCCATTATGGATTGTAAGCTCTTGGAATAATCGGAGGTGTAGGAGCTACATGAGGCTGAGGTACGACAGGTGCACATGATTGATACATACATGTAGGTATAGTTGGGGGCACTGTGCTACTAGGCATCGGCGTAGTGTTAACAAATGAACTCCATGGTGTATTTCTTGTCATGCTCACCACTGGGATATGCATGGTAGCCGTAGTGTCATTAAGAGAAAGATGAGCTAGATCTGGGAAGGTAAAGCTGCCACTTGTGGGCTCAGATTGTACTGAGGCTCCTGGCGAAACAACATATGGAGGATCAATGGGGATCACTGAGGGAGTCTCCATTTGTGATAGGGTTGGTTGGTTGGCCTTTCCCGTATCCAAGAATCTCATTAGGCCTGTTGAAGGCATGTTGATCCCTGTGTTCTGTCTTTCTAACTCAACAATCCTATGGAGGACATCACAGACTTTCTGTTGTTGCTCATCTATGCTGGTAGCACCCGATGTGGATTGTAGAACATCTAACCAACCCACATGATAGGTGTGTCCTGTGTACCGATCAGTTAAATCTTCTGCTTGTAGGTCATACTCCCAATTTTCGTTTAGGAATATCCCATCTAGGCCTGGCGTGCTGGAGGTTTCCCTCGAAGTGGAAGCATTATTGCTCCCCATCGCTTGCCCCTCCGTGACTGCTACCTTGGGAGCACTCGGTTTCTCGGCTGGCATGATTGTTGTCATAGAAGCCTTTGCTTTTAGGGCTCTTCTTTGTTCTAGCCTTCGTAGGTTCTCAATTTCCCTCTCCCTTGTTGCTTGCATATAGCGTTCGATCTCTTGTACTTCGGCAAGACTCCTACCATCGGGTAGTAAAACCTCAGAGGGAGATAGTCCTAAAGGATCAGGAGGTGCAGTGGATGGAACATTCACATGCACACTCTCAAGAAGCATAGGGTCTATTTTAGGCATGAATGACGAATTTACTTCCCCACTCCCTTCATTTATTTCATTAACCGCATGTTCGGAGCGAGTAGCTCTACTCAGGGTCTCTTTTAAGCGGCTAAACACGCTGGACCCGGGCCGTGGGCCCATGGCATGCATGTATTGACTTGAACTATCAGGGTTTGGTGTAGGATACCCCTCCATGACTTCGTAGTCAGAGGAAGAATCACTAGACGCGATATGAGGATCTTGGGTCGCGCTACCTTGAGTCCCGGCTGAAGGTCCAGAACCTAGGGTGGAGGAATAATGGGTGCCCACATAAATGGAGGCACTACCAATATTCTCGTGCTCTAACACTCGTCCAGAGCGTAGGTTCATATGACTTGGATCCCCTAGAAGTGTCAGTGAGTGCCCGTGAAGGATGCTCACCTAGTATTTTTGGGTGTTTTGCAACCCAAGTCTTTTCTTTTTTTTTTTTGATTTTTTGGTCCTTTTTTTCTGACCCAGCTATAGAATAGAACGTATGATAGCTCAAAACGAGCGTCTCGGTCAGAGGGACGTGCCGTGCTTTACAGCCCTCCGTTTGGTCACTTTATGCCCTCGGAATCCCTAAAACCGTAAATTTCTAGTAGGGAACTAGGCCCAAATTAGAAAGTCTAAGGGTGCAAGTGGGAAGAGAAGGGAGGAGAATGGAGGACTTGCCCCACATGCTCTCATTCCCTCTTGAGGGGGTAGGGTATATATATAAGAGTGAGTGTAATATATATCATAAGACTGAGGACTGAGGCCTGGGCCTGGGCTTGGGCTTGGGCTTGGGGAAATGATCCCGATCAAAATTTTAGTGTAGCCCCCCATTCACTCATGCTTAAATATTTTTGGTTTTCTTTTTTTAACTTTTTTTTTTTAAAGGCGACGACCGCGCGCGGTTTAGGTGACCCTTTCTTGGCCACACACACTGTCAACACCTACCTAACCTCTCTGTCAACAGCTCACAGCTCACAGACAGCTCACTACCTTATCTACTTACTAACAGTGCTGCTAACCACTAACTAATCTGTTAAATGCTTACTGACAGTGAGCTAACTGTCCACCTACTTCCTCTCTCACTACCTTACTGTGCAAAGACTGTGTGCAGGCAAACCTTGACAGGAAACTGTGTACAGACTGTGTGCAAACAGAAATTGCGAACTGCCTTCCTACTTATTCATTCACTGCAAACAAGCTAACGACTACTAATTGTGCAAAGACTGTGTGCAAACAAAAAACACAACATTATGCCAGAATCACAGAACTTGCAGACAATACAGAAATTAACAACTTGCAGAAAAACAACTCATTCCTCTTCCTCTTCCTCTTCTTTCCTACTACAAACAACTCATAGGAGAAGCACAAAGTGCCTCTTGGGCTTAGTGCAGGGCGATTCCCTGGCAGCGGTGCCAAAAATGTGCGCTCCTTGCTGCACTGTCGAAGCAAGGGCCTTGCCTAACACTGTGTGCGAGCCATAAACGGCTCCAAGCACATAACTAGCTTAACTAGTAAGCTCAAAAGAGGGCAATGGTGTGTCACTCACCGCTCTATGCTCCTGCCGTGGAGGATTCCTTGCCGCGAAGAAGAAGGAGACGCAGCTACGTCGCGCTCAACCGCTTCACCGCCGTCGTGCCGCCGCAATGCTTGATCGCGCTCTCTCTCTCTCTCTCTCTCTCTCATACACACACACACAAGGAGGTGAAGAAGAAGAAGATGGAGATGGAGATGGAGATGGAGCAAGAGCACTCTTCTATTGCACAAATGAGAGAATGAGTGAATTTTAGGTTTAGTTGGCTTTTATATGAGCTCACCCCATTCACACTTGGGCGCCCATGCTTAGCCAACTAATCCCTTGAATGTCCCAGTTAGAGTGCGCCTCTCATCGGCAATCACTCTTACCCTTTTCCTATTGGTCCGACAAGCCCGGTACCTGACTCTACCAAATACATAATACACGTCCGTCGTAGGTGATGGGGTGTCCGTGAGCCGTGAGGGTTAACAGCATTATTGAAGGGTTATATTATTAAATAAACGTGAAAAGAAGAAAATAATTTATATATGGTAGGATATGGCTGAGATATAAGAAGAAATATAGAAATGGTTTTCCCACAAACAAAAAGAGGCACAATCATTGATACTTCTCTTGCAGTACTTTCGAATAGTAATGTACATTTATATTACTTCAAAGGTAAATACTAAGGTATGGTAGAAAGATTTTATTTATGCATATGAGTATTATATGAAGTATATTTATGCGTCAAAAAGTCACAAGATAAATTGTTTAATGCCCATTCCCACTATATACATGCCACAACACGACATCCACCCCCTCTAAACCTACACATCCTCTGGTATGTGCCACATTGTTTCTTTGTAAGATCAGCCCTCTTGTACATCTTCCTTGCTTTCTTCTTCACAGGATGATTCCAGAGCTTCATGTTCACTTTGATCTTCACCTGTGTTTTGCTCTTCTTCCTCATTAACATCTTCTAGATCATTGTCTCCTCTTCTCTTAAACATTTTGATCCTTTTTCCCGCAATGGGAATCTTTACTTCTGTACCATCTAGTTCAGACAAGTTGTAAGTAGAATTTTCATGCACATGCTTTACAACATACGGTCCAAACCATCTTTTTGAGAACTTACGCATGACTGTGTGCTAGTTATCAAGGCTACTATCATACACTAAAACCTAGTCACCTTTGTCAATTGATTTGCTCCTGAGTAGATGTCGCCTATCAAAGTAGTCCTTGTTTTTCAACCTTACATTTTTTAGTCGTTCTTTTGTAGCTTCAATGTCTCCAGGTCTTCTCTCTAGTTGCCTTATATGTAGTGCAAGGAGATCTTCCCTGCTAAGCCTCTCTTGCCAAGGTAGTACATTCCATGTGGGAATTGTATCTTCAATCGGCATCACTGGCTTTTGACCATACATTAGCTCCGCAGGCATGTAGTCAATTACTGACTATGTGTTGTATGATCAGCCCATAAAGCATATGGTAACAGTTTTGGACACTCACCCACTCTTCCTTTGCAAGCCTTGTCCAAAGCTTTGATGATAGGAGGATGCCCTCTTTCACTCTTTCCATTGCCTTCAGGGTTGTAAGCTGTAGTAAGAGAAATCTTGATTCCTAATCTAGAAAAGAACTCCCTTGCTTCTTCGGCATCCACTGCAGTGATTTTTCCACACAATCATAACGGCAAATCACCTCATCAAGAAGGAATTTGCACACAGATTCTGTGGTTTTATCTCTTAATGCTCTTCCTTCAACCTGGTTAGTTAGGTCCTCTCGTGCAAGAACCAAGTATCTCATCTGCCAGAGTCCTAAAGGCATTGTGACTAGATCCACAACCCATTTATAGTGCATGGCTAATGCATAGTGCACTAGATCCACAACCCATTTATAGTGCATGGCTAGTGGATATGTAGGGTGCAATCCATCAGGATGTCAGACATTTGAATACATTTGACAAGCTACACACGACTCTACAAACTGAGATACATCTTTATACATACCCTTCCACCAGTATTTTTCTTTCAAATTGGAGAAGGTTGCCCATACACCTCTGTGTCCAGCCCATAGACTCTCATGAAACTCTTGCATGAGCTTTACTTGAGTCTCTTTTCCACATATAGCCCGTTGTGGTGTAGCACCCTTTTGTTTAGGATTCTTCCACAAGTAACCATTCCTCAAAAAGTACCCATATTCTTTCTTGCATATCCTCTTGAATTCTTGTTCAGACCAATCATCCTGCTTTGTTAGAGTACTCAAGTAGCTTCCAATAAGAAGCGAATCACCTTCATAAAGATCTTTCAAGAACAATTCAAGTGAATTAGTCATGCAGACATTATTACCTTTGACATGAGAGATAGAATAGAACTTTGTGCCTACATCATCTCCCTCATCAATCATTTGTGACTCATCTTCATACCTTGCCCTTGATAGCATATCTCCCACTGTATTGTCTTTACCTGCAATGTGCTTAAACTCGGGATTTAAGGACTTAATGTAGGCAATCCAACACAACATAGCAATGTCTGGTGTTGAGCAGCTTGTAATCATCCCAAGAAGTGGTAGACAATCTGTTTCTATAACCACACATGCACCAATTAGGTACTCTTTCCCATTTTTCAAGGCTGTAACCATACCCCATAGCTCTCTCTTTATTTGTGGATAGTTTCTTTGGCGAGCACTTAGTACCTTTGCTCCAAATCTTACCACATACCTGCATCCTTCTTCATCATCTTGCCCTATTGCCCATCCAATCCCTATAGGACTGGTGTCTACTGTCACAATTACTGGCCTTTGACACTCATAGTCTACCTTTCTCAAAGTTGGTGATGATTGGAGCAACTCCTTTAGATTTTTCATGGATTTTACATGTGCTTCTGTCCATTTAAACTTTTGATTTTTTCAAAGCAACTGATAAAGAGGATCAACTACATGTGCATAATGTGGAATCCAAATAACATAGAAGACACATGCTCCCAGAAACTTTTAACCTCAGTGATGCTAGTGCATGTTTCTTTCATTCTTTGGATGGCATCTACCATTGTTGGACAAGGTTTCCTACCATATGGCCCGCACATGTGCCCCACAATGAGCACTTCATTGACACCAAACATAGACTTTTTTCCTGACAATGTAAGCTTCACTTCTTCCAACCTAGACAAAATTTTATCACAATCATTTATGTGATTTACCACAAACCTGCAACATCCCTTGAGATCCAAAGCTTCATCTTTGTCACTTTCTTCACATCCTTTGATAGGAAAATCATCAATGAAATGCATTGTGATTTGAGGAATAAAGTCACGTAAGACCTTATTCATCCCATTCATCATATGTGCAACCGAGTTGGTTGCTCCCTATGGCAAGGTACACATCCTTACCAAACCCAAAGGTGTCCTCATGATTGTCAAGTCTCTGCTTTCGATTGCAAGTTGAAATTGATCATACCCTGAGTAGAGATCCCCCATTGAGTAGATTGCCCTCCCTGCAAACGCCTCTGCAAACTCATCTACAATTGGACCTGTACCTACATTTTTAATTGTCATCTTGTTCACTGGTTGCATATCTTGGATGAAGCATAGAGAACCATTCTTCTTTGGAACTGTGAACCACCTGTTTGAGTATGGAGCACAAGAAGGCTCCAAGATTCCCATTTTTATTTTCTCATTCAGTAGCTCTACTAACTTTGGCAAATGAGCCTTTGGAACTTGAGTAGGCCGCAGATTCCAAGGCACATGAGGTATTGTGAAAATTACCATAGGAGCTACAATAGAAGGATCAACACATCCTATCTCATGTGGCTTAAATGCAAAAGCCTTACCATGCTTTGAAAGCATTTCTTTGAAGCACTTTGTCTCCTCCTGTGTTAGAAACTCCTCACGACCAATCTGCAACTCTTGGAAAGACTCCGGTATGCCCAATCTTTTTAGGATTCCTCAAACTTGGTTGTAAAGAAGCCTACTCAATCTTTTCCCTATTGTTGGGTGGTAAGGGTGAAGCTACTGGTTTCACCTTCTTTGCTACACTCTTGTATCTAGTTTCAACATGGACTTCTGGGCAAACTATTTGGTTTTCTTTAAAGGCTTCTATTACTTGATACATTTCCATAGAGCAAACTTCCACAACTTCATTTTCAAGATACAAACTAGACCCCATTATAGCATCAAGCTCACCCATAGTATTTACAAAAGAAACTTGTTCACACAAACCCAAAACATTTTCAGTAGGCTCTAGCAACCCACTCTTTTTCATGCATATTTGTACATTATGCACATATTGCCTCTCACATCTCTTCAAATCTTCAAGTTTTGTAAAACATACTGATCCATTCCTTGTTTCGAAGGAGCTCGTTGAGAAAGTTTCATCTATTTTTGGATCAGGCGGCGAGACCCTTTTTCTTTCTGTACCACTGCAATCCCCCTTTACAATGGTACTTGGCCAAAACCCATCATTTCTCTATGATCATGAAACTCTTTGCTCACCTTTGGTAGAGGATGTTGTCTGGGGTTGTCACGATTTATTTCATGGTTTACACAAACTGTGACAAATTGGATAGCTTGTTTACCATCTTTTCTACGTATCCTAGCATATGTTGAACCATCATCCATTACCTTTGTTTCCATTCGAACTCCCTCACACCTGGACATGCTGCATACAATTCACTGGATGAATTGTTTGCCACTTTCACCATCCAACCATGATCTGTGTCCATCGGCCATTTGCACTTGTTGTAGAGACTCTTTGACATTATGTTTATTTCTGAACCATGGTCAATCAAGGCAAAAAATGGATCTTCAAGATCACCTACCTTGACCAAAGTTTCTGTAGTAGCCCTTGCCCAGTGACTTTGTGAATAGTAACTCCTAGGAATAGCTTCAACTTCTTCATCATCATTTGAGAAATGCACTTTCTTCACTCTCCCACTAGATTGGTAGCATCTTACCACAGCTCCATCATCCTCCTTATTTTGCAAGTGCATCCTCAAGGTTTCTCCTTCAACCTGTGGACGAGCAACCTCAACAAGAGTTTGCCTCTTTCTCTTGATGATGTCAATGATCTCCTCGTGGAATTCACGCTTTGCAATGCCAAGGACTTCTCCCAGAGTGAACTCAATCTTGCTATTCAAAATCCTTTCCTCCAAGACTTTCTTTAAATCTGTAGCAACCTCAATATCAGATTGTAGTTTATAAGTTGGGCCTTTTGTCTTACCTTATGTTGACTCTTTCTTCTTTCTTGTTGTAGACTCCTCCATGAGTACTTCAAGTGGAGATGCTCCTTGTGTCGAGGTTGTTTGGGAAGGCATTGAGTCACTTCTTCCCCCACTTCTAGAAGCTCTTTTTGATGGTCCTTCATCAACATTCTCATGCCTGCGCTTTTCTTCTACAATAGCCTCATTTTGTTGGCATTTTGTAATGTAGACATGCACTGACAATGAGTCCACTCGATCATTCCATCCTGTTTCTAGACGTATGCAATCACCTCCTTCATGTAGAATCTCTTTTGTAAACTTTCCCTTTTTAGCTAATTGCATGACATTTGGCCAAATTTGACCATGACAGTCATTCACCTCTTCATCGCTAAGATGCTCAATTTCTACTCCATAAGTAGCTGCCTCAACTGAAGAGCTACCATGGTTAGTTGCCATATCTTCAACTAAGGTTTGCATTCCCCCCTTCCCAAAGTTAGTTCTCAAGGGTAGACCTGTCTCTCTTAAGTGGATTTTACCATCCTTAAAAAAGACAACATCTTTTGACAAAGCATCACTAAAATCATCACAATCCCTTCTTACATGGTCTGTACTATCACACCAAGTACATCTATTAGCAAACCCTTCTTTGGGCTGTTGTCTTTGCCTAAGAAGTGGCCCTAATGGTGTGCCTTTTTCTTCAAGCTTTGCAAGCTTCACCTTCAAGTCACGCATTCCCTTCACAAGTTCATCTAGCATAGACTCATCAAACTTAGGAGCTATATAAGTAGGCTTTACCATTTTGTCAGAAGTTGAGGTTGAAGGACTTGTAGTGTTTACTACCATCTTGTCCCTTCTTCTTTGTCGTCAAGCAACGAGACAGCACCTTCAACTTCATTCTAGTCGGTCTTTAGTCCTTGCTCAGCATCTTTATCGTCAAGAAGAAGCTCCAAATTTTCTTGAAACGCTTTACCTGCAGATTGTAAGAAAATATTTGTCTTCTCTACATCTATTGTGGCCCTTTCTGTCCTGGTGAGTTGTGCATAGCGCCACTCAAATTCCCTAAGTAACTCTGTTATTGATAGTCCTTGCTTTCGCTTGACTACCCATTCTAAGAATGTCCTTTTGGTCACTCTCTCTGAGTCCTCCTTTAAAGCTACTTTGAGTTCTTCCCAATTTCTCCCATGCCCATCTTTAATTGCCCTAACATGCTCCATAAATTCTGGAGCAACAACTAGCTCAAAGCTTTGAATCATCTCACCTTCTGACACGCGATGCAGCTCCATCTCCTTCACATACTCGCGTAAGTACTTGGTTACATATTTTCCATTGAACTGGTCCATTTTGTTGACGACCGCTTGTATGGCCTTTGCTGCTAAAATCTCCCTTCTTTCAGTAGCATGTTGTTGTTGCATGAACATTGCAAATGCTTGAAACATTTGCATTGTTGCTGGGTCAAAATGCATACCCTGATGCTCAACATGATCACCCATGGTTATACACAAACTCTCACCCTCGCAGATTCACATCGTGTTCAATAAGAATATGTCAAGAAGTTGGCAGTCTTGCCAGGAAGGCACCGGGCCTCTTGCTGTGAGAGTTTGCGAGGAAGCTCAAGGGTTATGAGAAGGAGCTAAGATGTAGATAACATAGCTTCTAGAGCTAAAGAAGAAACGTAGCCAAAGAAGCTGCTCACTTTCCCTTACAAACACACACGTGATGGAGAGAACTCATGAAAGATAGTCAAAACAAAACATGGAGATTACGATCATATCGTATCATGGGTAGGATAAAAGGTTTAATGGATGAGTTAATGAAATTCAATCTTTGTTGTCCAAATAAGCTACGGATTGCTCTTTGGAACTATAACTTTGTGCTTACTATAATGTATATGTTTTGTCTAGCGATTGGGATTAGTTGTGAGCACAAATCCTCTTGATTCATAATAAAATAACCACATTCACATCAAAAGAGAAGTTATAGTCAATAATAGGTAGTATTGTGGGAATTGGTGAGAGAAGTATTTCGCTGAGCCTTTTAGGACCAAATAGAAACACTATGCGTTGCTGAAAGTGAATCTTTTGATTTATCCAAATGTTGACCCTAATAGATTGCACAGAATGGAAATGAAAGAAATTGCCTCTATGTGGATTATGGTTATTCATCAATGATATACTTAGTATGTTCAAAGATAAAGGTGTGAAAGAAGTGAAAGGAGAAGAAGAAGAGAGTTTCTCTCCCAAGCCCTATTGTTTTCCTTAGGCAATAAGGATACTGGGGGGAGAGAAGTACCTGTAGCAAGGAGATTCTAGAGTTTGTGGAAGAGAATGAGAACCTTAAGAGAGATATGCTTGTGAAAGATGAAGATATGGTCACTAACCTTGTGCACACAATTGTTTCCCGCAAGAAGGTTGTGCCCATTACATTGACAAGATTGATGCTTGAATACCTTCCAATGAAACAATTAGGACACAACAAGAGAGATGAAAGGATGAGTAAAGATAGAATTAGAGATAGATCTAAGTGTGGTGGTGGTTTTAAAGATAGATAATGAGAGATAGAGATAGATTTAGAGACAAGTATTGGACTACATATGCAAATGAAAGAAAAACTAGCAACATATATCTTACATGAGAGCAATCGTCACCACCTTAATGGAAAGAGAACATGACTCAAGACTTCAGCCTTTCTTCAAGGGAAAGTATGGCACTAAGATGAGTGTGTCACTATGGAATTGAGCTATTCTCATTCACTCATAAATTGCCCCCAATGAAGAGAAGGTTGCTTTTTTTATAGGTGAGGGAGCCATGTTTTACATAATCACTTGATTAAGCTAAAGAATTAGACCAAATCAAATGTTCTTTGGATATTTCTTAAAATGGGCAATATTAGGACTCAAAATATCATGAAATTGAGTATTTTTGGTCGTTGAGGCTCCATGTGGGTGCATGATGTATGTGGGCCCCACCTAGGCATCTTCTGTGTGGCTCCAGCAGGGGGTCCCAACTTGTGTTTCTTGTCCCTTAAGGCATCTTTGAGGTGTCACATTCACATGCTTATGTCTTGTATCCTCCAAATATCTTATTTTATGGAAAAAGACCAAGATTACCTCTTTTCACTTGATTCACCTGTTTACCATCTCTTCTTGCAGAGTAGTTGTGAGAGGATTTTTCATTGTTTTCCCTGTAACTTTTGACCTGTAACTCGGATTGACATGCTTCAAAAATAAAAAATGGCCTACTAAAAGAGCTTGACTTGGTTTTGGCCTTTTATCCACGCCCTTAGGTTAGGATTTTCAAATTGGGATGGTCCAAGAATCTTTGGATCTTCCTTTTCATAAAGTCTTCTAGTAGGCCCTTCCCTCTTGTATGTATCCAAGAAGGTATGCATTATTGAAGGGTTATATTATTAAATAAATGTGAAAAAAAATATTATATATGGTAGGGTATAGCTGAGATATTAGAAGAAATATACAAATGCTTTTCCCTTAGACAAAAAGAGGCACAATCATTGATACTTCTCTTGCAATACTTTCTAATAGTAATGTACATTTACATTACTTCAAAGGTGAATACTTAGGTATGGTAGAAAGATTTTATTTATGCATATGAGTATTATATGAAGTATACTTATGCGTCAAAAAGTCACAAGATAAATCGTTTAATGGCCGTTCCCACTATATACGTGACACAGCACGATAACGCCATAGCCACGGGGTGAGGGAGATCCCCTGTCTCCCCCTTCGTGTATCATCTGGAGGTTACGACCTGGAACATTAATCTCAAAATTGACCGGTCAGCGTACGCATGTAGGTTCTTCCCATGCCACGTGGTAGCACAATAGGGTATCTCTCTTTTGAATGCCTTCAATGCCCAAAAAAACCTCAAGGAGAAAAACTTTTCATCTCTGTTTTGAATATTTGCCCTTTGAGGTCCATCGATTGGGCGATCGAGCCGCAAACTTATGTTGAAATATTGGGCTCTCAACTCCGAACTCTCTCGCTTTGGCCCCCTTTTGGCTTCGACGGGCCCGTTAACCGATACGGTGTAAAACCAAGAAAATTATCTGGATGCCCTCTATCGCCAAATGCTCCCAACTATACTGGGCTATAGCTTGGTGCTCGATGCTCAGAATCACGAGCCGTGACTTCTGGCTGACTCCACTTTGCATGCTCTACCTGCTTGAACCCTGTCGAGGCCTAGAAAATTCCGGATGGCGCATCCTCCAATGCGGTCAAGTGGGTTCAGACCCGGCCCTCTCGAAAATTTCAATCGACCATAACTTGCTAACCTGAGCTGTAATTCGCAATCCAAGAAGATAGGCATGCTCCTAAGTCAAGCTCTACACATCCATCCACTAACACCTACTTGGGCCACCTGTTCCTAGCTACCCTGTCAATCGGGGATCTTCTACACACTCTACCTTTAATCTTCAGTATCTTGCACACCGGGGCTCCGTTTGACAAGCCGTCTGAACCGGCTTGTAGAGCACACTGAACACTACATTTTAGGACATTGACTTGGCATTTTGAACACCTTGATCTGCCATCCCTGTTGAGCCAACTTGGAGCTTTTTTAGCCTAACAAGCTGCATGGATCATACACTTGCGCTATCCTTTGGCTAGCATAGACCATTTCCTACCTTAGACGAACTTTGGCTGCACCAACGTGCAAACAAGAGGTATTTAAATAATCCCTTATCTGTTTTCAAGTATATTATATATCCCTTATATAAATAATCCCTTATCTGTTTTCAAGTATATTATATATCCCTTATATAAATAATCCCTTATCTGTTTTCAAGTATATTATATATCCCTTATATATGCATTTTTATAAAAAAACTAACCTTTATGTATGAAAATGTTCACTTTCTCAATTAAAAAACCCTTTATGTAAGTATATTTTTTTGTAAGTCTACCTAGTTATAAATCCCTTATTTTGTTTGCACGTGCTATCTTACAAATATTTCCTAATGTGGACACCCCGGGATGTACCTTCAAAATATCAATTTACTAAAGAGGAAGAGGACATCAACGTTCCCTTGGCTCGTAAGGAAAAACAACCGCCTGAACAGATTCCTAAGATACAAGTTCAAAGATCAATGGAAGAAGCATAGTGACTCTGAGAGGAACGGCTGGCAAAGCTAGCTGCTGGAAAGAAAAAGGTAGAAGAAGCTCCTTCGACAGATAAAGAAGATGATTTGAAGCTTGATAGAAAGATTGAGAAAATCAAAGAGGGGTGACATGAAAATCTCAAACAACAAAAACCCCAAAAAGCTAATGAAGAAGCTCAGTGGTCAGGATCACAAAATATCCATGAGGTTTTAAAGTGCAAGGTCTTCCAGAGAGAAAAGGAAGACTCAAAGACAAAAGATGGTCGATTTAGAGACTCTGATAGACTCTCAAAGGAGCCAAAAGTCTATGGAAGAAGAGTCTCCTAAAGATATAACTACCACAACTCGATAAGAGGAAAGAAGATCTTAGACTGAGCAACAACAAGTCTCACCAAAACCGCTAACCGCTCCTCTAGCTAACCATGATCAAGAAGAAGTGAAAGATCAAGGAGACAAGAAAGAATCTGAAGAAAAGAAAGATGAAACTCAAGCCATGCACAAGAATTCTAAAACCATGAGACCAGGTCAAAGCAAGACACAAGAAGAGCACAGCCAACTTGAAGATCAAAATCCAAAAAGAGACGAAGTGCTAGAGACTACCCAACAACAAACATCTTAAGTGCGCAGGGTGGTACCACCTCTCTCAAGAGCAAATGCTGAGGCAACGAAAAAACTGAACAACAATTTTGATCTAGAAGACCACCTAAAAATGATCATATTATAGTTCAAATGCCAAAGAGTTGTTTCAGAACTGCGAGAGCTAGATGTAAGAGATGCTAAAGTGGAGACCGATATAACGATCAGTGAGAAATAAAAGTTTCATTGGCACATGAAAAACAAGATGTGGCTAGCATTTTCCAAGACCTAGAAAAGTAGATCAATGTCAATAGCAATCTGCAAGTAGAGCAAGTCCTCGAGGAGATCTTTGTAGGAGAGAAAAAAAAGTATACCAAATTGTGTGAATCTTATGGTGTGGTTAAGCATATACTGTTGAGTCTCCTTGCACTCTAAGAATTATTCATCCCCGCTTCAACATCTCAAGATCTTATGACCACTACAGAGGAGTGCAAAGAACTAAAGGAAGAGCTGGCCCAAGAAAAGCTACAAAGAAAGATGTTGATGGCTAGATCGATGGAAACAAACACACAAAGGGAGTAGGAAATCAAGGAGCTCTAGGAATACATAGCCAAATCCAAAGTAGAATGGGTCAGCCAGGTAGAAAGGAACACCAAGGAATTACAAGCTAAAGATCCAGCAATCAGTGCCCTACATTCTAAAGCCATTGTACCCGCCCAACCAACACATCAAATGGTTGAATTTGAAAACATAGATCTAATTAATCCCCGTGGATTTACCAAGCACATCATCCAAGGGAGGTTTACATGACTTTGAAGATAAAACAAATTAAGAAAATGCATGTGTGATGAACTAAAGAAGTGGATAGAGGACATGCCAGATGGCTCCCACTAAGAATATATTGTTCATGTCTATATTGATGATCAATCCAAATGAGGTAGTGAAGAACATTGGAAATGAGATGATAGCACTTCCACTTAGGAAACAAGAATCCATAGTGTGGAAAAAGAAACTCTTGCCAGCAATTGAACCAAATACCGTAAGGGTGATTATGTGCATGTGTCAATCATAGAAAACAAAGAGTAATCATCCTGGAGAATCAACCCTTATGGAAAAAGAAGTGGTTTGAGGAGAGATCCTAGGATGAGACTACATACAAGAATTCCCCTTGGCATCTGAAAATGACCCAACCTATTGTCAAATCCCTAGACAATGATCCTAGGAGAGCTATTACACATGAAGGAGTAGGAGACCCTCTATAATGAATTACCCAATACTTTCAATTTCAATCAACCACTACCAGCCAATAGAATTGTACATGGTCCATACCATCAAAGTGGTGATTGCTCAAATGAGGGATGTGTCTGACCCTCACCTAACCTCACATGCTAGATGATGACAAAAATAGCAAAAATGATCACATGTATAAAGGAATTTGAAGATTTTGATGCAGTAGAGAATCCTTGGCAAGTGTTCCTTAAAGGCACCAAAGGATTGTCTTGGAACTTAGAAATTGAATCCCCCAATAGAAACAGTCGCATGAGGATGTACGCTCGAATCATGTTCCACCCCTTGCACTACATGCACACATTCAAGGAGGCATTTATGATAGGGTTCTTTGAGAAGGACTTCACCAACTTCAATATCCTGACCAAAGATATACTAGCAAGGCACATAGCCTATCAGAGTGTCATATTCAACAACCATTTCAAGGATCTTTTAGTACAAGCTAACATAGTAGCTTGATCTACCAAGTTTACTCAAATCACAAAGACATTGGAAAAGCAGCAATTCAACTATTGAAAAGCAGTTGACAAGACTTGCATGAGGATGTGTAACAACTCAGAAGGGGATAGTGTTTGGCAGATGTAGCCTCCTAGCCAACCACACTTTACCCAAGCACAAAATTTTGATGTAATCCTTTTTTCCCCCCCAAAAAATCCTTGTAAAGAGACATTATAATTTTTTGAGTAACATTTTGTATATTCAAAGATGTATTCTTTTATCCTGAGCCCAAAAAGCCTTATAAGTTGGCCTATGGCCATATGAAAGTCCCTAATTATAAATCTCAAAACCCTTAGTATGAAAGGATGTTGTAACATTATTAAGCTATGCCACCATATTTATTAGCATGAGATGTTTGAGTCAATGTTGCTAAAGACGTCTTTTCCTCTTGTAGTTTCCTCTACAACTTTAGGGTTTCTAGCTCCCTTTTGAGAGCCAGTAGTAGGGTCATTAATAATAACAATGGTCAAAGAGTTACTTGGTGAGCCAAAAAATTGTACTTTAGCATTTTTTATTCTAGTGGTGGTGGCAACAAACTCATCCATCAATCCATAGGGCTTCTAAAAGCTTTTGATGAGATGAAGCAGGCAAGGCCTTCTCCACCCACTTCTTAATCATGAAATCTCATGGTTTTTGGGACAGTCTGACTACAAGGGACCTAGCCGTGTCATCAATTTGGCAAAGGTTTTCCAGGTGCCAACTTCAAGGTTTCCAATCGGTCTAAGGCCTTCTCCCTATAGTCGCCGGTTGAAACTCAGTAGTGAAGGTTACTTTGAGGACATTCTAGTTGGTGAAGTGTCCCTCTGGAAAATGACTATACCACTTGTCGTCTAGTCCCTCCAAATGGGAGGGGGAAAGCACCATATAGGATCTTCTCAGTTTATTCCACATCTTTCATAGAGTGACAAGAATCACCTCATGTAGATTCTAAGGAGACAATCCCTTACAAGTAGGAAACTTGATGTTGACCCTTGACAGAAGGGTTGTCAAATCCTCTACCATGATAGGCCTCATGGTGAGAGGGGTGAAAGGGGGCTTTGGAGAGGAGGTTGCCTAGCAGATGATGGTGGGGATGCTGAAGGTGGTCTTTGTGACTGACTCGGACAAGGCTTGGGTGAAGGCAGATGCAATGGTGTAGGCAAAGTTGCAGAAGGTGAGTACAAGCGACGATGGTGATGAATTTTCATTGGAGTTATCAAATGTGCTCCACTTGACTCAGAGCAAGTAATAGGCATGCATAGATGAAAAATCAGGTTTCCTAAATTTTCAGCTAAAACTAGGGCAAGTGGTGGAGCAACTACAGATGCCTAGGGCACCCTAGAATGTGGCCACACTATTGGTCTGCCTCAATTTTACTTCCCAGGTGACTGGTCTAGCTTGCAAGGTTCATAAAGTGGTCCCACTAGGCATGCCAAACATAACAGAAATTGTAAATGTAAATGGTGCACAGTTCTCTCTATTGGTGGGGTGCTCTGGATGCAATATGCATTGAGACTCACAAGCTAGCTCAAATCGACAGAAAAAATTGACACATGAAGATAGAATTGAACAAGGAACCAATGAACAAGAACTATAACAATAGCCCAGACAACCAGAAGCCCTACAAGGAAACACCCTGTACATAACCAAATGACCATGCAAAGACTAGTCTGGCTACCACCAACTCTGCCCAATCCACAACCACCACAACAAGGTACAATGGGGATGTAGAGGATGATGTGTAATGGATGCAAATATACACGACACAATTGACTCACAGTGTAACTACATAACACATCTACAAGGCTCATAGACCAAACTGCAAACAACCAAGGTGAAGTGCCCCAAAGGCTAATGCCCAAGAGTGCAAGGCAAGTGCTCCAGAATGTGACACATAGAGTGTACTCTCACACAAGGCAAGCATTCAACAAGACTCCCTCTCCTATCCACAACATGATGTATATATCCAGAAGCCAAGGCCATTGCACGGGCACCACATATCTGTTGCTACTCAAAAATATATAGCCCAAGAAACTAAAAATATCCAATGCTAGTGGCCTAGGGAAGCCCCTTGGTGATTCTAGCCACTAGCCGCCTAGATGGTCACTAGCCCTAGGCCACATCGCTATTTTGATCCAATCAAAGAACTTCTATTTGGTAGCTCTTGAATGCTCTAAAAAGGGTGGCCATAGGCTGGCCACACTAGCCATGGTGGTCCAATCCCCACCGTGGCCGGCCGATGTGTCCACACACGAGCGCCCACCGTTGGGTGGTCCAAGAGTGCCCAGGTGCCCGGACCAAGTATGGTCCAATTCAAAGAGAATTTCCTTTGGATCACGTCCACCAAGTTGGACAAGCAAGCTAAGACATGTGTATTCCTATAGACCTATAGCCTTGCTATGGTTTTTTTGCCTATTTTATGCTCTTAAAGCGAGTGGTTGCGTAGATTGAAGTGTTTTCGGACCAGTTTAAAACTATTTTAGAATTGTACGTTAGATTTTGAGAAAAGGTCATGATTTTGCTTGTGGATCATCTCAAAAATTTTATTAAGCTTCTAAAGATAAATACTTTTCTACCTCACAAGCTGGTTTTGATTCTTTATCGAGTTTGAGTTAGAGATTTCTGAAAAGGGTGATTTTTCAACGCTTATTAGTTTTTAAAATACAAACTCCAAACCTTTTCTCTCTCGCACGCATACGTTTTGACGATCACACGTGTGTTTTAGCTATTTTTGATAAGTGTTTACACGCAAGCAGACGATCTGTTGTTGGGACTAAATTTATTTTGAAAGCCACTGATTTTTGCTTACAACAAAAAATGATATTCCTGGCAAGACTTTTATGTGATTGTAATTGTGAGTGCGATCATGACCGTGAGTGAGAGCAAGATTGTGATTGTTGACGTGCATGCAAGCTGCAATAGCTCAAGGGTGGTCAAGTGATTCAAGATGCTTCATTAAGGGTGTGCCCTATTGTTGTAATTTTGATTCATATCAATAAAGATTTTTGTTTCGTGCATCTATTGTGTTCTCTATATCTATTCTTATGTTGTTTTTTATTCTTGTTATATACGTTTAGGTTTGCATTTTAGTAAATGTCATCTAAGTTTTAGTAAATGGTTTAAATTTTGTGTTCTTGGTGTTGATTTAGGTTTGTGTTATCGGTGTCAAGTTAAATTTTCTTATTGGTTGTAGGTTTTAAGTTACCGTTTACCTTTTCCAGTAAATTTTGAGATGAAGTTTGTGTTTATGTTTGTGTCTGCAAAGAATTATGAGTAGCAATGACAATGTGGGGTCCTTCGATAAACATGCATACCTCACAATCAGGGTTTCATGTTCTTTTAATCAATGCAAATGGGCTATGCTTTAAATACGGTGAGTTGCACAACAATATGTCCTTAAATATGGCGAGTTTGATCCATCAATTATAGATCAAGTTATTGTCAATTACAGTTTATTAATATGTGTGAATGAAAGCAGGAAGACACATCTTTCTTAATTATTGGACTTACCTTGTATCAAGAACCGTGAGTGCTCAGTTCCTCAAGACTCCAATAGTGAATATCAGACAACAATTTTGAATTGGACTAGTAACTTGTGTGTAGTGGAAAATAACGTAGACATAGTGAGCATTTCATTACAATAGATTCCTAATGAGCATAGCAGGAGTGCTTGGATGGAGAGAGCAACAAAAGCATAACACCTAGTTAGATAGGCATGAACAATACTTCAAAAAGAGAGAGAAATTAAACTATTGGCAACAATTGAGGACTGAATTTACATGGAGCCAGTCCCCCCTCCAAAAGGCATTGTATTATAGGTTTCCCCCATCAAGGGAGACATTTCACAATACAATACTTTGTGTTCCTTCAATAACTTGCTAGTGCAATGAAGATGGAAGCTTCAAGCACCATGCTCACACTTATAAAACACAACATCAATTCTCTCACAGTCTCAGATCCAAGACCTCACACACCTTCGATGATGGAGAGAGCTAGTGGGGTATGAGAGTAGATTGAGAGGAAGAAGGAGTATTCTTACGAGAAAGAAGTATATTTCCTCACATAATCACTCATAATAGCTTAGCATAGCTTAGTAATTAGCATGGTAGAGGAGATGAGCATGCATTGGAGCTTGGATCTTGGTTGGATTTGCATCACAAAGACAAGAGTTGTTGGTGTAGGCCTCCCTTCTCAAAAGCTTGGAGAAGGAGAGATAGTCTTCTTTACTTCACACATGAGCTCCTCTATGTGTGTGTGTGTGTGTGTGTGTGTGTGTGTGTGTGTGAGATGATGCCTTGCCAAAATCAGCCCTCTGTCTCTCTTGGTCGACCCCACTTGAGTTTTACTCATGCTGGCATCCCATTGGACCCTGCAAAGCTTAGCCAATGATAATTAAGGAGCATAAGTGATAGCCTTGTAACATGTGTTCCCCTTTGGGCCCTTTTGTGAGAGCTTTAGGTATTTAAATAATGCATTTGAACTCGCATTGGACCCCTTTGTCTTCTGGCCAATAGGAATCAGGCAAGCCCTTGGGCTGCTGAATGCTCATTGGACCCCTTGGGAGACTATCCAATAGTCTTCTAGAGAGCTTAATTTCTATTGGTTCTTTTATCAAGTGTTTTTAGATGAATTAAACTAGTTTTATTCTAGCCTAATTCTCATTGGTCCACCTCTATGGCCATCCAGTAGGATTTGAATGCACCTTGGGGGCAACTGGGCTAGGGAGCTGACATGTGTCCCCTATTCCATTTGTGTAAGGAGAGCTTGCTAGTGTGTGTGTGTGTGTGTGTGTATGTGTTTCTCTCTCATCCCCTATAATAAAGGCTCGCCCCCTCCTATCTAGGGATATGTAAAGAGTTTATGGTCTTCACATAAGCATCCAATTTTACCTAGAGTTTGACCATTGAGTATATTACCTTTGAATTTGAAACCTTAGCATTTTAATAGTCTTAATGGGCTGAACCTTAAGGTCTTTGAAGCCCATTTTTGCACATTGCTCTTTTGCAAATGGCCTCCCCTTTGGATCCCTATTTTCCCTCCTTTAGATCCCTACTATGACCGGCCTACTAGCTTAAGCAATATTCTAGCTTTTTCTCCCCTGGTACTTCCCAATATTAAATGATCAGTTTAACATGAGAAAATCATTTAGGAGGATTAGATATTAGTTATTATGACATTACCTCTCTCTTGAAATCATAGTCGACCTTGACTATGGGGTAGAAAAGATAAAGCCTATTCATTAGTCCTTTTTCTAGGGGGTAGAGGATCCCTATCTTAACCTACGGCATGATTCTAGAATGGATGACTAATCCATTTGGCTCTTGAGAGCCTAAGCTTCCGCAAGAATGTCTGTATATTAGTCCTATCAATCTTGAGTGACAAGTTCTACTTGGTGTTTGGAAGACGTTGTCAGGAGTTTTTTGGAGCAAGGATTTGCGCATATGTACATACACATGCATGGTGCATCAAATAAAGGATTGCCCAATTTCCATAGCCAGGTGGTTACGTGGGGCCCACGTGTGTACAGGTAGGACATGGTGTACATAGTGCATTGATTTTCACTATTACTAGTACCAGTGTGTTTTTTCTACAATAATGAGGAGTTTATAGCGCGTAAAACTTCTCGAGGAAGCTATCCGCGGGCCGACGACATGAGGTAAGCAGGTGCGTCAGATGGCATCGAGTGGCGTCAGGAGGCCGAACGGGGTCAATATTTGCACGTGGATGAATACGGACACAAAGTGGTGTTTTCTTGTGAGAGTTATGCAGAAAGGTCATCATTAGGACCACTTTTTGGGGCCACTTCACGTGGTGGCGATATGCATTATTGGAAAAAAGGTGAGTGCCAGGTGTGCAAATGATGCAAAAAGGTGACAACTATGCACTGCGAGGTCAGTTTTTGGCCTGTTCGGGGTCTGTTTGAGGTCATCTAAAAGGCCAAGGGTGCCCAACTAATAAAGCTAAGTGTGGGAACTGAAAAACAAGAGAGAAGACCAGAAAAAACGTGGAGAAGAGAGGAGGAACAGCCGCAGGTGTGTTTTTGGTGTTTTTGGAGCCTGTTTTGGCCCTAAACTGCTCATCCGAGGTCGGATTTGAGCACTTTGACATTGTAGACTGGGGTTTTGGGCCGTTCCGGACGCGATGGCGCTATCCATTTTACCAAATTCCTCACTCTTTTCCTGCTGTTTTTCTGTGTAAGTTTCTCCTATGAGCGAAGTTTCTGCTCTAGTTTGTGATTGTATCTGGCTTATTTTACCCATATTGTGTGAGTTGTTTGCCCCATTGGTGTTGGCCCAAGCTCATTTGTATCTAAACATCAGAAATTATCTTCTTTTGAGCTGAGTTTTTTGGGTGTGTGTGTGTGTGTGTGTCTGTGTGGAGTGGGCAAGTGGATAGTCTCTCTCCTCTCACTCTAGAGGTGTGTTCCCTATCTCGGCCAGGTGTGTTGTCTAAGCCGAGTGGTGCCCCATAGTGTGTGTGTGTATCATTCCAAGAGTGTGTGTTGGGTCGTTATAGAGGCGTTGTGTGTGTTTTCATCCCGCTCACATTCTTTTGGCGCCCCCACGGAGGATCTTCTTCGAGTACCTTCTGCTTCGAGCTTCAAGCTTCGAGATTCGGGAGTACAGGTTGCAGGTTGCAGATTACAGGTTACAGGTTACAGGTTACAGGGACAGGTACAGGTACATGTGATTCACACAGGTACAGGTAGCTAGAGTACAGTGATATACTAGCAGTGGTGTCACTTGCAGTTGTTGTGGGTATGCATCATTTAGCGCCTATTTGAGCGCATTGTCTGCTGGATTGTACGTTACTTGTGGAAACTGCCATTGTAAGCATTTGTGGAGCCATACTTGGTTTTATTTGGCAGTCCCATCCATTTTTGAGACTTGGTCTGGAAGATAGTCATTTTTTAGACTTGACTATACGCGATTTGCATTATCCTTTGTGTGAGGGTCGATAGCGTGAGGTTTTTATTGAGCTGGGGGATTCTCAAATGTAGAGATCCTTTCGGTGATACAGGTAGATGGAGCACCCTTTTTGTGACCTCGCCATAGGCTATGTACTAGTGAGTCCTATTTGATGCTCGGGTTCTATTGTTGGCAGTTTATGCATACAGATACAGTCTATATTTTGGGTTCCTACTGCTCTACTTCTGGGGAAACTCTGTCGAAATTTTCCCACGTAATGATGGCTGATTTTTTGGTCTTTTGAGCCATTTATGCTGTTATGCCTTCTTGGGAGCTTCATGGTTGGCTTTAATGGATGATCAAAATGGCCCTCAGTTCACTCCTTTTCATTTAACTCAAAGAATTCAGATTAATGTTCATGTGTCCAGGAAGATCTTTTTCCAGCAGCGCATAGTCTTTATGTTTGGGCCAAGAAGATTGAGAGAGATCCTGGAATGTCCTTTGCCTGTTGTAATTCCAATGATCAACTATGAAAACTCATTTGATGTGCATGTGTTTGTCCTTATCTAAATTTGAGCTCCATTGAAGTTTCTGGGGATTGGGTAGTGAAAAGTTTTGGGTTCTTGCACGTGTGTTCGAAGGGGTTCTCAAAGCATCATAATTTGGGTAGCCATGGCTTTCTCTTATCCCGAGTTTCATGGAAGAAGTGATGAAGATGTGGAAGAATTTTTGGAAAAGATGGAGGTTGCCTGCATTAGCAACCAGATTCATGACCCTACGCAAATGTTACGCCTTCTCCAAATTTGTTTGAAGAGTGATGCACGAGTTTGGTCTAAAGCATTTGAAGAGGAGTTACGTGTGGCTGATCCACCTGTAAGGTTGAGTTGGGACAATCTACGACATGGGTTGGAAGTGGAGTTTGTGAAGATAGAAGATCCTGAGAAGGTGTGGCAAGAAGTACAGGCTTTGGTGCAAAAGGAAGGTGAGCCAATAGATGCATACATATGTAAGTTTTCATTGGCATGGGAGCGAATGTGCAAGGCTTTAGCACCACAGGTACCCCCGCCTGACATGATGAAGAAGGACAGGTTCTTGGCTAGTCTTTGGGAGAATATACGTTGGAGAGTGGAGCTAAAGAGGCCTAGGACATATGAGGATGCACTAGAGGTAGCAAGGAACAAAGAGTGGAAGCTGAGGAAAATGAGCCAGTTAGGGGTGGAGTCTTTGCCAATGAGGTCAGAATTTCAGCCTATAGAGTCTTTACAAGGGCGCATGTCAGGGGTTCATCATGAACCAGTGGTTCCTGTTACTACTCAGGTTATGCTAGCAGTGGTCACTACAGTAGTGCAAGATGATGGGCTAAGGCAAGACATGAGGCAAATGGTAGATTTGATGAAGAATCTCATCCTAAACATGCTAGGTCAAGTGGGAAATAATCGAGGTCGAGGGAGGTTTGCAAATCAGCAAGGAGGTGAAGAAAGGCCTAGGAATGGTGTTGGACAAAGCAATGGTAGGTTTTGGAGGCAGACGCCCACATGTTATAATTGTGGAGAGTTGGGTCACATCAGCCCGCAATGCGATAAGCCACCAAGGATGGGGGGAGACATGTATCCATTGCCAAGACAGGTGCTAACTAGGTCAAATGATTATGGCATCGAAATTAAGGGAAACGAAGGAACCAGTGGACTGACCCAGGAGGAAAAGGGAAAGACAAAAGTGCTAAGTGTAGTCACCTTGGAGAAGGCATCAAAGCTAGAGGATACATTAGTGATGCCTATTGGGAAGAGGACCACAGAGGAAAAGGAAGGAAGAAGTGCCCCAGGTCCTAGTAAGAAGAAAGGAAAGAGCCATGAAGGCGAGGATGTCAAGGCCAAGAGGAAAAGGAGAGCTCGTCGAAAGTTTCATGTTTCAGATTTTCCACTAGGGGATGGGCAATTAAGCTATGACTTGAAGGAGGATCAGACGAGCAGGAAGGCAGATGTTACTTTTGGGCAGCTTATAGAGATGGTGCCTAAGCTAAAGCGACAGTGGAAGAGGATGGTTAACCCAATGGAGAAAGAGCCAGAGAGAGGTTCAGTGAAGGTGTTGGCAATGGACGAGCTACCAGACATTTGTCCAATAGTAGATGTGTGGCATAAAAGGAAAAATTTGGGACAAGGCTATGTGGATGGCGGAGCCCAAATATGCGTCATAACACACTCATGCGTTGAGAAGATGGGTCTCACAGTGGCTGGGGTGTCAGGTTTTTGGATCAGATTGGCAAACCATCAAAAAGTAAAATGCTTGGGTATTGTAAAGAGCTTAGAAGTGGAGGCATATGATGCAAAGGCAGTGGTTGATTTTCATGTGATGCCAGCAGGGTTGGGAGCATATCCTATTATACTGGGCAAACCATGGTTACGTGCAGTGGGAGCTGTTCAAGATTGGCGACATGGTACGATTAGCCTCTATGGAAAGACAGGTACCAAGAAGCTTTATAATATGGACACAAGGAAACGATTAGAGGAGCTTTATGAAGATGAGGATGAGTCTAGTGATGAAGACTCTTCCACGGTGACAGATGAGGACAGTGATAGCACTACCAGAAGTGATGAGGATGCTGATGTTGCATTTCTTTTGATGGATAAAGAAATCCAGGAGTGTGGTTTAGTTGCATTTGCGAATGAGGTTGAAGATGAAAGTGAAGGGCCTTATGAAGTGATTGAAGGGCTGATGCAAACCAAGGTTGAGTTGTCAAAGAAGCAGGAATTAATGACGCAAATGATTAGTGGAGACCTCTCAGCTATGGAGAAGGATATATTTTTGCATATGCTGGCTAGTTTTCCTGATTTGTTCATTACTTCATATGAAGAGATCAGAGGGTTCAAGGGTGAAGAGATGCATATAGAGCTGAAAGAAGGTGCTAAGCCAGTGCGGCAAAGGCTAAGAAGGATGGGTCAAGAGAAAATGGAAGCCTTGCGGGTAGAGGTGGACAAGTTATTGAAGGCAGGGTTCATAGTCCCTGTGGAGACCACAGAATGGGTGAGTCCAGTAGTAGTCAGTCCAAAGAAGGATGGGAAGTGGAGGATTTGTGTAGATTTTAAACCCTTAAATGCAGCCACTAAGAAGAACCCATATCCTCTTCCATTCATCGATCAGATCTTGGATTCAGTGGCAGGTTATGAGAGGTACAGTGTGTGTGATGGTTTTTCAGGCTATTTTCAATTGAAGATTGCTCTTAAAGACCGCCCAAAGACAACTTTTATTACGCCATGGGGCTGCTATTGCTACACAGTATTGCCATTTGGGTTGTCAAATGGACCTTCCTTCTATCAAGAGAGAGCAAATTGGGTGTTGGAACCATTCATTGGTAGTTGTGTTAAAGCTTTTATGGATGACTTCTGTGTCTATAGCAGTAGGGCTGATCACCATGAAAAGCTGCAGATGGTATTGGCTCGATATGATGAATGTGGAGGACAACTAAATCCAAAGAAATGTCATCTAGCACAGCCAAGGGTGAAGTTATTGGGCCATATGGTGTCAGAAAATGGCATTGAGGCTGATCCAGATAAGGTGAAGTCTATTATTCTTCTTCCATCACCTACGAGTACGAAGCAATTGGCAACCTTTATACACAAAGTGAAGTACATGGCACGGTTTATTCCATTGTCTTCACAGCTTCTTTATCCATTACAGTAAGTGGCAAAGCATGATCCATTGCAATGGGATGACAAGTGTGAAGAAGTGTTTCAAGAGGTGAAAGAGGTGTTAGGGGGGTTGTCAGCCATGCAGGCTCCTGATTGGGAGAAAGTTTTTTATGTAAATCCATCAGTAGGGGATGATGCCATTGGAGCCATGCTATTGCAAAAGCGGAAGGGCAGCCATTATATGAGGCCAGTGTATTGTGCAAGCCGAGTGAAGTTGGTAGCAGAGAGAAAGTTCTCGGAAGTAGAGCTAGTGATGGCCAGTGTAATATTTGCTTGTCGACGATTTCGTCATTACTTGCTACCACGGCCTTTTGTTTTCTTGACGAGTTATGCCTTTTTGCCACAGTTAATTAATGGTACTAACATGTCAAATGTGGTGAAGAAATGGGTAATTGAGCTGCAAGAGTTTGAGTTCTCTTTTCTAGTGGAAGATAGTACAAGGGCTACCCTAGCTGATTTGTTGACCTACAAGGAGAATCCCCTTATTGTTAAGGAAGAGGTGGTGAGAAAGGTAGTTGAAGAAGTGCCACAGATCAGCAGTGCACATGTGTTGTTCTTTGATGGTTCATACAGAAAGAGCCACGATGCAACTTCAGGGGGAATAGCACTTTATGATCCAGAGGGGAAGCTAGTATGCAAGAGAGGGTTCAAATTGGATGCGCATAGTAACAATGAGGCTGAATATGCTACATTGGAAGCCGGATTACACATTTGTTTGAAGCATGGGGTTCAAAGGTTGAGCATAAAAGGTGATGCCTTGTTAGTGGTGAAGCAAGTGCTGGGTGTGTGGAAGAGCAAGAACATTTCTGAGTGTGACCAATGCATGTAGTCACTCATGCCCATTGGGTGAGGACAAAACTATTTGTGGGAGCATGAGGGAAGAATATGATGCTATGCCAAACAGAGAGCACTAAAGACCTTTTCACATGGGCAAGGTATTCTTCTCTCTCTTTCTCTCTTTCATTCTCTCTTACACCCCCGGTTTGACATAGGATGGTGCTAGACAATTTGGTGTACTTCATGGTTGTAATTCCCTAGGAATATAGATAAGCACCCATATCCCTTAAAGATAAAGCCATCCCCCCCCCCCCCCAAAATCCTAGCCTCCCATGGATCATCTCCTCCCCCCTTACCACAAGACCACTTTTTTTTACCTTGTACTTTCTTCCTTTCTCGATAGATGCAGGAAAGACACATGTACATTGATTTGTCTCATAAGGAAACTTCAGCCTCTAATAAACATAGAAATATCTCTCTTTGTTAGATGGGTGTCTAACCTCACTCCTATCTTATTGCAAACATAGCAAGAACCACGAATATAATTGTCAATCCATGGGACGAAGTTGAATTTACTAGTGTATAGAGGCTACAATAGGTTTTCAATATCTTGGAAAACAACAGACAACTTGTATCTAACTCAAGCTACACTCAAATGATAGAAATCACCAAAAGGTAGTCGTCGCTAATCGGCAGACAAATCATAACCATTACAACATCAAACAACATCCAAACGTTACGAAACTTCTAGGACATGTTTATAGGACCTAAGCACACATGATTATGGTCTCAAATCTCACTTTAGGTCAAGTGAAAAAATCACGATTATTAACAGTAGTGAGTTTTTGACCTAGTCATTTTTGGCCCAAAATGCATCTAAATGCTTAGCAATGATGCCCCAATACCCCACCTATACTTATTTTATAATTTTCAAGATTAAATTCCTACTTATGATGAAATTAGGCCGCGGATCGGTGACACCAAAAGCTAGGATTACCATGAAATTCTTACGTCAACGCATAGAGCTCTTACGTGTGGTTACAACGCAACAGACGGTGTCATGCCACTCCGCTTCCATGGTGGTAAAAAGAGAAAATAAATGCAAGTTAAGATTCTTTGAGGCCTACACATTTACTAAGCAGTGATCAGGGCTTGTTAACATGACAAGTTTTAATGTATGCCAGATGCGGCTTTTAAGGGCCAACAAATGCCTTGATGATGCTAAAAAGGAGTATGCTTGAGGTGATCATAGGTGAGAGAGTATGATCTAGAACTGCAGTGTTTGAAGTTCTCTATCGGCCTGTCTTTATGGCTCATCGATTGGAGCTACCGTGAAAAAGTTAGGACAGTTTGAAGTTTGAGTCAATTGCAGATTCGTACCAGATTGAGCACCTACAGATGAGGGGACAGAAATGAAATGGATGCATGGGCTTGAAGTGCTCACTTTGTGGAGTGTATCAGTCTTTTCAAATTAGTGATCAAAGTTTTGGTTGCCA
Source organism: Adiantum capillus-veneris (assembly GCF_014529385.1). Taxonomy (NCBI): domain Eukaryota; kingdom Viridiplantae; phylum Streptophyta; class Polypodiopsida; order Polypodiales; family Pteridaceae; genus Adiantum; species Adiantum capillus-veneris. The sequence continues at coordinate 67,975,225 of NC_140945.1, forward strand.
AGATATCGCCAGATTAAATTTTCTCGTGGGCTAGTTATGTGCAAGGTCGATCGTCTAGGACGATGTGCCATCTGGGAATTTTATAGCTCATCACGGTTTGTATGCATTCTGTACAGCTTGAGAAGTCTATAGGAATTTACAGCCTACGAATCCGAGTCCGGAGCTGTAAGATATTATTGTTTGAAGTCGGTGACAACGACCAATGATGAGGTACCAGATGACTTTTGGTAGGTTTGGCAACCTCAGTTAGTGGGCCCGCAAAGTTTGGGACGGTGGCTTTACAATTCTTGATGAGTAATTTGTCTAAAATGTCGTCTCCTACAGTATGCAACCATCTCAAGTCGGAGAAAAGAAGTTGTGCTATGTAGTGCTTGAGCTAGGGCAATGCCCGGGCTAAGGTGTTTGCACAAAGTGGTTCCCTTTGAGGGCCACCGAACCATGAACGATAAGGTTTTTTGGCCGCCCAAGGGAGTCCGCCCAATCAAGAAAGATGTGTTTCTTGGCAATGCTTTGGTCGATATGCATGGTAAATGCGGTGCCTTGGCCGACGGAACAATGCCTTGTACGATATGTATACCAAACGTGGTGCCCTTACGAAGTGGTTAGGCTGCCCAAGTTAAATCCAATGAGAAGGCCACCCAGTGAAAAGGCACTAAGGCTGTCCGAAACAAGAGTGGCCACTCGCCCAATGTAAGTAAGTGGGTGTAAAGGGGGGGAGTTATAATTTGAAAGGGGAAGATGGTGATGGGTCGACCAATGGATTGATGCGCAGGGAAGGGGAGTGGGAGTCATAGTGACCTACGGGCCTCAAATGATGGCGGCCAAGGAGGGGAAGATAGAGAGATTGCCTTGGCGCTCAGTTTTAGATCCACTCTCATGCAATTCTGTGCTGGCAAAATTTTGAGCTTGCCACATCATCATTTTTGTTCACACGCCTTAGCAGCGAGACGGCGCCGTCGTTGCTAAAGGACATATTAAAAAAAGGGGATACAAAGTAGGGATAAGGAATAAGGTAACAAAGGAGAGGAGGTAACGAGAGCTCACCTTGGCGAGCGAGGAGAGCTCGGCAAGGAAGAGGAGTCGAAGCTTGGCAAGAGACCGGAGAGAGCTCGGCTTGGCGAAGGAGGGTGCGAGAAGGGTATTGAGCGAAGACAAGGAAGCGGCTCAATGCTCTCTCTCTCTCTCTCACGGTCTACCTCTTTCTCTCTCCATTAATGAATGCAAGAGCTAAGGTTCTCTCTCTCTCTCTCTCTCTCTCTCTCTCTCTCTCTCTCTCTCTCTCTCTCTCTCTCTCTCTCTCTCTCTCTCTCTCTCTCTCTCTCTCTCTCTCTCTCTCTCTCTCGTCCTCAACCTCGACCAAGCTCAACAAAGAGAAGGGAGCTCCGCAAGGCGAGACGAGGAAGGCTTGGCAAAGGTGGAGCGCGGCAGGGGAAAGATAAGGCGAGGGAAGTCTAGAAAGAGCAAATGTCGGAGCTCCGCAAGCAAAGGGAAGTAAGTTAAGATGTCGGAGCTCGGCAAGCAAAGAGAAGCAAGTTGAAACATTGTAATTGGCAAGCATTTAAGGAGTCTAAGGTTAAGGAGCAGTAAGGCAAGAAGGAGAGAGGATAACCTCTCTCTACCATAATTGGGAATTACAAGGGCACCACACAAGGAATGTTTACCCGATACTCCCTTCATAATTAGCTTCAAAAGGCTCTAATGGCACGCATAAGTGGAAAATTTGCAATCTTGGTCTAATTTGAGAGCATTAAACTCTCTTAACTCTATCAGTGTTGTTCAGGACAACCATTTGTATTTGAATTTCACTTTGGCTAATCATTAGCAGCTTAAAACATTCTAGTTTTAATTTTTAAGCATTTAAAGTGTCGTTAGAGTCTTTTGCCTTGTGTCAGGCATCTTGTCTCTCTTATTTTCCACAGCGAGTAGCCCGATGCTGACCCGACTCACCTCGCAAACCCATTATCCCTGACATCTTTGGTGAACCTCATGAGAAACTGAGCCGAGGTGGGAAAATTTAGCAAAGAAAGATGATTACACCGCAAGAGGTGGCGATGCAATAGATGATGCAGCAATTTTCTACCTACATGCAGTAGCAACAAACTACACAACAGCAATTTAAATTTGCATGAGTGGATACGGAAAGCTCAAACAAGAAGTAATAGAAAAATTGCAACGGTTTGAAAGTCGAGACGTTTCAAAATATTGAAAATTTATGAGCAATCCATGGAGGATAATGGGATTGATGATCATGAAGCAGTTGAAGGTTTCCACTTGATTGTTGTGCCAGAGCTTCGGGCTCGAATTGAGGAGATACAGGCTGCACAAGGACCAAACTAGTAGACTTTAAAAAAAGGAATTACAGGAGGATTCTCAAAGGGTAACTAAGTAGAGTTTTATGAAGTGGATCCAGCAGAAAAACAAAGATTTACCTGCAAGAGAGCTGCTACAAGAATTTGAAAAGAAATTTGAGCAGATATCTATAGGAGAGCAGCAGTCATTGAAACCAGAACGGGTAGAGTTATTTGTCCAAGCTGCTAACCCACGGCTACAAAAGAGCTTGATGCAGCTACTTGAGGATTTGGCAAGTGAATTGGGTTTAACATTTGATTGGAAGATTTTTTTTGCAGTAGTTAACATGATTGTAAAGCGGCAAATGAGGGTGGATAAGCTGATTGTGGTTGATCCCATGGAGACAACAGATAAAGAAATTAAGGAAAAGTCAGTCTCTGGGAAACAAAAATTATACGAGCCTGTTCTTGACAAGCTGATCAAAGGTATACAAGAGTTAAATAGAAATTTGAAAGCAATTAAGCTTGGAGGGGTAGGCACCAAGGGTTCCATTTTAGAGCCCAAGCAATGACCTCCACGCAAGGATTGGGATGACCATTGCATGTGGTGTGATAGTAAAGATCATGAACGCATAGACTGTGAAGATTTTAATGAAGCTTACAATAAAAATGTGGACTTTTGGAAAGACAAGAATATTCATCTCAAAGCAACAGGTGAGACGCTCCGCTTGAATTTTGGGAGGGGTGGTATGAAGAAGTTAGCGAAGGAGATACAACATAATGCTGTTATGGTAGAAGCAGCTACATATGGGTTGCAGGTATAAAATAATGCAGATGATGAAGGTGCAGAACTAAAGTTGATTGGTGGCCCTATGCCTTGAAGACTGTAGAAGCAGGCAATGACTCATGGAAAATTGTGTCAGGTTGGGAATTGCATCAGGGAAACTACAGGATGGGAAGATCCGTTAGATTCACTTTCAGTATATGCATTTATTGCCAGGTCTCAAGCTAATGAAGCCATAGTTGAAGATAAGCGTAAAAGAGATGAAGATATTGCAGGAACATCAAAAAGAGCAGCAAGATCTAGCAGTAAGCAAGATGAAGGGCCAATTCCCAAACCTACTCCAGAAGTGTTAATGGAAGAGGCACCAAAAGATAAGGAGGGTAAACCCAAGGGACCTTCTTATAAGCTGAAATCGGATATTGAGCTGGCTACAGATCTAAAGAGGTTTTTTGAAGAGTGCATTCTTAATAGCAAAGTGGTGAGCTCAGGTTGGGTGACATCTTGGGAATACCAAGCGTTAGTTTCATGAGGAGATTATTGACATTATCAAGAGGAAACATCAGATACCAAGTGATCAGGAACCTGATGCAGCTAAAAGCCAAATGATACATCACATTGAGTCATTTTTGGATGCTTATGAAGAGGCATTTGAAGGTGAAAAGTCAAAGGCTGTGGTGGTTTCAAGTCCAGTCATATCTAAGGTAAGACATGTTCATTTTAATGATGATGGAGATCATGAAGTTGTGCCAAGGAGTCACTTTTCTAGGACTCATTGGGCGAGAGCAATGACAAAAACCATTGTGAAGCTTGGGACATTGAAGAGCCAGTTTTAGCACTTGTGGACCATGTGTCAGAAATCAATCTTATGGCAAAGAGCTTGCACAAGAAAAGAAAATGACCTATTGGTGTTGCTCATGGTTGGCAGATTCCAGCTGCCAATATGCTTCTAAGGGATCTTTATGGTGCATGTGCAAATGTTAAGGTAACAATTGGGGATGTTTGTGATGCACAAAACTTTTTTATATAGGAGCACTCTTCCTATCCATTCATACTGGGACAAACCTACATTATGGCTGTGCACATGGAAACAAAGTTGTTAGATGATGGCTCAGCCTATGCAAGGATCCGGAGCAAGTATAGTAAAAGGGTTGTGCAATTTTTTACTTTGTGTGTAGAACATGCCAAAAACAAAGATACCTATGTGATCATCCATTGCCGAAGATATGCAAAGAGTTCAAAGAACACATATTTTCACAGGATTTTATCGGGGTGCCACTATAAAGCGGGACTATGGTGGTACAAAGGTGGGAAAACTCTCGCAAAGAGAGACTTTCTCTTCAGGGTTTTTGGGATTAACATCTGAGGGTTTGTTTTCATATAGGAAGTTTAATGAGCTACCTGAATGGGAAAAACATTATGTGTCAGGTATTCAAAGTGAATTGCAGGGATGTGATGTGCTTGAACCAAATGATGTGATTTCAAGGATATTTGAAGAGGTCTCTATGTGATATCTAGAAGAGATCATGCATTATAGGTTATAAAGTGGAACTGACATAGTTAAAGTACATTCAATGGACATGTACGAAGAATTGGATTTATATGAAGCACTTACTCATATAAAGGATGATTTGGGTGAACCAGTTGAAGTCCAGGTAGAGACAAAATATAAATTTGTTGCAAAGAAGGTGAGGCCAGTGGGTACACCTCTGCCAGAAGGAAGTGATGGAGTAATGGAGAAAGCTTCTTGTCAGCCTATACTGAAAGATCCAAAATACATTGGCCATAAGTTTACTGAAAAGACATTGAAGCAACTGAACATCGGAGAGGAGGATCTCCTTACTGAAGAGGAGATCAAATTCTTTCAGAGATGCTTGGAAATCATGGTAAAGCCTTTGCTTTTGAACCTGATGAGATTGAGTGTGCAGACCCAAATGTTGTTTCTCCTATGGCTATATTTAATGTTCCTCATATGCCATGGAGTTTACGCCCTGTACCGAAAGATCACTTTCCAAAGCTCATTGACTTGTTAAATGAGAAGATAAGGATGGGCATTTTGGAACCATAATGTGCACCATACTCTAATCGTTGGTTTATTGTTCGGAAGAAGAATGGTACCCTAAGGTTCATTCAGGATATGCAACTAGTCAACAAAGTAACAATCCACAATGTGGGTACACGTCCAATAGTGGACGAGTTTGTTGAAGCCTTTGCAGTAAGGTCTATCTACTCTATGGGTGTTCTTTACTCGGGATATGATCAGTTTCAGCTTTCTTTGGAGAGCAGGGATCTTACTACAATGCATACACCTCTCAGTTTGGTGAGGATGTGCACTCTACCACAGGGTGCTACTAACTATATAGCTCATATGATGAATGGTATGAATTAGGTACTAAGGGATTTTATTCCTCATGTTACTATGCCTTTCATCAATGATTTGCCGATTAAGGGATTATAAGAAGGGTTCAAAGATGAGGTAAAAGACCAGAGGGGTTGCCGCAGACAGTTTTTTGCCTAGCATATGCTGACTGTAATTCCATTTTATCTAGGCTTGAAGAAGTTAACTTGACACTTTCAGGGCCAAAATCATTTTTTCGTGCTAAAGAGGTTTTAATTGTGGGGCATATGTGTGGCCCAGATGGAAGACAACCAAGTTGAAGCTATATGGAAGATGAGAGAAACATGCATATCGCTTATAGAGGTACGGAAATTTTTGGGTGCATGTGTATTTTATCGTATTTGGTTGCCGTACTTTGCTCATGTTGCAGCTCGGTGCTTTACCAATTTCTAAGGAAGGGTAAAAGGTTTGTATGGGAAGAAGCTCATACAATGGCCCCCATCCGAAAATTGAAAACAATGCTTCTTGAGGCTCCTACCTTGAGAAAGGTTGACTATAAGTGTGGAAGGACAGTGATCTTAATCGTGGACACTAGCCCGATAGGTATTGGCTATAGGTCAAGATGATGAGGATGCTCATAGGTATGTAGTCCGGTTTGGAGAAAAAGTGCTTAATGCTTGTCACAGAGGCTACCCACAAGTTAAGAGATAACTTTGGGGTGTTGCTACTACCCTGAGTTTTGATAAGGAATATTTGATTGTGTTGAGATGTAGAGAGAAAGAGAGAGAGATGAGACAAGAGACACACCATATACGCTCCCAAAGACTGATTCATATTGAGGACAAGATACAAATATATAGGTGAGACCAAGTTCAGTAGAGTGAGCCATATATATAGCTCCAACACCCCCACTCAAACAAAGGTCTCTAGCTTTGGATGAAAAAACCCTTGGGGAGTTCAAGGGAAAAACCCAAGCCCCTATACAATGTGAAATATGAACCAGCGGTGATGATGTGAAAGTGAATTGTGCATCTATGTACAAATATTCAAGTGACTTAGATATCACAAGGTGCAAATGTGGAGTGTGCATAGTGCATGGTACCTAAAAGATTACAATGTCATGTGTACAAAGCTATTACAATAGCAAAGAAGCTAATCTAGAAAGAGTGAGGCCGAAGCAACTCCAAGCTCCGAGCGCAAGAGGATGAAACGTGACTCATTGAGGCCTTTGGTCAAAATGTCTGCAATCATCTGGTCACTTGGACAATGTTCAACCATAATGGTTCCTTTGCGTACTTCATACCTGACATAATGATAATGGACAGCAATGTGCTTTGACTTATTATGTTGAACATAGTCTTTTGCAAGACTAATAGCACTTTGGTTGTCACACTGCAAGGGTGTGCTAGAAAGAGGAGAGTGACCAACATCAACCAGCATTTGTCGAAGCCAAATCAACTCACGAGCTGCAAGTGATGCCGCAACATATTCTGACTCAGTCGTAGAAACTGCAACACAACGTTGTTTCTTGCTGGTCCAAGAAACAAGACAACCATTTATAAAGAAGAAATTTCCACTAGTAGATCGCATAGATAAATGTGAGCTTGCCCAGTCTGCATCTGTGTAACCCAAAAGAGAAAGAGATTGCATAGAATTCGATGTGAGTTGTCGTTGATAGACTAAACCAAAATCTGTAGTGCCTTTCAAGTATTTCAATACACGCTTTGCAGCAGACCAATGCTTAAGAGAAGGACATGCAAGATGTTGTCCAAGATAATTAGCAGCAAACAGAATATCAGGACGAGTGTTCATGCCAACAAACTGAAGACATCCAATCAAGTTAGCATAAGGTTGATTTGTGACAAGTTGACCGCCATTGTTAGAAGTATTCTTCGTAGAGCTCGCAAGACAAGGTGTGTTGGCTAAATGTGCAGATTCCATACCAAATTTTTGAATAGTATCTACAATAAACTTTGACTGTCGAAGGAATAAAATACCTTTTGTACGGTTCCATTGGATTTGAATGCCAAGACAAGAGTGAATCTCTCCAAGATCCACCATATCGAATGCAGAAGACAATAACTTTTTCACTTGCTGAAGAATTGCCAAGGTTTTTGAGCCATTGTTTTTGGTTGCCGAGGTTCATGCCGATAGTGAGTTGGTTGTATATGGTATTGCATATGCTAGAAGACGATTCTCAATTGTTTCTGGGCGTCACTCCCCCTTCTCTTCTCTGCTTATGTGCGTGTGTTTCCGGGCGTGTGTAGGCGTGTACCCCCCAAGGTTTGTCGTGCAAAGAGAGATAGAGAGAGGTTGTGCGAGTGTGGAAGGCTGTGAATTGAGTGGAGCAGAGTGATTGAGTCTATCTGGTGCATTGCAAGGCGTATGTGCGTATGGTTGTGTGAAAGTGGTGGTTTGATTGAGCGTAGTGTTGAGTTTTGAAGGTGAACTCTAGTGGATTGGGGCGCTGTGTATACCCTGGGCTATAGTGAGGCATTGTGTTGTGTGCCGGGTGTGTTCCCCTTTCCCTCTCTCCATCATTAACGAAAACCATTTGTATTTGAATTCCAGTTTGTCTAATCATTAGCAGCTTAAAACATTCCAGTTGTCAATTTTAAAGCATTTAAAGTGTCGTTGAAGTCTTTTGCCTTGTGTCGTGCATCTTTTCTCTCTTATTTCCACAGCGAGCAGCTCGTGCTGACCCAACTCACCTTGCAAACCCATTATCCCCAACAATGGCACTACAATGTGACAATCAAGAAGGGAGTGGGAAGCGCGAGAAGGAGAGAAGTGAGCGTCGTTAACTCACGATGTGTTCTATTATCCAAAAACTTGCAAAATACTTACAAAAATTGGCTTTTATAACTTAGCCAAGGTTTTGTGGTCAAATTTAATGATCTGGGAGCTCTAGCTAAAGATAGGTTGATCTAGAAGTTTGTAGCCCTGGCTCATCAATTACATTGTTTATCTGGAATGTAGGAGTTACAACATTCTCCATTTATCAAAATAATAAGTGTTTCTACAATAAAAGCTCCAGAAAATGTTATCCGAGTTAGCTTGCTGCAAACATTCCCTCCCTCCTTGACTCCGTCGTCCCTTGACATAGCTTCATGGACTGAAGTAGTCTTCGAGTTGACGGCTGGCGAAGCGGTCTTTAAGCGCATGGAGGGTGTTTTCATATTTGATTCATCTTTCTTTGTCTAGGACTTGCAAAAATTGCATGGTGACTCTATGCTTAAGTTCAATGGCTGAATAGCCAAGAAACCTTGATGTAAGGTTGTTGATCATTGGCCAAATATCTTCGTTCTCGCCGTGTGAACATAATTGTATAGAATGCCTCTTCAAATGCCAACATATTTCTTGATGGTAGAAACATATATCTGACATAGCATAGAGGACATCTTCTAAAGGCTGTCCACTTAAATCATAGCATAGACCTTTGTTGCCTTCGAGGAAAGACATCCATGGTATTTCTGCTTGCTCAGGCTCGTGAAAAGTTTGACTGCAGGTGAGCAGCATTCTGCAAATCTTATAGAGCATTGCACATGAGAGGTCAGAGAGGCTCTTGAAGAAGTTCATGGCACCCCTTAGGGTTTTCACCATGTATTTTCTATTGCTGGTCCTTGCTCTGGAGCTGGTAGTTGTGGGTAATTTATCCATGTTGGCCTCTTCTTCTTCAGTGCATCCTGTGCCTACCATGTCCTTATCCTTGGTACAAGACGGAAAGTAAGGTCCTTTTTTAGGGATGCAAATGCTCTTGTGAACAAAATTAGGTATCTAGAGTTCTTGTTCAACCAGTTTTTTCTCCATTTTGGGTGGATATCATCTAAGCCTTCTGCCTACATATCCTTGTAAAGTCTTTCCATAATCTAGAGTAGCTCCACTTTTATCAATGGGTAGGGCAAAGATTGTTGATGCCATTGAGCATTGATTTGGTTGGGAGTGAGCTGAGTTACATTTATTGAGTGGAAAACTCTCAACTCCCAATCCATTACTGCTTTCCATTCAGCATCTGCTTCTTGGACAATTTGCTCTTTCAATGCATCTTCCTCAATTTTAGACAGCTGGACCATTGGCACTTGCTCGGCTTCAGTGATTGGTACTGAAAATTTGACTCGATTGCTAGCCCTTCTGATGGATGTGTTTCCATATTAGCAAAAGAGACTGATGGTATGTCGATGGTTGGTTGTTCAGAGGTTCTTGCCTCATTCTGAGTTTCTGTTTGTCCCTCTCTTAGCAGTTGATTGACTCTCTTCAATTCCTCTATTTCCTTGATCAATTACTCTTCTCTTTGGACCCGCATCAATGCAAGGTCTTGTCTTTGTGTTTGTTTCAGCTTTAGCTCAAGTTCAAGGGCCTTGTTCCTCTTTTCTAAAGTTTTGTAGACTTCATATGCTCCCTTGATTGAGGCTACAGCTAGGTTTTCTCATATCTGTCTTAGAAATGTAGCTTGATCATTGATCCACTGCTTGGAGTACTGCAAACAGGTATTAGCTACTTTGAGTTGCACTTGGACAGAGTAGTGGTTAAAATTTCATTGGTTACTTTTGGCAGCTGTCAATCTTTGCTTTTGCATGCATCGGATAACTTTGTCAAGAGATCTCCCAGCTCTTCGATCTCTTTCTATTGTTTCTCCTTTGCAATCTGGTGTATTGCTGCTTCATTTTTCAACTCTTTAATCTGTCTTTGTAGCTCTGCAATGATGTTCATTCTATCATCTAGATCTCCTTGTAGAGCATCAATGACTAGTCCTAGCTCCTTAGCCTTAGCACTGTGGCTAAGTGTTGTTGTTCTCATCTTGTCTGTTATCAGCTGCATTTTCCTTGCATACTCATTTACCTGGATAATGACTTCATCATTGGTTTCCCAGTCTTCAGGTTCTACCTGGGGTTGTTTAAAAGTTTGGGCTATTTTGGTTTGTGGATCTTTTGTTGGTGCCATGTCTTGTGCTTGTGGCCGTGGAGGTGGTTGTACTTCTCCTCCTTGAGGCTTTGCGGATGCCTTGGCTGCTTCTTCTACTCGAGCTATTGTAGAGGTCCTATAGTAGTTGTTTTGTCTTCCTTGGGTTGTTCAAAATCTGCTTCTTCCTATTGTTTTGGCTCTTTTTCCTTTGCTATGGTGTCTTCCTTATATTTATCTGTTGGTGAATGGCTTGGACTCAACATGGGCTGATCTTCTTGTTCCATAGTTTGTGAAAGAGGGTCATGGAGACATCTCCTTGTGGTCATGATGTCACTCACTTTGTTTAGCAATTTTTGTTTGTCTCTGTTTCTCAGCCGCTTCTTTTGTTGCTTTTCTTTGAGCTTCTAGAGCTTCCTTCAGCTTCCTCATACATCTTGAGCTTTTCTTTGAGATTCTAGAGGCTTTTTTTCTGTGGTTCCTCTTGGTGAGAGCTATTGCTTTCTTTTTCATTGCTTCAATCCTTGCCCTTCTTTCCTCATTGTTAGAGATTTCACTACTATGGGCTTCATGGGAACTTTTTGCAGATTCCTCATCTATTTGTATACTCTCCTTGTTGATCGGGTGGTCCTTGGAGAAGGTTGAGCTAACACAATCCAGATGTTCTAATCTAGGGCTGGTGGAAAATTGTCGGCCATTCCAATAGCATGATATGCTATTCTTGTTAGCACTTTTGGAGCACTCAGATATGTGAATCTTTCCCTCTTTCTTTGTGCCCTTCAATGTTGTAAGCACATACTACGCGTGATCTATTGCTTGCATGGTTGTCGACTTTAATACTTGAGTGAAAGTAGTCGCAATCGCATGGTTTGGAGTTGTGTACCGTGGCGGTTTCTTTGATAGGAAGTGGAAATGTTGATGATAGAGGCAAGATGGTTCCTCCACTTGCCTTTGGATGACATCAAAAAATGTGGTAGCAATAGTATCTTTAGTAAAAGTACCCATTGCCTTTCTATCTCTTGCCCGCATAGTCATACCTTGTGTTGCCAGCTTTAGTGCCTCGGCCACTATTTCTTTAGTGATTACCACTTCAACGGTTTTCCCTTGCTGATCCATGATTTGGGCTGATCCATCTTCTTTGATCGTGGATAGCAATTCATATGCTTTCAAGAAATCCACTCCACATGGTTCTTGGTCGTAGAAATCTCAAAGCCTCAGCATTCTGTTAGCTTCCTTGGTGTCTCGCTTTGCCTCTATATCATGAAATTTCTTAGGTATTATTTGCAAATCTACCTGGTGTCCTTCTTTGCTCTTGAATCTACCAGTGAAAATCGATGTGTTGTTCTATTTGAGCCGTTCTTTAGAGAAGTAGGTTGCTTTTGCTGTCTTCACTAAGCTTGGATCTAAGTGGTACGGTGGCAACTCATGCGGTATCTTTCTGGGACACCCTTTTCTTTGTCTTCTCAGTTGCTTACATTGCTCCTGTTAACTGAATACAGTTTCAAAGTTAAAAAATTCTGCAAATTTTGCTCTAAAATGCCCTGAGTCAGAATTGCTAGCAAATGATGTCCATTTTTATTCAGATCAAGTTTGGAGCATGTATAGATGCATAAAACCATGTAGAGATCAAAATCATGCAGTTCAGGCAAGAGTTGCAACAAAAGTAAATAATTGTGATTACTAACAGCTAGGGATGTTTTTCAACTTTTTGCATTTTTGACATCATATAGGCTTGAAACACATGGCATTTAGGTACTCTGAGTGAAATGTGGGCTCATTTGAGTACACTGGTGAAAATGGTGCCAGATTTAGGCTTTTAGACTCTGAAACAGTAGATATAAAGAGATTTTGAGTTTTTGAGATCCAAACATGCTCAAACATGACATGTGGGCTAGGGACATCATTTTCTTTGGTCCCATAAGGTCAAAGTTGCAAATTGTACCCATTTGGGTAAAAATATAAATAATCACGATTATTAACTTTTTCATCAATTTGTACATTTTTTGTTGCAACTTGGTTCTAAGCATGATGTAGAGTTGTGTGTGGGATATGGGGTCATTTGGTTCAAAAATATGACAACTAACTCAAAAATTGGATTGAAAAGACTTTGGTGCATTTTTTGACCAAACATCTTTAATACATCTAAAAACAAGTCCTAAAATGATTTTGGTAAAGCTCAGTCATGTCGGCATCACTTCGTGCTTTCATTGACTCTGAAATCACCAATTTTTGTGACTACTTGGCATGTAGAGATTGTTAGTCACTTTTGAAGCTATGGACTTGTCCGCTATATAGTCCTGATGCTACTCATCCAAATTTGGCCCATTCGGAGTCAGTTTGACTTCGTATTTCAAATTTATCGCTTTGTAGCCTTTGAGCTATTTTTTGCTGTTCGAGAGCTTGCCTTGACTGTTTCCATGAAACCATCTAGGTACATTGTGTATACACCTCGTCTATAAGTTGTCCGTGGAGTCAGAATCCAATTCAAGCATATGGCAAAAACCTAGATTATTTACTTAGGAACCGCTTGACCCCTGCCAAATGGTGATCTAGTGATATGAAAGTGTTATATTATAAAGAGACATGCTACAGCTCAAGTCTCGTCCAATTCGATTGAGCTGACAGGCCGCTATGGTCAATTTTGTGTCGTAGGACTTCGTGCACTGCTGGGTTTCTAGGGTTTTCTCATGAGCATAGACTTGTTACTTGGCCATATAGAATTTTTTATTGATAATTTTAGAGCTTCTCCCTAATGTCTCGTGTGAGAAGGCGTTGTAAATGGATGACTGTAGACTCCAAAAATCGTGCGCGAAGAAGGTAGAAAGCTCTCTCCTCCAAGAGTGACTAGTGGAAATGAGGTGATCTTGGGCTATCTTGGATATCTATACTCAGGCTTCCCAAACTATTCTTTCCCAAATTCCCCTATTAGTCCTACTAGGCCGTGAAATCTATGTTAGACTCAAAAATTTCTTCAATCGAATTTTGTTAGCTCATTCTGCAAGAATTTATGAAAGTAGGCCTGGGCGGCCTAATTTAGGCTTCCCGCTTCCATCTGTCGATTCAATTGAATTTTTTGTGCTTGTCTGCTTTGTCCTCTTGATCATCATTGTATCTTCAGTTTCTTCATCTGAGCTCATTCGCTATTTATTATTAATTTTTGACATGTTTATTGGAAAAATCAAAGAAAATCATAAAACGCGCTAAAAACAAAAAGTGAAAAATCAATAATTAAGAAAATCCATTGAAAAACACTACTTTATTGTTTTTTGGTGGATTTCTCTATCTTTAAGTCCCAATATCAAGAAAAAATGATAAAAATAAGTAAAAAGGGCTATTTTTTTTATAGTATATACACTATTTACACTCATCGGGGAGATGTTATCGGTTAGAGTTCCCCTGTTGATTGATTTTTTAAGGGTATTATTAGGTAATTGTGCAACAAATCACACGTTAACATCTAGCTTTTTCCTCCCTCTTCAAACATTGCCCTAAATTACTTAGTTCCCTTCCACCCCTCCTAGATGGCGTACTCCGGAATGTGTGTGTGCATGGATTGCACAATCGTGTCTACGCATAGCTTTGGTTGGCTCTACCATGATTCAAAGATCAATTCAGTTCAGACCATTATGTTGTGCAAGAGTTGGGTATTGAGTAATCAACTCAAGGGTTTCTATGGTCGAGGTTGATGTTTCCCAAAGAGCAAATCTTGTATCTTGTTTCTCTATGCTTTATTGTACTGTTAGGATGCTTTGGCATGCTAATTTCTTCAGCTGTGAGGATGAATGATGACAGTTGTTGAGCTTTAACTCGCCATTGGTATCTTGATTTTTCTTTGATGAATTGTTGTGGTTGAGTGTTTTGAGACTTAACTTTCCACTACTTCATATATCGGTTTTACAATTTGCGGAGAAGATAAGTGCTCATTTTTTCTCCAAATCCATCTTGTGTTAGGTTCCCTGCTCAAAGATGATCTTCTTTGTGTTTTTAACATTGAAACCTTCTTTGGTACAGTAGATGATGTTTTGGGTACCCAAATTTGAAACGGCTTGTCCTTGAGTTGTGCTTTTAATACCCAGGTATACCTGACTCCTTGCATGCTACTTGTAGCATTTGCTTGTCTATAGGATGGAGAAGATTGATTGCTTCGTGGTTTCTTTTGCTGGTAGCCTTTTTTCCATTCCTCTTTGCTTGGTGAAATTGGAACAATGAGTTGTACACTTTTAGGTGATAGCTTGAGTTGATTGGTATCCCAATTTGGTACTGCCTCGTACGTTCGTATCCATGAGATTCTAAGAATCATTGTTTCATTCATGTGTTCATCTGGTAATCATACAAACTAATGAGGGCATGAACATCCATGTACTATCACATTTAAGTTGACTACTTCCAATGTCGTTGTTGGGTTCTTGTTGCATCCTTTGATAGACGATATTCCTGATGTCAAAGACTGATTCATTGCTTTCTTGTACGTGGAATAACTGATTGCATATACTCAAGCTCTTGTATCGACCAATGCATTTATAATATGATTGTTCAGTTGTACGTTGATGCAAAGGTCCATTCCCTCTAACCATTCATCATCTGTGTACACTGCAACCTTCTGCAATTCCCATAGTCGTTCATCTAGTTCCAGAGTATTGATGGGAATAAGTATTTGTTGATTTTGGAGAGCATCTTTCCTTTTGAGTACTCGAAGCGGAGCTTCCTCTTGTGCTTCATCAATGACCTGTTGTCGTTTTATCTTTCTCTGTTTTGCTACATGCATCTTTTCTAGCAATTCATTGGTTAGTGGAAAATTGTACTTCTTCAAATGTCATCCACTATTCCAATTATCCATTGGTTCACCATCTAGAGTGGACAACTTAATTGCTCTACTTGGGGATACATCTTCAATGATAAATTCACTACAAGAGGTTGTGTGAACTTGTGAAGCTATTAGCGACGGAAATACATTGGGTTTTTATACTCCCCAGTGTCACTAAGAGCGTCGATACGGGAACGTCGCTATGAGTGTTTCTATAACAGTCTCTATAAGCGTTGCTATATGCGTTGCTATATATCGATGCCTATAGCGACGATCATAGTGACGTTTACAAGCCACCTATAGCGACGTTGCACAACCTTGAATAGCGACGGTCATAGCGAGGCCCAAGAGAAAAACATTTTGGTGGTAGGGCATTCAATGCCCTACCACCCATCAACCATATTGAATGTTTCAATAATTGATTCACCTTTGAAAGAAAGTGCAAGCTTAGATATAGACCCAAAGTAGTCACCCACAAGACAATATAACCATTAACTCCATCATCCATAGTATTGTTTTTGCGGAATAAAGATATAAAACTGAAAAAAGTAAATTGATGAAAGTAAATCAATGACAATTGTACGTGCATCATAGGAAAAATCACTTGATTGTTAAACTTTGCAAATGTAATAGTTACAACACATTCTCATTATTGAAAACTTATACATGGTTTTCAAAAAGAAGTATAAACATCATCTCATGATACATATGCTATGACAAAAGGAAACTAATGCTATCTAGCTACGGCTAGACTGACGTCGTTTAATGCGACATCTCATCGCGTCCAACCGACGTATCTGTCGGATCCTGCAAAAAAAAACAATAAGACAGCTTTCAGTAAGTATAATTATATAATTTATAAAACAATACAAAAAATAGAAAAGAGTAAACCCTAATACTAACTATGCCGCCGCGAGAACGCAGAATGTCCATCAGGGCGTTTAAGCCCTTCCTGCCTGCGTACTCACGCTCGTACGGTGTGGGGTCACGTCCTGTTTTCGACCACTGTCAAAACATACAAAGAATCCATACTTGGCACATTTGATTTTTGGAAACATTTGCATGCTACACTTCTTCACTCCTTGTCCATTCCATTTGACCGCCCGGTCTTGCTATTCTTGGACCTTTGAGTTTGCTCTCTTGCGTTGCTCTTCCTTTGGGTGCTCTTTGGACGTCCTTGGCCTCACTCTCCATCCACTATGGGACTACCCTTTTCCATGAGGGGGGAGGCAATAGCAAGGTCGCTATTGCCCTCCCTCTTGCCTTCAAACATTTGGGGGCCTTAACGGCCGCGGGAACCACTACTAGGGTGGATGCCATGTCATCATCACCTTCACGTGGGCGCGAGAGCCTCTGGCGCCACCCAACTCAGCCAAAACCACCGCCATCCACTCCACGTAGCGCCCTATGCAGCGCCTGCAGCGGCGACTCCCACGCGCCATCACCAACGGGAGGGAGATCTTCCCTCTCTCTCCCCTCTTGTGTCCCTATGAGAGCCCACGGCCCAGTATATATACCGCGACCCTCTTGCTTCCTCCATCATATGTGGGACCAGGCCTTGCCATGCGGCAGCCCTTCAAGCAAAAGCCCTTGGGGCGATCCAAACTCCCCCCAAAAAACTTCCCATATTAATAAAAGAACTCATTTTTTTGGCCTCCTTCTCCAGGTTCCCATTCCCTGCTCCAATTTTGGATTGACAAGCCATAAAGGCCAGCCGCAAACTCACTTGCCTAACTTTGGATTCACCCTTCCTTGCCTCCCTTCACAATTCTCCGAGCCCCCAAACCGAGGCTGGCCGAAAAAAACCAACCAAAGCATTTGCAATCAATCCCGAACAAGTGGACCCAATCTTCCGACTACCATATCTTTCCGCTTCGGGCTCCGTTTGACATGCAGTCACTTCCTGCTAGCTCTGTATGATGCATACCTTGCTGTAGAACTTCATCGGTGCTCAAAACAATCTAGATGGCACATTCTCCAGTGCGGCCAAGTGGGCTCAGACCCGGCCCCCAAAAAAATTTCAATTGGCCATAAAATGCAAACCATAGCTCTGATCTGCAATCTGAAAAGATGGGTAGACTCCATGAATTGATCTCTACACACCTGTACCTTGACTTCCATTTGGATCACCTCTCTTCAGCTGCCCTGTCCGGCAAGAATCTGCAATCCATTGAAACTTCAACCTTCAATGACTTGGGCTCCATAGCTCTGTTTGATGAGTCGTCTGGACCTGCTCTTTTCGCACTTCAAGCTCTTCATTCCTAAACATAGAAGCTGCACTTTGCATCTCCTTCATCTGCTACCCAAATTAGCCCCTCATGGAGTCTTCCTTGGCCTATAAGCTGCATGGGGCATGCACTTCCGCTGCTACCTGTCATTCCAGGATTCTCCTAGCTGCTCTAGCCCTTTGCCATGCTTCTGCTAGCCTGCATACATCTGTCCATGCCACTTTCTAGAGTCGACACACTGTGGCTGCACCAACGGCATTGATAGAGTTAGAAGAGTTTAATGCTCTCAAATTAGACCAAGACTACAAATTTTCCGCTTATGCCTGTCATTAGAGCCTTTTGAAGCTAATTAGGAAGGGAGTATCGGGTAAAAATTCCCTGCCTGGTGCCCTTGTAATTCCCAATTATGGTAGAGAGAGGTTATTCTCCCTCTAGATTGTATGTTGTAGTAAGAGCCAATTTGATGCCCAAACAAGAAAATAACTCACGAGCTTCATATCCATCCAACTATCAACAGTGATTTTGCCAACATAGCCATACCTAGAAATTACATCTTCAAGCAAAAATTTGCATACAACACTTGTGGCCTTTGTATGCAAAGCTCTTCCTTCAACTTGATTAGTGAGATCTTCTCTAGCAAGAACAAGATACCTCATCTGCCAAACACCCACTAGCATTGTAATCAAATCTACTACCCACTTGTAATGCATAGCTAGTGGATAAGTAGGATGTAATCCATCTCAATGTTGTACATTAGAATACTACTGGCATACTAAGCATGTCTCCACAAATTGAGCAACATCTTTGTACATTCGCTTCCACCAGTAGCAGTCCTTAATTTTGACAAAAGTTTCCCATACCCCTCTTTGTCTGGCCCATAAGCTTTCATGGAACTCTTTAACCACCTGCTATTGAGTTGCTCTATCACAAACAACCCGTTGTGGTACCCCTCTTGAATTCTGCAAAGGCGTAGGCAGGATAATCCTTCAGTGTAGTCTGAGCAGTCTCACAAGCAGGGACACTCCTCGGTGTGTCCTAGGGACACTGCAACACAGGAGCTCCAGAAACGACGTGCTCCTTGCCACAACAACCAGGCCTCTAGGCGACCCCGATGCAGTGTTCGGGTCACTCCTCAGCATCCTCGACGCAGTGGCCGGGACACCACTCTCAAAGGCGTAGGCAGGATAATCCTTCAGTGTAGTCTGAGCAGTCTCACAAGCAGGGACACTCCTCGGTGTGTCCTAGGGACTCTACAACACAGGAGCTCCAGAAACGACGTGCTCCTTGCCACAACGACCACCGCCGCTAGACTGTCGTGGAATTGCTTGTCCGCATGGTCCATCGAACATAAATATAGATCTAATTTAATCTTAAACTCAAAATAAACCTAAATTTAATCTAATCTAACATAAATCTAAATGTAACACGCGTAAAAAGCCTAAACTAATCTAACATAAATCTAACTCAAAATAAACCTAAATCTAATCTAATCTAACCTAAATCTAATCTAAAGTAAATATAAATCTAACCCAAGTATCATCCAAGTATGGTAGATTGGTTATGACATTTCCCTCTTGAATAATAGGTCTTGAGTTCACCTCCTCATCGGCTAGATCTTTAAGGTCTCTTGCGATAGTTTCCTATGACGTAAAAACTTTCTTCTTCTCGGGCGTGTGTGTGTGTGTGTGTGTGCCAATAAAAAGAGGAAAATGGTATAACCTTTCTATTACCCAAGTGCGGTAGATTGGTTATGCCATTTCCCTCTTGAATAACAAGTCTTGAGTTCAACTCGTCGTCGGCTATATCTTTAAGGTCTCTTGGGTAGTTTCCTACGATGTTAAAACTCTCTTCTTCTCGGGTGTGTGTGTGTGTGGGTGTGTGTGTGCGCCAATAAAAAGAGGAAAATGGTATAAATTTTCTATCACCCAAGTGTGGTAGATTGATTATGCCATTTCCCTCTTGAATAACAGGTATTGAGTTCAACTCCTCGTCGACTAGATCTTTAAGGTCTCTTGGGATAGTTTCCTACGACGTTAAAACTCTCTTCTTCTTCTTCTCTCTCTCTCTCTCTCTCTCTCTCTCTCTCTCTCTCTCTCTCTCTCTCTCTCTCTCTCTCTCTCTCTCTCTCAATGTGTGTGTATATGCATTCTTTGTTTATGCATGTGTGTGTGTGTGTTTTTTGTTTATGCATGTGCGCTCTCTCTCTCTCTCTCTCTCTCTCTCTCTCTCTCTCAGAAGAAAAAAAAAACACAATGTGTGTGTGTGTATGTGTGTGTGTGTGTGTGTGTGAGAGGGAGAGAGAGAGAGAAAGAGGGGAAGGGAACATGAGAGAGAGGAGAGGGAAGGAGCATACCTGGCTCTCCTTCCTCTCCTCGTGTATGTGTGTGTGTGTGTGTGTGGAGAAGAAAGAGAGAGAGGGAGAGCGCAGGTTACCTTTACTTGCTTGAGCGCCGAAAATTGAGTTTTTAGACACTCTCGGTTATTTTTTTACCCCTATCAGCGTTTCTATGGGCGTCGCTATGAGCGTCGCTAAGTTACAAGTAAACTAGCGATGCTCATAGCAACGTCGTGGGTTTTCACTTTTGAGCATCGCACTGCGAGCGTCGTTGATGTGAAGTACCTCTTGTAGTGATGGTCTGTTTCCCTTTTTCTTAAACTTAGGAATGTGTTGTTTAAGGGAGTAGATTAAAACTAAGTCCCCTTTTTTGAAGATAGATGGGAATCAAAAAAATGATTTTGTTTTCGCTTTTGTGCATAGATGTGAGCTACATCAATTATCCATTTCTCATCAAGCTTTTCTAAATCTTTGAGCCTTTCTAACAATTCATGTCCAGTCCACTCAAGATGCTTAGCTAGCTCAAGTGTCGGCAATAGAAATTCTATCGAGAGTATGGCATCAAGACCATAAACAAGGTTGAAGCGTGTAGCATTTAAAGCGGTCTTGAATGAAACTCTATAAGCCCATAGAGTGGTATGGAGATTCAATTCCCAATCGATTCATCCTGAACTAACCACTTTAGTTAATACCGAGCTAAGAATTTTATTTGTGTGCTCAGCTTGTCCATTTGCTTTTGGATGATAGGGAGCCGATTTGTTATGGATGACCATAAATTCATTAAGCAAATACTCAATTACCTCATTGAGGAAATGAGTTTCCCTATGACTAAAAATTTCTATTCGCAGTCCATATCTTGTGAACACATTCTCATACAAGAATGCGGTTATGGTTCTGACATCATTCTTTTGGGTACCCTTAGCCTCTACCCACTTGGTGAAATAGTCCGTAACTACAATGATCTATTGAGCTTGGGTTCTATAAGCCGGTGGTTGTATTGTCCTGACAAAATCTATACCCCATGTTGCAAAATCTCTAGCCCCCATCCTTGGTCTTAAAGGCATGCTACCTACACGGGTTGGCATTTTTTCCCATTGACATGCATCACACCTTCGTACTTATTCTTTGGCATCTGCAAAAAGTGCTGGCCACCATATGCCTACCATCAAGATTGCACGTGGTGGTTTCACTAGAAAAGTGACATCCAGCTAGTCCAGCATGTGCTTGTCCTTTAATGGGAATATATTCATCTTCATTTGCACAAAGACGCAGATGTTGATCCTTCTCTCTTTGATACAATTGGTTTCCAATAAGAGCATAGTCTCTTGCTTCAGTTTCAATTTCTTTTTGGTGGTGTTTACTCATATCCTCAGGAAATGTTTGACTTGATAAGTAGGTGCCTAGGTAGTTACTCCACTTAGAAACGAGTGATGTTTTCAACAATGTCATATGAGGTATGGGTGCTGTGAGAGCTTGCTTTAGCTTCATGAAGGATTCTTCACACTCTTCAGTCCATTCAAAGAGTGTAATGAAGTTGTACATGGGTTTTTCGATTAAAGCGTACATCTAAATGAATCGTCTGTAATATCCACAATGTCCCATGAAAGCTTGAACTCCTTTGACTGTTGTCGGTCTAGGCAATTTGGCAATAACATGAATTTTATCCATATCAATAGCTATGCCATTTTTAGACACTATGTCCAAGAAGTTTTCCTTGTCTGCCCATAAATGTGCACTTTCCAGAATCTAAGCAAATCCTATAATGTCTACATTTTTTGACTACCTTTTTGACGTGTTCAAAACGATCAGCCCAAATTGATGAATGTACACATAGATCATCTATAAATACTTCCAAGAAATTTCAAAGATATTCCTTAAAAGCCTGGCTCATCAATCTTTGAAAGGTGGTAGGAGCATTAGTTAACCCAAAAGGCATAACCCGATAGGCAAAAATACCCCATTCAGTTGCAAAGGCAGTTTTATGTTGATCTTTGGGATCAACTAAAAGTTGATTGTATCCCCAAAAACCATCTAAAAAGCTGTAAGCTTCTTTTCCTACAACTCGTTTTAAACCATACTCAGTGATTGAAAGAGGAAAGTTGTCTCTAATGGTGGCTGCATTCACTTTCTTGAGATTGACACACACTCTTAATTTTCCATTTTTCTTGGGTACTACCACAATTGGAGACACCCAATCCGTGTGTTCAATTTCATAAATGAATTCGGCTTCCTTTATCTTTTATATCTCTTCTTTGATCTTTCTAGCAAATGTTTCATTTTAAGTATATGGCGTTTGTTTGTTTGGTTTCGCATCATCTCTCATAGGTATGGTATGTTAACAAATTTCTGGATCAACGCCCTTGAGATCCTCATAAGACCAGGCAAAGATACCTCAGTATTCTTTCAGTAAGCTTAACAAAAGCTCTTCTTCTTCTTCTTTAGTCTAGTCGTTTGCACCGTAGGCAGGTCTAGGCTCGTCTCTTGATTTGGCGAGATATATCTTTTTTGTGTTTTTTGGTCCTTCGTAGGACTTGCCCTGTTTTCTTAGTTCCTTGACAGGATGTTTGACTATGATCTTTTGGTTTTGGAGAGTATATTTCTTCTAATGGGCTAGAACACTCATTACATCCTTACCTTCCTCATCAATGGTTTCTATTTTAGTGGTATACAACTCCTTTACAGTTTTTTTAACCCTTGATACTTCTTTTTTTGTTCAACTCATGTCATGGTTGAATCCTTGTCCTAGTATTTAGGTTTTTCTTGAGTTTCCTTTCTTGTTTTTCTCAATTTTTTTGATATTTCTTTCTTTTCATTTGAAGGGTATCTACCCGTGATTTTGTCTTTGACACAATCATGTGCATCTATCTGTATCAAAAACTGTGTTCTACTAGAGACTGATGGCATGGGATTGGATTTCAAGTTTTTGGTGTCTCTTTTTCTTCTATACCATTCTATCTTCTCAGGTTCTGGTTTGTAAGTCAAAAAAATTTCCTCCCCTCCTTTCATGAGTAGTTTAGCTCTCACATGTTCTTTTTCCGACCCTGAATCATCTCAGGTAACTGAATGTTCTTCTACTCATCTGTTACATCATAGTAGAGGTCTAAAAAGAGTTGTTGAACTTCCATTAAGTCCTTGGGTTTTTTAATTTTGTCTTCAATGTGAAGGGTTGAAATCATTTGCATGGGAATTATGTCATAGCTATCCTCATTGCAAAATTGAGTAGGCATAGACGTATTTACACACACATCCATTGTTGCTAAAATTTGAGTCCACTCAAATGGCTCAAACAAATGCTCCGGAAAGGGTTCAGGTATATAGGCTTCATCTGTGCAATCCCTTTCTAAGATACATTCTTCTCGTTTTAAGCTCCCATTTTCTGAGGCTCCACACATCCAAATTGGTGTGTCTTTGTTTAGCCAAGATAAAAGTTTTGTTTCAGCCGAAGAGACTAAGTCAAATTCTTGCATGGGTGTTTTCATAACATCTCTATAAGTGTGATCTTTTAGATTAACCCTTGTTATTGATTCCACTTACTTCAAGTACAGGTAATTGTTACCCCCGGTCCTGGATGAGTTGTACTTGTTGCATGAAAGGTCTTTCCAAGATGATTTTATAATTGAGTTTCTTTCCAAAGTCCACTATTACAAAAGTATGTTAATAATAAATTCCATAGGAACTAACTATCACTTTTTCCAACAGTGCTAAGGGTTTTTTTATGTGTCTATTAGCAAATTGCAATTTCATTCAAGTTTGTCTAATGGCCGGTTTTCCCCATGATTCCATACTTCTTTTGTGGCTATGGCTATGCCTGCCCCACTATCCAGTATTGCCATGGTTTCTATATTATTATATCTTACTAGAAGGGTTGTGTTGCCTTATTTTCCTTTTTAGTATTCTCCAACTTTGTTCATTGTTGGGACGGATCTAATCTCTTTGTTATCCAATTTGTGTTTCAATTTTTCCCAAAAAAAAATCATTAGCCATGTTATCCCCACCTTCTCTAGAGTTTTATGTAGATCATTCCACAAACATGGTATGATTTTTAACAGTTCTCCTAAGATAAGAGTGCATTGAATGAGCGTAGACATGATTGAATGGATGTTGTCTACCTCTAGGTTCAGTTCCGCTCTTTTTTATCTGAGTGGTTTTACACACTATGGGT
The DNA here is from genome assembly GCF_014529385.1 of Adiantum capillus-veneris. Taxonomy (NCBI): domain Eukaryota; kingdom Viridiplantae; phylum Streptophyta; class Polypodiopsida; order Polypodiales; family Pteridaceae; genus Adiantum; species Adiantum capillus-veneris. The sequence goes on from NC_140945.1 coordinate 67,999,060, forward strand.
TCGTCTTTGTTATCTCCCAAGTAAGCGGGTAGGTTTTTCAAAGTCATTGGTTTAGACAAACTTCCTGAAGCTTCAGAGCCACAATCCGCATACAAGGATTGTACATCCATGTCCATATCAGGAGGTAGATTGTCTAACCAAACTTCCTCTATAGGAGCTACCTTCAAAGTTAAGCTCCCATCATTAATCTCTCTAACTTTTTCCCATAAGTGTCATGGCCAGTCTTCTTCCACGAATGGAATTCCATCTAAGGTAACTTCACTGTCCGGCACTATGAGTTCTCGCTCTTTAGTTTCAAGGTGGGATTCTACCACCACTTTGGCTTTCTCTTTACTCATTCCTACCACAAGCTCCTCAGGTTTTTCTATACTCTTGAGCTTGGGTTTTTGTTTTTCCAGCATCTCTTGAGTAATTCTTACCAGATTTTGATAAGCTTCAAGCTTAGCTGCTTCCATATGTTGAGAAGGATAGTTTTTCCATTTGTTTGGCCTGCTTTAAGTCGCGCTTGGTAAGATTCCAAAGCTGCATTGATTGGCTCAAAATTTTGTCTACCAAAATTGACCCTCCAGATTTCACCGTGGTTTCATTGATTTCACTTCCAGTTTCTTTCACTTTTTCTTGGAATAGTTTCTTGGCTTTCTCCTCGATTGCAGCCCTTTGTTTCTGTTTTCTCATCTTATATCTTTGGCTTCTTCTTCTCTTGGAGATGAAATTTTAGTATTCTCTGAGTCATTAGAGGAGCTATGTTTCTTTTTCTTAGCCTGGGCTCTATGATTACTTTGATTGGAACAATAGGTCCACTCTCCGATGAGCTATTAGAGGTATCACTTGGCTTACAGTTCACTACTGTTTTCCCCTTGTTTAAAGTATTTTTTGGACAATCTCCTCCCTTTTTGCAACATTGTATACAAAAAGCTTTAGCTGGCTGAATGTTCCTGTAAGGCTCTGGGCATTCATTTTTCCAGTGATCATTTGCACCACAGTTATGGCAGTTTCTAGTGCTTGGCTTAATCATGGGTCTTACCATCAGATGTCTAACACCTTGATTAGCTACATAGTACATTGATGCAAGCTCTCGTGTAAGTCGCAGGTTCTTCCATTGGTGGTGGATGTGAATTATACCACTCTCCTTCTACCATTAGTGTAGATGGACTAGGCTCAACATAGGGTGTACAGGTGCAAGTGCTTGTTCATCTATGATTCCCTCAGAATGCATGTAATTTACTGGCATTACATTATGTCCAGGATATGGAGATTGTTAACCCAACACGGGTTGAGTTCTTTTCATACCCATTGGTGGTCTTTGAGCTGGGGTCACATTAGGCAGATATTTGTACATGGGTTGTCCTTGTGGCCTCATAGGCACATATTGAACATTCCCATCATACTTTGGTCGGTAATAGCACTCATTGATCTCATGATTGGTCCATTTATCTTTGATTGCACACCATTTCTGTGACCTAATTGGTTGTCCCTATTGAGTTATCCCTTGCCTTGGTCCCCTCATAGGTGTTTTTTGCATGTTATTCATCATTTCACTCATCCTTTTGAGCATGTCTTCTATGGCTGTAAGCGGTGCTGCAGAGCATCCGTTTCCACTTGTGTTGGTTTGGTGAATGTTGTCTTGTCACTTTGATTATCCTTAGGGAAATCTTCTTCATTGAAAATATTACAATTGTCTCCCAAGTCAATGGCATCCGATACACACTCTTCTATGGTCATATGTTTCTTGCTATATAATATAGCATGTAGTTCTTTGTTTAGCAATCCCTTTAGAAACAATGACACTAATCTTTCTTTTGCAGGTATTTCTAGTTATGGGCATCTTGCAATGTATTGCTTCATTCTAGTTGCACAATCCCTAACAGACTTACCTTGTTTCTGTTTGAAGCTATAGTTTTGAGCTACCGTATTATGTTTGATCCCTGTTTTAGAACATGCAGTTACAAATCCTTGAGCTAATGTATTTAAGTCCATGATTGACCTTGGTGGAATGTTTTGGAACCATGTCAGTGCTTTTCCTTCTAATGTCATTCCAAATCCCTCAAATTAAGTATGGAAATCAAATATGCGGTCTGCTCTTAGCACTTGCTTAAAGCTTGCGACGTGGTCATATGGATCCCTAGATCTTTGACCCATTTTTGAAAATCAGTTGGTCTGACACGTCTATTTGGTTCAACTCCTGGTCTTCTAGCAGTTGATCTTGTTCTGAGTCCTTTAGACCAGTCTGTTGGAGATAGTGACTCATGTAGCCCTGAACTAGCTTTAGTGTCACCTGGTTTTCTTTGTGATGAGGTAGGTTCGGGTTTTTTAACCTTACTCCCAAAAGATTTGTCGTGGAGTTCCTCTCTTGAAATAGTTTTTGGTCCTTGACCCAATATCCAATCTCTTATGGAGTACCCTTGGTATTTGGCTTGCTCTACCTCCTCAAAATTCATCATAACAAAGTTATTGTTATAACAATCCCTAAATAGGTAGGTTGGTAGATCTTCTAAACCCTTGTCTTTGATTTTGAAGATATAGATGATCTTCATTTGTGTTAACTGTCCTGATTTGGCATGACAAGTCCATAGAAGATCTTTGACGTTTCTATCATCCCAACAATAGACTCCGATCCTAGGATTATCTGTATTAAGCCGTTTCAAAGGCCTCAAATCAACTTGATCGTATCCCTCAAATTCTAAAGTCGTTGTTCCTTCTTTTGCTACCATATTTGAAATTATGGTATTTACTTCTAACCCCCATTTGTCTATCACATCAAGGTTTTCAACTTGTTAATATTGAGTTCCGTTTTTATCCATATACATTTTTCCTTGTTTGTTTGCCATGATTTCCTCTTCAAACTCTATGTCATCGTCATCAATGTGAATGGCATACTCTTCATTATGATCCAGGTAAACCTAAGCTCCATGGCCATTAGTCTTATAAAAGGTGAGTATATGCTTATATCGCATTGTCATTCTAGTTCATAAATGAGTCGAATAGGAAGAGATTTCAGATGTTGATTCTGAAAAAGTGTTTGAGACTTCTTCAAAGATAGTGTCCAAGTGATCACCTTGATTCACACTCTCTTCGGTAGATACTCTACTAGAGGTCTCTCCAAATATGCCTTAGTCTGCTAGTATACGACCAGATCTAAGGTTCATATAGACTTGTAAAGCCCTAGATAGAGTACTTACCGTCGGATTGACTTGTTATCAGTTTCTTCCACTTGACTTGATCGCAACTCCTGTCAAGCTTTCAGTTCCTTGTCTGCAATCTGATACCTATATCGGTGTTAATCAAGTTAGCTATTCTTTCACAACGACTGTATAATTTGTTGCTTAATACTAGAATGGTAACCTAACAGGACATAAAAGTGTCCTTTCAGGGTTTTGGGAAAAAATTCCAAAAACATAGTAGATCCACTCATTTTGAAAATCCCTTTCATGAGCTTATAGTTCAATAACTACTACATATGGAAAAAATGAGAAACTTGCAATTTTTCTCATTCCTTGGTCACTACAAGCCTCCAAAGTTGATGGACCAGTGCATTTTGCCCAAAACAACAATTTCTTACGGTTGATTGCATATAAATAAGAGTGGAGATTTTTGTAGGACATGAGATAAAATGCCCCGTTAACTTCAATGGGTTGGTGACCAAAACATATGGTTGTTTTTACCTCACTTTTTTTTTTTGGAAAAAAAAATAGGTACAAAAAAGCTGCATTTTTGCCATTCTGCGGACCTATCATCAAAGTTTCTATAGTCACGCTCAATACAGATACTATATACATGTTTTCTTAGTTCCCTTTAGGCATCTGGATTCAAAATGGAGCATGTCAAAAGGATAATGGATCTCTTACAATTGGAACCTTGGGGGCAATGATAAAGTGCTAAATACAGCAAACATGAAAAAACTGGGTTTAACATTATGACCTCTAGAAACCCATAGAAACTACTCAATATCTAGCCAAGTTTGTAGTCTATGATTAGATATGGTCACTACCTAAAAAATACACGCAATTGGCCTAAGAAACTAGCAATATTGACAAAGTTATACTTGCTACTCTAAAATGTATCGTATTCTTCAGCAATCAAAAAACTCAAACATCATCATATACTATGCTATAGCATATTAGGTCCCCCAAAACTCAAGGAAGATTAGCTTTATGTTATACATTACACTTACACAATGAAAATTGAATTTGGATATCAAGAAAGCCTTTAAAAAAATCATAAAAGTGCTAATTTTGGCCAAAAAACAGGATTATGCAATTCTTGTAAATTGGTCATAACTTTCAATTTTAACACTTAGCTCTCCCTACAAGCATCAAAACATGTCGAGAACTATGAAGGCCTAACCTCTAGCCATCTAAACCTCACAAACATGAAGTTTAGAGTGGTATAGTTGCCAAAAATTGAAAAAATGCCAAAAACAGGACCCGTTTTTTCACACAGTTTAGGTTCAAAAATGTTGTGCAAGAGTAAGGTTAATGGTGAGATCGATACTAAAAATAAAATGCTAAGTTTTTTTCAGCTCATAAGGCAACTTTGTGGATATATAGCACCTAGAAATTCATTTTCATACTCTTCAAATAATTCAAGCAAAATGGTCACTTAACAGGACATAAAAGTGTCCTGTTACCATTCTAGTGTTAATTAACTATTGTGATTGGTCTATGTGCATCTATTCAAATTGAGCTAAGTGAGTCAGTAATTGAAACTTTCAGATTCTACTTTTGCAAAAATCCAAAGGACTAATCTGTAACCTGGAAACTGAGTGAACGTGTACTAATTTGGATCCAATTGAACCCAAAATTGATCGGTGGTCTTGTATTATGTTGTTCTAACATTGTACAAGCTCAAAAGTCCAAAATTTTGTCTCTGTCTCTCAGAAGTAAATAATCACGATTATTTACTTTTCTCAAAATTTTTTGCACTTTTGGGCTTGTTTTGCCAAGTATTCAACTTGTTAAGGTCTCTAGACAAGTTTCACTGACTTTGAACAAAATTTGTCCAAGTTATCAATTGTTTCATGTCCGTAGACTCAGATTTTGAGAATCTAGCTTAAGTCTCACTTTTGTGATCCAAATTTCACCAAATTTGATTTGTGTGGTCTACTTGATATGCTTCACCTTGTGGTATACTCAAATGTGCAAAAATGTCTAATTTTATAGCAAATCTAAATAATCATGATTATTTACTTCTGATACTTTTATGCAACTTTTTTCCACAATGTTGACACAAAATGGTTAAGCATCTCAACTTAACCTCCCTAGCCAAGTTTCATTGAGTTTGGATAATCCTTATTCAAATGGTCAACAAATTTGGCCACAATTTTCACTCCAATGATCCAAATCTTACCAAATTTGATTTGTGTGGTCTACTTGATATGCTTGACCTTGTGTTATACTCAAATGTGCAAAAATGTCTAATTTTGTAGCATATGTTAATAATCGCAATTATTTACTTCTGATATTTTTAAACAACTTTTTGCCACAATGTTGACACAGAATGGTTAAGCAGCTCAACTTAAGCTCCCTAACCAAGTTTCATCAAGTTTGGATAATCCCTGTTCAAATTGTCAACAATTTTCACTCCAATGATCCAAATCTTACCAAATTTTATTTGTGTGTTCTACTTGATATGCTTGACCTTGTGGTATACTCAAATGTGCAAAAATGTCTAATTTTATAGCAGATGTAAATAATCACAATTATTTACTTGTGATATTTTTATGCAACTTTTTGCCACAATGTTGACGTTGAATGGTTAAGCAGCTCAACTTAAGCTCCCTAGCCAAGTTTCATCAAGTTTGGATATTCCCTGTTCAAATGGTCAACAGTTTTGTGTCTGCAAACTGACTTTACAAATTTGGCCACAATTTTCACTCCAATGATCCAAATCTTACCAAATTTGATTTGTGGGATTCCTATAACATGCTAAAACTAGTGGTATGTTGGGCTGGTCAAAAAAGTTGAGGAATTCGACAAAAGTAAATAATCTTGATTACTTACTTTTGGCAAATTTTTGCATTTTGGTAGAAAAAGCATGTACAACTGTTTAGCACTTCAATATAAGCCTATGAGTCAAGTTTCACTAAGTTTGAACAAGATTTTCCCAATTCACACTCAAGTTCTCGACTATCTGTACATATTTCAGTTTTTATCAAGGTTTTGGTCAGTTTAGTGATCCAAATTCTATGGGCCTTTACAAAAGATGTTTATACACATGTATAGAGTCTCTGGTATCAACCTTGTTCACTTTTGAGTTGAAAGTAAATAATCGTGATTATTTACTTTTGGCCCAAAATGAGCACTTTTTTCAACTTTTTCAGTGGACAGCCTTTTTATGATCTATTTTAAGCCTCTGAGCCAAGTCAAAATTTAATTTGGCCTAAAATGTCAAGAAAAAGTAAATAATCTGAGTTTTTGTAAACTCTTAAAAATTTATCTCAAGTGTGTCCTTAAGCTAATCCACTGGTTCATACAACTTTTTAAAGCATAATCTCCAGCCGGATTCAATGATTGATAGTCTTTTGGTGTTGTTTCAAGCGCTAGACCTAAAATTCTACAACTTCAGATAAACAACTCACAATTGACTCAATGGTTTATAATCCAGACATACTCTCCAGCCACCATTTTTCTTTGGTGTATGACAGTAGGAGAAACCCACTCAAGCTATTGCACAGTGTTGTGTTGTGGCACGTGCATAATGTGAAAATAAAAATATATATCTCACTCTTAATGCTTTTGATGTGTAGGACCAAATGCTACAATGTACATAGTGTGATATATGTGAAAACGGATGCCATGGTTGTAGGCATATACATACCTTGTCGGGCAGGCGAGGCCAGGGGCATGGCACCATTGCATGTTTTACCACATTAAATAATGCCTAATTTTCTTTAGGACTGTACAAATGTCAAGTGTTTCGAAGTGGCACACTCATTTTGCCTAGAAAGTTCAATGCGGGCGATGTGGGCCAAAAATAGCAGGTTTCGTATGCGAACGTAAAAGACGTATCCAAAGTGCTTACCAAGTGTAAAAATGACGTTCAACATAAAATCTGAGCTAAAAGGGTATTTTCCAAAAAAATAGGGATTTTTTCCCAACTCGTTTGGGCATTTTATGAACAAAAAGGGACACTTTTTTTGGGGGCGGTAGGGCTAAAAATGGCCATAATATGGTCAAACATAGCACAAACAGGCTCCAAATTCCACATAAATGATGGTTTCATTGTTGCACATGTTGAGTGGGAAGTTTTAGAGCCAAGAATGAGATCATTTGGGCATATAAGCAAGGAGATACAGCCATTCCAATCCAGGGTGCTATTGCAGTCCCGTGTTGCTTCCACTACGTGTTCGAGGCTGTGAGGCCTCCTATTAGTGTTTCCCCTCATCAAATAAGTACTTGGGATTCTCCAAATAATTTTTGAAGCTTCCATGAAATGGTCACGATGAAGAATTGAAGCGTCAATTAAGGGTTTTAAACAGGTCGAAACAGCATTGCATGTGTGCAATTGGGAGCGAGGCTACACCTAATCTTCACACACACAAGAGTTTTGATTTAATCTTGGTTCTTTTTCAAATTGTATCTTTCATGGCTGGATTTTTATTCTTTTTGAGTGTGTTTCAAATCATCTACTCCTTGCTTGATTTTGCTATGAATCCTCACGAGGCCCGACGCTTTCCTAGTTGTACTATGCACTTCTTGACAAATTTTTGGTGAACCAGACGTGAGGTAGGCTAGGGTGAGGGTTGGAAATCTTCATTGAAAGTCTCAAATCAAATCTTTAAAGCTATGGAGAAACAAGAGTAACAGGAGTGCGTTTTGATCTTGTCACAATGCAAATGTTTCAAGCCTTTGCGGTGTTTATGCAATAGCAACAAGCTACTGAAAGGAAGGAGATTTCCTCAACCAAAGTACTCCAATATGTGGTAAATAAAATGGATCATTTCACTGGTAAATATTTAAGAAAGTATCTTTGTGGGTATGTAAAGGAGATGGGGCTGCATCGAGTGCGCGAAGTAGAAATGGTACGATGTTTTGAGCTAGTTGTTATTCCCGAGATCAGAGAACATATAAGGGAGATTAGAAATGATCATGTGGAAACTTGGGAAGCATTTAAATTATCCTTGAAAGAAGAGTATTTCATGGAAGAATTCAAAAGGGTGACAAAGAGGACTTTTTTAGAGTGGGTAGTTAGGCCAAAAGATGGTCTATTGCCTACCAAACTACTAAGGAAATTTGAACGCCGATATGATCAATTGTCAAGGACTGAAAAGGCTACCCTAAACTCAAAGAAGATAGAGCCCTTTTTGCACGCTGCAGGTAAAGAGATTTAAGAGAAGTTAGAGCTTCTACTTGAGGATAAGGATGCAGAATAGGGCTTGAAGACTGATTGGAATGAGGTTGAAGATGCAATTTCACTACTAGCCAAGCAACAACGACGGAGAGACAAGATGATAGTTAACCCTACTCAAACCCCAATTGTTCCTAACAATCCCATAAATCCTATTATTGTGGCTTCAAAGAGTGACAAGTCTATTCTAGATGATGTTGTCAAGGGAATGCAAGAGCTAAAGTTAAAGCTTACAAGGAAAAGGGACAACCATCAGATCAATCTTTAGGGCAAAGACCTCAAAATAGAGAAGGCTTTGTAAATAGATACGTATGGTGTGATAATATTGACCATGCAAGGAGGGATTGTGAAAATTTTCGAAGATGCCTTGATGAAGTAGCTTGCTTTCTTTAAAGATGGTAAGATTCACTTAGCTGAAATAGATAAGCTCTTCGGGACAAACTTTTGAAAGGGCGGGATGAAGAAGCTAGTTGAGTACATGGCTACTATCCATGCCATCTCGATGGTTGAGGCATCCGTCTCTGTGTTGAAGGTGGATCCTATAAAGCAAAAAGGAGTCAAGGTTGGAGAAGAAGCATCTAATGGGATTGAAGAAATGTGGACATGGGAAATAGAGTCTCATGTGAAGGGTAAAATGACAAAGAGGTCTTGCATGAAGCTGGAGATTGCATTCAGCTAGAAACAAGTTGTGATGACCCTGTAGACTCTTTGTCAGTGCATGCTTACATTACCAAATTCCAAGCCAATGAGGCCATTGCCTAAGAGAAACGCAGGAGTGTGAATGGGGATGAAGGGCCATCAAAGAGAGCCATGAGGAGTGGAGGCAGAAATGACACAGCTCCTCCTAGATCAGCTTTCTCACAATAGATTCCTTTCCCCAAATTGTCTATGCAATAAGCCTTTATAGAAAAGAAGAAGGATGCAACAAAATCTAAAGCAAAGGGTCCGTCCTATAAACTTCAGTTTGATATAGAGGCAGCAATTGATCTCAAAGAGGTTTTGGAAGAAATGATTTTGAATAGTAAGGTGGAATATACCTTGGGTGAGGTCCTTGGAATAGCAAAGAGGGAGCTCCATGAAGAAATAATTGATATCATCAAGAGGAACCGACAGTCTCTTACTGAATCTATCCATGTACAGGGTAAAGAACAGACTTTAAATGCACAGGGAGTACAAGTCTATGGCACACAAGGTGATGAAACTATGTTGGATGCTACAAGTCTAGGGGAGGAGTAAAACACGTTCGCTTCTTGGATAATAAAGATGAAGCTGAGATCACTGACAAGAGTTACTACTTGAAGAGTCATTGGGCAAGAGCAACTACTAAGACCCTGGTAAAAGTGGGAGACTTAGAAGAGACATACATTGTGTTGATAGATCATGGGTGAGAAATTAACCTCATGTCAAAGAGTCTTTATCAAAAAGGAAAATGGACAATTGATATAAATCATGGATGGATGATTTGTGCAACAGACAACTCATTAGGGGAGTTGTACGGAGCTTGTCCAAATGTAAAGGTGACTATAGGGGATGTGAAAGATGACCATAATTTCTTTGCATAGGAGATGTCTACATACCCTCTTATCCTTGGGCAGTCATACACCACTGCTACTTGCATGGAAACTACGGTAACGGTTGATGGGTCAACTTATGCTAGGATCAGGAGCTAGGATGGGAAGCATCTAGTACAGTTCCTTATTGTTTCTGTGCACCATGAAAGAAACCTTGAAAGTCTTAGAGAGAAACGCTTGCCAAAGACAAACAAAGAATTCAAGGACTACAGGGATGTGAGGGGTTTTGGCCATGTACCATTGTAGAGCGGGATTGCAGTGGTACAATAAGAGAAAAACCATTAGGAAGAGAATGGGGTCTAGGAGGGCCTCTTTATTTGGTAGTTTAAGGAAGTCAAACCTTTAGTATTGAGAAAGTAATCAAAGGAAAGATTTTGAATTCAAACAGGCAAAATGGCTAGTTATGATTTGAATTCAAAGTTCCCCCAAAATGAAATTTAAAATCTAGCGAGTAAAACCATATCATGTAGCATATCTATGGAAAGAGCTCGACGCGTAGATTGCAAATCAATGATCTCCAATCAAATTGGAGATCATATGTGGGAGTTATGGAAGGCCAAAAATCATAATATTGCCCACCTCCTTTTTGGGGGGAAAAGTGCATCCTTTGACCACTCTGACACACCCACCATTCTTGCACACATGGCATGCACCTATTCGTCAAATTTTTAATCACCTCCATAAGCTCATGAGTCATGGAAAATAAAGAGGCCCTCCTACACCCCATCCTCTTCCTAATGTCTTGCATGATGTATATGCAAAGGAAACATTTTCTACAGGTTTTGTAGGATTAATGTACTATGGATCTATTGCTTTTACAAAGTATGAGGATTTAAATCGGGGTGAATGACAACATGTAAACAATGTACAAAGAGGTTTGAAGATGAATGGTTTACTAGAATATGATGATTGCATTGTAACATAAAGTCCATGGATACACTCTCCCATGGTGAATTATGGATTGGCAAAGGTTGAAGCAATCCAGGTTGCTTCCCTCTCAAACTTCGTCTTTTGGCATACCACACATTTAGAAACATAATCTTGTATGTTTTCTTTCATGGCAGGCCAAAAGAAATATGTTTCCATCCCTTTTAGGGTAGACTGAATCCCTCTATGCCCCGGATAAGGAGGAGCATGAGATTCATACATTACTTTCTCACGTAGTGAGTTAGTAACGCATAGTTTATTGCCATAGAGAAGATAATTATCTTATAAGGTAAATGGTTCCTCTTTCTTACCTAGTTCAAGGGCTGAAATCACATCTCTAAAATCAAGATCAATAGCGTACTCATCTATCATAGAAGATAGATCATTGTGAGTTGCTATGGAAACCACATTCACTCTTGGCCGTCTTGAGAGTGCATCGGCTACCTGATTATGCTTGCCAGCAATGTGAGCAATATGAAAATGAAATTCTGAAAGGAAATTTTTCCACCTCATTTGTTTGTTGGAGAGCTTGGTCTATGTCAGGAAGTATTTAAGGCTTTGGTGATCCGTCCGCAGAATGAAAGGAGTCCACAGTAAATAGTGCTTCCACGAGTCTAAGGCATGTAGAGATGCGAGGAGTTTCTTTTCATATGTGCCTAGAGCTTGCTCAACAGGGTTGAGCCTTCGACTTTTGTAGGCTATGGCGTGCCCTTCTTGGAGCAAGATAGCTCCAAGGCAATCACCACAAGCGTCACACTAGACCTCAAATGGCTTTGAGAGATCCAGCAGTGTAAGCACAAGTTGAGAGATAAGCTTTTCGAAACCATTGTTCTCCTTGGCAGACCATGTATACCTAGCGTTTTCTTTGTTAGATTATGCATCCTTTTATTACCTCTAGCTTTGATGGATCCATTTGGATGCCATCTTGAGAGATAATATGACCTAAATAGAGAATCTCTTATAATAAAAACTCACTTTTCTTTTGATTTAAATAAAGTTTATTCTCTTGTAAGACTTTAAATATTACCTCAAGGTGTTGCTTGTGTTTGTCTAATGAATTAGGGTAGATGATAATATCATCAAAGAACACTCTAGTAAAGGTTCGGTAAGGCCTGTATAGCTTCTCCATCAAGCGGTTAAATTTGGTTGGTGCATTGGTCAAGCCAAAAGGCATGACAATGTATTTGTAAAGACCAAATGTAGTGTGAAATGCGGTATTTACAATATCTTGATCAACTATCCTTATTTGATGGTAGCCACCTTTTAGGTGATTTCTACTGAAGTAGGTCGACCCTTGTAGCTTATCAAATACATCTTCTACCCATGAATATATTCTTGATAGTGATCCTATTTAGTTCTCTATAGTCGACATACATACGGTATGTACCTCTTTCTTTTGCACTAATAATACGGCTGAGCAAAATGGAGTTGAGCTAGGCCTAACCATGCACTTGCCGCATAATCTCCTCTTGTTGAGCTTGAGAAACTCTGTAAGGAGGTTTATTAGGTGGTGAAATTCATGGAAGAAGTTCAATTACATGGTCATCATTCCCTCGTTTAGGAGGTAGTTCACAAGGGATGTCGTCAATAAAAACATCTTGAAATCCCTTGAGAAAATTAGATAACTCTAATTCCTTGTTATTATTTATAATTTCTTTTGCTAAAAAAATTTGTTCATTTTCAGAATCTTTAACAGAAATCATGTGCACAAAAATAGATCTCTTTATTGACTTATTAACACTAGGTTGGTAATGGGACACTTTTATGTCCTGGGACACTTTTATGTCCTGTTAAGTGACCATTTTCCTTGAATTATGTCAAGAGTTTCAAAATGGATTTTGAGGTGCGATCTATCTAGAAAGTTGTCTTATGAGCTGAAAAAAACTTGACATTTTTTTGAAATATCAATTCCATCTTTAACCTTGTCCTTGCACAACATTTCACAACCTAAACTGTGTGAAAAAACGGGTCCTGTTTTTGGCTTTTTTCAACTTTTTGCAGCTTTACCACTGTAGAATTCATGTTTGTGAGGTCTACAATGCTAGAAAACTATCTTTAGTAGTCCTCAACATGTCCTGGTGCTTCTAGGGAGAAATAAATGTTAAATTTGTAAGTTATGACCAAATTACAAAAATTGTGAAAAATCCTGTTTTTTAGCCAATTTTAGCTCTTCTATGATTTTTTTGGTGTCTTTCATGATATCCAAATGTATTTTGATTTTGTATGTCGCATATTGTAACATAAAACTAATATTCCTTGAGTTTTGGGGCACCTAATACCCTATTTTGCATAGTACACAACAATGGTTGATTTTTTCAATTATAAAAGAAAATGAAACATTCTAGTATATCAAGTATAGCTTTTTCAATATTACTAGTTTCTTGTGAGAACTATTTTCATTTTGTAGGTAGTAACCATAACTAGTCATAAGCATCAAATTTGGCTAGATATTGAGTAATTTCTATGGAATTCTACAACTCATAATGTTGAACCCAGTTTTTCATGTTTGCTGTATTTACCACTTCATCTTTGTCCCCAAGATTCCCCTTGGTAAGAGATGTATTATTCTTTTGACATGCTCCATGGCTCCTTATGAACCTAAAGGACAACAGGGAACTAAGAAAACATGCATATATTATTTGTATTGAGCGTGGCTATAGAAACTTTGATGATAGGTTTGCAGAATGGTAAAAATTCAACTTTTTTGTACCTATTTCTTTTGGCAAAACAAAAAATAGTGAGTGAGAAGCAATCATATGTTCTGATCACCAACCACTGAAGTTAAATAGGGAATTTATCTCAAGTCCTTAAAAAATCCCTAATCTTATTTTTATGCAACAAAACGTAAGAAATTACTGTTTTGATGAAAATGTACTGGTCCATCAACTTTGGAGGCTTGGTGTGACCAAAAGATGAGAAATTTTACAAGTTTCTTATTTTTTCCATGTGTAGTAGGCCTTGAACTATAACCTCATGAAAGGATTTTACAAAATGAGTGGATCTACTATGGTTTTGGAGGTTTTTTTCAAAACCCTGAAAGGACACTTTTATGTCCTGTTAGGTTACCAACCTAGTGTTAAAAGCTTGCGTATGTACAATGGGTATGGTGTTACCTAACTCTTTGGCATCTATGTACATATCGTTTTCACTGAACCTAAAGTAGATTTTCCTTTCAGGGAATTTAACATTGGTAGCCATGCGATCAAACCATGGTGCCCCTAGGATTACGTCCTCGTGCTTGAGAGGAGAGATAAAGAAGTCCTCTTTGTCCACATAGCTTTGGACATGGAGCCTCAATTTCCCAATTAAGGGAGTGATTGAAGCTTCTTACCCCTTGAAAGCACCATCGGCGGGTAGGACATCTCCCATCTCATATGCTTGGATGCCTAGCTTGGTGGAAAACTTTGTGGATATGACATTGTGAGTAGAGCTAGGGTCAAAGAGAATAAAAGAATCATGTTCTCTTAACTTTCCCCAAACATGGCATAGTGGAGATCCTCTGTGGTGAGCTTTCTCTTCTTGGATTTTGACCAAGGTAGCTCTAGGAGGCTCGTTTTGTTATTCTTGTGGGGGCAAGCACGATAGGCATGCCCTTGGTCCCCGCACTTGAAACAGCGGCGGTTATCTTTACGATAATGCTCAAGCTCTTCAAGAGAGAGTTTATTTTTTCCTTTATAGATTCCCTTGTCCTTAGCTTTTTTGTTGTTGGCATTGTCTTTAGGAGACTTTTGGACATTGTCCTTCCCCTTAGGCTCACTGTTACAGTCCTTGTTCTTCGTGGGCTTAAGATTTCTCTTAGCCTCTGTTTGGAAATTGATTCATGAAGCCACCATGGTATGGTGTATGACCGTAGATATGGTGCGTGGCCTTTGGGAGTTGACATACTCCACCATATCTTCAGTTAAGCCCGCACAAAATTGTTGTTTTTGCTCTCCAAAATCCATCTTTTTGAAGACAGTGGCTTTGAGATGTAAGTCCCAAAACTTGCCTACATATTTATGAATATGCTTCAAGCTTTGCCATTCGGTGAGTACTTTGTCTTTGGCATCGGTAGCCAAAAACTGCTTCATGATCGAAGCTCTTAAAGCTTTCCATGTTCCTAGAGCTTCACCGTTTGCCTGTAGGCTAGACCACCATTGCCTAGCGGACTTTTGAAAATGCATAGCTACATGGCATAGCTTAGAGGACTCGGTGAATCCGTCATCTCCAAACACCGCATCGAATTGTTGGATGAAGGCCAAGACTTTGTCCGTAGCACCAAAGGTGCCATCGTAGGTAAGGAAAGAGATGTTTTTTCCTCCCTCTTTGAACTTCTTGAGCTTGGACGACCTCTTCCACGTGGCATAGGATTTCCTATGTCCTCTTCTTTTTGGTGGTTCGAAAGTTGTACCATCATTGTCTTTAGAGGAGGAAGAACTTGAGGAGGATGGAGAAGAGGGTGACCTCTTTCTCACCTTTTTCTTCCCTTGGTCTTCCTTATCTGCACCATCACTTTCTCCATAAGAGGAAGAGGATGAAGAAGATGGAGAAGAGGGTGACCTCTTTCTAGCCTTTTTCTTCTCTTGTTTTCTATCATCCCTCTTTGAACTACGGTGTGGAGAAGTGTGCAATGGTCTTTGCTGTTTAAGAACGTTTTTCCCGCCGTCTTCATGGAGCCATCTCTGTCGAGGTGGCAGGAGACTCATTTCTTTCTTGTTCTTTTGGTGGGGGCTCTTGAGTTCTCCTTTGGGAAGGAGATGCATCATCAAGAGGTAAATTTTTTATCCCTTCGTATGGATCCTCTTCTTCACGAATCGGAGAGAGGCCTCTTTTGGAAGTCTCACAAGGAGGCTTCCTAGGTACTCTCTCTTCATGGTGGTGGGGAGTTTGGAGAATCCCATGTGCACGAAGCTTCCATTGCACTTTAATTTGGAGGGATGGATTACCCATGGCTTGCTGTAGCCTAGAAACAAGGTAGTTAACAAGCATAGGTGCATCAATAGTAGCCTGCTCATTAGCAAAATCAAATCTATCAACATTAATCTCACTCTCTTTACTATTGTCAACCATTCTAACAATTTTTATGTGTAATAATTTTTAGGTGTACTTTGGCATTTCAAGCCCTAGTTGCTACTCCTGTTTACCCCTTTAGAAAAGCACTCAAGCTCATGTACCCATGGCTCGAATATCATTAATTGCAAGGAATAGAAGAGAGGGTCTTTCAACAACAAACAGTATCGGCTTCTGTCAAGCTTCTAATAGCTCAATAGTGGTTAAGTCCTAGGCAAGCCCCATAGAACTCCACTATTAAGACCATAGCTCTCGACGGTGATGCCCCATTATCTGCACAAAGCAGGCACACTGCAAGGCTGAAAAATTCCTTTCTACTTACTCAATTGCAATTAATAATACCAACCATTTATATTTAGCTTGAGGACCTCCCTTCTTGAGCAAGAAAAGAGAAACCTTGTGCTTTGATACCAATGTAGCATTTAATGGCCTAGTAACTTATGTGTAGCAGAAAATAGCATAAACATAGTGAGCATTTTATTACAATAGATTTCTAATGAGCCTGGCAAGAGTGCTTGGATGGAGAGAACAACAAAAAGCATAACACCTAGTTAGATAGGCATGAACAATACTTCAAAAGAGAGAGAAATTAAGCTATTCATGACAGTTGAGGACTGGATTCACATGGAGCCGGCGGTCCCCCCTCCAAAAGGCTTTGTATTATAGGTTTCCCCCATCAAAGAACACATTGTACATTACAATACTTTATGCTCCTTGAATAACTTGCTGGTGAAATGAAGATGGAAGCTTGAAGCACCATGCACACACTTATAAAACACAACATCAATTCCCTCATGGTCTCAAACCCAAGACCTCACACACCTTCGAAGATGGTGAGAGCTAACCGGGTATGAGAGTAGACTGAGAGAAAGAAGGAGTATTCTTAGGAGAAATAAGTATATCTCCTCACTTAATCACTCATAGAAGCTTAGAATAGATTAGTAATTAGCATGGTAGAGGAGATGAGCATGCATTGAAGCTTGGCTCTAGGTTGGATTTGCATCACAAATCCAAGAATTGTTGGTGTAGGCCTCCCTTCTCACAAGCTTGGAGTAGATGATGAGCTTTCCATCAAAGCTTGAGAAGGAGAGAGAGAGAGTCTTATTTGCTTCACACATGAGATTGTGTGAATATGTGTGTGATAATTCCTTGCCAAAATCAGCCCCCCCTCTCTCTTGGTCGACCCCTCTTGGATTTTACTCATGTTGGCACCCCATTGGACCCTGCAAAGCTTAGCCAATGATAATTGAGAAACATAAGTGATAGCCTTTTGACATGTGTCCCCCTTTCCCTTTTTGTGAGAGATTTAGGTATTTAATTAATACAATCAAACTCTCATTGGACCCCTTTGTCTTCTGGCCAATAGGAATCAGGCAAGCCATTGGTCTGCTGAATGCTCATTGGACCCCTTGACAGACTGACAATAGTCTTCTAGAGAGCTTAATTCCTATTGATTCTTTTATCAACTATTTTAAAATGAATTAAACTAAATATACTCTAGCCTAATTCTCATTGGTCCACCTCAATGGCCATTCAATAGGATTTGAATGCACCTTGGGGGCAACTGGGCTAGGGAGTTGACATGTGTCCCCTATTCCCTTTGTGTAAAGGGGGCATGTGAGTGTGTGTTTGTGTGTGTGTGTGTGTGTGTGTGTTTCTCTCTCATCCCCTACTAAAAGGGCTCGCCCCCTCCCATTTAGGGATTTGAAAAGACTTTCAGATTTTCCAAAGGCATCCAGTTTCCCTAAGATTTGACCATTGGAATTTTTATTGAATTTTGGAACCTTAGCATTTTGGAAGTCTTAATGGGCCGAACCTTAGGGTCTTTGAAGCCCATTGATGCACCTTGGTCTTTTGAAGATGGCCCCCCCCTTTGGATCCCTATTTTCCCTCCTTTGGATCTCTATTGTGGCCGGTTTGCGAGCTTAACCAATATTCTAGCTTTTCCCCCCTTGGTAGTTCCCCATATTATATGATCAGTTTAACATGAGAAAATCATTTAGGATAATTAGATATTAGCTATTATGACATGGCCAACAATGAGTATTCTAAATTGCAAAAATTCATTGTGTGTTTGCATCCCAAAGTTTGAGAGCAGATGGATTTCGAAAGTCCAAGGGGATTCCAAAGAATGACAATGGCGCGGTTGCAATTACACAAGCAAAGAGCACAAAAATGAATAAGAAGATTGAACAAGGTTCCATTGGATACAAAGTTACGGCTCCCAACTCGCTCCCAGGTCCAAGAGAAGAGGTTCAAGTGGAGAATCAAGAAAATTGGTGTGGAAAAAAATCCTTGACATGGGTACGGACTGTTGAAGATTTAACTCAGCAGATGCAGGAGCTTTGTTTAAATGTTATGGGCAAAGGTCAGCCAAGTTTTGGAAGAGGTAGGGCTAGGTTGTTGCATGGTTGATGTTATAATTGTAAGGAAGAGGGCCACTATGGTCCAGATTGCCCACATCGATTGAGGGAAAGAGGCAGCATGTACCCATTGTTTGGACAAGGTAGAGGGCAGACGTAGTTCAATGGTCAAAGAGAGCAGTAGGCAATCAAGAACCAAGCACCACCAGGTATGATGAAGTGCCTAGACTTAATATTGTTGGGGTGGATAAGTAGGTTGTAGATGTTTTGGCAATTAAAAGGTAAAGAGACAAAAGGGAGATAGAGATAGACGAGAAACCAAGGCTCAAAAAAGCGCAAAGAGAAGGTGAATGAAGGCAAAAAGAAATCAAAATCAAGCAAGAGAAGGAAGCATTGGAAGATCAAGCAGATGGATTCCAGCTAGGGTATGGAGTTTTGCAATACAATATGGTGAGTGATGTTCAGAGCCAAAAAGATAATATCACTTTTGGTCAATTGCTTGCATTGAACCTCAAGTTGAGGAGATAGTGGTCTACCACTGTTAACACAAGGTTCCACGTGCTAGACGTTGTCAGGGGATATGTGTTCAAAACGTGAGCTGAGAAGGCACCGGGCCTCTGGCTGTGAGAGGTGTCAAGAGAGAGAAAAAGAGACACTAACAGCTCTACTAATCACCGTCATCATCAATTAATTGAATAATACTTTAAGTACAGCTTAATCCTTAGCCAAGGCGGGCTGTTAGCAGCAACGTCACTCGTAGGAGTTTAAGCTCTCGTTTTATAGGATTAATCGAGCCATTAACAACATTGGGTCTTAGCAAGATGATTAATCAATCTTTAGCTGATGACGGTGATGGAAATTCCCTCGTGTTTTTATTTTCTTCATCTACATTCAAGATTATGCAAACCCCATGTAAGTTCACTATGCCAATCATCATGTTTCAATTATTGCCAACTGTCCTGCAGCTTCCTGCTCTGTGTGCTTTGCATTGGCTTAATTGCCGCTCACAAATTTCATCGTCTCGTCTAATCCACTTGCTCTGACTGCCTTTGGTGCTCCGCTTCAATCTTCCTATTTCCTCGTACATTGCAAGCCTCAGAGTTGCTTTCCCTCTTCTCAGGCTCCTTGCTTATGCATGAGAGCTAGAAAAGAGTGGCTTCTGGATCCCCCCTTCCCGTTGCTTATGCTTGAGAGCAAGAGAGAGCCCTTTGCTTTAATTCAAGCAATGATCTAGGAGTTTAAGCTCCCTTTACAGTTTTTCTCGCACTGTTAACGGCTCCGTGACTCATTAAGAAGATTAATTAAACCTAAGTTGTCGCCGATGAACAAATCCTCATGTGTCTATTTTCCAAAATCAATTGTCTTCTGCTTTAAGTCTTCAGTTATTGTTGTCGACTCCTTTCTTTTGTTACTTGCTAAACTCCATTTCCTTCTTGCCTGCGAGCCCCCTTGAATCTTATATGCAACTTCCTCCTTGCTTACGCGAGAGCAAGTCTTCTACAAGTTACCCGAAGGCCGAGAGAGAGAGAGAGAGAGAGAGAGAGAGAGAGAGAGAGAGAGAGAGAGAGAGAGAGAGAGAGAGAGAGAGAGAGAGAGAGAGAGAGAGAGACTTCATTCCTCTCTTTGTTTCCCCTTCTCCAACACGAGAGCGAGAGAGATCGGGAGAAGTAGGCCTTGCCTTTGCTTCTTGTTATGCTTCTTCACCATGAGAGCAAGAGGGAGTGGGAGTAGTAGGCCTTTCCTTTGCTTCCCTTGCTATGCTTCTCTTTGTTCTTCTCTTCATGCTCCTCCTTGCCCCTTTGCCTTCAATAATTCCCTAAAAAATAATCCCCCTCCATGCAATCACGGCGCCATGACGGATGTGGCATGGGAGTGGTAGTTATGATGTGGCAGTCGGCTAGAATAGGGTACACAAAAATCACCAAAAACTTCTCTAAATGCACACACCCTGGCATTTTGAGAGTTTTCCCTTCCTTGCTCGACATCATCCGATGCTTCTCGTGGTTGGCACGAGCTTTGTAAGGCTTCGTCCTCTCCCTGTTCGCTGGCCGTCGCCATGGCCTCCTCTTTATTTCCTTTGGCTTCATGCCCCCTAAGGGTTTAACTGGGCGGGCGGATTTCTCAATGGCGAGCGGCCACTTTAAATGTATAATCTTGGGCGGGTGGCCCTTAAAGGGCACCCCATTTTGATACACATTCCAGCCAAGGCAATGCCAAGCACAGCATCTCCAGGCGGCTCTCAAAGGGAACCTCATTTGGCATACACTTTGTCCAAGGCCTTGCCTCACACAACATCTTTGTCCAGTAGCCCTTTACTAACATTATCATCGTGAATTTTGATGCCTATATCAACATCTCATATAGTGCCACATGCTCTCAAGACGCAAGTATATTAAATTACATTCACCGGAAGTCATCTCCTTTGCACTCTATGAAAATAGCCTAGCTCCTTGCCACAGCCGTGTTGGCATTCCCCACAATCATTGCATTCCAAGAGACGACACTGCGGACACAAATCTCTTCAAAATCCTTATGTGCTTCTATATGGCACCACATTTGGCTCGGATCCACTGCCAAGCACAGTGATGACACATATTTTGACTAAAGTAGTGGCGAGTTCAAATCATCTCGCATATATAATTATTAGTGCACCGCAAAACATTAGGAAAAGTTTGGACTCAAAAATGGGCCTTGTAAGAATTGTTGATGTGGCATAGCTTTCAAAAAGTGGGGATCGGTAAATTTTTTGCGAATAAGATCCAAACTTGTCGGAGGTTGGATATTTAGAATCTACTCTTCAAATGCTATCTATTGATATATAGCATGCATGTATCGGACATTGCCTTCATGTAGATCTAGAAAAAGGTGATTTTAGATTACTGTAACGATAACAAAACCTGGCTTATTGAAAAAAAATGGCATAACTTTCATAGAAGTCATCCAAACTTTTTGGACCTTGGCTCTTTACAATCCATTTTTCAAGAACTTTCCAATGATAGGTCATATCATGGGGTTCTAAGCAATATTTAGAGGGGTCTACCGGGTTGCTTTCTTTTGTACAACTTTGATGATGTGGCACTCTTAAAAGGCCCAAAAATGAGTTCAAAATTTTCCTAATGTATAACGTTCCAAAACTTGGTTGAAGTCAAAAATTCCCAGATGGCACTCTGATCAACGCGACCGACCTGGCACGGAACTGGCCCCTGAGGAAAATTAAATGGCCAATATCTTGGCAACCGAAACTCTGATCCACTGATTTGAAAAGACCGACGTGCTCCTCAAAGTGAGCACTTTAGGTGCATTCACTCTATCTCTGTCCCCTCATTTGCAGTTTCCCAATCCGGTATAGATCTGCAATCGACAGCATATAGGCCGGTAGATCACCTCAAGCATTGGAGTTCTATATCATAAACTCAAGCATACTCTTTTCTAGTAGCAATAAGGCATTTGTTGGCCCTTTTAAGCCGCATCTGGCATACATTAATCATTAAACTTGGCTTGTTGACAAGCCCTGAAATGACAACAGGTTCAGTGAGCAGGAAATGGGAGTAGTTTGAAGCAGGTGCAAGAGAAGATTAAGGTTTTTTTAAGCTTTGGATGAATTTTTTTTTCAGCTTTAGGAGGTGAATGGTCTGGTGGAGGCCGCCACGTAGCAAGGGCATTGAGCTTGTATGAAAAGAGAAGCCAAAAGTTGCACCTATATAGTGTGGAGTGTGGCCTAATGGTGGGCATGAGAAGAGATAGGAAAAGAGATCCCTCTCCATGCGAGCTATGGCGGGGCCCTATCCGTCATAACACGCAAGCAGGCAGTGGTCTTGACAGGCAGCATCTGGCAAATTTTACCAGATGGGGCAACAGCCGTTGGACGACAGTGAGGTGTATGTGATGATGTGGCATGCCAATGGGGTGACCGTTCTCACGCCCTAAAGGGCCCTTTTTATTGAGGTAAAGGCTCCCCCCACCCCCATTTTCACGGTGTCGTGACAACTCCAAGAGGAGGGAGGGTTCATGCGTGAAGTGTGGAGCGGTACTAGTCCAAGTAAAGTGATCGTTTGCATGTGGTGAAGCTAAAAGGATCCAGTGTCAGCAAGGAGAAAAGTGGCTAAAAATAGAAAAACACCCTACAAGGATCCCCCTTCTGGTCATTTTAGCAAGATACCTCTATAGAGAAAGAGAGGAAGAAGAAGAGGTTTGTACTCAGATTTTGGGGAAAATTGAAGCTCATCATTCCTCCTACCTATCGATTCTCCCACACCCGCCTTCTTTTCTCTATTGTTTTAATGCTCCTTGGTGTAGGTGTCGGGTGTGTGTGTCCCCCTAGACCGTGTGTGGTGTGGTGTGGAGAGAGAGAGAGAGAGAGAGAGAGAGAGAGAGAGAGAGAGAGAGATAAGTGTTGAGCGGTTGTGGTGCACATAATCAAAGTAGTGTGTGTGATGTGTGAGCTAGGATTCTCCAAATTCATTGGTGTATTGTGGTAAGTGCGTGTAGGTTAAATTGTGTCATTCTGAAGGTGTTTCTAAGAGGTGGTGGCGAGTACCCTGGGCTATAGAGAGGCATTTTGGTGTATTTACGGGTGTGTTTCCATTTCCCCTCTCCAATGAGACCTAGGATACCTTTGATCATAGTAGTCCATAATGAGGGATAAGGGGCCAAAACCCTGTCTAAATAAGCAATGAAAATACTTACGGATCTCATAGTATGTTGCACATTGGTAGATATAATGGTCCTCTATCTCTCAATCTCTTTCAGGGTGAAAGCATGTTAACCTGTCGCACTTTTTGTGCTAGTTAGCAGTTTCAAGTTAGCACATCTTCAAAAAGTTGGGCGTCCGGTATTTTTTTTACAAATAATATCAAAATTTGTCGGAGGTTGTACATTTGGATTCCTTGTTTCAAGTGCTTTCTATTGATATATCATATGTCATAGATCTTGGAGATGTAGCTCAAGTTATTGTACTAGTTAGCATATGTCAAAATTGTGCTAGTAAGCATTGTCCGGAACATGAAAAAGCATGACAGGTTAACATGATTTCACCCTTCAAGAAGTTGGCATATTCTTTCCTCTAGGGGTATACCTCTGTTTCGGCTAATCTATATTCTTAAATGGTGAGAGAAGGTGTGTAGCTAACCAACATCCCATCTAATGCCATGAGATAGGTATACCCATAGGATGTGAGATAAAATCATCATCTATCATGGGAAGAAGATGTTATTGATAAAAAGCCATCTTTGTCCTCTACTCATGTGACAAAGATAGCCAAGTACTCGTAGTATCAAGCTCAATGAGATCATGTCCGATAATCTAAATGTGTTAGGGTGAGGGATGGTGCATCCAAGAAATATTGAAAAGGGGACAACATGCTCATAGGTCTTTGTAGATGGCCTCACTATCTTCCATAGTCAAATATCTCCAGCAGGGATAGGTTGGGGGGGGGGGGGGGGGGGGGGGGGGGGGGGGGGGGGGGGGGGGGGTTGATGATGCTCTCTAGACTCCATTGTAGACTTCATCTACATGTAAAGATCCTCGCATCCTCAGGTGTCATGAGGGTCAAGCTAGATGGATCAATCAAGAAGGATACCCAACGAGCTAATATGTGAATATGTGAGGGTAAAGGATGGTGCATCCAAGGAATATTGAAAAGGGGGCAGCCTATCCATAGTAGATCCAAGTAGGTCACACCAAGATGATATATGTGTAAACCAACATGAACTATTATCCTCATGGGCCAACTATTGCAATGAAGAGAGAGAGAGAGAGAGAGAGAGAGAGAGAGAGAGAGAGAGAGAGAGAGAGAGAGAGAGAGAGAGAGAAAGAAAGAAGAATACCCTGCCGAGCCAAAAAAAAGGTCGACCATGAAAGTGTAGTGTTCTCTATCTAGCATAATGCCATAATTTCCCTCATGTTGTTAAAAAGAATTTGGCCTTGACAACATGCATTGAGAACACTCCAAAAATTGATGGCAATCGGGGAGGCGTCCTCCTCTTGCATCCAACAAAAATAGTTTAGTGTTTTCTCAACCAAGGCATATCCTCATGAAAGAGGAAACCGAGAGACTTTTTTCGTAAGAAACTCGCTTTGCATCTGATCAAAAGAGCACACAACTTTCTTGTCACACCCATCCAAGAGATGAAATTATGGCCATTTGGAGTATGTTATTGCATACCCTTTGTAGCCATTGGGATACTTCAATAGTCTTCTATAGGGCAGTAGAGATGGATGCTCCTTTCTTCACACATGGACAAGATCTTTAGTCATTTTTTAGTCGAGAGCATGGTCACATCACGTGGCATTATGCACCTCCCCAATGGCTCCTTTTTCATTCAAAACATTTCTTTTTTTCCACCATTGCATATGCATGGTATAAGTTGTTGTGTACAAATGTTTGCGTTGCAAAAATTGTCATGAATGGCACATAAGAAAGAACCTTGGAAGCCAAACTATACTCTGGTTGAGAATTTAACGTCCATACTGAATTCTTGGTTTGGAAGGCTTGGGAAGTGCCCATGCTTATGTTACCTTGGAGGAATTTGGTTTCCTCAATCTCAACCAGTACTTTTAAGAATGGTCTTTTACTTTTTTTGGAGGAATTTAATTTCCTCAATCTCAGCTAATACCTTTAAGAATGGTCTTTTATGGTGTTTTGCCACCGTAGCATAGACATGATGGTGTAGGAAATGGTTGTGCACTGACCATTCTCATTAATCATGGGCGACCCACGGAGGCTGGGAGCCTTGATTACGGGAATGGTCTATGCACGACCATTCCCAGCCGTCAATGGTCGTGGGAGAGGGGGGCCAGTGTATCGCCTACAGACGGGTACAATCAAGAAGAGGACACGATTTTGCGTGCTAATGTGGCAGTTGCAGAGCTATTTTCACTTAGCACATTACGAGGGCTGAGTTTTCGACAGTAGGTGATATTCCATGTACTGACCTGCATCGTATTGATTCACCTGCAGATCGTATGAGACACTGGACATTCTGGATGCTGACTTGGCGACGATCTGACGCTTGATGGCTTGATTCCTACCAAGAATGCAAGGTGAATGGAGGGCTAGGATCAGCATTCCCCCTCCCCACGACCTTTGACAATTTGTGTAGAGACGTTTTGTTGCAAGTTTTTCCATGAATGGCACAAAAAAATGGTTTTTTTGCTATAATTTCTCATTTGATTTGTTGTCCCTAAACCATGTTTTGGTTTCTGATATCTGTGTAAACGATGATCCACCAATGTCCACCATATTTTCGTATGGCACTCATGTAGGCCGTGCCCTATCTACTTTTTTTATATTTGAAAGGAAAAATCTTAGTGCAAAAAGTTCAATTGGTGTTTTCTTTTCCCTTTGTAGCTCCTCCAACTTGTTGTTAAGATGAAGGCATTATTCATAAGGTTGATGCTTCTTTTAATTTTTTGGGATGATCTATATAATTCACTCACAATTGTGAGTTTTGCTATTAAAAAAAAAAAAAAAAAGGTTAGTGCTATGGCTTGATGTTGATGGATAGATTGCATGCTTTTTTTTTTTTTTTTGGCAAAACTCACAATTGTGAGTGAATTATATTGAACATCCCAAAAAATTACAAGGTCTTGTCATGCTCTTATTGAGCCATGACAACATCCAGGAACTATAATTACATTGGCTATCAGGGCAGCCACCCCCACCAACCCGCCCCCTCCTCCTCGATACAGAAGGTCCATAAACTTGTCCCTATGAGATCTTTTAATTACCGATGGCCAAGAATTTCCCCCGTACTAGGCATTCCATCTTGTGACAACAAGGCACACGTAGTCCTAGACCAATCCTCCAAGTGTTGCTTGCGCCCGAGCGTCCATATTAGCACTTTGCTTTCTTGAGTGATTTCTGCAAATCTTGCCACCTCAAAACCTCCTTTAAACACACGGCGGTTCCTTGTCTGCCATACATTATGTAAGAAGAAGTATCTGACAATTTGAGTGATGACGAGGAGGGCAGTACTTCCTGAATTCTTACCTCCAAGGAATAGGTCAGTCTTGAAGAAACTAATTTTCCATGCTCTTTGAACCAACTTGCATATTTTCCATGCAAGGCCTTTAATAGTTGGGCAGTCCATGAATATGTGGTCCAGATCTTCACTAGCCATCCTTTACCCCAAGCATTGATCTGACCCATTCCCTCTCTCCTCAATCTTCACCCCCGTCGGTAGAGCACCCCAAATTACCTTCCATAGAAAAACTTCATGTGCTCCGGAACCTTTGGCTTCTATATGTTCTCCATTACTTACTCCCACCTTTCCTCCGGACATTGCTTTTCCATAGCTTGTTAAGGGGGCTAGACCAATTCTTCTTATGCATCATTGTCTAATAAATGGTTTTAGGATGGGGTTTCCATAAGCGACTGCTTCCGGGCCATTTCCAGGCATTCCAGCCAAACTCCAAATCATAGATTAGCATCACTAAATTGTCAAGCTCTTTCATCACTTTGTGGACAAGCAAGACCTCCAAGCTATTGAGTTGGTAGTGGGTAACCATATGGTCAATGGTTTTCCAACTCTTGTTGCCACTGTCCCAGAAGTCCCCAAGTTGCTTCACTCCCTTATTATTCAGTTTCCAGGATGTCTCAATCCAATAGGGAGTTTGTGGCGGATCTAAAACTTTGGACAGTCAGGGGGACCAATGTAAAATGGAGTTCTTGAAGTATTTGACTTCTTCCCCCCACTTTAAGACTCCTGCTGCTCTATTGCATTTTCTTATCAATTCACCTGAGGTGCCCCCAGTCTTAAGGTAGACCACGTCGAGGCTAACATTTTGTCATGAACCTTCACCCCTCTCCACTTTCCACCATTCGAGCCAAGTTTAGAAACTTCTATCATATCTCTAACCATGACAGCCCAAACTTGATCATGTTTAGCCAAGGAAACAACAAACTTGGTGCAACAAGATTTTGCATGGGCCACAGGGTTGAGAATTCCAAGGCCTCCTTGATTCACCAACCGAGCAACTGATTCCCAACGGGCCCATTGCCATGGCCTAGAGGATTTCGTGTTGTTTTTCCATAGAAAACTTTTTACTGGTTTTAAGAACTCTTTCCAGTGACACTTAGCCATCTTGAGAAGCGGGCTAGTGAAGGCAATATAGGGAATCATAAAGGCATTCATCACTTTTATCCGACTTGGGAATGGGAGAACAGTTTACTCTCACTTGCTTATTTTTGTTTTGATTTTTTCCAGCACCCACTTAAATCTTTGCTTGTGAGTTACGTCCACCCCCAAGGGGGCTCCGAGATGCCTGAATATATTCCATTTTGTGACAATCTCCCCCGACCAGAGAGAAGGGTCAAATGAGACATTTTCCGATAGGGATATTAGCCTTGAATTCTCTATATTACACTAGGACCAGCTACTGAGAATATTTGCACAATCTCCAAAGATTTTCTGATGACCTGGGGGCACGCCTTCAAGAAGAGAAGAGAATCATCTGCAAAGAGTTTTGCTAGGAGTTGGCTATTTCCTGGCAAAGCAAAGCCTTGCAACTCCCCTCGTTCCACACTAGCTTCGAGCGTCGTGATTAAAGGATATGATCCTATGGCGAAAAGTAGGGGGGCCAGAGGGCATCCCTGCTTAATAGACCTTTTGACCTCAAAAGAGCCCACAATTCTATCGTTGAATAGGAGCTCTGACTGGCTTCCATCCCCCAGTACGCGTACCAACCGACATAGGCGAGGCCCAAAGCCCAAAGCTTCCATGGTGTCTGCTATATATGTCCATGTTATTATGTCATAAGCCTTGTTCAGGTCCAACTGCATCAGAATGCACTCTTGCTTTGTGACCGTTGCGTATTCGATGCCCACCATTGCTGCCAAGATGTTATCGTAGATGGACCTTCCTTTTATGAACCCATGTTGCTGGGGAGAGATGATCTTGGTTAGTAAGGGGGCTAGTCTGAGGGCTACTGCTTTAGCTATAATTTTGTAAGCCACCGTGTAGGGATGCCTTGTAGCACGACCTAATCGCAACCCACAAAATTGTCACATCGGATCGGTAACCCAGCTAGGGCATGGAAGCACGAGCCTAGGATGTATAGACATAGAGGATTCAAGGGATCCTTCTTCTCATCATAGAGAGAATCCATGGAAAGGGATTCCTCTAATCAACAACACATTCCTACTCACTAATCACTTGCACACAATCATGTGTTTGAAATTAACCTCACATCAATCAATCTTACTCGCAACTCTTAATCACAACTACACAAGCATGCAATTAACATACCTACTCTGCATTAGTGTGTCCATTCTCGCACAACCCCTCAATGTGACTACGTATGCACACACACTAACCACACTTTGTAGAGAGAGATGAAGAGAAGGAAGGCACAGCCCTCACACACCATGGCCAATGGTGTGGATAGAATAGATTAACTCAAAAAAGGGATTAGGAGATCTACCATCACACTAATACAATCTCACTCCACATAATCAAACAAAGAGACTGATAAGAAAGAAGTTGTTATTAATTATTAGAAATCAAGAGCTACATGGGCATGGAAAGCCCATGAGCCTCATGACCATCCACTCAACAAAGAGGAGTCCTCACCCAAGAATGATTGCTCATTAAGAATAGGGCTCTTTTATAGCTTTGGGCCTCAAACCCTTCAACTATGGGATAAAGTTGATCTCTCTAGCCTAGACTCATACAACTTTGGAATTCCTAAATGAGCCCAAGCCCTATACAATGAACAGGAAATATTGTGCACTATATCACATCCACAGCTTGGTGCGTAATTGGTGTAAATTGTGTTAGCCGCTGCTAACATTCTCCCCTTCCTAATTTGGCGCACATCCTCGCGTGCGCCAAATTAAAAAGGTGGACTTGCTTTCTACCATGTCACTGTGTCTTGCTTCACCGGCACGTCCTCGCGTGCCGGTGAAGCAAGACACAGTGACATGGTAGAAAGCAAGTCCATGGAAGAAATGTTGAGCTGCAAAACATAAGAACAAGTAATGAGCATCAAAGGCCATCAAGAATGAATATTTAACATGAAGCACAAATGAACAATCATGCTAAGTGATTTTTTGCTTTTAAAAGATGGGTCAATCATAGTCAAAAACTAGACAACATAAAGCAAAAAAACACCTACACTAATCCACTTGAAATTTCAGTTTTATGCATGAAACACAAGCAATCAATTATGACCCTAGGCTAATGTAAGTTCATAAACCTACTATCCTAAAAACTATGTGAACAATCTTAATAAATCATTCAAGTCTATCATGTCTACAGGCTATAAAAAAGCTCCTAGTCTATTAGAACATTGTCACAAATTTTTAAAGCTCATGGAAGTTTTGTTTTTTGTCATTCAGTGAAAAAATTAAAGCACAATCACAACGCTACCACCCCAAGGCAAGTTTAGGTGTGACTCCTGGCTCCTTGAACACTCAAGAAGGTGTTCCAAAAGATTACTAGCCTACCAAGGTGACGGCTAACCCCTATCAGCCCAGGGCATCGGTTTAGGGCCTTGACCAAGTGAGCCAAAGTGATTCCCCTTTCCTGCCAAGTGCCAATAAGGCGCTAAGCCTCACATAGACACAACATAACATATAGATTTGATTTTCATGTGCCTAGTAGCATTTTTGCTACTTTTTTGGACACTTCTTTGTTTCATTGATTCATTTTTTAGCACTTTTTTATTTCTTCCTACATGAGATTCTAATGGCAATTGGACTAAAGGATTGAAGCCTAATCATAGCCCTAGGTCAGGTTAAAAATGAATGGAGTATTAAGACTATCACTAAGAGTCTAGGACTAATGAGAAATGAACCTATATTAATCTAAGGTCGAGGCCAATTACCTATGATTAACACACATAAAACCTAATTTTTTGAAACTTTAGGATGCCTAGCTTTCAACCATGAAAAAACCATAGCAGAGTGTTGAAACTTTAGGACGCCTAGCTTTCAACCATGAAAAAACCATAGCTTAGAAGCTAAATTTCACTTAAGTCAAGCATGAAGAGATAAAAAAAAGAAAAATCATGGAAGGATTATACCTATTCATGCTCTTTTTAAGCATCCTTGAGCAAGCATCCCCTTTGTAGAGAAGCCTCTTGATCTTTTTATTTGCAAAAGAAGCTTTTTTGAAGCTAAGTGTAAACACAAGCTACAAAAGCCAATTATTGAAAGCCAAATGCACACAAAACACATTATTGAAAACCTAAAGCTAGGATCTTGCATACCGGAATTTGCCAAAGGGAAAAAACCCAAGGGAAAAAAATGCCTTTGGTTATGCACATGATACTCTTTGTAGCAAATTTTTGCATACATATCAACAAATGAGAAAGGTAAAATGCTTCTACATAAGCAAACTTTGCAATGTTTACCATCTCTCATGCATGATTCAAAAGTTTGATTAATTTCTAGCTCAATGAAATATGGAATTTAAAACAAGCCAAGAGTTGAAAATAATGCAACTTTATGAAGTGAAGTGGCTCTTCAAAGCCAAATTTAACATTTCAAAGCTTTTCAAAAAGTTGGCTAACAACTAGCTTACATGAAATTTTTAATTTTAAGAGCAATCTTTGAGCTAGATATGACTTCAACTTGATAAATGAAAATGAATGGCTCTGACTAGCGAAATTATGTACTTGAAAGCTCAAAAAAGTTGGGTAAACACTACCTCAAAATGAAAAAAAATAATTTTTGACCAAGCTATGAGCTAGCATATAAACAACTTTTATTCCACAGACATGGAATGGCTCTAAGTAGCCAAGTTTTGCAATATTTTGCAATGCAGACCCCTTCTTGGATCAATGAAAGCACACTTTTGCCACATCCCTTCACAAAAGTTCAAATCATTACTGCTCAAGCATTTGAACATCCAATACAAGCACTAATAATGCACTATCAACCACAACCGCGAAATGTTCGTGCTCTCTCCTAACCATCAAACAAGATCAATGTTAGTGCTTTGTAGTGATTTTTGCATTCAAATAAAGCACTAAGAATTCACAAGTCAAATTTTGATTCTTACGGTTTTGGCCTAAGAAAGCTTAACTTTTTAGTGCTATGCAATGATTTCATTCAATTCAAGCACCGAATGTACAAGCAATCTTAAGTTTAAGCACAAAGTCCCAACGAAGCAAGCACTACTCATCATCCACTGTAACTCTCACATGCATATCACAAATAATTTTTCATTTAGTGCAATAAGAAATTCAATCAAGCCAAAGATTGGTGCAATGAAAATCATTTGTGCATGTAGTTTCTATATACACTCGAGGCCCACACAACAAATATTGCATTTGTAGCTAAAGAGAGACAAAGCTTATTGATAGAGTAAATTAAAGCTTTCTCGAGGCCATTCATAGCTCAAGTTAGTCCCCTTGGCGAATAACCCTCCAGAATAATGCTCCAATTTTAGTGCAAAAAATCTTCGTATTTGAAACAAGCACTAAAAACATCATGCTTAATCTTAAACCTCAAAATTTTAGTCCATCTCATAGCCATTCACCGATATTTGATGCTCAACCAAAGCACATTTGGCATACATAGTAGAGAGAGATGAAGTAAAAGTTTCAACTGCTTTGAGTGGCCAACCAACACACAATTATCCGATACCACATACTCATAGGTTCTTTATTATATTCATTTAGTGGCTAGATTCCTCCCAAATCAACCCTCACTAAATCAGTTTTTCATTCACTGCGGAAAACAAAAGACCATGCATTGGATTCGATCCCCCACCGTTCAAAGGTTCACTCCTGCAACCTTTGATCTATACCAACTAAGCTTCACCATTTGACTGCTAACGAAGGGTGCTCAGGTTTTTTAAAAAAATATTTTTGTTGTTTGCTTCTCCTCATCCACCTCCCGCCACACCCTGGTCGGCCACCTCGCACATGGACTACTACTTCATCCCCGTCCTCGTCCCTGCCTCCACCTTGTGCTTTGTCCCTCCAGGCTCCCTTCCTGCTTCGCGTGACGCTGGATTTGAAAAGATTCTTCTGTTTTTCTCTTTTTTTGAAATCGTTAGGACATACTGACATTGAAATCAAACACAAGCTCAACCATGTACACACCTTCTTCATTTGTTGATCCCACTTTCAAACGTCCTTGACCTTGAATTTCTCTTTAGGCCCAATGTTAAGCTGAGAATTATTTTTATTTTGATGACCAATTGCCCTCTTAAGTTCTTTCAACACCGTTTTTCTTTTTGTTTTTCTTATATTTCACGCTCGAGAAGGAGGATTGAGTGAGAAACACTTTAAAAAAATAAAATATCATAATGAGGCAATATCGTTTTATGTTTTCTGAGTTGGCTTGGCCACCTGCAGGCGAAAGATAGAGAGAGGGAGGAGATCCGATTTGTTGCACCATGTGGGTAAGTGACATGGCAGGGAGCATGGACCAAGCAGCTCAAGAAGAGTGGAAGTTGGTAAATTGAGCCAGTCTTGTGAGCAGGTGAGGAG
The DNA here is from genome assembly GCF_014529385.1 of Adiantum capillus-veneris. Classification (NCBI taxonomy): domain Eukaryota; kingdom Viridiplantae; phylum Streptophyta; class Polypodiopsida; order Polypodiales; family Pteridaceae; genus Adiantum; species Adiantum capillus-veneris. The sequence goes on from NC_140945.1 coordinate 68,031,758, forward strand.
GCGGATGCGGTCGTCAGGCGGGACTTGCAACTGTGAGTTTGGCAGACTTCAACGCCAAAACCACCAGGTAAAAAATGCGTCCCTGACTCTCTATGTGGGCTGTAATCAGCAAAGGTATGTGTGTGCTGGCGAGCACCTATGCGAGACAAGGAGCATGGCAAGGACTTTGAGACTCAGAATCCGGCATGGCAGCAGGGCTAGGGGTAGGTGGAGTCTCATGCTAGCATAAGAGTCCCAAGTGCCCAGGGGATTTTAACTGTTTGTGCGCAGCCGTATGGCAAAAACAAGTGTGTGTGTTTGTGTGTGAGCTTACAATCTGGAGGAGACAATTTGCAGCATTTTCAGCTAGTAAATGCGGGCATTGAGCGTGCAGGGTAACGGGTAGAGTTCCGAGAGCGTGGTGGGCCAGGTGGGCAGTTAAGTGGGCAGCGCTTTTGAGGGGATATGCCAGCTATACATGGGGATTGGTTGCATCTGCAAAGTCCAAGAAAAGCGTGGCTACTGTGAAGGCATCCATGGGGTTAGGCCAGCAATAGCAACGGCCAAAAACGCTCAATAGAGAGAGAGAGAGAGAGAGAGAGAGAGAGAGAGAGAGAGAGAGTGTTTTTTTTGTGTGTGGCGAAAACGCCAAGTCTGAGGCACGTGGATGGGTGTGTTGTTTTGATGTGCCAAAATCGGCAGGGCCAGACAAGAAGCTGTTTTTTGTTTTTGTTTTTTCCTATTTTTTCTAAACTCATCTTGGGGCTTGTTCTTATGGGGCACTGAAAAGTGGTCATGGTTCAGTTCGTTCAATTATGAAGCATCCAATCCTAAGTTTATACAAGGATTTTCTCGAGAATGGGCATACGCTTACATCTGTCAACATCTTCCAACAAAATTTCCAAGGACGATGCAAATTCATTATTATAATCCTCAAAAGTTACTCTTCATCCGATCAAAAATCATTAGACTTGCCAGTCTATGTGATTGAATGCAAAATTTTCACAATGTCAATCTCGATTAACTACAATCAATTAGGTTCCAATGCACTATGAAATTAATCTCAAATTTTGAGCACGATTGACTAATCGTAGTACCATATCTTCGTTTAAAAGGGAATGGAATTATACACATGAAAAAATATGTCACTCAATTCATGCATAAAAACTTCCCATTTGTGAAAAAATTGAATCAATTGTTGGGAGACGTGCTTTATTCTTGCACAATTTTTTCCTCAATGGCCAACTCAATCTCACTTATCAATCATTGCAAACTCAATTGCTCATCTCCAATGGTCCTGATCATCCAAATTCAATTGAATTTTTCATATGGGTTTGCAAGGCTACACATTAATGCATTTCGGTTACAACTACGCACATGTTACCACATCTTTGCTATGTTCATCTCTTTTGCAAAACCAAATTTTCAATCATTGCAACTTATGAGTTTCTCATATCTCGATTCAAAATTCATCCAAACCTACGTAGGCTTGTCATCACATTGCTACACACTTTTGATTTTTATGGCATTCACCAATTACCATAGCCCATTGGCATACATAGCAATAGCAATTCATAAAATCATTTTCAATTAAGTCATTTGAATCATCTAAAATCAATCAATCAAATACACCGATCTTTTAGGCCAAATTAATCATCATAATTGGTAAAAAATACCAATATTCATTCAAGCACCGAATTGCACACACACCCAAATTTAGGCCAAAATTTTATGCACAAATTAAATTAATTCCACATTGAAATGTTCAAATTGCAACCTCAATCAAGCATAAGTGAATGCATGCATGCTCAATTTCTAAAAAATTACACTATTTTTATCCAATCAAGCAATGCACACACTCAAAAATTAAGCACAAATGATCGAATTTTTCGCAATTGGAAATGAATTTAGGCTTATACCTAATGATTTCACACACTTTCTATGAAAATTTCACAATCAAAAGCCATTTAGGTGTCCCAATTGACCATCAATCATTGAAAATCAAGTGGTCATGGATCGGCACACACACTCAATTTTTGCTCAATTTTTTGGCAATTAAGTTTATCCAATGATTGAATTAGCCTATCATACACATCATTTACATAATTGCATACTCATGTATCATCAATTCCATCACTTTTTATGTATGCACACATTCGAAATTAGGTGCAGACACACTTGAAATATTTGATAGTTTTTTCCCTCCTTGGTGTGTGCACACACACAATGATTTTTATGCACACACATGAATTCTTGATGAGAATTAAGCATTATTTGGATACACACAAGTTCATTAGTCACAATTTGACTATCAATTTTATTCAAAGTGTATCAAATTAGTGAAAAGTGTCAATTTGTGTTACACACCTAATTTAGAAAATAATTAGCAAATGGAATCACATTGATCAATCAAAAATTGACATAACAAGTGAGTGCACTTACATCGTAATTACACTCCAAGCTATTCCTTTGCTCCGCGCGAAGTCGCATCATTGCACACACAAGTTTGTGCACCATCAATTCGGCTCCAAAATTGACCATTTGTAGGTCAAAATCAAACACTCAAAATCATCAAATTAGGCATAAATTGGTACAATTAACTTGATTAGAGTGATGATTCCACCTCTTGCAAGGAGATTTCACATACTTTGTAAACACTTCAAATGTTAGTGGTTAGGTTAGCAAGGTTAGTCAAAATTAGTAGAAATTAGCATGAAATTCGTAAAGATTAGCATAGAAAGAAGCGAATTAGCAAGGGTTAGCATGAAATTAGTGAAATTGGGGGTGGAATTGGGGGTTTGGGGTATCCATAACTCAACATTAGCATCAATTTCTTGCACAATCATCATCAAATCACACCAAAATTAAGTTACACAAACTCAAAACCGAGAAATTAGTAATGAAATTACTCTATTCTACACATCCTAAACCCACTAGCTTAGATTATCGATCCCCGGCAACGGCGCCAAATGTAGGGGTGCGTTGTAGCACGACGTAATCGCAACCCACAAAATTGTCAAATCGTGGATCGGTAACCCGGTTAGGGCATGGAAGCATGATCCTAGGATGTATAGACATAGAGGATTCAAGGGATCCTTCTTCTCATCATAGAGAGAAGCCATGGAAAGGGCTTCCTCTAATCAACAACACATTCCTACACATTAATCACTTGCACACAATCATGTGGTTGAAATTAACCTCTCACATCAATCACTCTTATTCACAACTCTTAATCACAATTACACAAGCATGCAATTAACATACCTACTCCGCATTAGTGTGTCCATTCCGACACAACCTCTCAATGCGACTACGTATGCACACACACTAACCGCACTTTGTAGAGAGGTATGAAGACAAGGAAGGCACAGCCCTCACACACCATGTCCAATAGTGTGGATAGAATAACTCAAAAAAGGGATTAGGAGATCTACCGTCACACTCCACATAATCAAACAAAGAGACTAATAAGAAATAAGGTCTAATTAATTATTAGAAATCAAGAGCTACATGGGCATGGAAAGCCCATGAGCCTCATGACCATGCACTCTACAAAGAGGAGTCCTCAACCAAGAATGACTACTCATTAAGCATAGGGCTCTTTTATAGCTTTGGGCTTCAAACCCTTCAACTATGGGATAAAGTTGAGCTCTCTAGCCTAGACTCATACAACTTTGGAACTCCTAAATGAGCCCAAGTCCTATACAATGAACAGAAAATATTGTGCAGTATAGCACATCCACAGCTTGGTGCATAATTAGTGTAGCCTGTGTTAGTCGCTGCTAACACACCGACATCATCATTATAGGGCGCCAATGTTTCAGTTGAGAACAATAGATCTGTTTTGGGATGGGTCTGATAAGCCCTCTCTTTATACTTACCTCCAACGACCCATCGACCATGGCTTTATTGGCCAATCTTGTGATTGGGACCTTGAGATCATCCCAAAATTCTCTATAGAATTCCACCGTCATCCATCCCAACCAGGGGAATTTTCCTTGCCAAGGGCTTGCAATGCTAGTGAACATTCGTCTTCGGAGAATGCCTGTTCCAAGCAATTAGCTTTTGAGTGGGGAATTTCCTTCTTGACACTTTGCAGTTAGGCCCCTCTGGCTTCTTCCAGTTCTTGGGACTGGATCTCTGGCCGTCCAATGATTTCACTAAGATAGATCAACATCAAATTAACCATCACATCCTAGTTATGAACTGCTATCCCTTTCTCATCATAGAGCGAGCGGACGTGGCCCCGGCTCTTCTTGATTTTAAAAGCCCTAAAAATTTGAGTTTGATTGGAGGCTTCGGGTTCCAGAAAAGTCTCCCTCAAGAGAAGCCTTGCCTTTTTGATATCTTCTAACTGCTCATTAGCAAGGTTAGATTTGGCTTCGAACCATGGTTTGTGCTCCTCCTCCGTAGCATGCCCATTGGCTTTTATGGAGGTAAGCAATTGTACCTCCGCTGTAAGATGCAGAAGGTGTACCTCCCTAGCTTTCTTGAATTGGGGTCCCGAGGTTTTGATTGCTTTCTGGATGCTCCGAGCAAAGAGGTCCCACACATTGTGTTTGTTGAGGTCGACATCTTTTTTGAGCTTACCCAATGCCTTCTTGGTTAGATTCTTGCAAAGAGGGTCTTTGAATAGGTGTGCCCCTATTACTAACAGTTTTTTCTCACCTCTTGGGGTCTGCTCCTTCCATTTATTCTTCTTAAAATGTATGTGCAGAGGAATGTGATCCAAAAGGCTTTTTGTTGGGACTACCTTCATCTCCATCAACGACGGTATCCAGTCAGCTTGGTGTGAGCAATAGCATCTGTCCAGCCTGGAGGCAGTGCGGGCATACTGGAGGCTTGTGTAGGTGAAACCAGGCATGTTGTTCCATGGGCCGACTTCCCATAAGTCGATCATTGCCCACTTTTCGCACAAACTTTTCCATTTAGACCTTTCCAAGCCATCCAACATACTAGAGGATCCTGTTCTATCCCTTCTCTTTTCCACCATATTGAAGTCGCCAACCAACAGCCACTCCCCTTCAATAGTAGTATCCCTAAGATGCATCCACGGTTTAACTCTTTCTTTTGCATTGCGAGGGTCATACACATTCACAATGGTGAAGGGATACCCTTACCATCTGATTCTAATCCCCAGGATTCTGTCGGATGGGTGGTTAAGAACCAACTTCGGCTCCAATTCTCTGTCTACAATCATGAGGATGCCACTGAAACCGTTACTTCCTTCTCCATAGAATACCAGTTTTTTTCCTAGCACCTGCTTTCTCTTGCTATGGGCATCTAAGTGGTGTTCTTGGATGGTTCAACAGTTGACTGTCTTCTCCTTTTTTATTTTCTCCCAGAATAGGGTACTCTTCTTATGGATTTTCAACCCCTTTACGTTCCAAAATTGGATAGTGAGAGACTCCATCCTTAATGAGGGGTTCATTGGGATAGAGGAACAAATTCTTCATCATCCAAATCATCCCCCCCCCCTCCTTGGTCACGGGAGAATCCGGGGGTTCCAAGTCAGGGGATTTCTTTTCTTGCAGTGCTACAAACGGATTGTGCAGTCATGGGACAGTGAACCCCCCTCCTTTCATCTCAAGTGTTCTCACGACTTGAAGCACTTTGGAGTCTCTTGCCACCCCCTTGCCACTGCCTTCAGTCTTCTAGCTCTTTTCAAAATAGGGACTTGGACATCCATCATCGTTGTCACTATCATAAACTTGGGGGTAGCAGTGGGAGGAATGATCGTATTAATATTGCCTGCACCTTCAAAAGTTCGTTTTATGGGAATCAATTCCTCCACAATCTTATCCTGCATCTTAATATCCATTTTGTCACATACCATACCTCCTTTATCCTTCTCTGCATTTACCCCTTCGTTATTGCGTCCTTGCTTCTCCAACCCTTCCATCGGGGATTTCGTTTTACTGGGGGCCTGTGCTGCCGGAGCTGGAGTATCATTAGACTTCAAGGGGCAGTCCTTGGCGAAGTGTCGAAAGTTGTTGCGTTCAAAACATGCCCCAAAGTATGTTCCAAAGTTTAGAGGAATAGTAACTAGCCCTGCTCCAACATTGATAACCATGCTCTTAGGTGGCGTTTTAGACACATCCCAGCCTATACAAACCCTGTTTGAGGTTCTTCCAAACCCTCTCTTACTAAATATAAATAAGGGAGTGCCCAGTTGGCTAGCAAGCATCCGGACCCAGACTGGATGAAACCCTTGTAGAGATTCAACTGAGTTGAACACTAGCTCCCAAGGCACCACACAAATCGTAGTCCTATTAAATACTAGGGGCCCTTTGTCAAGGATCTTTTCCACATAGGAGGCCTCTTTGAATCTCATTGAATAGAATCCTTTAGCTAGGTAAAAAGAACTTTCAACTGCTCCTCCATGCCCAAGAATCTGAGGACCCTGAAGCCATTGTATCATCTCAAACCTGTTTGGGATTCTTCCACTGAACCCAAATACAAGCGTTAGCTTAGCTTGCCTGGCTAACTGTTTTTTGATAAGTGCTGGTGGAATCGCTATAGTAATAGCCTCGGCAACCTCCACTTGTTGGGGCAAAGACTTTTTTAAAGCAAAAAAGACCAATCTGCCAACCCGTCTTCCACCAGCCCACTGTAATCTGTTTGGGAGCTAGTTCTTTTGTTATTTCACTCGACAACCCTTCTGCTGAGCCTTTTCCACAATCCTTAGAGTCAGTCCCCTTGAGTATGCTAGCAAACGAGATGCCTAGCCTGCGAGTTGCAGATACACTTGACGCTTTATTTACGTTCGTACAGATGGGACCCTGAGGAACCCCGTCTTTGAGGGTTTTAACCTCGAATTTGAACCCTTGAGCTGAGCCCATTTTCTCTCTTGTTTCAATCAATACAGTTTTGTCCTCTTTCATGGTTGAAGCCTTTGGCGAATTGGGGCTCGACATTTCCGCATCATCCATCGGTCTCAACCCCGAGCCACCGCCTTCATCCATCGGCACGGCTACCTCCATTTCAAAAAAATTTACCCGTCGCTAACATTTGTGAAAATACGCCAATATCTTCACTTACGACCAAAGCGTTGATTTCCATTACCAATGGTCGCAGACTTTCAATACTTGATTAAGCTCAAAACCTTAAGGGAAAACTCGCTCTATCAAACAAGTGATAATCTCCTCCCGTCTTAGACAAAGATCGAAAGGAGTCAAAAAGGTTTACAAAAGAGATACTAAACTCAAGGCTGACCTAGAACACCAAAAAGTATAGGCTTGCGTAGATAATTGTGATTATTATCAAGGAGATAATAATCGTATAACCTTCACACGGCGGGAGTGCATCAGCACAGCAGTAGACTCTCTTCAGCGCACCAAAAATGCAGGCAGGTGCTCCGATTATCGCCTTCCTTCTTAGATAATAATCGTAGGGAGCAAAAAGATAATAATCGCTATAGCAGTAAATAATCGCTTGTTTGATACCAAATAAGCGCGTTCTTAGGCGGATGGGGGAGCGACTCAGGCCGTTGGTCGAGGTACAGCAATGAGTCACCAAGCACAATTCGCAGTGCTCTCAGCACCTCACTTGCCGGCACAAGCCTGCTACCGAAGCCCTTGCTCACTCAATGGCTCCCCAAAGCTTGCACACCAACCCTAGCCCAGTACTTGCTTAAGAAAAGCGCTTCCAAACCTGCCTCAGCTACCCTTCCTGCGTCAGTCCCCAAAGTATCGCTCTTGAGATAGATCTTCTTCCATCGCTCTTTCTGAGCATTCAGGCTCCTGCCTCTTTTGAGCTTGCTTTTAAGAAAAAATAACCATCCATCTTCAAATTGCATGCCTATTTTACCTTAAAAAAAGGAAATGATGTTTAAAATTCACCAATATGTTTCACAAAATCTTCTATGTCATTTTAATTTATCTTTTTTGTTTCAAAAAAGAGTTATCAACCAGTTTACACAGTGTCCTTTTTACACATTAACTACTATGACTATTATTGACACATTTATACCATTTCATACATTAGGTGCTAGGACAAGGCCAATCAAGCAAGGCTATTTGGTTCAAAAATTTATCGAGAAATTTATTGATACTATTTTGAAAACTTAAATAGTGATGACAAGGCCAACCAAATAAGACTTACTGTCGAGCACAAAGTAGAGCTTGAACTTGGGCAGTTTCGAGAGTGGAGTCTTATCCCCTAGACTAAACTACTCAGCTCTATGGCCAACTAAAAAAAGGGCCACACAAAAATGGAAATTGGGTTTTGCGCTTTGATAGCCACCAGTGAAAGTACTTGGCGAATGGCAACTTGGTGATGGACTAGGAAACCTTTTACTATAAAACTATATATCTAAACTAACATAATATGGCGGAAGGGGAGCCCTTTACACGTGTCGAAATCTGCGACATAAACGCTAAACTCCAAAACTGAGAGAAGCCCATGTGCACACGAGAGAGAGAGAGAGAGAGAGAGAGAGAGAGAGAGAGAGAGAGAGAGAGACGTACTAGTACTATAAATAAAGAGGGCAAAGATTCAAGTAGCTCCCTCCTCCATGTGTCCCTCTCTCGTGCGTTTGATGGGGTTCAAGCTAATGTACACTAGGCAAGACAATGGCAAACACACAGCTATATACACACACAAAAAGATATAGTCCTAGAGGATCATATTTCAGGAAATCTAACATAGATAAATAACGAGTTTCATGCCAAAACTAACATTAATGGAAATTTTTCAAAGGTTGCTTGCATAGTGTCTACCTCCATCATTGGTTGTAGCAAAGATTTAGATGAAGGTGTAGGGAATGATCCTTGAGTGACCATTCCCTGTAATACTGCGATAGCATGGAGACCAACGGAGGTTGGAAGCCATTGGCGGGAGCAGTATTGCATGGAATGGTTACTCAGTGACCATTCTTAGCCGTAAAGAGTTGGGTGGAGTGGGCCCTTTACTGCCAGGTGTCTTGGGGTTCGTGGAGGCTGCTTTGCAAATGCATGACAAAGGTTTCTGGGAAGGAACTGACTGCGAGCAGTTGGCAGTCATGTTCTGTGCGCACAACTATGTGTCCACCACAGTAGTGTACTACAGAGAGCACAGTCGTCAAGAGTAGTCGAGATTTCTCTATGCTAAGTTGGAGAAACATCTTGAAATTCCAAGTGCTGGCGTGGCAGGCTGTGGTTGTGCAATAAGTTCGGGATTCTTAACGACACTATTGTTGGTTTTTCGAAGGTTGATGTGTCACTCGCTTATTGCTCAACGTGTCATCAATGTTGTGCATGCATTACCTTGCTGAGGTGTCAACAATCCAACGACTCATGGCCAGATTCTGCTCAATAATGACAAGCAGATATACGACTCTGATCTCTTGCCACGCGACGCCTGGCCCCTTGATGGTAGAATTTGTGCTGCCAATGTTTGACAAACTAGTGACCTCAGGATCATTAAAGGGAGTAGCTCCCTCCTCCATGTGTCCCTCTCTCGTGCATCTGACGAGGTTCAAGCTAATGTGCACTAGGAAAGACAACGACAAACACACAGCTATATATATATATATAGAGAGAGAGAGAGAGAGAGAGAGAGAGAGAGAGATGAGAGGGGGGGGTGGGGGGGGCTATAGATTAGTTAGCCTAATGTGTGCAAGACAAGTGAGTGTGACACGTCACGCGGGCCTTATTGTGCGGAAGGAAGCTAGTATATGCTCGCCACAAAAATTAAGACATCGCGGAGTTGTGTAGGAGACGGACGGCACGGCGATGGCGTCTAGGGAAGAAGGCGGTCCTAACGCAGCGCAAAGACAAAAGCTTGAGAAGATAATAAGGTATAAAAGTGGGGCTGAGGAATGAGTGATTCCTCATTGCATGAAGAGTTGCTCGCATATAAGACACTAAACAGCTAGTTATTAGCGGCTAGATATGGCGGCAAGGATGATGGCGGTGGCGATGGTGGTGGTGACCATGGCCCTACTGCAGGGCTGGAACTGCAGGGCAACCGACCCAGAGCTGACGCAGGACTTCTTTGTGCCGGAGGGCGTGAATGCGAGCGGCGATTTCTTCACGTATACGGGGTTAAGGGAGGGGCCGCAGGCGGCGCCGGGCACGTTTAAGGCGTTGAAGGTGCCGGCCGAGGCCTTTCCGGCGCTGACCGGGCTGGGCGTATCGGCCGCTCTGCTGGAGTTCCAGCCGGGCTCTCAGAACACCCCCCACACGCACCCCCGCGCCACGGAGCTCCTCTTCCTGCTGGACGGCAGCCTCATGGTCGGCCTTGTCGACACAACCGGCAATTTCTTCAGCCAGACCCTGCAGCGTGGCGACCTCTTCGTTTTCCCCAAGGGCCTCGTCCACTTCCAAGTCAACCCCTCCTCCTCCAAAACCGCCATGGCCATTTCCTCCTTCAGCAGCTCCGCCCCCGGCACTGTTTCCCTTCCCTCCACCCTCTTTGGCACCGGCATCCCTGCTTCCGTCCTCGCCCAGGCCTTCAATGTGGATAATGCCGCCCTCTCCGAACTCCAGGCCCCCTTCATGCACTCCTAAAATGTCATTGGGGCCAGTAATGTTCCCTTAAGTGGAGGACATAGTTTTGTTACACTTATGATATGTAATAAAATCCTCCTACGGGGAAGAACTGATACATCGACAGTATTTCTCAGAAAAAGGTTGTACGTATTGGACTTTTGACGTTTAACTTTCCACCTTGATTTGTCTTTTCATTTCCTAAACTCACCCTTCACTTACGCACTTAATATATTTTGAAACATTTTTTATTTTCTCGAGAGTGGGGAGACCTAATTGGACTTTGAGTGTTATCAACTCTCTCCTACGATGTCAAAATCTCTCTTATCTTCTTCTTCTTCTCGCACACACACACATCATTACCATTGCAGCTACTATGTACGTGTATAAGTTTCTAAAGGCAATTTGGAATTGGAGATATTACTTATACCATGGACATTCTAAGATTGCATGATCATTTACTCCCAGCAAGTCTTCTTAGCCCATTTTGACTCTAGAATTTGTATTAATGTTGAAGTGCATGTTCAAAAATGATCCTACTTGTCGAATAGAATTTGTAAATGGTACAAACCAAAGGGTTATTATACTAAGAGTGGAGCCAAAGACAACTTTGTTGTGATTATGGAGGAGTTGATTGACCACTTTAGCAGCGATCACGAAACAGGACCATCGATCTAGGCTAGCCAAGAAAGGAGAAGATAAAGCTATGGAATTGGTACGATATACCATCAGGGAGCTCACCTAGATAAAATATGTGCCTATCACACATAATTAAGGATTGGATAGTAAAAGAATATGTCTTATAATTATAAAAATTGCATACATAAGAGATTGTAAAAATAATACCTCAAGAACCCACGTGATATAAGTGTTTCACCAAAAACACGGTTTTTTCATGATTGGGTCAAGATCCAAATCGTAAATTTTTGAACCATAGCATCCCCATAACATACATAATCAGATGCTTCCATAGGATCTTCAAAAGGTGTTCCAACATGGATCACAATCCATGTACCTCTGACCCAGAATTGACATGCAACCCATTGACCTAGTGCCCCTAGTTGTTCTAATCACTCTGGTGAAGTTTGATCAAATTTGGAATTTTTTTGATCAAGTTATACTCATTTTTCATTTTATGATCAAGTTTGCATTTTTTTACTTTTTGACAGCATCTCAACCAGTTTCCAAGCCTAAACTATTGATTTTTTGGTAGCAAGATGCCTCACCAGAAACCTCAAAAGGAGTGAAGGTCGCTCCCTATGAAGTCATCAACATCTCATCGAATGCAAAAGCCCATGTCACTGACAAGGAGTAGAAAAGGTACGGGCCAATGTGTTCATTGAAAATTTTGGGCTGCAGATGGCACCAAGGTGAAGCCCACAATCTCCCCCAATGGACTCTTCATTAACAAAGAGAAGTATTGGAAGGAGCAAGGTGCCTACAACTAAATGGATTCTTCATACTACCACCTTGGGGAAATCTTAATGGACAAGGATGGAGCCATTATTAAAGTCAAAATCACGGACGCATTGATCAATCGGGCCCTCCACCTCCTAGCTGGAAACCATAACCTACTCCACAAGACAAAGGCAATCAACAAAGACAAGGCTTTTGTGAAGTAGCAGGGGCACAAGTTGACCTACAAGGACCTTATCTACTCTGAGATGGAGTTGCCCCTCTGACTTATCTTGCAGTACCTCAAAGTCCAGAAGACACCAAGGTACACTAAGCCAAACCTCCATGTTGCAGGGGGGATGGCAATGGGTTTGCTGGAAAGAAGAGTCTTTGGGTAACTACATCCTTGAAAACCTGGTCAATGAAGATCTCAAGGGTAGTGATGACAGAAATAAAATGTACATGAATGGAGGTCCAGTGCTAACAAGAATAGCTTATCAAGCACTCGGCATGATAGATGAGCTATTGGAGGCTGAGTCATAGTTGAATTTACTACACGAGGATAACCAGAGGACAAAGCTCTGAGTTTGAGCTAATCAGAGAAGTCAGAGGAAAAAAAGCAGGATCTACCTTCAGAAGATCAATTTACTAAAGAGGAAGAGGACATCACTATTCCCTTAATTCGTAAGAAAAAACAACCGACTGAATAGATTCCCAAGAGACAAGTTCAAAGAATCACAACAACTCCGAGAGGAACGGTTGGCAAAGCTAGCCACTGAAAAGAAAATGGTAGAAGAAGCTCCTTCAAAAGATAAAGAAGATAATGTGGAGCTTGGTAGAAATCTTGAGAAAATCAAAGAGGGACGACTTGAAAAATTCAAACAACAAAAACACCAAAAAGCTAATGAAGAAGCTCGAGTGGCAGGATCTTGCAGGCAAAAGATCCATGAGGTTTTAAAGCGCAAGGCCGTCTAGAGAGAAAAGGAAGACTCAAAGAGACAAAAGATGGCCGATTTAGAATCTTTGATGGATTTTCCAAGGAGTGAAAATTCTATGGAATAAGAGTCTCCTAAAGATATAGCTACCACAACTCAACAAGAGGAAAGGAGATCTCAGAATGAGGAACATCAAGTCTCACCAAAACCGCTAACTCCTCCTACTGACCAGGATCAAGAATAAGTGAAAGTTTAAGGAGACAAGAAAGAATCTGAAGAAAAGAAAGATGAAACTCAAGCCACACACAAGGATTTTAAAATTGTGAAACCAGATCAAAGCAAGCCATAAGAAGAGCACAAGAAACGTGAAGATCAAAATGCAAAAGATCAACAAAAACGAGATGAAGTGCCAGAGACTACCCAACAACCAACATCTCAAGTGCACAGCATTAGGAAGAGGATGGGGTCTAGGAGGGCCTCTTTATTTGCCATGAGATTATGGAGGTGATTAACATTTGGACGAATGGATACATGCCATGTGTGCAAGAATGGTGGGTGTGTAAGAGAGGTGTTGATGGCTAGATCAATGGCAACAAACACTCAAAGGGAGTAGAAAATCAAGGAGCTCTAGGAACAGATAGTAAAAGCCAAAGTAGAATTGGTTAGCCAGGTAGAAAGGCACACCAAGGAATTACAACCTAAAGATCTAGCAATCAGTTCCCTACAGTCTAAAGCCATTGTACCTGCCCAACCAACACATCAAATGGTTGAATTTGAAATCATAGATCTATCCCTTTTTTACCAAGCACATCATTTGAGGGAGGTCTATGTGACTTTGAAAAGCAAAAAAAGTAAGTAGATGCATGTGACAAACTAAAGAAGTGGATAGAAGACATGCCAGATGGCTCCCACAAAGAATATATTCTTTATGAGCTTAAAGTACTAGAACCAATGGCCTTGTAGATGATCAATCCAGATAAGGTAGTGAAGAACTTTGGCAATGAGATGATATCACTTCCACTAATGAAACAAGAAGCCATATTGTGTAAAATAAACTCTTTCCAACAATTGAACCAAATAAAAAGGGTGATTATGAGGATGTGTCAATCATAGAAACCAAGTACTACTCATCCTAGAGAATCGACCCCTATGGAAAAAGAAGTGGTTTGAGAAAAGTGCCTAAGATGAGACTACATACAAGAATTCCCCTTAACATCTGAGGATCGACCCAACCTATTGTCCAATCCTTAGACAGTGATCCTAGGAGAGCTATTACACACGGAGGAGTAGGAGACCCTCTATACTGAATTACCCAGAGCTCTCAAAGTCAATCAGCAACTACAATGCGATAAAATCATACATGGTCCATACCATCAAAGTGGTAATTTTCAAATCAGGGATGTGCCTGACCCTTACCTAACCTCACATGCTAGACGATCACAAAAATAGCAAAAATGATCATCATATGTATACAAGCATTTGAAGATATTGATGCAGTAGATCATCCTTGGCAAGTGTTCCTTGAAGGCACCAAAGGAATTTCTTGGAACTTAGAAACAAAAGCCCCCAATATAAACATTCTCATGAGGAGGTATGCTCAGATAATCCTTGGCAGGTGTTCCTTGAAGGCACCAGATTAATTTCTTGGAACTTAGAAACTAAATCCCCTAACAGAAACATTCTCATGAGGAGGTACGCTCGGATCTTGCTCCTCCCCTTTCACTACATGCAGACATTTGAGGAGGCATTTATGCCAAGGGTTCTTTGAGATGGACTTCACCAAATTTAATCCCCTGACCAAAGATATACCAGCAAGGCATATCAGAGGGCCATAGTGAACAACCATTTAAAGGATCTATTAGTACAGGCTAACATAGTAGCTCAAGTTACAAAGTTTACTCAAATCACAAAGACATTGGAAAAGCAGTAGCTCAATTATTGAAGAGAAGTTGACAAGGCTTGCATGAGGATGTGTAGTAACAGCTATGAAGGGGGGATTGTTTAGCAGATGCAACTGACAAGTTCCCTCCTAGCTGACCACACTTTACCAAATCACAAAATTTTGATGTAATCTATATGTTTTTCCGAAAAGCCTTATAAAAGAGATGTTATAATTTTTTAGCAACATTCTGTATATTCAGAGATGTATTATTTTATCTTGAGCCCAAAAGCCTTGTAAGTTGGGCCAATGGCCATAAGAAAATCCCTAAGTATAAATCTCAAAACCCTTAGTCTAAAAGGACATTGTAGCATTATCCAAGTTTTTAAAGATCTTTTTGTATGTACAACTATGAGCAGCTACCAACAGTGACTACCTATTTGTGAGCTAAATTTACGGTATTGAGTGCAAAAATGGTTGTTTCTGACATTTTGACTATAGGAGAGTGTTCCTAGACCATAGGGTGACCTATCTAGACTATTATGTTGTAGTTTTTAGGACCTGGACCATGATGGATTGGAATTTTTATACCTTTTTGGATGACATCCATACTTTGTAGAATAGTGCCACTAGGCCTATTATAGCTCCTCCTAAAGATTTGTTGCACTCCAAGTTCATTTAGTCGATGAAATGGCATGATGACCTAGAGCAGTGAGATAGGACGTAGGTGGATTTTCTAGATTAAAGAGTGATAGTTTGATGGTGGTGATGATAGCTTAGTTCACTAGGTTCACTTATTGAAAGTTGAGGTTGACAACCTCAAAGAGTCTACATGCCCCATCAAAGTCACTTCCTTGAGTATTGATAATATGTTAATTTTGATAGCTATGTTGCAGATGTCTGATCATGCGACCCCTAAATTGAAGGCAAAACAAGCCAAGAAGAAAGAGGTTGGTTCCATTACAGTGCAGCCATTGTAGAATCTTCTATGAAAGGAGATTAGGGCGCTAATGTAGATGGAGAATGGACATTTAGTGCAGAGTGCACTTATGATCCGTGTGTCCCTGATGTATGTATGTTAGTTGCTATAGACTCACATGTGTGGTACTTTGATAGTGGTGCTACAAAATACAATACTTCACATTGTGACATGTTTACCGTTGTTGAGGTTGTCCCTCATGGGAATACAATAGCTTGTGTCAACAATGCCTCTTATCCGATCAAGGAAGTTGGAAAGATTGCACTAACTACTGTGAATGACATTTGTTGATGCACTTTATATACAAGGGATCAAAAAGAACCTTTTTTTTGTATCTATACTTGCGAGACTTGGTGTGTTTTTATAGATGTACACTTCATGATCTCATTTTTTGTGTGAAATAGTTTCATATGGCATTTTTTGTTGTGGGTTGTATAAGATCACTTTGTATTACAAGTGTAGGCAAAATTTTGCAATGCAGTTGTGGATTCAAAAGCTATTTCAAATGCAAAATTTTGGCATTCACATTTTGGGCAGCTGAATTTTTCTAGTTTGTTGCGCTTGCAAAAATCTCATATGGTTGCTTCTTTGCCGCCTCTTCAAGCATCTTTGAAGCATGTTTATGAAGGCTGCATTTTGGGTAAGATGCAGCATTCAAAATATCCAAAGGTCAGCTCATTAAGGGATACATGCAAATTGCAACTTGTGCATATAGTGATGTTTGTGGGCCTATGCAAACTCCGTCCTTAGGCAATTACCTATACTTTGTGCCTTTCATTGCATGATTACTCTAGGCATGCATGTGTGTGACCACTTAAATCTAAGTACAAGGTGTTCATGTGCTTCAAGCAATTTCTAGCTATGGTTGAAACTAGCTCTAAATGTACTATGGGCACCCTCCATTCAAATTGGGGGGGGGGGGGGGGTATATGTCTCATGAGTTTAATGCATTTCTGGCTAGTTGTGGAATAGAACACCAATATACATTGACGTATACACCTCATGAAAATGGTTTTGTTGAAAGGAAAAACAAGTCCCTTACGGAGATGGCACAATGTATGGTCAAGAGTCCAGCCTTTCCACATTTGGTTTGGCTTGAGGCCATCATGTGTACTACTTACATACTTAACACGTGTCCTACGAAAGCTTTGCAATCTATAACTCTTTATGAAGCATGGCATGATAAGAAGCCATCTATTGATCACATGAATGTTTTTGGTTGTTTAGCTTATGCTTTAGTGCCACTAATGTAGCACAAAAAATGGATGATAAGGCTATTAAATGCATCTTTTTTTGTTATAGTAATGAAAACAAAGGTATAGGCTATACCGTTTAGCAACTAAACATATCTTAGTTTCATGAGAGGTTGTGTTTGTGGAAGATTCTTTTCAACCTTTGCTATCATGTACCAAAATATAGTAAAGTAAGATCACATGACATTTATGACACTTTGTTGCCTCTTTTTAATGGTGGAAACTTGAATGTAAATTCAAGTAAGGGAAATACACAGTCAATGGGGGTTCTAAATATGTTACTGATTAGCCTAATATTGTTGTAGATGTGCTTGATGTGGAAAGAGTTGAGAATGAGGAGGAAAGAGGTATCCCAAAATGGATGGTGCATCCTTTGGGTGATAGTAAATTGGATGCACCTATGTCCAGTTGTACTCGTTCAGGTTCTTAATGACATGCATCTTATGCATCAGATTTTTTTGCTTTGGGTGTTTCTAGTTCATGTGATGAGGAGGAACCTCTTTCTTTTGATGAAGTGCAAAATTCAAAAAATTGGATGGCTACCATGCAATCAAAATATGAACTTCTAGAAAATGACATATGGACTTTATGTGATATTCCTCCTAGCAAAAAGGCCATCAGTACAAAGTGGGTTTACAAGTTGAAATGTAAGCAAGATGGTGAGATTGATCGCTACTAATGGAGATTGGCTCACTCCTCAAAATTTTCATTAGATTCAATGTTTGGTAGGTTTTGTTGGTTTTTGTTGTCGATTTGTAAGAAATTCCTCACTCATTGCATTTCATCTCACAATTCTCTAAAATATAAAGCTACTTTCTTGATTTTTTTCAGTAAGGCCACTCATACCATATTGACAATCTCTTCATCCCTAGTGGAAGGTACTCAACATCTCCTTTTTCTCTAACCATTCTTGAGCGTACATCCTTATTGGCTCCATCCCCAAGAAAACATCTCGTAGCTCATGGTTCTCTGAAAGATGTGCTCAATAGGCTTCATAAATATGCTTCCTTAGTGATGGAGATTGGCATGTGGTAATCGTTGGGCCACATCGTGTTGGGGGATAGGGGTTAGAGAAGTAAGTCGGGAGGCATAGGGCCTCTGGATATGGGAAATAAGGGAGAGAAGATGCACAAATCAAGAAACTATGCACAATTGATAATTTATATTGCATGGGGAGGACTACCAGTACAAGTCAACGCTTCCAAGATTAGGAGTGGGTGCATGTGGTTGGCGGGTGAAGCCAGGAGGTGTGGGTGGACAGGAGCGGAGAACGGTATGTCGTGAGTGGCCAAGAGAGCATATTTTTTCCTTAAGCAAAAAAGAAGGGGCTATTGGCATGCCATTAGCGGAGGGGTCATGTGAGGAACTAAAGAAGGCAGAGAAGCTTATGTGAGGAAGTAATGAAGGTAGAGAAGCTTATGTTTGAAAAAGGAGATAACAAGGAATACCTTCCAATTGAGGGGTTGACAACCTTTAACAAGGCAAATGTGTAGTTTCTTATTGGTGCAAACAATCCAATAATTAAAGGGGATGGTGTAGCTATCAAGCAATCTTTCTATAGAATTGGATAGATAGAACTAAAGATCTTCAACCTTATGTTTCAATGTCATAAGGAACACAAAACTAAAGGAAAGGGTAGCATGTGTGTGGTGTGCATCCCATGGGCAGGGCGAGCAATGTTTGGGGAATAACATGTATGTTCTTGAGGAAACCTCTACAATGCAAGGGGGGTTATACCCATGATTCAAGAAAGCTCTTTAAAAGTAGAGTTAAGCTTTTTTATGATGGCAAAGTGGGGTTTCATGCAGCTCAGGGTGATAGTTGTTTCGTCATCAAGGGGGCAATAAGGAGGATCTTTTTCCTTTCTCTCTTGATCAATCTGGCTCTTCCTCTCAACCTTGAGGAGAGCAATAAGGAAGGGGCGATAAGGAAGATCTTTTTCCTCTCTCTCAATCAATCTTTTACTCACTCTTTACCTGGTGGAGGAGAGCACTAAGGAGCAATAAGAATCAATATTTCTCTTGTTCTCAACCTGTAAGGGAAGTAAACAAGGAGCATTTCTCTCTCTTGCTATCAACTCAC
The DNA here is from genome assembly GCF_014529385.1 of Adiantum capillus-veneris. Taxonomy (NCBI): domain Eukaryota; kingdom Viridiplantae; phylum Streptophyta; class Polypodiopsida; order Polypodiales; family Pteridaceae; genus Adiantum; species Adiantum capillus-veneris. The sequence continues at coordinate 68,050,729 of NC_140945.1, forward strand.
GGGAGGGAAGAAAGGATTGGGTAATCAGTGGGTCAATCCCGCTCCCTATTCCTCAATCTTGATGAAGGGAACATGGAGAGTTGACGATGATAGACTCAAGGTATAATTGTGGAATATCTTATAGAGCAAGATTGGAAGACGAAAAAGAAGGGTAATTGTTGAAGTAAATGGAAAGAGTAAGGCAAGAGGAGCCAGGAAGAGTTTTGCCTCTGTCATTCTCTCTTTTGTCAAAGGCATCATCTCTCTCTCATCTACACTCGATTATGAAGAAGAAAGCAAAACAATGCCATTTTGTAGTTAATTTTGGTACTCGATTTCAAAATCAACTTAGCCATTGTTCCCACACCAAATTAGTGGCATCATTGCTAAGCTCCCCAAATTTGCATGGTCATTGACCAAGGCATCATCAAGCATAGTATTGTTGCACATATCCGACTCTCAACATACTCCAAGAAACAAGATCTTGATCATCACGCCCGTTGAGCACTTTTGTGCTATCAAAAGTGCACCACATTAGGCATAAGTATCATCCAAAGCTTTACCAAACTCCACATTGGGCCTGCATATCAAGACATGGCATCGCCAATCACTCTATTGTTTAGCATATCCCACTATCATGGTACTACAAGTGACAATATACCAAACCATAAGCTCATCAAGCACTTTTTGTGTATCTTGTAGTACACCACAATTGACGTACGTAACATTCAAGGCATATCCATGTCCAACATGTTTCACCAATAGCCCTATCTTCCAATGACTTGAGCAGCTATCAGTATTTTGTTACAACTCCAAGCGGGTTCTTACCAATAGTTCCCTACATAAGCCATCTACTTCATCTTCCCTAGTCATGGTTAGCAAAGACAGCAGTCACCAGATTGAGCCTAACCTAGGAAAGTGCACAAAAGCTCATAACTTTTTGATTTTCCAACCATGCCCACAATGCGGCACGACATCCACCCCCTTTGAACATGCACATCCTCTGGCATGTTCCAATCACAATATAATCTTCAAGCACAGATCCAAAAATATATGACCTCTACCCCAATGTGTACATCATGTTAGCAATTTCTTGAAGTTTGGCTTCATGTGAGAGTGACCCCTCTAGGATCATTGGGAAAGCTCAAGAATTTCCTATCAATAGAGCACAAACATCTTATAACCCATTAATCCATTGTGTCATCGTAAACATGTAGATTACCTTCCATAACCTATAGACATCATGAATACCACTTGAATCACACAAGATATAGAGCAATCGCCCAAGACCATGCACATGACCATCTCCTCCTGGATCAAATGGTATCAATTGTCCATATAGCATATCACATAATTGTATAAATGCATGGCTAGCTTGCTCCCCACGTAGATCAAAAGGAATCACGTACTTTAAAAAACATGATGGTCCTATTTTCACAACATCCCATATATCCACATGCATCAAGATTCCCATCCAGATTAAACAACAAATGGAATTTAGTATTTGGTAGAAATTAATGCCTAATAGATCCTTTTAGGTCATAAGATTGCATCAAATAGACAGACATGTCCATCCCTAGTAGCATAAATGTTGGTAAATTGACATCACCCTCTCTAGCATGAGAGGCATGAGTATGAAAAAAGAGAACACCAGCTATAGGCATGTCACCTCTGATAGGCTTGAAATCCTCTAAAGCTTCATGTAGTATCTACATGTGAAAGTTGAATTTTGGATTTCATCATTATAATAAACACAAAATCCATCTAAAGCATCATCCAAAATCACGATAAGCTTTAGTTCTTCCTTCACTAGCCAAGAATCCTATAAAGTTTATATATCTTGGTCAAAATTAGTGTGGGGTTTTTTTGTACATTGATCAAGAGAAGCATAAACACTTGTAACATCATAGGGATCTTATGTTTTGTTAAAAAAACTCCCCAGTCTCCTTGCCTTCCATTAGATTTCTTTGATTTCATTAGAGAAGGATCTAGCGTTCATCTCAAAGATAGAATTAATTTCCTTGGCAAAAGCGTCATCATGATAGATTGTCCCCCATCATCTTCTTGACCTTCCTTTGATTTAAGATTGCACAAACTTCTTCACAAATTTTATCATACCACCCCAATTTTTGCAACGACCCTTGCTCTTCTTTTTCTTTTGGAACATTTGAATCACAAAAGTCTTGCCCTATTTATGAAAACATATGCCAATCACCCACTTGTAGAATAGTTTCTTCAAGATTTGGCCAGTTGTCTCCATAGAGTCTCCACATGTGCCAATAAGTCTCTGTACTTGCTCACATAAGCTGGGAGCTACTAATTTTTCAAATTCTATGATCATGCACTCGATGAAAACACCTTTAAGTTCCATGCTTGACCTATAGCGTGTAAGAATCCGTCACCATCATACCCCTCAAACATACCCCTTCAATTATAAATATTATCTAAATTTTTTTCCACTGCTTTGTGTGCCAATAAGTCCCTGTATTTGCTCACACAATCCTAGAGCTACTAATTGTTCAAATTCTTTGATCATGCCCTCAATCAAAACATCTTTAAGCTCCATCTCTAACCTATAGCATGCAAGTATCCATCACCATCATACCCATCAAACATACCCCTTTCATCATAAACCTTATCTAAATCTTCTTCCCTTGGTTTGTGTGCCAAGAAGTACCTATATTTTCTCACACAATCTTGGAGCTACTAACTGTTCAAATTCTTTGATCATGTGCTCAATCAAAACACCTTTAAGTTCCATCTTTAACCTACAGCATGCAAGTATCCAAAATTGTCATACCCATCAAACATACCCATTTCATCATAAACCTTATCTAAATCTTCTTCCATTGATTTGTGTGCCAATAAGTCCTTGTATTTGCTTGCACAATCCCGGAGCTAGCAATTGCTCAAATTCTTGGATCATGAGCTTGATTAAAACACATTTAAGTTCCATCTCTAACCTATAGCATGCAAGTATCCATCATCATCATACCCATCAAGCATACCCCTTTCATCATAAGCCTTATCTAAATGTTCTTCCACTAATTTGTGCACTTTTTCTTGCTTTGTCTCAGCTTCATCTATTGTAGGTACATTACCTAGACTGCCTAAAAAATTGAATACATTGGATGTTCAATCAAACTGGTTAATCAAATCCTCACAATAACTCTACTTGCATCTGCTCATTTTTTCTTTAAAAAATTGCTCCTAAGTAACCTACTACTACTGAAGGAAAGCAATGAATTGTTGTATCATCTATTGCATCGCTACCTACGGCATTGTAGGCATCTTCTTTATCAAACATATTTTCCCATCGTGACTCGTTTCACGTCAGGTTCACCAAAGATGTTGGGGGATAATGGTTCCAGAAGTGAGCCAAGAATGCCGAAGGCCATTGGCTGCAAGAAAGAGAGAGATAAGATTGACAAATTAAAAAAACTATGCACAGCTGATGCTTTGTAACTAGACTTTATATTGCTAATGAATTCGAAAATTGGGTACAAAAATCAACTACGAGTAAGGCACTCTATTTTGCTTTCTTCTTTATAATCAAGATGTCATGCCAAGGGTAGGACTAGGTGGGCACGGACCTGGCAACGTGCCTGACACACATGCAGTAAAGGGGTCTACCTATGGAAGAGGGCCAAGGGCCTATATATAGGATGTTTGGGAGGTTATTCTCATGTTGGTCTACCCTGCGGTCTTACATTGGTAAGTAAAGTGCTTTGATACTTTCACGTGAAGCAAGGCTTCTCCCTCATACCAAGATTGTGCCCATTGACTTGGCATCAAGGGCATTGGCACACACATTTGCGGAACTGGAAAAATGGGAGTTTATGCCCACATTTTTGATGTGGCACCATCCGTAGTAATGTATCACTACCAGTACGGACTATGCAAAGCACTTATGGTTTTGGCTCTCATGCTTGAGACCATCATAATAGCCAAGGGCTTAAAACTCTGCATGCATGGCATGCTAACTAGGGGGATTCAATTCTACCGCCTCATGAAATACGCTTATGCTATAACACCAGACACTCTATCACGGACAAGATAAGTTCTGGATCATTTAACATGTTTTTGGTTGCTATCGCCGCACAACACCACTACAAAGAACCTAATTTTAGGACTTAATTCACAGGCAAAGTGCCATATTTAAGTTCTCCTCGTTATGCCCCCTACATGGTAGGTCGGTTCCGATGTGATTTCTGTTACCTCTCTTGATGCGAGCATCAAAAAGGCAGATTGTTGCATGCTTATAGGATAAGCTGCATGGTAGGCATAAGATGCACACGAGCATCGGCACCAACTATACACGTCATAATAGTTTAAGGAAAGTTTCTCAGCCCCGCATGTTCTCTCTCTCTCTCTCTCTCTCTCTCTCTCTCCTCTCTCTCTCTCTCTCTCTCTCTCTCTCTCTCTCTCTCAATTCTCTCTTAATCCTCTCAAAGAATAATGAAAATTTTCTAAGACGCTTTTGCTAGTGAATCAGCCTAAGCCAAGGTGCTCTAACTCTCAGCTTGAAATTGGCCAATACTCCATCCAACTTAGTCTTCATCGGTTCTTCGATTGAACACTAATTGATATAAGGGCTATGAGCCTCACAAGCTGGCTAAGAGCCATTGTTAGATCTAGAGTAAGACCCAATTGTTGGCATTCCTTGGGTGATTGTTCTCTAACTTGCACCAATCTACCCAGTGGAGTCCCCATCGATGTTAATGGCCAAGCAAGAGTCTTGCCATTCCAAATCTTTTGGGTGGTCTGTAAGCAATACATGTTTTTAGTGCAATGCTCAAGTTGAGTTTTTGATAATCTTAAACTCACATCAGTTGATCTATACCAAGGAGTCTAGAGGCAACAAATAATTGAGACATCATGGCTATCCATAAGAGCTAGGCATCTCACTTGTGTGCATCTCTTGTTCTCTCTATAGCACTACGCGTGTCTATGGAAGCACCATTTTGGAGTAAGACCCAGCGGGTGATTATTAAATCACTCCATAGGCATCAAGGATCACAGTTTGATCCATCACAATTGTACTTTCAAGGAAAGAAGTCTGCAAACTACCAAGGGATAATGGACAAATTCAATGTTTCAAGTTGATTCCAACTGTTTCTGTACATGGTCGCCCGTGTTGATTACCGTTATTTTCTCATACAACAGTTTATATAAAGGGTCTCGCCAAGGGGTTTGACTATGTAGATTCTAACAAAGGGATGTTTAAGCTAGAAGGATTTCATCCAGCTTGCTCTTCAGCCACGTGACAAGGTCATGTAGGACAATAGCATTCTAAGAAAGTGTTGTCACTTTCTCTCTTCACTGCTCATCAAGATACCATGACAGGTTTACTTCTTGTTGACACAGTTATAGACCTTCATGGTAGGGTTCTCTCTGGCACATTTTGTCGCATGGGATACAACATGGTCTAGGAACTCAAGGAATTTTCTATAGCCAGTGTGGAGCAATGATAATGAGGGTCCCTCTCACTCATGTCTCAGACCACACACAAGTACATCTCGTACTTGAAGGATGTCCTTTTTTCCGACATCCTTATTTGAGACATATTCCACATGTGGAGAATATGAGTCTCTAGGACTGACACTGGCGCCTAATTCCTAATTATGTGTCGTGACAAAGTCCCTAGGTGCTGGTCACATCCGTTTGTTGGACCATTTGGAGCACACAATATCAGGAACAATTTCAGTGGCCAGAAAGTATCGGGTACTAAGTACAGACTTGTTGCGATTACAAGTGCTCTGAAACCACCACGTAGTGGATGGTTGTTTCTACAAATAGCCAAGTGTGATATATTAATGAGAATGTCTTATGGTTGGTACCTAGGTGTGACTAAGTTTTCACATTCTGTTATGGTCCAGCTTTTGTGCAAGGCTTTTACATACGTACCGTGGAAAGTCTTCTCATGGAATTGTGGTTTGGATATGTTTGTGTTAAATGCATGCACACTAGGTGTTATGGGCCCTAGTGTTTAACACAGATTTATTTGGAGCGACATGCAAATTCCTGGACTTTATTATTTCTGCACCCTTTTGCACTGCAAGTGCAATCGCTCTTGCAAATTTACTATGAGTTCACACCTGGCCATACACGATAATGGTTTAATATGGGTGTTTGTGATTGGATGATTTAAACTCTATGAGTTTACGTTGGTCAGATTCACATCAAGTATACGACTAAAACCTCACTTGGTGAGTTGTAGGTTATCATCAGTCATGGAAGACTATTTGTAATTGATTGGGGAAAGCACCTCACTCTTATTCTCTGCTATTCATCCAGCGTTGGATGGGCAGCTTACAAGAATTCTATTTAGTACTAAAGTATATGATAAGTGCATACATTAGTTAACCACGCTAAAGGATATGCTAAGTGCATACATTAGCAAGAAGCGACACAACCGGATTGGTTACCTTTCTTGTTGGGAGTTTGTTTCACATGATGAAAGGCATGTTGTGACTAGTTTTACGTCTCTGCCTATTATTCTCAGGTTATCAACCTTGATCATCAGTTTGGATGAGGTTGCTTACATCAAGTCAAGTACTTGGTTGGTGTTGATAAGTATATCAGCATGTGACTTTCATGGAAAGTTGAGCAGAGGCCTTATTGCACGTTCCAGTACCTTCAAAAAGTTTGAAACCTGGGTATGTATTTAGACACCTTTCAGTTGTGATAACTCGTTTAGCATACTCAAGTGAGTTCTAAATGGAGTTCCATGCTATGTGGTTATGGGTAGGTTAATCAAGACATTTGCACAGGGACAACAATGTGGAAAATCCAAGATGTTATTCTTGATTTCATTGAACCTCCCACCAAACCGGGTTCCAATTCACGGGTTCCAATCCAACGAACCGTTGGATCCATGAGGGATGCCATGATGGAAAACATTAGTGTTCTTATAAAGATACCACCACTTGTGTTTCTCAGGATGAAAATGCTTCTCCAAGGAAAGAGTATTTTCATGTCAAGGTAGGATTAGGTGGGCACGGCCCTGGCAACGTGTCAGACACACATGCAGTAAAGGGGTCTATATATGGAAGAGGACCAAGGGCCTATATATAGGATGGTTGGGAGGTTATTCGCATGTTGTTCTACCTTGCAGTCTTACACAAGAGCGGTAGAGAGAGAGAGAGAGAGAGGTGATGCATTTGACAAAAGAGAGCACAAGAGTTGGCAAACCCTTCCTCTTCTTGCCTTGTTCTTCCCCATTACTTCAGCACTACCCTTCGTTTTTAGTCTTCCCTTGCTCTATAGGATACTCCACAATTATGCCTCGAGTCTATCTTTGTTGGCTCTCCAAGTTTCTTTCATTGCAATCAAGGAATAGAGAGCGAGATTGAACCGGTAATTACTCCTTCCCTTCTTCACTCCACTAAGGTCAAGAGTGAGAGAGAGAAATGCTCCTTTTTTGCTTCCCTTGAAGGTCGAGAACAAGAGAAAGACTCATTCTTATTGCTCCATTAGGCAAAAGTTGGACTCACAAAGGGGCCCTTTAAGGAGTTTGACTTTACCTCTCTCTACCAAAACGGGCGCATGGATAAATTTTTGCAAACAAACTCCAAAGTTGGTGGAGTTTTGACAGTTAGAATGTCCTCTTCAAGCTCTATCTACTGATATATAGCACGCCATGAGATTCCTCATATTTTAAAAGATTCTTTTTTTTATTCACCTATGATGTGACAACTCTGTCGGAATCTCTTGTGTCTCTCTTGGTGGCATCGTGGTGGCTGGTTGTTCTTGCCCTTGAGGTTGTGGTTGGCCTTTTTCTGCTTTGTCATCTTGAGGCTTTGTGGATGCCTTGGCCATTTTGTGTTGCATTGAGGTAGAAGGTGTTTCCTCTGTTCCATGTTCCTGTGTTTGCTCAAACTTTGTGGTCTCCACTGGTGCAGGACTCGCTGCCCTTTCCGGATCTAGTTCTTGTTCTTTGTGTTTCTCTTGTGTAGTGGCTGCCTGTTGTGCAGATTTTGGTGCTTCTTTTTGTTAGGGTCTATTTCTTTTGTGGGCTCAGTTTCTGTGGCTTTACCTGCTGGTGATGGTGGTGGGCTTGGCATGGGGTGATCATGCTGTTTTGGAGTAGGTGAAGAAGGTCAGGGAGACATGTCACCTTGTTCATGTTGTGATTCTCCTTGTGCAGTTGCTTCCTCTGCTTGTTTTTGCTGCTCCACTGCCTCTTTAGCTTTTTGTTCTTCTTCTTGGGCTTCTTTCAGCTTCAAATCTTCTACTTCTTGATACATTTTTTTCCAATAATTATGTGGGATCTTCGGCCTGTTTCCTGGCATGATGCTTTGTTCTTGGTGCTTTCAGTTCAATGGGTACCCACTTTGCATGGTCCTTGCCTTGAGCTTGGCGGCTGCGTTTGTAGGAGTGCTTTTCTCTTTCAAACCTGGCCTATTTTTTTTGTGTCACCTCCTGATGTGCTGCCACTTCTTTTCTTTTCATCTCTTCCCTTCGGACTCTTTTTTCGTCATTATCGGAGCTTTCACTACTATGACGTTCTGGCGAGCTTTCAGCAGATTCTTTATCAGATTTGTATGTTCTCTGGGTAGATCTTGTGGCTCGAGGGGAAGGTTGTGCAGACACAATCCAAGTGTTCTGATCTGCGATAGGTGGTAAGTTATTTGTCATGCCAATAGCATGGTAGGCAATTCTTGTGAGAACCTCTGGTGCTCCCAGATATGTTATTTTACCCTCTTTCTTTGTCCCTTTCAGTGTGGCCAACACGTACTGGGCGTGGTCAATTGGTTGCCTGGTTGTCGAATTTAGAACTTGTGTGAAAGTGGTTGCAACCACATGATTGGGTGTCGTGTACCTTGGAGGTCTCTTGGCAAGGAAGTGGAAGTGTTGGTGGTAAAATCTTGTAGGTTCTTCTACCTATTTCTGGATAAGATCGATAAATGTTGCAGCAGCGGTTTCCTTGGTGAAAGTCCCTACTGTTTTTCTGTCTCTTGCTCTCATGGTCATTCCTTCTGTTGGCAGTTTGAGAGCTTCTACCACTATCTCTTTTGTAATCACCACTTTGAATTTGTTCCCTTGCTGGTCGCAGATCTGGGCAGTTCCATCGTCTTTGATTGTGGATAAGAGCTCATAAGCTTTTTGAAAATCCAGTCCACATGGCTCTTGTTTGTAAAACTCTCTGAGCCCCTGCCTTCGGTTAGCTTCTTTGGTTTGAGGCTTTGTGGCGAAATCATAGACTTCTTTTGGTAGAAGTTGCAGTTCTACCTGATGTCCTTCTTCGCTTTTGAATATGCCTGTGAACACTGTGGTGTTGTTCTCTTCCAACTGTTTTCTTGATAGATAGGTCGCTTTGGCAGTTTTGACTGAACTGGGGTCGAGTTGGTATGGTGGTAGCTCTTGCAGCTTCTCCTTTTGCGAGAGCTTCTTCTTGGCCTTCTCTGTAGCTTGCATGGCTCTTGTTAAGTGAATAAAGTGTCAAAGTTAGCAAAATTGACAAATTCTTCTCTAAAATGTCCTTCAGTCTTAATGCTGACAAATTGAGTCCAATTTGCTTCAAATCAATTTTTGAACATGCACAGATGCATAAAAACTTGTAAAGGTCAAATTCATGAAGTCAAAACAAAAAATTGCAACAAAAGTAAATAATCGTGACTATTTACAGTTGAGTAATTTTTTCAACTTATTGCAAATTTGACATTATAGGCTTGAAGTATATACCAAATAGATACTCTGAGTGAAATATGGGCTCATTTGAGTGCACAGGGTGAAAATGGTGCCAGATTTAGGCTTTAGGTCTCTAAAATAGTAGATGTGAAGGGATTTTGAGATTTTGAGCTCCAAATTTATTCAAACTTGGCTAGAGGGCTTATGACATCATGTACTTTGGTCCCATGATGGCAAAGTTGCAAATTTCTCCCATTTTGGCCAAAAAGTAAATAATCGTGATTATTAACTTTTTCATCAAAATGAACATTTTTTGGTACAACTTGGTTCTAGGCATGTAGACCCTGTGTATGTGATATGAGGTGATTTGGATCAAAAAATGTGACTCATAACTTAGAAATTGGCCTGCAAGGACTTCTTTGCATTTTTTGGCAATTTTTTAAGCTATAATTGATCATTTTGGCTCATACTTGGAATTTGGCATGTAATAGGTGTGTACAAGTGATAGGTGAGGTGATGATACAATTTTCAAGCCAAAATATTACAAAAGTAAATAATCGCGATCATTTATAGCAATCAACATTTTCTTGCAAAACTTGGAAACTTTGACCTAAACACATTCTATACACCTAAAACAAGTCCTAAATTGAATTTGGTCTTGCCCGCATCACTTTGTGCTTTGTCGACTTTAAAATCACCAATTTTTGTGACTACATGGCCTGTAGAGTTCGTTAGTTACTTTTGAGGCTATGGACTTGTCCACAACATAGTTGTGAAGCAACTCATCCAATTTTGGCCCATTTGGAGTCAATTTGACGTCGTATGTCGAATTTGACGCTTTGTATCCTTTGAGCCATTTTCTACTTTCCGAGGACTTGGCTTGATTGATGTTACGAAACCAATCATATACATTGTATATAGGCCTCGTATGTAAGCTGTCTGCGGAGTCAGAATCCAATTATAGTATCTGCCAGAAACCTAGCTTTTCTACTTGGGACCCCTCGACCCTTGCTGAATGGTCAATTGTTGATATAGAAGTGTTTTATTATGTTGGGGCATGCTACAGTTCAAATCTCATCTGATTTGGTTGAGTTGATAAGCCGCTATGGTCAATTTTTGGTCGTAGGTCTTCGTGCACTGCTCGGATTCTAGGGTTTTTTCTAGGGGTTTAAACTAGCTAGCGGCCGTACAAAATGGATCATTGATAAGTATTGAACTTACCCCTCATGTCTTGTGTGAGACGTTGCTGAAAACAGGTGACCGTGGACTTCGGAAAATACGCGCGAAGAGGATCGAAAAGCTCTCTCTCCAAAGGCAACAAGTGGAAATGAGGTGATTTTTGACTACCTTGGGTATCTATACCCGGACTTCCCAAATCATTTTTCTCAAAATTCCCCTGTTAGTCCTACTAGGCCGTGAAATCTATGTTAGACTCAAAAATTTCCCCAATTGGATTCTTGTAGCTCATTCTGCAAGAATTCTGCAAAAGTAGGTTCGACCGCCCAATTTAGGCTTCTCGCTTCCATCTGTCGATTTGATTGAATTTTTTTGTGCTTGTCTGTCTTGTCTTTTTTATCACACCTTGTCTTCAATTTTTCCATCTGAGCTCCTTTGCTATTTTTATTAATTTTTGACCTATTTACTAAAAATAACAAAGAAAATAACAATATGCTCTAAAAAATCAAAGTAAAAATCTAATTAAGAAAATCTATTGAAAAACACAGCTTTATTGTTTTTTGTTGTATTTTTTCATTTTTAAGTCTCAATATCAAGAAAAATTATGAAAAATAACCAAAAAGGAATTTTTTTAATGATTTTCAAATAGTATATATACTATTTACACTCTCGGGGAGAAATTATCAGTTTAATTCCCCTGTTGATGATTTATAAGGGCATTATTAGGTAATTTGGCAAAAAATCACACGTTAACATCAAACTTTTTCCTCCCTCTTCAAACATTGCCCTTATTTACTTAGTTCCCTTCCACCCCTCCTAGATGGCGTACTCCAGGACGACTGTGTACATGGGTTGAACAATCGTGTCTATGCATAGCCATGGTTGGCTCTACCATGCTTTGAAGATCAATGCAATTAAAACCAATATGTTGTGCAAATGTTGGGTCTTGAGTAATTAACTCAAGGGTTTCTAATGTCGAGGCTTTCTCATGATGTCTTCCAAAGAGAAAATCTTGTAGCTTGTGTACTCTTTGCTTGATTGTACCATCAGAATGCTTTAGCAAGCTGATTGCATGAGCTGTTGGTATCACTTTTGACTGCTGTCGAGATTTTATTCGCCATTGATACCTTGGTTTGCTTGGTGTAGAATGGTGTGGTTGAGTGTTATGAGGCTTAACTCTCCATTGCTTGAATGGTTTTACGGTTTGCGAAGAAGATAAGTGCTCTTTTTTCTTCCAAATCCATTTCGTGTTAGGTTCCTTGCTCGGATATGCTTGTCTCTGTGTTTTGAACCTTCGAACCATCTATGTTTTTATTGATGGTGTTTTGGGCAACCAGATTTGAATCGGCTTGTCCTTAAGCTGTGCTTTCGGTACCCAAATTTTCCTGACTCCTTGCATGCTACTTGTAGCATTTGATGTCGATAGGATGGAGAAGATTGATTACTTCATGGTTTGCTTTGCTGGTTAGATCCTTTCCATTCCTTTTTGCTTGGTGCAATTGGAACAATGAGTTTTCCGTCTTTAGGTGATAGCTTGAGCTGATTGGTATCCCAATCTGGTACTTCCTTGTATGTCCGCATCCAGGGAATTCCAAGAAGCATCATCTCGTTCATGTGTTCATTTGGTAAGCATAAAAACTGATGAGGACATGAACATCCATGTACTATCACATTTAAGTTGACTATTCCCAATGTTGGTGTTGGGTTCTTGTTGCATCCTTTGATAGTCGCTATTCCTTTTGTTAAAGACTGACTTGTTGCTTTCTTGTACGTGGAATAACTCACTACATTTACTCTAGCTCTTGTATCGACCAATCCATTTGTGCTATGATTGTTGAGCTATACTTTGATTTGAAGGTCCATTCCATCTAACCATTCATCATCCATTGACACTGCATCTTACTGCAATTTCCATTTTCGGTCATCGATTTCTAGAGTATTGATGGGAATAGGTATTTGTTGATTCTTGAGAGCAGATTTCCTTTTGAGTAGTAGAATCCAAGCTTCCTCGTGGTCTTCATCAATAACCTGATGTCATTTTATCTTCCTTTTCTTAGCTTCATACATCCTTTCTAGCAATTCATTTGTTAGTGGAAGATTGTACTTCTTTAAACGACATACACTAATCCAATTAGCCACTGGTTCACCATTCAGGGTGGACAACTTAATTGCTCCACTTGGAGATACATCTTCAATGATAAACGGTCCGTTTTCCTTTTTCTTAAACTTGGGAATGTGTTGCTTAAGGGAATAGACTAGAACTAAGTCCCCTTTTTTGAAGATTTTTGTAATTAGATGGAAATAAAAAAACTATTTTTTTTCGCTTTCGTGCATAGATGTGAGCTATAGCAGTTAGCCTTTGCTCATCTAGCTTTTTTAAATCTTCAAATCTCTCTGACAATTCATGTCCAGTCCACCCAAGATCCTTAGCTACCCTTAGTGTCGGCAATAGAAATTCTATTGGCAATATGGCATCAAGACCATAAACAAGGCTAAAGGATGTAGCATTTAAAGCTAAATTGAATGAAACTCAATAAGCCAATAGAGCTGCATGGAGATTTATTTCCCAGTCTGTCCTTCTCAAACTAACCACTTTAGTCAATACTAAGCTAAGAATTTTATTCGTATGCTCAGCTTGTCCATTTTCTTGTGGGTGATAGGGGCTGATTTGTTATGGATGACCATAAATTCATTAAGCAGATACTTGATTACCTCATTGAGGAAATGAGGTCCTCTTATCACTGAAAATTTATATTGGCAGTCCATATCTTGTGAATACATACTCATATAAGAATGCGGCAGTGGTTCTGGCGTCATTCTTTTGAGTTGCCTTAGTCTCGGCCCACTTAGTCAAATAGTCCGTAGCTATAATGATATATTGATCTTGGGTTCTATAAGCAGGTGGTTTTATTGGCCCAACAAAGTCTATACCCCGTTTTGCAAAAGATCTATCTCCCATCGTTGGTCTTAAGGGCATGCTATCTACACGTGTTGGAATTTTTTCTTGTTGACAAGCATCACATCTTCGAACATATTCTTTGGCATCTGCAAAAAGTGTTGGCCACCATATGCCTACCATCAAGATTGCTCTTGCGGTGGTCTCACTAGAAAAGTGACCTCCAACTAATCCAGCATGTGCTTTGTTCTATAATTGTAATATATTCGTCTTCATTTGCACAAAGACACAAATCTTGATCCTTACCTCTCCTATATAATTGGTTTCCAATAAGAGCATAGTCTCTTGCTTCAGTTTCAATTGCTCTTTGACGGCGTTTACTCATATCCTTAGGAAATGTTTGGCTGGATAAGTAAGTAACTAGATAGTCACTCCACTTAGGAACAAGTGACATTTGGAACAATGTTACATGAGGTATGGGTGTGTGTTTTTGACATTGAGGACAATCCTTTACAAAGGAGCGAACATCACTCCTTATAGTTGGCCAAAATACTCCAAGTCGCATAGTTTGGTCTTTCGCAAAGTCAAGTCCTACTATTGTAATATGTTCTTGGCTTAGGTATTGGGTTTTCTCTTTAGGATTAATTCATAAGAGGAATATTCCATCTCAGTTTCTTTTGTATAGCCTACCAGCTAGTAATTGATACATAGCCGATTGCTCGTTTAATCCGATTGTAATAGGAAGTGGTTTTTATGAATCCACTTGAGCTATGGTCATCAGTGATACCATATTTTCCGACGGGTATCATTCCCACGGAGAAAAGATAGGCATCTCGTAGATCATCGTCTACTCCTTTAGGAGGTTCCCCTGAAACAATCCTAGACAAATGATCTGCTCTTTGATTAGTAGTGCCCTTTTTACAACTACAGTGAAATCAAATTCTAGAAGAATGATGAACCGTCTCACTATTATTCCTGTGATGCATGGCTTGTTGACCAAGTATAATAAGTCTTGGTGGTCCACAAAGAAAACAAATTTGTTTGCTAATAAGTACTGTCTATACTTTTTTACGGCATAGATCATTCCTAATCCTTCCCTTTCTATGGTGGTATAATTTCTTTTTGCCATGTTCAACTGTTGGCTAGCATAAGAAATAGGAAAATCAATTTTCTTGTCTCCTAGTTGAGCTAGTATATACCCAACGGCAAAATTGGAAGCATTCACATGTATGTGGAATATCTTATTTCAATCTGGTGCTTTCAATATTGGAGCTAAGGTGAGAGCTTGCTTAAGCCTCATGAAGGATTCTTCACACACATCAGTCCACTCAAAGTGTGTAATCAATCTATACATGGGTTTTACAATTATAGGGTACATGTAAATGAATCGTCTGTAATATCCACAATGTCCCATAAAGGCTTGAACCCCCGTGACTGTTGTTGGTCTAGGAAAATCAGCAATGACATGAATTTTGTCTATATGAGTAGCTATGCCATTTTTAGACACTATATGTCCAATAAATTTTTCTTGTCTACCCATGAATGTGGACTTCTCAGGATTTAAGCAAATCCTATAAAGTCTACATTTTTTGAATACCTTTTTGAGGTGTTCAAAATTATCATCCCGGATTGATGAATGTACGCATATATCATCCATATATACTTCCAAGAATTTCCTACGGCATTCTTTAAAGGCATGACTCATCAAACTTTGAAAGGTGGCAAGAGCACTAGTTAACCCAAAAGGCATAACCCGATAGGCAAAAATACCCCATTCCGTTGTGAAAGTAGTTTTATGCTGATCTTTTAGGTCAACCAAAAGTTGATTGTATCCCGAAAATCCATTTAAGAAGTTGTAAGCTTATAATTTTCCTGCAAATCGTTCTAAACATGCTCAGTGATTGGAAGAGGAAAGTTGTCTCTAATGGTAGATGCATTTGTCTCCTTTTTGTCTATACCATTTCTGTCTCCTCGGTTTTTGGTTAGGAAAGTCAAAAAACTTTTCCTCCCCTTTTCTCATGAGTAGCTTAGCTCTCACATGTTCTTTTTCCGACCCTGAATCATCTGAGGTAGTTGAATGTTCTTCTAACTCATCTGTTGCATCATAATAGAGGTCTAACAAGACTTGTTAAGCTTTCATCAAGTCCATGGGTTTCTCAATTTCATCTTAAATGTGGAGGGTTGAAATCGTTTGGATAGGAATTATGTCATAGCCGTCCTCATTGCAAAATTGAGTAGGCATAGACATATTCACACGTACATCCATTGTCGCTACAATTTGAGTCCACTGAAATGGATCAAACAAATGTTTTGGAAAGGATTCAGGTACATAGGCTTTGTCTGTGCAATCTCTTTCTAAGATACATTCTTCTCATTTTAAGCTTCCGTTTTCTAAAGCTCAGCACATCCAAATAGGAGTGTCTTTGTTCAACCAAGATGGAAGCTTAGCTTCAGTCGGAGAGACTGAATCAAACTCTTGTATGGGAGTTTTTATGGTATCTCTATAAGTGTGATCTTTTAGATTAACCCTTGTTATCATCTCACTTGCTTCAAGTATAGATAATTGTTTTCCCAATCTTGGATGAGTTGTACATGTTGCATGAAAGGTCTTCCCAATATGATTTTGTAATTGAGTTTCTTCCCAAAGTCTACTATGGAAAAAGTGTGTTCATATTCCATCCAAAGGAATTAACTTTCACTTTTCCAAGCAGTCCTAAGGGTCTTTCAATGTGTCCATCACCCAATTGAAATTTCGTTTGAGTTTGTCTAATGGTTGGTTGTCCCGAAGATTTCCATATTGCTTTCATGGCTATGGCTATGCCTGCCCCACTATCCAGTATTTCCATGGTTTCTATGTCATTATATTTCCCTGGAAGGGTGGTGTTTCCTTCTTCCCCTTCCTAGTATTCTCTGACTTTGTTCATTGGAACAGATCGAATCTCTTTGTTATCCATTTCGTGTTTTAATTTTCCCAAATTTTCACGATTAGCCCCATTGTCCCCACCTTTTCTAGGGTTTTCTGTAGATCATTCCATAAAAATGGTCTGAGTTTCAATAGTTCTCCCAAAGTAAGAGTGCATTGGATGGGTGTAGACATGATTGAATGAATGTTGTCTACTTCTAGGGTCTGTTCTGCTCTTTTTACTTGAGTGGTCTTACACACTATGGATTCATCTTCGTTATCTCCCATGTAAGAGGATAATGTTTTCAAGGTCAATGGTTTAGACATTCTTGAAGCTTTAGATCCGCAATCCCTATGCAAGGATTGTACATCCATGTCCATATCAGGAGGTAGATTGTCTAACCAAACTTAGGCTCCCATCATTGATCTCTCTAACTTTTTCCCATAAGTGTCCTGGCCAGTCTTCTTCTACGAATGGAATTTCGTCTAAGGGATCTTCGTTGTTCGGCACTATAAGTTCTAGCTGTTTTGTTTCAAGGTGGGGTTCTACCACCACTTAAAATTTTTCTTTATGGTCTCTTGCCACAAGCTCTTCAGGTTTTGCCATACTTTCGAGCTTGGGTTTTTGGTTTTTCAGCATTTCTTGCGTGATTCTTACCAAATTTTGATAAGCTTCAATCTTAGCTGCTTCCATGTCTAGAGAAGGATAGCTTTTTCATTTGTTTTCCATGTTTTGGCCTGCTTTAAGTTTTGCTTGGTAGGCTTCCAAGGCTGCATTAATAGGCTCAAAAATTTTGTTGACCAGAATTGATCCTCCAAATTTCACGGTTATTTCTTTGATTTCACTTCCAATTTCTTTCACCTTTTCCAGTAATAGTTGTTTTTCTTTCTCCTCGATTTCAGTCTTTTGTTTTTGCCTTCTCATCTCATACCTTTTGCTTCTTCTTCTTTTGGTCTTTTAAGAGGCAATTTTTGTATTTTTTGAATCAGCAGAGGAGTTATGTTTCTTTTTATTAGCCTGGGCCTCTGGTCATTACCTTGATTGGAACAATCAGTTCACTCTTAGATGAGCTACTAAGTATCACTTGGACTATGTTCACTATTGTTTTACCCTTGTTTAAAGGATTTTTAGGACAATCTTCCGGAAAGTGTCCTCCCTTTTTGCAACATTGTATGCAATAAGATTCAACTGGCTTGAGGTTCTTGTCAGGCTCTGGGCATTCATTTTTCCAATGATCATTTGCACCATAGTTATTACAGTTTTTTGTTCTTGGCTTAATCATGGGTCTTACCATAGGAGGTCTGACACCTTGATTAGCCACATAGTACATTGGTGCAAGATCTAGTGGATTATAAGTCACAAGTTCTTTCATTGGTGGTGGATGTGAATTATATCAATCCCCTTCTACCATTATTGTAGATGGACTAGGCTCAACATAGAGTGTAAAAGGCACTAGTGCTTGTTCATCTATGACTCCTTCTGAATGCATGTACTTTACAGGCACTGCATTATGTCTTTGGATATGGAGGTTGTTGACCCAACACAGGTTGAGGTCTTTCCATACCCATCGGTGGTCTTTGAGATGGGGCCATGTTAGGCTGATATATGTACATGGGTTGTCCTCGTGGCCTCATAGGCATGTACTGAACATTCCCATCATACTTTGGTCGATAGTAGCACTCATTGGTCTCATGGTGGTCCATTTACCCTCGATTGCACACCATTTTTGCGGCCTAATTGGTTTTCCCTGTTGAGGTATCCCTTGTCCTGGTCCTCTCATAGGTGATTTTTGCATGTTATTCATCATGTCATTCATCCTTTTGAGCATGTCCTCTATGGCTGAAAGTGTTGCTGCAGCAGCCGTTCCCACTTGTGTTGGTTTCGTGGATCCTGTTTTCTGAGTTTGCTTATCCTTAGGGACATCTTCTTCATTGAAAATATCACAATTGTCTCCTAAGTCAATAGCATCTGACACACACTCTTCTAGGGTTGTATCCTTCTTGCTATACAGTATAGCATGAAGTTCTTTGTTTAGCAATCCCTCTAGAAACAATGATACTAGTCATTCTTTTGCAGGTATCTTTAGCTCTCGGCATCTGGCAATGTATTGTTTCATTCGAGTTGCACAATTTCTAATAGACTCACCTTGTTTTTGTTTAAAGCTGTAGATTTGAGCCATCGTATTGTGTTTGATCCCTGTTTTGGAACAAACAGTTACAAACCCTTGAGCTATTGTATTCAAGTCCATGACTGACCTTGATGGAATGTTTTGGAACCATGTCAATGCCTTTCCTTTTAATGTCATTCCAAACCCCTCGAATTGAGTATGGAAATCAAATATGTGTTCTGCTCTTAGCACTTGTTTAAAGCTTGCTAAGTGGTCGTATGGATCCTCAGATCCACTTTATTTTCTGACCCATTTTTGAAAATCAGTTGGTCTAACACGTCTATTTGGTTCAACTTCCGGTCTCCTGGCAGTTGGTCTTGTTTCGAGTCCTTCAAACCAGTCTGTTGGAAATAGTGACTCATGTAGCCGTGGACTGGCTTTAGTGTCACCCGGTTTTCTTTGTGATGAGGTGGTTTCTGGTTTCTTAACATTACTCTCAGAAGATCTCTCACGGTGTTCATCTCTTGGAACTGTTTCTGGTCCTTGTCTCAATATCCAATCCCTCATTGAATACCTTGATATTTGGTTTGTTCCACCTCCTCAGGAGTCATCATAACAAAGTTGTTGTTATAACAATCCCTAAACATGTAGGCTGGTAGGTCTGTTGATCCCTTTTCCTTGATCTTAAAGATATAGAGGATCTTCATGGGTGTTAATTGTCCTGATTTGGCATGCGAAGTCCACAGAAGGTCTTTGACGTTCTATCCTCCCAACAATAGACTCCGATCCTAGGATTATCTGTACTAAGCCGTTTCAAAGGCTTCAAATCAACTTGATCGTATCCCTCAAATTCTAAAGTTGGTGGTCCTTCTTTTGCTGCCATATTTGGAATTATGGTGTTTACTTCTAACCCCCATTTGTCTATCACGTCAGGGTTTTCGACTTGTAAATATTGAGTTCCGTTTCTATCCATGTTCATTTTCCTTTGTTTGTTTGCCCTGATTTCTTCTTCCAACTCAATACCATGGTCATCAATGCAAATAGAATACTCTTCATTAGGATCTAGGTAAACCTGAGATCCATGGCAATTAGTCTTATAAAATGAGAGTATATGCTTGTAGTGCATTGTCCTTCCGATTTTTGAATGAGTCAAATAAGAAGACATTTCAGATGTCGAATCAGAAAAAGTGTTTGAGACTTCTTCAAGGATAGTGTGCAAGGAATTGCCTTGATTCATGGTCTCTTCAGTGGGATACTCTACTAGAGGTTTCTCCAAATATGCCATGATTTCCTAGTACTCAACCAGATCTAAGATTCATAAAGACTTGTGAATCCCTGGATAGAGTACTTACCTTTGGATTGACTTGTCGTCAATTTCTTCCACTTGCTTTGATTGCAGCTTCTGTGAAGGTGCCGATTCCTTGGTTACAACCTGATTCCTGTATCAATTTTGATCAAGTTAGCTATTCTTACAAAGACTGTATAGTTTTTGCTAGCTATTGTGTTTGGTCTATGTGTATCACTTCAAATTAAGCTATGGGAGTCAACAATTGAGACTTTTAGATTCCCCTTTTGTGAAAAATCAAAGGATTAATCTGCAACCTGGAAACTAAGTAAACATGTACCAATTTGGATCCGATTGAACCCAAAATTTCCCGGTGGCTTTGTATTAAGCTAGTCTAACACTGTAGAAGTTCAAAAGTTAAAAATGGTATTTCTCTGTAGCAGTAGTAAATAATCATGATAATTTACTTTTGTCAAATTTTATCACTTTTTGGGCTAATTTGCCAAATGTACAACCTATTAAGGTCCCTTGACAAGTTTCACTAAGTTTGGACAAAATTTGTTCAAGTTTAGCAACTATTTTGTGTCCCCGCAGACTCTGATTTCAAGAATTTGGCTTAAATCTCACTTTTGTGATCCAAATTTCACCAAAATTGATTTGCGTGGTCTACTTGATATGCTTAACCTTGTGGTTTGCTCAATTGTGCAAAATTGACAATTTTTGAAGCAGATGTAAATAATCGTGATTATTTACTCTAGCTATTTTTTTGCAAGTTTTTGTCCCAACCTTGACACAGATCTGTTAAGCACTTCAACTTAAGGTCTCTAGCCAAGTTTCATCCAAACTATGATCGCGATTATTTACTCTAGCTATTTTTTTGCAAGTTTTTGTCCCAACCTTGACACAAATTTGTTAAGCACTTCAACTTAAGGTCTCTAGCCAAGTTTCATCGAATTTAGACTATTTTTTATCAAATGGTCATCAGTTTTCTGTCCAGGTTGACTTTGCCAATCTGGTCACAATTTTCAATCCAATGATCCAAATCTTACTAAATTTGGTTTGTGGGCTTATTACAACATGGTAAAACTAGTGGTAGGCTAACTTGGTCAAAAAACTTGAAAAATGAGGCAGATGTAAATAATCGTGATTATTTACTACTGGCAATTTTTTGCATCTTTTTGGTGAAGTGAGCATGTACACATGTCTATCACATTAATATAAGCGTATGAATCAAATTTCATCAAGTTTGGACAAATTTTCCCCAATTTACACTCAAGTTCCCAAAAGTCGGTACAAACTTTAATTTTTACCCAGTTTTTTGCCAGTTTGGTGATCCAGATCTTTTGTGCCTTTACAAAAGTTGTTTGTACACATGCAATGAGTCACTGGTATCAACCTTGGTTAAATTTGAGATGAAAGTAAATAATCGTGATTATTTACTTTATGCCCAAAATGAACTTTTTTTGCACTTTTTCAATGGACAGTTTTTTCATGAGTTATTTTAAGCCTATGAATCAAGTCAAAACTTAATTTGGCCTAAAATTTCAAGAAAAAGTAAATAATATGAGTTTTTGGAAACTCTTAAAATTTTTATATCAATGTGTCATTGAGCTTACCCACCATTGGTTCATACAACTTTTAAGCATACTCTCTAGTCGGATTGAATGGTTTGGAGTCTTTTCGTGCTATTTCTAGCCGTAGACCTAAAATTTTGTAACTTCAAATAACAACTCCTAATTATTCTTTCGGAGAGAGAAAGGTTCTGAAATCCACCTCGGATCCTACTTACCCTACTCCTAGGTTCTCATGCAATGGGGTTGTGGAAAGTGTCCACAAACACTTGTTTCCTTGTTTTTTATGGTTTTTTGAGCATTGATCTTAAGACTTCTCTCGTCTATCAATCATCCTCAAAATCGTAATCTAGGTCTACACCTCCACAATCCTAAAGGCACTTAGCCAGTACGACTTACCTCCAAGCTACCTCTACACAACAAAAGACGACAATCTTAGGCTATGCGGTTTCTAAAAGAAAGTTTTTACTCTAGGAGATCCTAGAGGAAGTTAAAGGATAACTTCACACTGCGTTGCATTTATACGCCCGTATAACAAAAATTATACGTATAAAACATCAATATACGTTGTATTTTCGAATAATTACCGAATAACCGTATAAAACCGTTTTCGATCGAGATATTTTTCGATCGAAAAATATCTCGATCGAAAAACTGTATATACATATATATAGTCGTCGCCGTATTCGATCGAAAAGCATTGTGGACTTTTTTGGAGTTTGGAGAGCTTGGAGCTTCTGAGAGTTTGGCAGATAGCGACAGCGTCTTCGGTTTACAGCGGTTTTCAGGTATATTTTTTAAATTTTCAGTAAATACTAACTTTTTTTTTGTGTTGTGCCAGACTTGTGTGGTGCAGTAGTTTCAGCTCTCACCACAAAGTTGGCTTGCAGGTCGTAGGCCACTTCGTGGTGTGTAGCCATATGGATCACTCCAGAGGTGTGTAGAATATAGTTTCCTTTCCCGTGGTGTGTAGTTATATAACTCACTCCAGGGAAGGCTTAGGGTAAATTTAGATTCTCACTCGTATGGTGTCGTAGTATATCTCTCACCATAGAGATGAGTTAGGATTAGAGGTCGACTCGTGGAGTGTAGTAGGCATGATGCTACACCTCTCACTTCAGAGTGGCCTATAAAATTTACAATCTTAAAGTAAATCATTATTGATTATTCTACATAGAAGCATAAAGATTAACGTTCGTCATTTTAAGAGTGTAGAGATGCATACTTTATGTCCTCTTCATCTTAATGCGACTTTCGTTATTTTTGTGCTTCTATTTCTGTAGTAACATCATTGTTCATCAGCACATGACTTGGTGTTACTCTAAACGTAGATATATACAACAATTGATTTACATTTGAGATTGTTGAGCTGTTTGCTGATGTTTGTGTTGTGCGTTCCACACACTCCATTAGAAATAGCTTACAAAATTTACAAGTTTAGATTAAGTTTTTCTGTCATATGTGTTACATAGAAACACAATCGTTACCACTCGTTATATTAAGAGTGACAAGATGCATATTTTCATGCCCTCTTCATCTTAATGTGACATGCTGGTTACTTGCGTGTTTCATATTCCAAAAGAACATCATTTTTCATCATTAAATGACTTGGTGTTGTTTTGTACGTAAAAACATATGATAGGTAACTTACATCTGCAATTGTTAATTTATCCCGCTGATAGTTGTGTTGTGAGTTCCACACACTTTATCAGGGATTAGATTAATAAAAACTATCAATCTATTTTACAACAGCATCCAAGACTTCTGCTGAGAATATCTCACACTAGCTGAGCTATTCACATGTACGATTTTCCAACCCGTTAGATGTAATTTCTTTCATCATCTCCCACTTCTGCACATAGCAGGGTCCAGTTCTTGTGCTGAGAGCATCTCACACTCCTGGCCTGTTTCTCTCTCTCTCTCTCTCTCTCTCTCTCTCTCTCTCTCTCTCTCTCTCTCTCTCTCTCTCTCTCTCTCTCTCTCTCTCTCTAATTTAATTTTCATGGTTGATTCGCACAATGTTTTTTGTAATCATAAGATTTTCTCTTTAATTTGCAATAATTTAATATTGTTTAATAAATTTGAATCATCATTTAATATATATATAGGGTTAACACTCATTATATAATAACTATGTTACTATGGTGTACAATCTTTTCGTAAGATTCTTAATTTAGAATTTTGTCATACAGATATGGCAGACACGAAGCTAGCGAAACATCAACGAAAGTTCTTCTCCGAAGTGATTGTGAGACACTTCCATTACACGTCAGAGGCAGAGATTAGGCGTTGTTTAAACCCTGTCGCTCCAGAGCATTTTTATCAGCTTACAGAGACTCTAACCACGTCTGTGTTTGAGCAGCTCCACGCAGAGTTTGCACCAGCTATTTTTGACATAGCCCTCCTGACATCAGGTGCTTTAGTAAACATGGTCAAACAAACCATTGGATAGATCATGAAAACCTTTCAAGAACTGAAAAATCCTGCAATTACTTCCTTGCCAAACATAGCTGAGTGCATACATCTTGTGCAACAGCTTTACATGGAGTTCAAGAGCAAGGAAAAGTTAGAAAGAGCAGCAAAGCATGCAAGAGTGGAAGCCACCTCTTCTGAAGCTGCTGTTGAACCAGAAATCATTCTTAGAACAGAGCCTGCAACATCATCTGTTGCTACATTAGACCTCTCTCAGCTACCACCTATTTTACACCTTTTACCCGACACAGTCGTCCTCAATATCCAAGCTCCACAACTGGGAGAGGGAAGATGGACACATGTGAAGCGTGTGCGTGTCACACATCCCGCTTTCAAAGATCAAGTGTATGCTGCAAAAGTGTTCAAAGTACACTTCCATGGGCCCACCATGGAGCAACAGGTCAAAGACAAAGCAACAATTTTGGATATTTCACATTGAGGTATTATCTACTCTCTTGCCATGGTGTGCCATGTGGAGCAACCAATGCTCATTTCACAATTTTGGAATGGCGGCCATGTGGAGCAATGGATCAAAGAATGCACTGCAAACGGCAACCAGCCTGTCATTCGCGATTACGTACTCACTGCACGAACAGTAGAGCTATTCCACGAGAATATTTTGTAGATCATCAATGCTCTCCTTCAAACTCTGAAGTATATACATGTTGAGCTATATAGAGTAACTCTCTATATAATGTATTCACATGTGCACACATATATACAAAGCTAGCATATAAAAACACGATGGGGCCCCTTAGATTATTTGTATGCTTGCATGCAGAGAAAATGCATTCCATAACATAAGGTTGATGAGACGATATATTTTCAGTGGTGGCTGACGAGAAGATAGAGTTTCAATAGCCAGACGAGCCGATAGATGTTCAATTGCCAAACGAGACAATAGATTTTCAGCTATGTCGGTCTGCCAACATCAATCTTTTACGAGACGACAAAACTTCAATGTAGCCATAGCATAAGTCATCTTTCCATGACGAAAGACTTCATGCTAGCCATCACACACGGCTTTGACGAGACAAGGAGAAATCTTTTTAGCCATAAGAAAGGGCTTTGACGATATAATTTGAACGTGTTTCCATACCGTAAACATGGCATTTCACATACTTATGCATATCATTAACAATGCATATCCATAATCTTGAGACGTATTTCATCTACATCAAAGAAAAATAGACGAAAGATCAATATCAAGAATATTAGTAAAAGGTTGGAACTTGGAAGAAAATACGCTGCCAAAAATAGACTAACATATGCAGCCACGAATGTATACACCCAAAATAGGTTGTTAAAGACATACTGTGGCCAGGAATAGAGAACCTCAAGCTAATTTTATCAGGCACACTACAACCAGTAATCGATGTACACTTTCGAAGCAAGTCTGCAACGGCCAGAGAAGAAATATGTTGAGCTATATAGAGTAACTCTCTATATAGAGCTCTGGTCCCCTCTATATAAACGCATCTCGTGTGATCAGTAGACACACTTTGGGGTATGCAATTGTGGTGGATCGTCTCTCTTTCTCTCTTTTCCCTCGTCTCGTGTCTCGCTCTCTCTCAGTCATCTCTCGTCTCCGGTTCAATCGTCTCCGGTTCAACATGGTATCAGAGCACACAATTCTCCATACAGCTAAGTAAATTTTATCTTTCTTCTGTTCATGATAATAAATTTCTTTGCAGTATGAGGTTTTCTTGTTAACTTGCTTGTTATCATGGTTGGTTGCGCGATGTTATGGTACTCGTGCTAAGGAAGCTTTGATTATAGAAGCGAAAGAGAGAGGCATCTCTGCAAACATTAACACCTGTAGGTTACTATATGCACGCGAGGCAGAGAGAATTGCTGAATGTAAGGGCGGAAGAGACAGAGGTAGCTCTCCATGAAACATGAACACGTGCAGGTTCGAGAAGAGAGAAGAGAGAATTACTGAATATAGGAGCCTAAGAGAGAGAAGCATCCACTGTGAACATTAATAACACCTGCAAGAAGCTTCATGAGAGAGAGAAGCATCTATAATAGCAGGCTATATCCTCCCTATTTTAATCAGCGCGCGCCTATTATTTTTTACAGTTACAGTAGCGTTAATCGCTCGCTATTATTAGCAATACAATATCATAGATTTCTTTGACCTTAAAAAGAGTGTGTCAGATTAATGGGATGTGTGCCCCCAAGATCAAGGTCGCGTGCGTTGGGCTTGATTGGTCTACTTAGTGGTTTGAGCTCTCATGAAAGCTCTACGAGCACGGATTCTTTTCTCTCTCCAGCTTTACGAGCATGGCTAAATAAAGCAGACATACAGGGCTACCTTCAAGGAGAGGCAGTACGCAGTGGGTGCTCCGACGAGAGCCAGAGGGAAGTTTCGTGTAGTATGGGGCTCTGGCTTGTCCCAGCGCTGCCTTGGAGGGTCTTTATTAGTCTTTGCGCTAAATATAGATGTTAGGTGCTTTTTAACTATGGTGATATTTTAATGATGAGGAGCGGCAAGGGTCTGCTAATTAGTGACAGCGCAGAAAAAGGCATGTGCGCCAGTGATAGACAGGCTTCCCTCCAATATAAACGTAGCCTATTCGCTTCAAAAAGCGTTGCCATATTTATAGCATCTTGGGATTTGCCAGCTTTTTCCAAATGGCGATGTCTCAGCCTGTTTGTTTTTGCGCTTCCATAGTGGTGCATGGGCAGTTGTGTTTCGGGTCTGCAGCCCTAGTGCTCATGCAATGTTCTAATGCTTTGTACCTCTTTGTCGAGTGGTATATTTTCAGACTTCCAAATGGGCTTATTAATATGACCAGTCTTTGCAAGGTGTCGAGAGGCCACGCACTGTTGGGCGATGCAAGCTAAGAAGTCTAGTGAGAAAGAGAAGCACGGTTGTGTGTTGCGGGCAGGTCATGTGTGCCCAGGATTTCTTCTCTAGCCGTTGCAGAATTGCTTCAAAAGTGTACATCGATTACTGGTTGTAGTGTGCCTGATAAAATTAGCTTGAGGTTCTCTATTCCTGGCCACAGTACGTCTTTAACAACCTATTTTGGGTGTATAATACATTCGTGGCTGCATATGTTAGTCTATTTTTGGCAGCGTATTTTCTTCCAAGTTCCAACCTTTTACTAATATTCTTGATATTGATCTTTCATCTATTTGTCTTTGATGCAGATGAAATACGTCTCAAGATCATGGATATGCATAAGTACGTGAAATGCCATGTTTACGGTATGGAAACACGTTCAAATTATATCGTCAAAGCCCTTTCTTATGGCTAAAAAGATTTCTCCTCGTCTCGTCAAAGCCGTGTGTGATGGCTAGCATGAAGTCTTTCGTCATGGAAAGATGACTTATTCTATGGCTACATTGAAGTTTTGTCGTCTCGTAAAAGATTGATGTTGGCAGACCGACATAGCTGAAAATCTATTGTCTCGTTTGGCAACTGAACATCTATCGGCTCGTCTGGCTATTGAAACTCTATCTTCTCGTCAGCCACCACTGAAAATCTATCGTCTCATCAACCTTATGTTATGGAATGCATTTTCTCTGCATGCAAGCATACAAATAATCTAAGGGGCCCCATCGTGTTTTTATATGCCAGCTTTTTATATATGTGTGCACATGTGATTACATTGATATTATTTTTGTTTCTATGTCGTCCGCATATGTGATTGCATCCTCCTTACGTCTGTTTCTATGTCATCTCTAGAACGGCCTCGCGAACCGTCTCTAAGGACAATGTGATGTGGTTATTACTAACCTTCATATCTCAATATGTTTCTTGAGTTGATATTGTTTACAGGATGAAAGTCACGTCAAGCAGTGTGTGTAAAGACTCAAAGATATTCAAGCTGCACAAAGGTTTTTCAAAGATATTGAAGAATTTGCATCGATTCAACTGTATATAGAGGGTTGTTAAAGACCCTTGAAAGGGCACATTGTAAAACAGGAGTGATGTAGCTCCTTTGAACATTGTAAAGGTATATTTAAAATATTTTAATATAACGGTGGGTATATATAGAGCTGTGGGTTTTTCCCTTGAGCCCCCAAGGGTTTTTTTCATCCATAGTTAGGGACCTTCATTTGAGTGGGGGTGTTGAGCTATATAGAGTAACTCTCTATATAGAGCCCTGGTCCCCTCTATATAAACGCATCTCGTGTGATCAGTAGACACACTTTGGGGTATGCAATTGTGGTGGATCATCTCTCTTTCTCTCTTCTCCCTCGTCTCGTGTCTCGCTCTCTCTCGGTCATCTCTCGTCTCCGGTTCAACAATACATACGCATAACTACCTCCACAATGATCTACACTCTCAGAATATGATGCTGCATTTTGGCAAAAAATATGTTTACGCCGGCATTGTGGATTGGGGTTCATGCACCAAAACAAATACGACAGCCGGTTTTCCTCCTCTACGTGATATGCAGATAGAAACTAGAAAACAATATGAGAGAGATTATCCATGGGCAGCCCCTGAATGTATATCTAGTAATCCTCCCTCCTAGAACAAAGCTATGGATATTTATTCCATGTGTCATACATGTAAATGCATTTTGAAGTGCTTACCAGAGCCCCAAGAACAAAACAAGAGACATTTTTTGAGTAATGTACTTGCTCATCTTGAAGCCGGCAAGCGCCAAAACCCCAAAACCCAGCCTAATGCTTTTGATCTCTCCTTAGGTTTAAATGGTGCCCATAGAGTGGGTTACAACATTGTAATGACATCTGGCTTACGACCAGCTGATGATTAACGAAAACACAGTCTCATGATTTCATCATTGTTTTAATTTTGGTGTCAGATTTAATTGTATGTTTAATTGAACAAAATATCTATGTTTGTCATTCGATATACTATCCAATGTCACATTAATTGAATGGGTATTTAAAAGTAATGACATGTTCACCTGATATGCAGATATGGAAGAAGAACTCAACCACGCTGAAGCTCAGGCAATTTTTAAAGAAGAACAAGTTAGATGTGGACAAGCAGATATTTCTACTATTGCCAACATTGAAGAAGATGAATCTGAGTTGCAGGGCGAACCATTAACCCTTAAGGAGTGCAAAAAGCTTTGCCCTAATCACTTTGTACGCCATCAACTATTTCAAATAAGTGGCAATGCAAAAGATACAGCTCCGTTAAAGCTCTCTGATTTGCAACATAAAAGACTGGCACGTGTATTGCTGCAAAGGTTTATACGACAAGAGAGATGCCTACCAAACAACAACCAAGTAGCAATTTACTTTATCCACCAATGCTATGTTCGATATGTTTTGTTGAAGAGAGTGGATTGGTCAGATCGTCCAGGCACCGCTGGTGTTGGACGTGGACGCATTGCAGAAAAGGTGGCAGCACGCAATGCAAATAATCCAATGCCTCCTGGCAAGCGTCCTATTGTTTTACTTCCTGAAGAGTCAGAAACACTGACTGAATTAGCCAGCCAAGGACAAGACCTTGCCAGCCAAGGAGAAACACCGGACATGCTTCGTGGCCATATTCTTGAGCTTGAAATAGAGTTAAGTGATGCACAAGCAAAGCTTCAACGATATGAATCATTGTATGGACCTTTGCCATATGATACTACCACTTCACATAAAGATGTTGCTCAACCATCCCCTGAGCTAGGAATTATAGATTTTACCATAGACGCGAACTTATAGCAAATCTATCAAACTCATAAGTCACTCAGAAGCTTTTTGTAATCTCAAAATTATATCAAACTCTTTTCTATTGAGTAATTTCCCAGAACCTTGTTGTAATTTCAAACCTACATCGACTTTATGTAATTTTTATTCGACAAGATATTATCGGCAGTTTATATTTGAGTGTGAGTGAATATGTGCGTCTGAGAGAGAGAGAGGTTTTGATGTGAACGACAACGAGATAACACTTTCTTTCATCATATACAAAAACTTGTTGAGTAAGTATTACAATGGTACTCTCATAAATCATCTCCATCTTCAAAAACTGCAACCATATCATCTACTTCGTCCATATATGAGCATTCTGAAACTATCTCCCATTCCATATCATCATCATCATCAACTTCTGCAGAAATAGCTTCATGCGTTTGAAAGACTCCATATTGCTTTTGAGCGGCTCTAGTTGCAATGTTTTGAGGCTTATAAATAAGTCTCATATTGCAAAAAACATACACCAAATCAGCAACCTGTTTAGTATGAAGTCTGTTTCGCTTTTTAGTGTGCACAAAGTTGAATGCTGACCAGTTTCGCTCACAACTTCCACTTGATGCAGCTACTGCTAAAACTCTAACTGCAATGTGTTGCAACTCCACTTTCTCTCCACCATACTCCTTCCACCATAAAGGTGCACTTGTTTTGCCAATGGCATCTATATGCCACGGATCCTGAAACATACCAGTTCTGTTGGCATAATCTACTCGATGAAAAGCTGGTTTTCCATCTTTGTGCCCTAAGAGTTGGGAGCACACTGTTTTGAAGTCGGACATAACTTCTTTGTTGGAAGATTGCTGATGCATTTGAAACTTAGGATCCAATACAAAAGCCGCACCATGTAATGGCGTATGAAACTGCACCCAACGCTTGTTAACAATTGTAATCATGGTAGCTTTATCCTTTGCACCAAAACTGACATTTTCTCTTAGCTTGCGTATAGCCTCTGACATATACCAGTAGACCAGACCAAAAATAAAAGAATCTGTGTCAACTGCTCTCAAAAGATCTATAAATGGCTTTGACACAATTACTATTCTTTCTACATTACGCCAAAAGACTGGCGAGTTTACTATTTGTGCACATCGACCAGCTGCTTCCTGATAACTTGGAACCATCCCATGTTCTGTTTGCTAAGGTTTCCATCAATGCAAGCTTCAACTCTTCCAAAGCAGCAAGAACATAGTATGCCGTAGCAAACCTTGTCGCGCAAAATATTTGCAAAGCTTTATTTGGTGACTTGGTTCGAAAAAGAGCATACGAAAATTGATGCTCCCTAATGAATTTCACCACATGATTTGCATCCAATAAAGTTTGCTTCACACATGCCATTTTACCAATATCTTTTAAAAGAAAATTTAAAGTGTGAGCTGCACATGGTACCCAAGAAATCTCCGGATACTTGACTTGAATAGCTCTTCTTGCTCCTTTGTAGTTGTCTGCATTATATGTGGCAATAGCAGTCACATTCGTTGGTCCACCTGCCTTTGCAATTGCACGCTCATACACCCCTCCTAGGTAGGTGATAGTCTTCTCTTTCAATGAGCTGTCAATTGCTTCCACGAACATAGCCCCTCTAGGGTTAATAAGCATTACATTGATTAAAGGTTTTTTCTGACAGTTAGTCCATCCATCCAATGCTATGGTGCATCCATATGCTGGAACAAACTCTAGAACTGTGCGTTTGAGAATGGCTTCAGTACTGTCTTTGACTTTATCAAGATATTCAGTTCGCATCTTGTTATAGTCAGGAAGCACAAATCCTTTTTTGGCTGTACTCATCAAAGCATCTTGAAATATTGGATTGCGCATAGCATTGAACGATATGCCACACACAACAAATTCTTGTGTCCATTTTAAATGCAACTCAAGCAACGATTGTTTATCTAATGCTTCAGGCATTGTCTGTCCATTGGATGACGCTCTGCCGGATTTGCTTGTGCTAGGAACTCCTCCTGATGTAGAAGCATGTCCATGAAGAGGGTTCAATTGAGAACTTTGATCGTTTACATGAGTGGTACACACCTCTTCTGTTGCCTCATTGCATACACATGGTTCAATATTCGCATGAATATCTTTAGGAACATCACCTTTATGTTTAGCTGGAAGAATCAACTTTAATTTGCGAGAATACATGGCAAATTTTTCATGAATATCTTTTGGTGGTGCCCCGCACTTTTCAACATTGCCAGGGACTTTAAATAAATGCTCTTTAATTTTGGTTGCATTACCACTGAACTTGTGGCCACAGGATTTGCATTTAAGTCGAGATGTATTTCTCCCAGCTTTCAACTCATGCACATAACTCCACTATTGTCCTTTCACCATGATACACAAAAGTAATTTGCTAGTAAAAACAAAGTCAAGGATCATTTTCATAATCAAAATCAATTAAAACATTAAATCAATTTAACTAACAATGATTGAACAAAATTAAAATAATTAAAAACAATGATTGAACAAAAATACAATAATAAAAAACAATACCATTGGATTACATATAAATTGCATCAATTTATCTAAAGTGTAAGCTTGTAGCTTTAACACATTACGATAATCAAAAATTACGATTAAATCAAGTATTAAAATGATTATCATTATAAATTGCTATACATACAAGAGCTATAAGTGACATTTTTAAATGTCAAAACGATAATCACTTACAATACATGATAATTATCGTATCTATGTAAAGTGCGAACAAAAAGTTCTTACACTTTACCATAGATTTTTAAGCGATTATCTATCTACAATGCGAGCATGTGTATGCTCTCACACAGTACGGTAGATTTTGCAGCCCAAATAAAGATAAGAGAATATCAATATTTTTTGACATGTTTTTCTTAAATTTTTACTCTAGTGAGAGCATAGCAGTGTGAATAGCTCTACACAAAACAGAAAAATATA
Organism: Adiantum capillus-veneris; assembly: GCF_014529385.1. Taxonomy (NCBI): domain Eukaryota; kingdom Viridiplantae; phylum Streptophyta; class Polypodiopsida; order Polypodiales; family Pteridaceae; genus Adiantum; species Adiantum capillus-veneris. The sequence goes on from NC_140945.1 coordinate 68,083,340, forward strand.
ATTTTTTTTCATTATATTCATTTTGAAGTGAGAGAAAATCTCTACACATCAAAATCGAACATTAAATTACATAAAATTAATTTTTATGTAATTATATTTTTAAACTAATTATCTCATGTGAGAGTACACTCTACACACAACGATAATATCTTACTTTTTTTTTATTAGTTACTTTCAAGTGTCAATTAATTGAACACATTGACAAGTGATACTTATAATTATAGTTTGTATCAGGTGGGCAATTAAACTCTTCACAAAATACAAACTTTCAACTATTTGCTAAGTTTTTCAAAACAAATTCATATATTTGAATCACAAAACTTAAAATTCTATTGAATTTTAATTTTTATTAAATTCAAATTGTTTTATTTTTTTACAAATTACTTTTTTTGATCGTTTGGTGAGAGTACTCACATGGAAAACACTGACTGTGAAAGCTGGTGTGAGGCCTGTCGCGTGCTGCTATATATACTAACATATTCGATCGTTATAATTTTTGATCGAAAATAATTTCGTTCTAAAATAATTTCGATCAAAAAGTTTTTTGATCAAAAAACTGAGAAGTTATACGATTAGCCGTTTATGATGATATGGCACCGTATAATACGGCCGTATAATTTAGATAAAGGGATAATACGCCCATTATTCGCGTATTATACGTCTCCCGAATAACGAATAATGCAACTCAGACTTCACAAGACGCTCGTGTTTTTCCCTAGTTTAGGTCTCTTCGATCCCCGGCAGTGGCGCCAAATGTGGGACGGGTGTCTAACCTCACTCCTATCTTATTGCAGATTTAGTGAGAACCACGATTAAATTGTCAATCCATGGGATGAAGATGACTCAAATAGTGTATAGAGGCTACAAGAGGTTGTCAATCTCTTGGAAAAAAACAAACAACTCGCATCTAACTCAAGCTACACTCAAGTGACTGAAATCACCAAAAGCCAACCGCTCATCGCCAAACAAATCACATCCATTACAACATCAAATGACATCCAAACGTAACAAAACTTCTAGGACATGTTTATAAGACCTAAGCACACATGCTTAGGTCTCAAGTCCCACTTTAGGTCAGTGCCCAAATTGCGATTATTAACAGCAGTGGATTTTTGACCTAGTCATTTTTGACCAAAATGCACCTAAATGCTTAGCAATGATGTCCCAATTTTGAAGTGTAAATTCCTACTTAAGATAAATTAGGTCGCGGGTCGACGACGTCAAAATCTATGAAATACTGTGAAGTGTTTACGTCAATGCGTAGAGCTCTTACCTACGGTTGCAATGCAACAAATATGACTGCAATGTGACAACCAGGGAGGGAGTAGGAAGCATGAGAAGGAGAGAAGTGAGCGTCGTTAGCTCACGCTGCGTATTTCATTATCCAAAAACTTAAAATTAACTTACAAAAAATGGCTTTTATACCTTAGCCAAGGTTTTTGGTGGTCAAAACTAATAATCTGGGAGATGGATACTGACAGATTGATACAATCTGGAAGCTTGTAGCACCAGCTCATCAATTACAAGGTTTATCCGAAAAATAGGAGTTACAATATTTTTGATTTATCAAAATAATAAGTGTTTTTACAATGAGAGCTCCGAAAAATGGTATCTGAGTTAGCTTGCTGCTAATAGTGTTGCTATGCTACACCTAATTCCTATATATCAATTTCTAATCTTAATTAATCAAAAATTAAGTGTGTAAACCAGGAAATTAAAAGTTTAGAAATGCATTACTCTTATGCATGACATTTCTAATTCAATTCTAACTTCAATTTCTATACTTCAACTAAATCAATTTTAAGTATCATTCAAATTATTAATTAATATAATTGATAACAAAATTGGTGAATGAGAATTTTATTATGTATAATAAGAGTGTGATGAGTACTCTTATGCATTAACTTTCAATTAACTATGCATAAGTTAATAACTAAATCAATTTTAAGTATCATTCAAATTACTAATTAATATAATTGATAACAAAATTGGTGAATGAGAATTTTATTATGTATAATAAGAGTGTGATGAGTACTCTTATGCATTAACTTTCAATTAACTATGCATAAGTTAATAGCTAAGCTATACTAACTAAAGAGAGCAGGTATAATTAAATAGATTAGAGTAAGAGAGAACACACACACACATCCTTTCTAAAGCTAATTGAATCTTATTAATCCATTAGAGAGATTAGAGTAAGAGATAACACACACACATCTTTTTTAATACTAATAAAATACTTAATTAATACGTACTTTACTAATCCAGTAAAGTTTATTCTCTCTTAGTGATTTGTGGAAGCCTTCTCTCTAAGAGAAGTGGTAGCATTTTATGAGCGTTATAGAGGCAATCTCTATATCCAAAGTGTGAGTATGACTGCTCTATTTATAGTAAAAGTTAAAAACATCCAATGTGTTTTTCAAAAAGGAAAAAAAATTCCCTCCCCTAAAATTCATACCCGCGTTTTTGGTCCCCTTGTGGTACCCATCAGCTTGACAAATTTTCCCTCATCATAAAGAGATAAGGCCACGTATCCCCCTCATTAAAATTAGTCAATATTAACCTCTCCTTTCCATGTGACTTTGTGTCCCACTTTATCCCCTCGTATGTGACTCCAGGTGAGTCCATGTGCCTTCATGTGTCGTCTATGTGTATCTTTTGACTTTATAATTATTATTTTTATTTCTTTAATTATAAATTACTTTACATTCTTAAGTTAAACTTTACAGTCTTAGAATAAAATTTTTAGTACTAAGAGAAAATTCTACAATCAGTAAATAAATCTTGCAATAAGTTAGTTAGTGTTTCGTATAGCTAAACATGTCAAAATTTTGTACGGTAAATTTTAAATTCTAGGTTTTTTCAGCCTACGGCTCATAATTTGAACTTGAATATCTTAAATAATGAGTGATGGTTGAAAAATTCAAATGCGTAATATTACTTGTGTGAAATTTGGAAGTAGAGACCTTACAATCTCCCCAACTTAGAATTTGAGATACCCCCATCTCAAGAAGAGTGAAGGGTAATCCTTGAGAAGGGTTGTCTCATCTTCCCATTTAGCATCTTCTACAGGGGAATCCTTCCATAAGATAAGATGTTCTCTTATAGATTTATTCCTAAGATTTCTTTCTCGAGTTTATAGGATAGTATCACGTTGAAGTTGTAGAACATCTTGAGGAGGTAAAATGATTTGATCATCATCAAGGACATTGTCGGGGTTAGGTTTTAATAGACTTACATGAAATACATCATGCACTTTGAGATGGGAAGGAAGTTTTAGTTTATAAGCTTGATCACTTACAGCCTTTATTATTTTGTAAGGTCCATAATATCGGGAGCTAAGCTTCTTATACCTTCCAAGAGATAGGTTTCTCTTTTTGGGCTTTACTCGTAAGAAAACTTTTTCACCTTCCTTGAAAATCCGATCAAATCTTTTCAAGTTTGCGTACTTATTTTGTCGATCTTGAGCCACTTGAATATCCATTTGAATAATTTTAGTTTGAGCTTCCATTTCTTCAAGCATTTTCTTTGAGGCTTCTACCCTTATAGTGGCATCAGAAAAGTTAAGATGTAATAAAAATTATTGATTGTAAAGAGCATTAAAAGGTGGCATTCCAATACTTCTAGGAGTAGAAGAGTTGTATGCATACTCTAGTAAGGGTAGGTATTGAATCCAATTGCGAGGTTCTCTATTGCAGTAGGCTCTAAGGATGTATTCCATTACTTGATTAACTCTTTCAGTTTGGCAATCAGTTCGAGGATGATAAACGCTACTAAAACATAACTGAGTTCCAATAGCTTGAATCCACTTGTAAGGTTCTCTATTGCAGCAGGCTCTGAGGATGTCTTCCATTACTTGATTAACTCTTTCAGTTTGGCCATCACTTTGAGGATGACAAACGGTACTAAAACATAAGTGAGTTCCAATAGCTTGAAACAATGATACCCAAAACTTTGAAGTAATACTTGGCATCACGGTCGCTGACAATCCTCTTGGGTAAACCATGGATTCTAAAAATCTCCTTGACAAAGAGATGAACAATATCTAAAGTTGTAAAGGTTATCTTGATTGGGATTAAGTGAGCCACCTTAGTAAGCAAGTCGACTATGACCATAATTGAATCATAGCCAACTTGAATAGAAGGAAACCCGGTGATAAATTCCATGCTAATATATTCCCATTTCATTTGGAAAATATCTAAAGGATGTAGTAAACCTGGAATCTTTAGTCTCTTCACCTTAATCCTTTGACAAGACAACATTCTTGACATAACAAAGGACATCACCCTTCATACCTTGCCAATACTAACTTCTACAAATTGCATTGAGGTTTTTGGCATAACTTGGATGTCCTGAAGTTGGGCCATCGTGTGCTTCATAGAGGATAGCATTCCTTAGGGAAGAATCCTTGGGTATGCATAGTCGATTCCTATAGTAAATTTTCCCATCTTCCAATGAATATAATAGAGGTTTAGGCCAATTTGACAATACCCTTTCTTCATGTAGGATACTAGCAAGTATCTGGTAATCTGCATCTCTGATAGCAGCATCCGAGACCTTGTCTAAATTAGGGTTGTTAGCCATGGAAATTGCCCCTAGAAAAGCTTTATGGATTAGGGCATTTACCACAACATTATCCTTACTTGGTCTATCAAAATCATATTTGTGCATGAGCTCTATCCATCTCCTTTGTCTCATGTTAAAGTTAGGCTGGGAAAAAATCCACTTTACACTCTTGTGATCTATTACAATTTGAATTTGCATCCCAATAGATAATGTCTCCATAGCTTGAGAGTGTGAATAACTGCTAGCAATTCTAAATCATGTGTAGCATAATTCACTCCATGAATCCTAAGCTTCCAAGAATTGTAAGCTACAGGCCTTCCTTCTTGAGTAAGGACTCCTACTAATGCAAGGTTACTAGCATCTGTGATCACTTCAAATTCTTGGGTGAAGTCTGGAAGTTTTAGAAGAGGTTCTCAAGCAAGATACTTCTTGAGTTGTTTGAATCAAGATTCATGTTGTTCTTCCCAAAGTATCATAGCTCCTTTCTTTAGCAAGTCGATTAGTGGTGCAGGTTTAAGAGCATAGTCCTTTACAAAGATCCTATACAACCCTATGATACCTAAAACCCCTCTGATTTGGTTTGTGAAGTGGGTTGAGTCCATTCCATAATATCCTTGACCTTGTCAGGGTCAACAGAGACTCCTTCAGGTGAAATGATAAACCCTAAGTAACAGACCTTAGGGGTGAAGAAGGTACATTTGCTTTTCTTTGCATACAACTTATTTTGGCGTAAAAGCTTTAAGACTTTCCTAACATGTCCTTCATGCTCTTCCTCTAATCTGGAATAAATTAAGATATTGCCAAAGAATAGTAGGACAAAATCGTCCAAGAATTCTTTAAAAATATCGTGCATCAGACAATTGAAAGTTGTAGGAGCATTTGTAAGCTCCATAGCCATCATTGTAAATTTGTAATGAGACGATAGCGAGTGTTGAAAGCTGTTTTGGAGATATCAACCTCGTAGATTTAGATTTGATGATAGCCAAGATCAAAGATTGATTTTTGTGAACATATTGGTTCCATGTAGTCTGTCCAACATCTCTTCAATACAAGGAATTGGATATTATTCTTGATGGTAAAGTGATTTAAGCCCCTATAATTTATGCAAAGTCAAAGAGATCCATCCTCTTTCTTCTGGATAAGAACAGGTGCACCCCATGGAGATGTACTAGGTCGGATAAACCCTTGCTCAATTAGCTGCTTGAGCTGCTCCTTGAGCTTTATAGCCTCTGGAAGTGACATCTTGTACGGCTCCTTTGAGACTAGTTTACTACCTAGAACAATTTTGATTTCATGGTAGGTGGTGGTAATTTAGAAAGTTCTGCGGGGAAAACATTTGAAAATTCTTCTAGCCACATTGATTCTGGGTTGACAGAATATTTTTCTACTTTGTTTGGTTTGACTAAAAAAATTTGTTGTCCCTTGCATAACCCTTTCAACAGACAATTATCTTCGACCAAATAAGCTTTTGGTCGTCCATTTTGGCCTTGAATAGTGACTTCTTGACCTTGGTTGTCTACAAAGAAAACACTTCCTTGGGCACAATGGATATTGAAATTGTGATTGAGTAACCAATCCATTCCAAGAATTCTGTCGTAGATTCCTATCGGTAAGGTTCAAAAAGTATCATAAGTAGAGTATTCTCCCAACTTGAAATCTTTTTTTACCACAGTGTACTGAGATAGCACCTCCTTTCCATTGGCTAATTCCACCCTCATCTTTCTTGCAGGGTGTTGGTTAAGTCCTAACCTCCTTAAACATTTAGGTGACAAGAAAGAACGAGTACTACCACGATCAATAAGAAGCTCAAATGTTTCACGTTAGTGACTTACCGGTGTTCGAATGACATGTTCACAGTGGCTAACATAGGCTACACCAAATATGCATCAAGCGGGAGATGTGCTATGGTTGTGCATAATATTTCCAACTCACTTTGTATAAGTCATGGGCTCATTGGGAGTTCGAAAGTTGTATATGTTATCTAGAGGGCTCAAGCTTAAACCCATAGTAGAAGGGATTGTGGTGAAAGCCTTTAAAAGGAAGCCTTTATGCAAGGAGGCTTCGATTCATTCTTGAGAATCCACTTTTGAGAGATCTCTCTCTCTCTTGAGTATTCACTCTATGGCCTAGCCTCAAGCTTAATGTCCATGCTTCAGAGGCTAGTGCTAATCCATTTGTAATTAGAGTAAGCTCTTCTTGATTAATCTAATTCCTATTTTCTCATTAGTCTACACTTCATCATGTCATGAAGTAGTATTACACTCTCATTATTCTAGATTTGAGAGAGGTATGTACTTCTTCCTTATAGCTATTAACCACTCCTATTATTCTATAAGCATTCGATTTGTGATACTTAGCATCACTAATTAGGTTGATTAAGTTGGGTCTTAATCTTGTAATTAGTGTGTGTGCTCTATTGTTTTCTTGTTTGTAGATAGGTTTTATGAAACTCTCGCACCATTCACTTCTTGTATGTAGCTATTGATGAAGTGTCGTGATTGGCATGTGGTGATTGGAGAGGCCAACACCAATGTAATTAGTGTGTGCTTATCATTAGTGTTCTTGGGGTTTTTAGTCTATGGTAAGTCGGATTGCGGTGGACTAGATGTGTGTAGGAGTTGATTAGTGATTAGTGTAGGTTTAAAGTCAGTCTTGCCATGGCTAATCTCTACTTGCACTGGAGAGGTGATCTCTTGAATCTTCTATTTCTATTCATCTGATGCTCGTGCTTCCATGCCCTAGCCAAGTTGCCAATCCACGGATTTGATAATTTTGTGTGGGTTGTGATTAGGTCGTGCTACAATGCCTCTCAACATTTGGCGCAGTTGTCAGGGATCAATAACCTAAGCTAGTGAGTCTAGGATGTTTAGTTTAGAGTAATTTTCCTACTAATTTCATTGGTTTTTTACTGTGTGTGACTCAATTTTGGTTTGATTTGATGTTTTGTACATAAATTGCAGCTAATTGTTGAGTTATGAATACCCCAAACCCCTAATTCCACCCCCAATTTCACTAATTTTATACTAACCCTTATTAATTTCTCTTCATTTCCATGCTAATTTTTTATTAGCTTTGCTAACTTTACCACTAACATTTGAAGTGTAATGTATGATATATTCCTTGTAAGAGGTGGAATCATCACTCTAATCAAGTTAATTTTGCTAACTTATGCCTAATTTGATGATTTGAATGTTTGATTTTTAGCTTACAATGGTCAATTTTGGAGCCGATTTGATGGTGCACACACTTGTGTGTGCTATGATGCGTCTTTGCGTGGAGCAAAGGAATAGCTTGGAGTGTGATTACAATGTAAGTGCACTCACTAGCTCATGTCAATTCTTGATTGATTGGTGTGGTTCAATGTTGCTAATATTTGCTAAAATTAGGTGTGTAACTCAATTGACCTACACTTTGCACCTAATTTGATTCACTTGGAATGACATTGATGGTCAAATTTTGACTGATGAACCTTGTGTGTACCAAAATAATGCTTAATTCTCATCCATAATTCATGTGTGTGCATAAAAATCATTGTGTGTGTAATGCACCAAAGAGGGAAAAAACTATCAAAAAATTCAAGTGTGTGTGCACCAATATTGAGTGTGTGCATGCATAAAAAATGATGGAATTAGTTATACATGAGTGTGCAATCATGTAAGTGATGTGTATGCTAGGCTAATTCAATCATTGGATAAGCCTAATTGCCAAAAAATTGGGCAAAGATTGAGTGTGTGTGCCCATCCAAGGCCACTTGATTTTCAATGATTGATGGTCAATTGGAGCACGAAAATGATTTTTGATTTTAATGTTCATAAAGAGTATGTGAAATCATTAGGTGTAAGCCTAAATGCATTGCCAATTGAGCCAAATTTGATCATTTGTGCTTAATTGTTGAGTGTGTGCATTGCTTAATTGGGTAAAAATAGTGCTAATTTTTTAGAAATTAAAGCATGCATGCATTCAGTTATGCTTGATTGAGTTTGAAATTTGAGCATTGCAATGTGAAATTGATGTAATTTTTTGTCATGTCTTTGCCCGCAGAGGAGAAATAGGCATTACGGGAATGAGTACCCGCACACTGCCTTACATTATTCAATAAACAGAACACAGGAAGAAAGAATATAAGACAGATTATAGGAAATAGAACACTGCTTCCTCATTGATATCAAAACACAGAGTACAAGAGAGATAATGTATTTGATAACATGAACATTAGTGATTATCCTAAAGACAGGTATGCCCCCCCATATACAACCACTGCTCCAGCGCAGATCGGGAACCGTGCAGACCCCCATCTTGTCTTATGATATCCTATGAATAACTACCCCCAAGGCCGCATGACTCCTAGTCCGCAACACCTGGCACCTGGCACCTGGCACCTGGCACACACGGTGGATTGCGCGAACCCACACCTTAGCCCCTTCAGCTAGAAGGTTTTGCTTGTTGTTCTTCGACCTGTTCTGGTGAGGAAGAAATGTCGATGTAGCCAAACCCTCGAAAATCCTCACGATGAGCCCGATACACCTCGGCCAAGAGATGTGGATCTATCTCAGTGTGCTCCAGTCAAGGATCCCTTGGAATAAATTGTTATGGCAAAGAAACAGATTGAGGCGCCTACGGCAAAGGAGCAAGAGGCGTATGTAGAGGATAATATCAAGATAGATATCTATTTAGTGTAGGCCAAAAAAGAGGACATGGTGGAAGACTGAGGGAGAAGGAATGCGCCAAAGTCTCCACCCAAAAACATAAACTGCGCTGCTCCTTGCGTAGACGATGTATCACTCGCTGCAAACGAGAGACATGAGCCTAGGCCTTAGCACAATCTTCTATAGCTTGCACCCTATCAGAAATATCAAAACCTTTTGGAACAACATTCTTACCTCTATCAGTATTCTATGGCTCAGGTTGCCTCATCACAACCTGCTGAGTTGGTTGTTGCACTATCACCTCAACAGTCAGCCTTGTTCTCCAACTTTGTAGTTGATTCTCTAGAAAAATGTGGAGGTCCTACTGCATCTCCACTGCTAAAGCATCCAGGTCACTCATACTGATCATCACATCTCCCGGATGAGATGCTAAATAATTGGCAAGGCTATTCTGTGTTTGCAATTGGAGCAATTCATCTTGAATAGAAGTAACAAATGCAGAATTAGCCCCTCTGAGTGCCTGTATTTCTTCATTTTGTCTTCAAGCTACCGCAGATAATTCCTCATTGTGTAGAGTTTTGCTTGCATTGGAGAGGAGATTTGTGAATCTATTGGAGGTTCTTTTGCTCTCTTGTGTGCATCCATAGTATGGCTCAATCTACGGAGAAAGAGATTTTTGGTGCGTTTACATCCGAAGACAAATTGGATGGTACCAACTATTCTCTTTGGTCTTGTATGGCCAAAAATGTTTGGTTGGTAAAGGATTGTGGTATTATGTATCTGGAGATGAAGTTCGTCCAGGTAGCATTGCACCTACCACGCCTGGTCGTGGTGCAGCTGTTGGTGCAGGACCCTCAGAAGTCACTCCAGAGCAAAAGAAATGGGATACTAAAGATGCATAAGCTATGGTTGTGATTGCCTTAACCATAAAGAGGAAAATCACACCACATATCAGATCTTGCAGAACTTCTGAGGATGCTTGGAACACTCTGCAAGCTATGTTTGGAGGAAGAAACGCTGCCAGAATAGAGTTTTTGAAGAAACAACTTGACAAAATACAGATGGACGAAGGTGACGATATCGTCGAGCATCTTACAAAAATCAGGGATCTTAAAGAGCAATTGCTTATCATTCATGAAGTGATCCCAGAGAAGGACTTGGTTTCCAAAACACTCAATTCACTACCACCATCTTATTTGACTTTTCAGACTTCTTTGACTCTATCTTTGCGAGCTAATCCTGAGCCTCTTCATTTTGAAGAGTTAATGGCTTTGCTATTGCAGGAGGATCAATCACGTAAGAACAAGTCTTTACAGGTGGATGGTATGGATCATGCTCTTGTTGTACAGAACAAAAACAAGGGTAAAGAGAGTGCTCATCACTCCAAGTCTGGTGCAGGACAGTCTTCAGAGAAGTCTAAAGGTGATTCTGACAAGTCCAAGAAGAAAGGTAAATGTCACTACTGCAAGAAACCTGGTCACTACATTAGTGAGTGTAAAAAGCGAATTGCTAAAGAAAAGAAGAAAGAGTCAAGTTTGGTTATTTCAACTTCTGGTGATTCTTCTACAGCTAAAGAAGAGTCTGCAAACTTTGTGCAGGATTCTTATGCTTTCTTAGTATATTCATTTTTTTTTGCTTACAGTGTTGACGAGACACAAATGATTTGGTACTTTGATAGTGGTGCATCCAGGCATATTACTTCAAGGAAGGATTTGTTTTGTTCATTGGATGCAGCTCCAGCAGGAAAGAAGGTGACCTGTGCAAATAATGCTTCTTATCCAATCAAAGGCGTTGGTAAGATTTTGATTACCCTTTCAGATGGTTCAGATTTATGCTTGCTAGATGTCTTATATGTTCCAGGGATCAAGAAGAATTTGTTGTCTGTATCCTCTCTTGCAAAAAATGGTCTTTGGGTCATTTTTTAGGATGACAGATGTGTTGTACAAGATCAAGAGAATGGTTATTCTCTTATCACTACAGGTACGTTGGAAAATGGACTATTTGTGCTAGATTGTTATGAAAAGCAGATTCAGGTATGTATTGCAGAAACAAAGACTCAGGCCATGCAGGATGCTGAGTTGTGGCATGCTAGATTTGGGCATGTTGGTTATGGCAGTACGTTTGATGACTTTACAACGTCATAATATGGTGCATGATTTGTCTTTATTGGAGATGCCACCAAGACATGTATGTGAAGGTTGTGTTCTTGGAAAGATGCACAGATTTGCATTTCCGCAGGATGGTTCAGTTAGAGGGACACGAAAGTTGCAGCTTGTACACAGTGATGTATGTGGTCCTATGAGGACACCATCTATAGATAACAGCCTTTATTTTGTGACCTTCATTGATGACTTTTCCAGGTTTTGTTGGGTGTATCCACCCAAAGCAAAGTCAGATGTGTTTGTAATTTTTCAACATTATGTCACCATGGTTGAAAATGAAACAGGTTGCAAAGTATAGACTCTTTGTACCGATCGAGGAGGTGAATACATGTCAGGTGCATTTAAGGATTTTTTGGGAAAGAAAGGCATTAAACACCAATGCACTATGCCATACACACCACAACAGAATGGTGTTTCAAAAAGGAAGAACAGGTCTTTAATGGAGACGGCTAGATGTATGCTCAAGGCTAAGAGTTTGCCTCATAAGCTATGGATGGAGGCAGTTGCTTGTGCAGCACATGTTTTGAACAGGTGTCCTACTCGTGCCTTGAAGACCATTACTCCATATGAAGCTTGGTATGACAGAAAACCTTCACTCAGTTATCTTCTTGTTTTTGGTTGTCTTGCTTATGCTCACATCCCTCAGCAGTTACGTGGGAAGCTTGATGATAAATCAAATGTATATTTGTGGGGTACAGTAGTGGAAGTAAAGGTTATAGTCCTTCTATTTCCTGTTTCATCATCTTCAACAGAAAAGCGGATCTGTTTGAACCCATTCAAATCTGTTTTCTTAGTCTTGAAAGGACAGCTACTGGGACATGTAGTGTCCAAGAATGGTATAGAAATGGCCAATGACAAGATCCAGCATGTCCAACAGGCCAAGGCGCCTCGGAATGTGTCATAGTTAAGCTCTTTTCTGGGATATATCAATTTTTATTGACAATTTGTGCACAAGTTTTCTTCCCAAACATTACCTTTGTATGAACTTACAAAGAAGACCAAAAAGTTTAGTTGGACTGATGAATGTGAGGAGAGTTTTTAGAATTTAAATAATGTTATTATCAGTAAGCCAGTTCATTGACAACCAAATTGGGAAGTCATTTTTCATGTACATGTCGATGCTTTAGGACTGGCGATGGGAGCAATACTCACCAGCCAGAAGGAAGAACTGATTATCCAGTATACTTTGCTAGTCTCAGGTTCAGTCAAGCTAAACAAGAGTATACAACTACTAAAAGAGAAGCCTTAGGGATGGTTTTCAGTGCTACCAAATTCAAACATTATTTGTTGGGCAAGCTATTGCATTTTTATGTGGATCATTAGGCCTTATTATGTCTGATCAATAAAGTCATTATTCACGGCAGACTGATACGCTGGATGAGGTTTCTGATGGAATTTGAATTTCGTATCTTTCATAAGCCCGGCAAAAACCATTGTGCTGTTGATTTCCTGTCCAAGAGTACAGATGGCTACTCTGAGGTGTCTTTAAGAGACGAGCCAGTGGATGCAGAACTATTTCAGTTAACTGCGGCAGAATGAACTGACCCAGAATTGTATGAGGTATATCAATTTCTTTCTAAGGGAGGATTCCCCAGATAATTGGACTCAAAATCAAAAGAAGACTCTCATTATTAAGAGGCTGAATTTCACCATCATTGGAGGATCACTTTATAGATTGGGAGTCGATGGGGTTCTTCACAGATGTGTGCCTATGGAGGGACGAATGCAAGTTATTTCGGAGGCACATAATGGGGATTCTTGGGGACATTTTTCTACTGATATCACTTCCAAAAAGATTCTCCAGGCTGGTTTATGGTGGCAGACTTTAATATCTGATGTCAGAAGCTTTTGTAAAACTTGTGATATATACCAAAGAATGGGCAGACCCATGGCAACAGATATGACTCCTCTCACACCGGTTCAGCCACCGGGGGCTTTTTTTGAAATGGGGTCTAGATTTTATGGGTCCCTTTAAGAAAAATAATCCAAGGAAGAATAGGTATATATTGATGGCCACTTGTTATGTGACCAAATGGGTAGAAGCTAAGGCTCTTCCCGACAACATGGCAAAATCCACTGCTATGAACTTCTATTTGAAAATATTGTTTGTCGATACGGATGTCCTGTGGAGATTGTGTTAGATTAGGGTACGCATTTTATCAATGACACTATGGATATGCTTTCAGTCAAGCATTGGAAATCAACACCATATTATCCTAGATACAATGGGCAAGCCAAAAGCAGTAACAAGACTATCAAGACTATTCTTACTAAGATTGTGCAAAAAGAGCCACACCAGTGGGATTTGAAACTTCAAATAGATCTTTGGGCATATTGGATAGCTTATAAAGTCACCACGGGATTGACACCATTTAAAATGGTGTATGACACCGAAGCTGTTGTGCCTATACAATTTGTTATACCCAGTCTTAGGATGGCAGTCAAGTATGGGTTGGATTTTAATCACAATCTAAAACAGAGACTGGAGGAGTTAACACAGTTGGATGAGTTAAAGCAGAGGGCTATGTGGGAACAGGAAATTGTTCAGCAAAGAAGGAAACACTGGCATGACAGACAAATCAAAGTCACGGCGGAGTTTCAGAAAGGAGATTTGTTTTTGTTATATCAATCAAAGCTAGGCCCTAAGAAACCGAACTTAAAGATAGCTTGGATAGGTCCATATGAAGTTGATTGGGTGTTCTCCAATGGCACAGTCAGATTGAAAGATTTATCTGGATTACTGTTGCCAAGGGTATATAATGGGGCTAAAATCAAGCTCTATTATTCAGAAGACCGAGAGACTTCTAGAAATAAGGGTACTGGTAGTCTGGTAAGTGAGGACCAGGAAATTCCAAAATCAACTATTTTAAGCATTTTTCATGTACAGCCAGTTCCAGAACCAGTCAAAAGGTCAGAAAAGTCTCAGTACGATAACACCATGGCAGTACCAAAATCAATAAAGTGTCAAAATCAATATCAGATTTTATGGGGAAAAGGGTCAATTGGACTATTAGTGGTAATCATTTCAGTGAAGATGGAGAGGATTAGCCAATGCATGTGTGCCACGTCATTTGCAATGCATAGGACTCTAGGAACTGTAAGTAGCGGAGCTTTTATGGCGCGAACGCGTATAACAATAAGGCGCGTGGGTATTTTTCCTCATAAATCTCCTGCATGACGTCTGCCTACTATTATCCATTCACCATCACCAAGCTCTGAAGTTTGGTCACTACAATCACAAACTTCTTCGTTTGAGGAAAGTGCTAATTATTGTCTATCTTTACCAGCTATACCAGGATACGGATTTGAAGCTTCAAGTAAGTCCTCTTCTTCTCCCTCTATTGATTCATTGTCTTCACGGTGTATGGGTAGGAAGAAAATGTCGGAAATAATGCAGGAGACTATAGAGGAAACCCAATCACTTATTGTTGTTGCAAAAGCTTCTCTAGTTCCACTTATTCCTCACAGAAAAATACAGTGGTATGTATTTACTAAGCAAGCCAAGGTGTTACTCTGAATGTGGGATTTGCATGTGGTTGTGCAAGCCAAAAGAATTGATTTTGACACAGCTATCATTAGACAGGTTCTTGATTCCTTCAATATGGAGGATGGAAGTGCTATGGTCTATGTTAGAAAGGTGTCGGTAACACCTGAGAATATTGCTTTTGCATGCAAGATGCCAAATGAGCGAAAGCCATTTGTAGCAACAACAAAACAGATCAGTGCAGCTCTGAAAGAAGATGATGCTGCCAAGAAGAACCACAAAGCCACCATGCAAGGGGCTCTAGTAGTAGTTCTAAACATTCCTACTGCTTACTGCTTTGTAGCTGAAGTTGTGAGTCTCAAAAACAACCCAACTTATGTGTCGAAAAAATTGTTTGCTATGTTACTAGCAAAAAGATTTGATGCCACAATTCCAATAAATCTATGTCAGATTCTGTCACATAATGTGCTTCAACAGATTGCTAAGTTGAAGTCCCAAAATGTTTTCAAAGCTTGGTATGTTTGGTAGTTCCTTTACTGCGAAACTTCTCCGGATGCTCAAAGCCCTTTTCGGTAACTAACAATGTGGATTTATCATCAGATGAAGAAGTCCCAGATAACCAGTTAGCTCTCATTGGTTGGACAAAAGAGGAAAGCCATGCAAGAGAAGGCTGGCAGTTCGAAAAGACCAAAAACTACATTGGTCAAAAGCAGTGCTTTCCTTAGGCAGCTGGAAAGTCAAGTCAAAACAGTATCTGTTGAAAAGACTCCAACAAACCAAACTTCAGCTGGCCAACAACCTCTCATCCAGACTACTGGTGGAATAAGCTAATCAGCAGGGCAAATTTCAGCAAAACCACCAATGCAGGAAAAGACCAGTCAGATAGGACCAGTGCTGAGCAGCCAGTGGGTCAGACTAATAAGGAAAAAGGACCAGCACCTTCAAGTCCACTTGGTAAGGTTTCCATCCCTTACAATGAAGCGGCTCTACATTTAACGAAGAAGGACCAGTCACAATAGCTGCAGACTCATCCTCTCAAAGGACGTCTACTCTTGCACAAATTTGATTATGCTACACTACCATATATGGCTCCTGTCACCCTACGACACACTGTCCTTGAAAATCAATCAACTAGGACCATTCAACACTTAGAAGATAAGTTGTCCAAGATGGAGTATGAGATACGAATGCTTAGAGAATAAAAGGCAGAGGCTGAAAGAGCTACTAATAGATTTGAAACCATGCTGCAAATGAAGAGATTTTATTTCAACTCATTTGCTGACTAACCACATTGCCTTGAAAGCCACTTTAACTGAAATATATATCTATAATAACTTGGCTAAGATACTAAATTCAGAGGGGAATGCTGTTTTCAATATAGATAATCTAAGAGCACTTATGAAAACAATGTAGAGTGATTTGCAGGATAAACTTTTTGAATACAACAGTGCTTTGGCAAATCAAGTTATCCTAGATTAATTGAATAGAAGAACAACCTCGATGAGGATGATGGTAAGGCAGCAGAAGAGGAAGAGAAGGAGGATGAACCAAAAGAAAGGCATGATGATGATGACTCTCCTCCATCTCCCCCTTTAGGATCTGGTGTTGGTGGAGCAGGGTCCTCAGGAGGAAATCAGCCCAATACAGACTAGCCAAACCAGTATGAAGGTCAGCAGTCGGGTGATCAGCACGTTGGAGATCAACAAACCAGCAACACTGGGAATTCACCACTGCACCAGTCATAGCACAGTACGGATGAGAAAGGGAAAGGCAAAGTTGTGATTGAGGCTCTAAAAGGTGATGAGCAACATTCATTATAGCTCATCACATTGAACAAGAGACTAAGACATCAGCAAGCTCCTATAACCAGGATGTATCTAGAGGATGATGCTCTTTTGTAGATCTTGAATGGTTTCAATGACTGTATGTCAACGCCAAAGAAATGGTCCAACATTGGAAATCAGCTCCTTTCCATGACCAAGAGGTATGCCAACTACCTAAGCATCCTAGCAGAATTCAATTGCTAGAAGGATTACTTGAATGGGTACTAAACTCTGATGACAGAATAGCTTATCCACACTAGCAGCGGCAGTCTACTGCATGATTGTCATCCTCTAGCCATTGAATTAGAGCTCATGCTGGGGAACAAGCCAACCTATAAATGTATGAAGGACGTCAGAGATCAATTAAAAGAGGTTTTACTGCAAATGCAAATTTCCAGGAGAGTTTTGGATCAGAGGGTACAAGCTATTCTTGAAGATCAAGCTACCACCAGTAAAGGGCCTTCAACTTAAATGACAATAGGAGAACAAGAAACTACCCTCCGAAGACTATTCAGCTGGTCAGAGTAACTATAAAAATGATGCAGCAAGAGAATCAGGCTGTCCTCAATTTTATGGAATTTGTACCCGATTCTCCAGTCGTCCTGTATGCTTTACCAACCAAAGAAGCTGAGCTACCTAGGTTTTTCCCAACATTGTATCCTCAACATACAGAACCAGTAGATGGACTCACATACTAGTATTACTGATGATCTTCGGGATTGGTATGAGCGATCCAATATCAAATGGAAAACCTAGCAAACACTACTCAATGATGCTCTTCAATTTAATGATCCTGGGGAACTAAAGGAGGAGATACAGAGAATTAAGTTGTGTATGTGACAATGGAAAATCCAACTTAGAGGTCTCACCAAGATCACAAACCAGCTCTGCAACTTACTGTGGAGTCCTCTAAAATCCCTAAAAAGGATGTTATGGCTAAACCAGGCCTACGACCATAGTACAGAGAGATGGCTGAGATTCTCTTTGAAGCTAGGATTAAAACAAATCAGCCTCTTCCAGAAGGATGGATCCATACAGCTTCGCATTGTCACAAATTGGCCAGAACTTGTCTATCAAAAGCAAACGCACGCTCTATGATCCCAACACCAAAACCTATCATCCTCTCACACTTTATGAAGAAGAAATAACTACAAAAATGCGAGATCAATCTGAGCAAGAGTTCATTTACAGATTCATCCAGAAGGACAATGCTTCTAAAACACCAACACGATCGAAGGGCAAGAGGAAACGGGTTCAGTGGAAGGATACTAGGTAATTCCATCTCAGAATCAAACGGTGGATATTTCCAGGAAGGTGTTGGAGTTTCTTTGGCTGGACACCCATGGAATTACAACTATAGGGGTGTCAAGCACTCAACAAGCATGAAGTATGGTATAAAGCTAGCAATATCAAGAGAGCTAGCAACTTCATAAGAGTACTATCATGAGGAACATAGGCCAACTCATGAGAAACATCGGCCAACCCAACAAGCAGGCAAAGAGGTTCCTCAACACCTCAGAAGGATCAGCCGAGTGGATTTTTTTTTCAAAAATTTTGGAGTCTTACCAAAATTCAAGAAAGGAGGGAAGGATGTAGACGATGGAGAAAGTCTCAACAGGTGAGAATTGTCTCCTGGAAGTAGAACAGTGGACTTGCTAGTAATTACCATAGTGGTTACCACAATAACCTCAAGAGGCAATAAATAGGACCCATTACATTGTAATCGGGATGATTGTACTTTGGGCTGCTTGTACTCTTTGACTTCTTACTTCTAGTCTCTTGGTTCTAGTCTTCAAAGTTGTCTTGAGTGACACTCTCTTCACTTCTAACTCTACTCTGTAATCATTACTATAGTAGTCAATTGGGCTTCAGTCTATGATACCTTGAATTCGTTCTTCATAAACTTTGAATCTAAGCCTGAAATACTTTTCCTGTCATTTAGCCTATTTCGAGTTCCAGTAGAGTATTTTAGTTCAGTTAACTATTCCAACTCAGTTTCTATATTCCATTCCAATTTCACTGACAGAACTGACGACTTCTAGTACCTGTAAATTCTAACACTGGAATCAGATATCTGAAGAGATCAGCTCCAATTCTAGCATGTTTGGCCAACACACATTGTCTTGCAAGTTCTATGAAGAACACTTTTGATAGTGGCAGTCACAAATCAACCTTATGCTAACTTGATTGGATGTCTTCAGCTTGTTGGCATGACTACTCGCCCTGATGTTTTGTTTGTTGCTAATTACAACATCTTGCATGTCCTTCTCTTAAGCATTTTCCTGCAACAAAGCCTATATTGAACTATCTAAAAGGCACTACCGACTTTGGTTTGGTCTATTGACAACTACTAGCATTGAATTCTATGCAATCTCTTTCTCTTTTGGGTTACACAGATGAAGATTGGTCAAGCTCACATTTATCTATGCCATCTACTAGTGGCTATTGCTTCTTTATAAATGATTGTCTTGTTTCTTGGACCAGCAAGAAACAACACTGTGTTGTAGTTTCTATGACTCAGTCAGAATATGTTGTGGTATCACTTGCAGCTTGTGAGCTCATTTGGCTTCGATAAATGCTGGTTGATATTAGTCATTCTCCTCTTTCTAGCACACCCTTGTGATGTGACAACCCAGTTGCTATTAGTCTTGCAAAAGACTATGTTCAACATAATAAGTCAAAGCTCATTGATGTGCATTATCATTATGTTAGGTATAAAGTATACAAAGGCACCATAATGGGTGAACATTGTCCAAGTGACTAGATGATTCTAGACCTTCTAACTAAAGGCCTCAACGAGTCACGCTTCATCCTCTTGTGCCTGGAGCTTGGAGTTTCTTCGGCCTCACTCTTTCTAGATTGGCTTCTCTGCTATTGCGATAGCTTTGTACATATGACATTATAACCATATAGGTACCATGCACTATGCACACTCCACAATTGCATACTATGATCTTTGAGTCACTTGTGTATTTGTGCAAAGATACACAATTCACTTTCACATCATCATTGCTAGTTAATATTTTCACATTGTATAGGGGCTTGGGTTTTTCCTTGAACTCGCCAAGGGGGTTTTTATCCAATGTTAGAGACCTTTGTTTGAGTGGGGGTGTTGGAGCTATATATGGCTCACTCTACTCGACTTGGTCTGACCTATATATTTGTATCTTGTCCTCAATATAAGTCAGTTTTTGGAAAAGTACATGATGTGTCTTTTGTCTCGTCTCTCTCTCTTTCTCTCTACATCTCAATAAAGAACCCTCATGATTCGTCTCCAAAATTTTGTAAACTTCCTCTTTCCAAGGCACTTTTCTCATCACAGTATCAACCCTTTTCATATATAAGGTATTACTAAGTAGCACATACCTTTTGGCACGACAAGGAAAGGTATACTTCTTTGATTTCTCCCACTCTCATGGAAGTGAGGACCACTCTTTAATTTCTCCCACTCTCATGGAAGTGAGGACCGCTTTTCAATTTTTTCTCCACTTGCACTTGGTGGCAAGGCTTCAAGGACCCTAAGAGGAGGAAGGACCTTATGCTTGAAAATCACAAAAAAAGTTTATGTATTTATTTTGTACATAGATATGGTTTTGACACATTTGGATATTGGAAATAAGGAGAGGTAGGAAGAAACCCTGTGAAAAGGAAATTAAAAAATAAAAAATCACTGATGTTGATTCTACCCGCCGCCGACAGGCACTACCTAATGATCCCTATAGGTGAAGAATAAGAATCAATAGTGAAAGGGAGGAGAATCATATGCATTTGAGTTGAAGTCAACAAAGTGTTATCAAATCCAAGCATAATTCACAACGATTGCACATGGGGTCAAGAGGGGACTACCTGGAAGACTTTTGGATAGGAAAAGACAAACACATATTTTTGTGGGATGTAATGTACCCAAAAATTTTCAATAACAGTATTTCATTTACTTTGTAAATATTTAAGGTTCAAATTTTACTAAGTCAAAGAGCATTCTAATGGAATGATCGGATCGAGAATCGGACTCTAGAACTATGAATTATGACCCTTATTCACTTGAAAACAATAGGTTGATATAGGAAAACCTAAGTCTCAAGATTGTATCTAAAGATAAGAGTTGACCCTTGAGAAAGAAGAAGCAATTTTAGGAAAGAGAGAGTAATTCTAGGAAAGAGGAGTAATTTTAGAAGAGAAGGAGTAGGAGGAGCACTTCTAGGAAAGAAAGAGTATTTTTAGAAAGAGAGAGGAGGAGTCAAGTTAGAGTTTCTTTTCTTGTAAGCCAAGGTTCTTCTATATATATATCTATATATATATATATATAATTTGTTTTTTTATTTATTTCTTAATACAATCACGAACGTGCACAAACTTATCTCTCTTTGCTTTTCTCTATTCTTATCTTGTGATTTTTGGCCTTGAGAGCCTATATAAAGACCCCTCTCCCTTCACTTTCAACACACACACTCTCAGAAGCAGAAGCTCTCTTGCCTTGACATTGTAGTTACCTTCTCTCTCTCAACGTCTCTCCCTCAAGCTCTCAATGTCAAGCCATCTTCATCTCCAACTCTTTCTATACCATCATCGTGCCACCCCTCAAATTCATGAGTTCTCTTTTACACTTTCCCCCTTGTCTTTCGCGACATGATGGGCCCAAAGCGAGTGACTTGAAGCAGCTTGAATGATTCTCATGTCACTCCACCTCCAAGAAAGGTGCAAAGGAAGGCATCCACTACTCTGAATGTATCTCAAGCGGAGGTATCAACTACGCAAGAAGTCAAAGAGATCCAACCTTAACCATGAGAGGTAGTCGAACGTGATGCTGATCCGATAAGACAAATTAATAATTCTACATCGTTATCCATGATAATTGGTAAGTCAGGCCTAGGAATTGTTTGATTATATCACAAGAAACAAGCATATGATTTCATAGAGTAGAGAAATAATTGTTTGATTTATGGTTAGTGTTTGACAAACTATGTCCGTCTGATATTAGAAGTTAGTTAATTGTGTTTGAGAATCTCTTAAAGAAAACAATTGATGAAAGAATATCTTGTTTCCATATGGAACTTGCGGTTAGCGAGATGATTCCTCGATT
Source organism: Adiantum capillus-veneris (assembly GCF_014529385.1). Classification (NCBI taxonomy): domain Eukaryota; kingdom Viridiplantae; phylum Streptophyta; class Polypodiopsida; order Polypodiales; family Pteridaceae; genus Adiantum; species Adiantum capillus-veneris. The sequence goes on from NC_140945.1 coordinate 68,105,101, forward strand.
AGTAGAGAATAAGTTGAGGTTATCACCTCTCTTTTTGTCTCTTGCGGGTAGCAAGATACCTTGCAGTTAGCAAGATTCCTTACGATTAGCAAGATGCTCCCTTGCGGCTAGCGACTGGAAAAGTATGCGCATTTTGCGGTTAGCGTATAAGTAAATCCTTTACAAAGGCTTTGCAGGTTAGATAGAGAAAGTCCACGGGTAGCAAAAAATTCTTAAGAATAATTGAAAGATTCATTTTTGTTGAATTATAGGATTGTCTTCGTCTTACCATATTTGAGAAAGAAATGTTTTGGTGATGGCTTGAAGGGTTGTGGATGAAAGAACCTGTGCCTGGAATAAATTAAATAACAATGTTTGTATATGTAAAATAGTGTGGTAGTAATTAGAAAACAAGCTAGAAGGTGTGAGTGTGGGGTGGAAGGTGGGGGCTAGCTCAGGTTGCCAGTCAAGGATAGGTGGTCTCAATTAGTCAAAAAAATCTCCACTCCCTCGTATTAAGAGAAGCAAAATTAGAGATTCATTGTGCCAAGAGTCGAGATGTTCTAAATATACATGCGTCTGAAATCTATGGACCCGATTAGTCAGGTACTTTTCACATGATTTCTAGTTAGTCTAGAATAAGTCGCATATCATATTTATGGTTTATGGATGGCAGCCGTGCCTCTTAAATGTGGGAAAAAATGCGTTGTTTATGGATTCTAAATATATCAATGGGATTTTATCTTTATGTTAGAAAGTATCTTTCATTAGAATCCTTGATTTATTGACCAGGCTTGTGGTGTATGACCCTTATAACCACGAATATGATGGATAGAGGACTTCCTCTCTTCTGTTGCTCATATCTCTACTTTTTGGAAATGGAGAAGGGTGTCGTCAACGGAGAAGGATAATAAAGGAAGGTCATCTATCAAGTCGCCCCAATCTTCTTGGAGTTGGGGACCTCACAATTGGTATCAGAGCCTTACGTTTAAAGGCTTTATTGGTTACCGCGAGTGTGTATGGTTTTCTATACCCATTATCCCACTCACGAAGATATTATGACATGTTTTTTAATGAATCACAGTTGTGGTTGAAACTTCTATTGTATTTTCTCATCGAAAGATTTTTCTAGATATTTATATGACATTTTTCATGTCTGTATGAATAAAAAGATTATGTTTTCTTCAAAAAAATTGTATAACTGGTTAAGTCGTGTGATTGAAAAAATTCATGAGTGGTTAAGTCATGTGACTGAGTTCTGATGGGCTGGGTACGTCATGACTGGTTAATTCATGTAACTAAGTTTTGATGGACTGAATAAGTAAGAATAGATTAAACCATGTGATTAAATTTTAATAGACTGGATAAGTCATGATTGGCAAAGTCATGTGGTTGAACTTTTAGTGGACGGGATAAGTCTAAGTCTATAATATACCTTAGTGTTTTGGGTTATTTTGAATATTGACGTTAATATATGCGTACACTGAGGAGAACCCTCAAATCACTCCTGTAATGGAAAACCCTCAAAACAATGCTATCTATACGAAGATTCAAGAGAAGAAGTTATTGCTCAAACAAATGTAACCACCTTCTTTTAAAGGAGGGGGTGTTGATATTGAAAAGGATGCAGAAGTATGGATTGAAGCTATGAATGATTAATTCTTGGCTGCAAAGATTGCACCTGCAAAACCAAGTGATGCTAGGGATGTTTCACCTCTCTGGTGAAGCAAAATTATGGTGGAAACAACATTGTCATGACATGGGAGTATAGGAGAACTCCCAAAGTTGGAGGGAGATTAAACAAGCAGTAAAGGAAAGATACTTACCTCTTACCCACGAAGCGTTGAAGATGAATGAGTTCTTTAGCTTGAAACAATACAGTTTAACCTTGGAAGAGTACTACTCAAAGTTTGTAAGTCTTAGGCGATATGCTCCGCCAATGACCATGGAGCAACAGGTAGCCCGTTTATATCAAGGTTTAAGAGAACCAATCAGCTCGCAATTAGAATGCATGAAACCTACTACTGTGTAAGATGCTTTACTACGATCTAAGCCCTTAATGAAGGAGCAAGGGATTAGAAGCAGAGTCGAAAAAAATCAAAGTTTTAACTGTGCGAGATGACCAATAAGGCTTCCCAATAATAATGGACAACCACAAAGAGCTTATGCTACTCATTCTCAAAATCCTTCACGCTTGGATGTTCAATGCTTTGAATGTGGAGAGTTGGGACATTATTAAAACAGATGTCCATGTCTAACTAATAGAGCAGCAGCAACACCTGAAGTAGATCAAAGACACCGTCCTTTTGGACATAACAGTGGATGAGGTGGTGGATGAGGTAGAGGGCGAGGAAGAGCAGCTAGAGCCTTTGGAAGAGGTCAAGGTAGGAACGCCCATGCACATGCTGTCATAAGAGAGCCTATCCTTGGTGAAGAAGGAGAGAGAGCAATATTTTATGCGGCTAATGACAACCCTAGAGCTCAAAGAAAATTTGGTGTTATTAAAACACTAGCCACCCATCAAGGTAAACCTTTCAATCTTCTGATAAATTGTGGTAGTACTCATTCTTTTCTATCCCTGAAATGCTTGCAAAAGTTGAACCTGAATAAAAAACAAGCTAAACCCATGACAGTAGAATTGGCTAATGGAAAACCGTGGTATCACAATATTCTGTGGGAACCCTTGACTTTGAAATAGGAGGACATGCTACTTCAGCTTTCTTTAGAGCCCTACCAGTTGGGATGTATGATGGAATTCTTGGGATGAAATCACGCTAGCATCCACTATGGCCTAGGTGGCATGAGCTTTAGAGATAGTCATGCTAAGCAAGTCAAAGTACAATGAAAGAATAGGATTCCAAGGATTCAATTAGTTAAAGCCAACCATCTACTCAAAGGTATGAGGGCCGGACAACAAATATTTGTGGTCAAGCTAACAAGATCAATCCAAAATCAGTCGTTACAAAACCCTCTTGGCTTCATGAATATTCATATGTCTTTCCTGAAGATCTCACCTCTCTTCCTTTCAGTCGAGAGATTGATCATGAGATAGAGATTCTTCCAAGAAGTGAGCCAGTGTCAAAGAGACCTTATAAAATGGCGCTAGTGAGCAGGATGGAAACACGCACAACGTCTCTATAATGACCCAACACACACTCTTGGGATGACACACACACGCACTATGGGGTACCACTCGGCTTACACAACCCGCCTGGCCGAGACAGGAAACACACAGATGGAGTGAGAAGAGAGAGACTACCCATTTTGCCCACTCAACACAGAGACACACACACACATGCACCCAAAAACCTCAGCTCAAAAGAGGAGAGTTTATGATGTTTAGATAGAGTGCTTATTTTTTGCAAGCTTCTAATTTAGAGCTTTCAAAGAGAATTTAGAGCTTTTTTTATCATGATGCTAGTTTTTCATTGTAGCACCCAAAACAACATCTTTTTCAACACACTAATAATCATAATACACCAATACACTTGGATTAAAGACATCAATCCTAATATACTCTTTATTATTATCCCCATAACAAACCATTTTAAAGTACACTATAATATATATGGAGGATTTCCACTAGCCACAAACCATTGTTCTAAGTGCTTTTCAAGAGGCTTGTGTAGTATGCTTTGTTAAATTAGTATATAGAAGACCAAGATAATACCTTTCCATTGAGCAAGTGCAAAATACTAAGATTCAAAGAAATTAGAATCTTCATGCATCTACCAATGTAGAAGGACAAGACCTTGAACTACACACCTTATAGTAGTCTAAACGGTCCCTCTATTGTGTCATTCACAACCAAAGCCATAATTTATACAATGTGAGTGTCTTAAAAAAAATACATTGCTAGGAGATACTATGTAAAGGGACTCTAAATTTTACCTCTATTGTGTCATTCATAACCAAGCTTTTCTTCTATACTATAGAAGTTCACTTTAAGTTGTCCTTGCTATGCATTAGGTTGTGAGTCTATCAAACAAAGCTACATTTCTAGGAACTAGTATGTAAAGGGAATTATTGACTTCGAAGGGAGGCACTTAGAAACTGAGAGGAGAGAGCAAGCATTGTTAACAAGAGATAAGTGTATGGAATTATTTTTATTGTTTCTATCTTCATCTCCATCTACACTCTTTATTTATTTTGTCTCCTCTCTAACAAGATGCACAAATGTGAGATGTCACTCATCTAAATAACACATATGATGGATAGATGGTAGGAAAACTTGCCTTGATGCTACATACCCTAACTAAAACTACTCAATTACTTCAGTTACCTACAAAGTGGTAAACACATTGAGGAGAGCACACAACCCTTACAAAAAGGGGGAGCCCTTCATTGTTAACTACTTTTATTTGTATCCATTATCCAAACTCACATATGAGCTGTCATAATAACTAATATCTAATTCTCCTAAATGATTTTCTCATGTTAAACTAATCATTTAATATGGGGAAGTACCAGGGGAGAAAAAACTAGAATATTGGTTAAGCTGGCAAACCGGCCACAGTAGGGATCCAAAGGAGGGAAAATAGGGATCCAAACAAGGGGCCATCTGCAAAAGAGCAATGTGAAACAATGAGATTTTCAAAATTCAAAGGTTGTGCCCAAAGGTCAAACTCTAGGGAAATTGGATGCTTTGTGTGTGTCCCAAAAAGTATTCTCAAGTCCTACATAGGAGGGGATGAGCCCAAGAAGTAGGGGATGAGAGAGAAAGACAACACACACTCACAAGCTTCCTTTGTACACAAGGGGAAAGAGGGACACATGTCAGCTCCCTAGCCTAGATGCCCACAAGGTGTACTCAAATCCTATTGGATGGCCATGGAGGTGGACCAATGAGAATTAGGCTAGAGTAAATCTAGTTTAATAAATTTAAAATCGCTTAATAAATAACCAATAAGAATTAAGCTCTTTAGAAGACTATTGGACAGTCTCCCAAGGGGTCCAATGAGCATTCAATAGCCGAATGGCTTGCCTGATTCCTATTGGCTAGGAGACAAAGGTGTCCAATGAGAGTTTAGTTGAATTAATTAATTAGAAAAATCTCTCACAAAAGGGGAAAGGGGGACACATTTCAAAAGGCTATCACTTATGCAGCTTAATTTCCATTGGCTAGGCTTGGGGAGGACCATTAGGGTGGTTGCAGCATGAGCAAATAGAAAGAGGGGTCGACCAAGAGAGAGAGTGGGATGATTTTTCAAAGGCATTATCACTTACACACTCCCACAATCTCATCTGTGGAGCAAGAAGACTCTCTCTCTCTCTCTCCTTCTCAAGGTTTAATAAAAAGCTTACCACATACTCCAAGCTTGTGAGAAGGGAGGCCTACACCAGCAACACTTGGCTTTGTGACGCAAATCCAACCAACAGCCAAGATTCAATGCATGCTCATCTCCTCTACCATGCTAATTACTAAGCTAAGCTATGCTAATTTGAGTGATTATGTGAGGAGATGTACATCTTTCTCATAAGAATACTCCTTCTTCCTCTTAATCTACTCTCATACCCCACTAGCTCTCACCATCTTCAAAGGTGTGTGAGGTCTTGGGTCTGAGACCATGAGGGAATTGATGTTGTGTTTGATAAGTGTTTTTCTTAGTGCATGAAGTTTCCATCTTCATTGCACTAGCTAGTGTTGAAGGAGCACAAAGAATTGTATTGTGAAATGTCTCTCTTGATGGGAGAAACCATAATACAAAGCCTTTTGGAGGGGGGACCAGCTCCATGTAATCCGGTCCTCAACTGTTGGCAATAGCTTAATTTTCCTCTCTTTTGAAGTATTTTTCATGCTATCTAACTAGGTGTTATACTTTTTGTTGTTGTCTCTACCCAAGCACTCTTGTTATTCTCATTAGGAATCTATTCTAATGAAATGCTCACTATGTTCATGCTATTTTCCACTACACACAAGTTACTTGGCTAGTAAATGTTACATGAGCATTCACTCAACAAGGAGATCAAGCACATTTGACACCATTATCCTAGGGAGGCTCCACATTGATAATAATCCGTTGATTATTTTAAGACGTAGAGAAAGACTATGGATTTATAATTTGATTCGTTACCATAAAAAACATACATTTGGATCCAAAAAGAGTGCACAATAATGTGATTGGGAAAATAAAATCTCATTAGAAATAATTTCATTGCAGTTATCTTTCACTAGTGTCCTAGAATTCACATAGTCTATTGATGCTTCTTACATGTGATATCAAACTTTGTTTTTTTTCATCTATTGTAGATCTAAGACAAGCCTTGCAAATAAGTAATGTGAATTTTACATAGTGGACTCCCTGGGGATATTTATACATTTGAAGCTATAATTTGCATATGCTGCGTTAGCTCAAAAAACTAAATCTTACTTTAGCTACACCTTCTAGGACACACTTTGAAAGCAATGCATTCTAAAATGAAATATTGTAATAGCAAATTCTCCCTAAGGTATTAGAGGCATAAAAAAGGCACACCTATATACAAGAGCACTACCTAGTGTCACACCTAATTTAAAGCTCTGCCTAGTGTGGTACCCATTATTGAAGCAAATATAGACATCATAATCCTTGTTACATTGTTTACAAAAGGACAGTTTGCACCACTTGTAATGCACAGCTTGGGCAAGTGCAAGAATAGCCTTGTTATAGGAAACTAGAGAGACACTTTAATAGACCCATCTTAGAATCTTATAAAAAATTATAAATCATAAATTTTGAAGTGTGTAAATTGTTTTGATTAAGTGAAGACATGCTCCTCAAGACTAACTCAAAATTATTTATTGTGTAGGCACCATTTAATTTGGCCATAAAGTCTCCGTATAACAAGCACTATAAAAAAAAGAACAAATTTTACATTGTAGAAACAATCCCAAGAGACCCAAGAAATATAAAGCACAAGTATTGAACTTAAAAGAATGGTATTCCAAACTTTGCTCCTGGTATGTGAAGCCTTGGCTTTTAAATATTCATACAACAATAGCTCACAGGCCAATGGCTTGAATGTAGATAGTCTAGAAGCTTATAGAAGAATAACATTTTTAATGTTTCAGTGATGTAACTGGTAAGTGTTGAGCTCAAAGGTTGGTTTTTAAGATCTAGGTCAAAACAATTTGGCTTCCAGATCTTCATATAGGAAGAGCTCACAAACAAGACGGGACAATTTAAGAGTTCATAGAAACAGAGTTCACAGACTGGATCCTTATTATAAGATTATAAATCAAGGTGTAGTACTGAAGGTTTTGATTGCAACAAAAGTTTTCTAGCTAGGTATCTTTGTATCATTGGCTACTTGTTTAGGGGTACTTTCAATCTTACCATTGCGGTGCTAGATTCTTTGCTATTCTGCTATCAGATTCTTTTATATATGTGTTGTGTAGTACCAATGCCATACTCAATTGGTTCTTCCACAACTATCCAATTTCAAATATTCCCACTGACAAGTATCAACCCCTTTCCTCAAGGTTTCCAAGGTCAAAAATATATGAGGATTGTGCTAAATTTGGTAAAATCATTATCTACCGTATCAAGCTCAAAATTGAAGATTGTGTAGAGTTGTGCGGACGATCTTTCATCTCTCAATGACATACTGAGTAAAAAACTCTTCTTCCAAAATTATGGGACCAAAATGGTTAAGATAAACACGAAACTTCCCAAAATATCGCTCAAAATTTAAAAGTTATCAAAATACTTTTTATCAATTTTAATGCATTGCTCCAAATTTTGTGTCTTTTTGATAGTAGAGATCCATCCTTAAGTTTCATATTTATATAAATTGTCTACTCAGAATAATCCATTTTAGCTTGAGAGTCCACAACTCCATCAAAAGCCATAGTTTTGTCATCTTCGGTTGAGAGCTAGAAATTTTTAAGGAGTCTTTTTGGGAAATTTTGGAAAAATACAAGGGGTATTGTGAGAAGGTTTGGAATTTAAGGGGTATTTCAGGAATTTTCCTTTGCAATAAGTCTCCAAACATTAGAAAAATATGTTTCGGTTGGGCTTCTTGCAATCAGTCTCATAATTTTGTCATCTGAGTTTTTGACTCCGTGCATCGTTGACAGCTCGCAATCCATCCGCGTGCGCACAGACAGACTGTGAGCTCTTTTCCTACCCAATCTTCAATTTTTTAGAGTATTTTGGTTACTTTTATCGACACAGTCAGAGAAAATGTGAGACTCCCCTACAAAATGTCAATATTTTAAGGCTATTCTGGTAACTTTTTTGAGAACAAATTGATAGTCGTGTCAATGAGAGGAAACGTGAGATCCCTAGCAGAGCTCGCAAACCGTCCGCGCGCGCGAACGGATTGTGAGCTCTTGAACATGCTAGCAGCTAGAGCAGACATTGGAGATAGTTGTTGGCAGGGTGGTGATGCTAGCAACTAGAGGTCGGGTAGCTACTCCCGTTACACTTAGCGCAGGGATTGACAGGCAGCAGAAAACGTCATTGAGCTAGTAAGAGGATGACAAGCAGGCATGTGTGACCGCACAACGAAGACGGGAGGGCTGTCAGAAAGAGGAGGAGGAGGGTTGAGAGCAGAATGAGTCGGGCTGCACAGGTTGCCTTTGAACAGTAGAGGAAAGAGGTAGTGGTGGTGCAGGGGTCGTCAATTAGCACCCAAGTGCGCCGGCGACAGGAGATAAAGCAAGAGCACGCGAGGGCCAATAAAAAAAAAGCAGACAGTGCTAGTTAAGGGAAGAGAATTTGGCGAGCAGGAGCGGACGAGGGTGGGGACACGTCAACTGGGGCATCAGAGAGCCGCTAAGCAGGGCAGAGAGAAAAGCACCTTCATAAGCAGATTGCGGAGAGACGTGACGAGGTGGAAGAGCCTTGAAGGTGAGCAGGAGACAGAGGCTAGGTGACATCTTAACTAGAGGGGGGAGGGCCGCTGGGGTAATGCTTGGGGTCCGGAAGAAGGGATCGCAGGTCAAGGCCAGCCTGCAGGACGAGTCGTTTTTGGCAAGGCATGGGCTGAGGAGTTGGTGCCGTACAAATGACGAGACCAAGGCTCCTGCTACACGGCATGATGGCGAGGTGATAAACGGGGGGAGCTGACGTTGTCGACAACACAAACCCCACCCACATCCTCTGGAGATGTGATTCCCTATGCATGCCCATTACCTTGCTTCTTATAACGGCTGCAGAACATGATCACACAAACCCCACCCCCGGCCCATCCTCTGCGGATGTGATTCTCTATGCATGGAAATGCAAAGACATGCTACATCGTTCATCAAGGAGCGTGCGTGTTCAAAAAGCTGGAATCAACACCCAAACACCTAACACATGCACAAGTTCATACAAGTACAGGCCTAGCACTGCAAGTTCATACAAAGAGTGCAGGATTTTATATGGCACATGTGGTTTCCTGTCTTGCATGTGTGTGTGTGTGTGTGTGTGTGTGTGTGTGTGTGTGTGTGTGTGTGTGTGTGTGTGTGTGTGTGTGTGTGTGTGTGTGTGTGTGTGTGCGTGCGTGCGCGCGCGCCCGCGCACGCGTGCTTTCATGAAAACTCGTCCAAAAGAAAATCAATGTCCTAACAACTTTACACATCGAATGCAAATGACGCTGAGGTCAAAAATACCAGACACTGAATGCAGATGGACGCAGAGATCAATCCCGACTTTGTAGATCGCTGAATGCAATGGACCAACATCTCTTTGCAGTCTAGAAAAACAAGATTCAAAAGAATTAGTGTTGTGGATGACATGTGCATGTGCAGGATGGATTTGCGAGGGATGATGCACCAAGAGCAGTGTTTCTGAGCATTGTGGGGAGGCTAAGACATGCCGGTATAATGGTCGGCTTGGGGCAAAAGGATGCTTATGTGGGGGATGAGGCACAATCCAAGAGAGGTATTGTGACACTCAAGTACCCAATTTACCACCGCATTGTTACAAACTGGGATGATATGAAACAATTGTGGCACCACGCTTTATTTAATGAGCTAATTGTAGCACCGGAGGAGCACCTTGTCCTCCTCACAGAAGCTCCCCTTAATCCAAAGGTGAATCGTAAGAAGATGACACAAATCATGCTCGAGACTTTCTATGTTCCGGCCATGTATGTTGCAATCTAGGTAGTCTTTTCTCTCTATGCGAGAAGACGTACTACAGGTAATCTCTCTCTCCCAATTTCCTCCATGGTTTTAGCATACAAACATGAATCAGATGTTAATTTCAAAAATAAGATTGTTGCACTGGCTTCTAATGCATATGGCATTACCATTTACTGAATGTTCTATATGTGTAACCAGGAATTGTGCTGGACTCTGGAGACGGGGTGACCCATGCAGTGCCCATCTATGAAGGGTATGCCTCTACACACTTTCTTTTGAAATACATGTCTCCACACACACACACACACACACACACACACACACACACATACACACAAAGATCTATGTAAATGCATGTCCATCCATGAAGCTATGCCCTTCTGCATGCAATCATGCGGCTGTGGACTTGGCGGGAAGGAACCTAATAGACGCACTGATGAAGATTTTGACAAAGACAGTCTACTCCTTTACAACAACGACAACAGAACGGGAGATCGTGCGGGACATAAAGGAGAAGCTGGCGTATGTAGTCCTCGACTACGAGAAAGATTTGACTCCAATTGAGGTCAAAAGTACTAGACGTGCCCATTACACTTGTTGCTTATAATGGATACAAAACATGATTGTACAATGATATGATCGCCAACATTGTGAAAGGACAACCTCCATGGTTTTAAGCTTCAATTTTCACGTTTGTCTTGTCGAGGACGTGTTTGCATAGCGATTAATGACCACCGCCAATTCTTTTTGAGATGGTAATTAATGGGCACGACTAATAACAAGGTGTTGCAAGATGTAGTGAAAGGATTGATGCAGAAAGTGTTAGTAGTATCGCAGCCTGCATTTCTAATGTATGTCAAATACCTTCATTAAATATGGCCGCACTTTGAGAGAAAGAAGACTATAGAAGCCACCGCAATCATCCAAAATCAGTCCATATATGCATTGGCAAGAAAGGTCTCTAAGAGTGATGCTTTTCAAAGTCTTTGAGCATGTTGGATGCTTGTTATATGTAGTCCATGTGAAAATTTTTCATTGGTTGATGCGTTCGTGAGGTGCTTATTACAGATCTTCCAAGGCTGTGCCAGTGGGGAGCTACAAGAGTTTAGTGTACATTCTCTTTAGGGGGTGAGAGGATGTGGTAGTAGGGAGAGGCCTTCCTAGTGTGGAGAAGCACTTGATCATCCACACCTCTTCAAACCTATTCTCATCATCATCACCATGTGTGGGATGATGAGAATAGGTTTGAAGAGGGCAATTGGCAAAGATGAAATCTTGTGGGAAGTAGCCCATGAGTTCAAGCCTCAGAGGTTCTTGGTTGGTGTTCATCCAATGATGTGGGGATCTTTGGAGGACAAAGCTATATAATTTGGTTGCTTATACCTTTTGAGAGAGGCCGCAGAGGATGGTGAGGTAACCATTTAGTTGTTACCATATTAAGCCTTGTCATTGCCAATCTTTTGCATTGTTTTCATTGGCATCCCTCTTGTTTTAATATCCTAGAAGGTGAGGTTATGCGGATGTCTAATTCTTGGTCTAGTTTCATGCTGGCAAAGACATATTATTTTTAGTGATACCTGCCATCTGCTACAAAAACTTTAGTAGTCTTGTTTTACATGCATCTAATCTTTCAAGAAAAAAACATGTCGAGGGAAAGTAAATATCCTATGTATCGTTAGCTTCAACACAAGGGTAAGTATTCAAGTCGTTAGTTCTTTTCCTTTGATCTATGGATAGAATAATAAGAGGCTCAATAGATCCCAAAACTCTGTTGCAAACTTGCCTAGAATAACCACTTCTTTGTAATCTTGTCCACGTGCTCCACTCCCACCTTTGTGCACCATTATGCCCTCTAATAGCGGGCCCACATCAATTGAATTACCTAACACGTGGTTGCCCATATTATCCTACTCATGAATCACTAATTTGTGCCTTCATCAACTTTCATACATGACAATCTCCTTTGCCATCCTTCTTTTATTCAGCTAATAATACTCATCATTGCAAGCTTCCCAAGCCACCTTCATTAGCATTGCGAGATCACATACACATATATACATATACATATATATATATATATATATATATATACATACATTATCTCTCTCTCTCTCTCTCTCTCTCTCTCTCTCTCTCTCTCTCTCTCTCTCTCTCTCTCTCTCTCTCTCTCTCTCTCTCTCTCTCAACTAGAATGCTTCTTCAAGGATTTGTCTCCAAGGCTTTTATTTTTTGAGACTTCCACTTTTGGTGACCAAAGTGTCCTCCAATCTAAAAACCCTTCACATGTTTTGAGTAATGATGAATGGTTTTGTGATCGACTAAGCCTCTAAAAGAACAAGCTCCTCAAATGAGCATCATGATCTAAGACGCATACAACCTAATGATACCTTTGCATGCATATCTACACCATCAAGATCCGATACACATTTGCTAAAAGTTACGAGTTCAAATATTAGTTCTCATAGACTTTCACACATATCCAGATCACATAATAAAATCTACCATATTCACCTTCTCTGGGCCTAGTCAAAAGATTCTCCCTATGAAAAAGCTCTCGGTGATCCTCCTAATGCTTTTAATGTTGAACAATGTTCCAACCCCTCCACCATTGACCATTTTTCTCTTCTATGACTCCCATGTTCTTGCCATGATGTTAGATGCAATGTGAGGCACATAGATGGACTAGAGAGAATTGCTCCAAAGGAACCAATCAATTATTTCCCAATAACATGCTCAAAGGCCTACAAAGGCCATATTCTTACAATAAATGGTAAAAAGAACAACCCAAAAACCATGGTTGCAAAGCATGTAACCCAAAGAGTCCATAGTGTAGCACGTGTACGCCTAGACGAGGAAAATCCCATTGAGGGATTCGAGAGTGATAACAAGACCACTCTCTGAAGGTGAGGAAAACCCTCACATGCCAAAATAGAGGCATTATATGGACTTACACGAGTGATTGCCTGGGGGGGTTCACTATATAGAGATCTTGCATAGCACGTGCCTTCAACAGGTATTTATAAAACCCCCTATTCCAAATTTTTTGAATTATATAGAGACCCTTTATGTACCACTTTTCTCAATAAAAAGTTATGACCCTTATGTACCAAAAGTTTATCTTTTTCAATTTAAAATACCCTTCTATATGTATATTCTCTGTAAGTTCATAGGAGAAATTAACCCCTTCTTGACTCTCTCTCTCTCTCTCTCTCTCTCTCTCTCTCTCTCTCTATCTATCTATCTATCTATCTATCTATCTATACATCATTCAAGCTCCATTTATTATCATTCTCCTCACATTTTTCATAGGTAGTACTCAATTAGCTTCCCCTCCCACTTTTTGAGCATGCAATGGAACCAGCTCTTTTTGTTTGAAAAAAGCTCTAAACTAAAAGCTCACAAATTTATTATCCCCGTTTAGATACAATTGAGCTTGGGCCAACACCAATGGGGAAAATAGCTCACACAATATGGGTAAAATATGCCAAATATAATCACAAAGTGGAGCAGAGGCTTCGCTCATAGGAGAAACTTACACAGCCAAAACAACAAAAAAATAGAGAGAAATTTGGCAAAATTAACATCACCATCGTGTCCGGAATGGCCCCAAACCCCAGTCTGCAATGTCAAAGTGCTCAAATCTGACCTCGGACAAGCAGTTTATGGCCAAAACAGGCTCCAAAACAGCAAAAACTCACTTACGGTTGTTCTTCCTCTTCTCTCCACGCTTTTTTTGGTCTTCTCTCTGATTTTTCAGTTCCCACACTTAGCTTTATTACTTGGGCACCTTTGGCCTTTTAGTTGGACTCAAACGGGCCAAAAAGTGGCCTCGCAATGCATAGTTGTCACCTTGCTGCATCCATCCGCACACCTGGCACTCAACTTTTTTCAATAATGCATCCCACAACCACATGAAGTGGCCCCCAAATACAATTCTCATGATGCCTTTTTGCATAATTATCACAAAAAAACACCCACATTGTGTCCGTACTTATCCATGTGAAAATATTGACCCCATTCGACCTCCTGACGCCACTAGATGCCATCTGACACACCTGATTACCTCATGTCGCCGACCCATGGATAGCTTCCTTGAGAATTTTTATGCGCTACCAACTCCTCATTATTATAGAAAAAACACATCGGTACTAATGATAGTGAAAATTGATGCACTATGTACATGTTGTCCTACATGTACACATGTGGGCCCCACGTAACCATCTGGCTCTAGAAAATGGGCAATTCTTTATTCGATGCACCATGCATGGGTATGTACATATGCGCAATCTCTTGCTCCAAAAAACTCCTAGCATAGTTTGCCCATCCCCTAGCCTGCTAGATCATTCATGATCAGCAGCAACAAAAAGAGATATGAGACTCTCCTCGCAATCTCCTCATCCCTCATAGATATTACTTGTTCTGCAGGCAGCTCATCTTGCTCCACCATCATCAATCTAGCATGATATAATTTCAAACGCAATCCATTTACCCTTGACTTATTTAGAATCCCATCCAGGTTAGCCAGCTGATATGTACCATTCGAAAAACACTCCACTGCCTTGAAAGGGCCTTCCCACTTAGTTTGAAGCTTCTTTTGGAATGTCTTGTCCAACTTACTGTTGTAGTGCAAAACCAAGTCATGTTTCTTGATACCCTTACTTTTGACCTTTTCATTTATCTTTGTCAAAGCCTTATCCTGCATCTGCCCATAATGTTCCAATGCACTCATCCTACCCAGTTGAACCTCTTTTAGTTGTAAGAGCCTCTCTTTGAATGCATCACTAGGTAGCCCAAGCAACTTCTCTAGCATCTTGACCACAAGCAACTCTACTTCCACAGGCAATAGTGCTTCCTTTCCATATACCAAGTGAAATGGAGTAAACCATGTACCTGTCTTCACCGAAGTATGGTAAGCCCATAATGCACTAGGCAATTCCAAATCCCAATACTTTCCTTGGTGCTCTGTCACTTTCGAAAGACTTTGTACTAACTCACCATTGAATCTTTCATTTAAGCCATTACATTGTGGGTAATAAAGAGTGGTATGCTGGTGCCTAATCTTCATCTTCGCGCATAAGAAGTCTAGTAGTTTATCTCTAAATCCTGGCCCCTTATCTGAAAGTATCTCTAGTGGCACCCCAAATTTGCAACATATTTCGTCGTACACAAATTTTGCCACATCCTTTGCAGTGACTTGTTTTACTGCTATAGCCTCTACCCATCTAGAGAGATATTCCACTGCAGTCAAAATATAGCTTTTTCCCTGCTTGTGATAGGTAACGGGCCTATTGCATCAATCCCCCACTTTTCAAACACATCAAATGCCATAATGGTTTTTCGTAGCTCTGGCTTCAACACTCTCTTCCCAAATGCTTGACACCTATTGCAAGACCTACACCAATGTTGAACATCCTTGTGCAAACTAGGCCATACATACCCCTCTTGCAAGATCTTATGCAAGGTGATCTTTAGAGAAGAATGTCCACCACATGTGCCTTCATGATTCTCTTCCAACACTCTTTAAAGATCCTCCCACCAAGGTACATGTCTCAACACGAGATCAACCCCTTTCATGTATAAGACATCACCAATCAATTTGTACCTGTATGCTCTACGCACAAAACCATACTTCTTAGACTTCTGAATGTCTTTTGGGATGATTCCTGTTAGCAAAAACTCCTCTTCTTGAGCCAAACTTTCCCGGCCATGATAAAGAGGTAAATTGGTCCTCAACACAAATAGCTCCCCAATCATGCTTTGAGCTACTTCATGTGCCTCTCCATTTAGAGCACGTTCAATGTGTTTGATGCTCCATGCTTCGAACTTTTTTAATAGGCCTTTAATTATGAAACACATTTCCTTCAATGAGGTGTTCTTGCTCTTCCACACACCCAGCACTTGCTTCACAACTAACAAGGCGTCACCTTTTATGCTCAACCTTCTAATCCCATGCTTCAAAAAATGGGTAATCCTGCTTCCAAAGTAGCATATTCAGCCCCATTGTTACTATGAGCATCCACTTTGAACCCTCTCTTGCATACTAACTCCCCCTCTGGATCGTAGAGTGCTATACCCCCTGAAGCCGCATCATGGCTCTTTCTGTATGAGCCATCAAAGAACAACACATGTACATTGTTGATCTGTGGTACTTCTTCGACTACCTTTCTCACCACCTCTTCCTTAACAATAAGGGGATTCTCCTTGTAGGTCAACAAATCGGCTGGGGTAGCTCTTGTATTGTCTTCCACTAGAAAAGAGAACTCAAACTCTTGCAGCTCAATTACCCATTTCTTGACCACATTTGACATGTTAGTGCCATTAATTAACCGTGTCAAAAAGGCATAACTCGTCAAGGAAACAAAAGGTCGTGGTAGCAAGGAATGACAAAATTGTTGACAAGCAAATATTACACTGGCCATCACTAGCTCTACTTCCGAGAATTTTCTCTCTGCTACCAACTTCACTCAGCTTGCACAATACACTAGCCTCATATAATGGCTGCCCTTCCCCTTTTGCAATAGCATGGCTCCAATGGCATCATCCCCTACTGATGGATTTACATAAAACTTGCTCCCAATCAGGAGCTTGCATGGCTAATAGCCCCCCTAACACTTCTTTCACCTCTTGAAACACTTCTTCACACTTGTCATCCCATTGCAATGGATCAGGCTTTGCCACTTGTTGTAATGGATAAAGACAACGGAACAAACCGTGCCATGTACTTCACTTTGTGTATAAAGGTTGCCAATTGCTTTGTACTCGTAGGTGATGGAAGAAGAATAATAGACTTAACCTTGTCTGGATCAGCCTCAATGCCATTTTCTCACACCATATGGCCCAATAACTTCACCCTTGGCTGTGCTAGATGGCATTTCTTTGGATTTAGTTGTCCTCCAGATTCATCATATCGAGCCAATACCATCTGCAGCTTCTTATGGTGTTCAGCCCTACTACTGTAGACACAGAAGTCATCCATAAAAGCTTTAACACAACTACCAATGAATGGTACCAATACCCAATTTTCTCTCTCTTGATAGAAAGATGGTCCATTTGACAACCCAAATGGCAATGCCGTGTAGCAATAGCAGCCCCATGGCGTAATGAAAGTTGTCTTTGTTCGGTCTTTAGCCACTGAAGAGGATATGGGTTTTTCTTAGTGGCTACATTTAAGGGTTTAAAATCTACACAAATCCTCTACTTTCCATCCTTCTTTGGGCTGACTACTACTTGACTCACCCATTATGTGGTTTCCACTGGGACTATGAACCCTACCTTCAATAGCTTGTCCACCTCTTCCCGCAAGGCTTCCATCTGCTCTTGACCCATCCTTCTTAGCCTTTGTCGCACTGGCTTAGCACCTTCTTTCATCTCTATATGCATCTCTTCTCCTTTGAACCCTCTAATCTCTTCATATGAATTAATGAACAAATGAGGAAAACTAGCCATCATGTGCAAATATATCTCCTTCTCCATAGCTGAGAGGTCTCCACTAATCATTTGTGTCATCAATTCTTGCTTCTTTAACAATTCAACCTTGGTTTGCATCAGCCCCTCAATCACTTCATAAGGCCCTTCACTTTCATCTTCGACCTCATTTGCAAATGAGACTAAACCAGACTCATGGATTTCTTTGTCCATCAAAAGAAATGCAACATCAACATCCTCATCTCACTAGTACTATCACTGTCCTCATCAGCCACTGTGGAATAGTCTTCATCACTAGACTCAACCTCATCTTCATAATTCTCTTCCAATACTTTCCTTGTGTCCATATTATATAGATTTTTGGCACCTATCTTTCCATAGAGGCTAATCGTACCACGTCTACAATCTTGAACAACTCCCACTGCATGTAACCAAGGTCTGCCCAGTATAATAGGATATGCTCCCAACCCCGCTGGCATCACATGAAAATCAACCACCGCCTTTGCATCATAGTCCTCCACTTCTAAGCTCTTTACAACACCCAAACATTTTACTTTTTGATGGTTTGCCAATCTAATCCGGAAGCCTAACACCCCAGTCACTGTAAGACCCATCTTCTCAATGCATGAGTGTGTTCTGACACATATTTGGGCTCCGCCATCAACATAACCTTGTCCGAGATTTTTTCTTTTGTGACACACATCTACTATTGGGCAAATGTCTCGTAGCTCATCCATTGCCAACACCTTTACTGAACCTCTCTCTGGCTCTTTCTCCATTGGGTTAACCATCCGCTTCCATTTTCACTTTAGCTTAGGCACCATCTCTATAAGCTACCCAAAAGTAACATTGGCTTTCCTGCTCGTCAGATCCTCCTTCAAGTCATAGCTTAATTGCCCATCCCCTAGTGGAAATCTGAAACATGAAACCTACAACAAGCCCTCCTTTTCCTCTTGGCCTTGACATCCTCGCCTACATGGCTCTTTCCCTTCTTCTTACTAGGACCTGGGACATTTCTTCCTTCCTTGTCCTCTGTGGTCCTCTTCCCAATAGGCATCACTAATGTATCCTCTATCTTTGATGCCTTCTCCAAGGTGACTACACTTATCACATTTTTCTTTCCCTTTTCCTCTTCGGTTAATCCGTTGGTTCCTTCTTCTCTCTTAATTCCAATGCCATAATCATTTGACCTAGTTAGCACCTATCTTGGCAATGGATACATGTCTCCCCCCATCCTTTGTACGGTCTCCACCTTTCGAGCCATAGAGGGATGACCTTAAGCTTTAGGAGAAAGCATTGATCAGGCAATCATGGAAAAAAACTGTCTCAAAAGCAATGAAAATGGTATTTTTGGAATCTTAAACAAAGCAAACCCCGGGCTAGAAATTTTCAGAATTGAATTCCGATAAAAACTGGCATAGTTATGGCCCCTGGAAGTTTACACTATGAATTAAATAAATTAAATAAAATTGTCAGGCTTTAGTAATCATTACTGCAAAAGACTTTTATCCTAAAGTTCCTATATTTATAGATATTTGCAGATATTTCCAAAATTAGACATTAATAGTCAACAAACTAGCAGAAAATCGATTTTGTGTATCTGGGGGGCTGTGTGGGGTAATGATGAACTTTTCCAGACTAGATTTAGCAGCAGGGGGAGCTTGTGGAGTTGTAGGGCTGCCTTGGGATGCAAGTTACTGCCATATTCAGCTAGTGAGTGCCCAGAAACCTATAAATACGACCCCTTGCTTCACAATTTTGAACAAACTCGGAGTACTGGTAAATTCTCTCTCCTCTAGAGGGATCTCTACTCAAAAATCACTAGAGAGAAAATCTCTAGTTGGTTAATCAATGGTAATTAGCACTAACTTTTTTTAATTACCAGAACTATGTTAATCTATTTATATTTTCTTAATTAAATTCGATTAACTAAGAAGATTAAACCTATTTATACTCTAAAATTATCTCCTATTTCTTAATTCTCTGCTGATTATTGACATAGGCTTAGGGATACTAATCTAATTAATTATTATGTTATATTAAAGCTGAAATTAATCATTTTAATCATAAATTATTGGTAATTAAACCTAGGCTGAGATAAGATAATTATGAGAGCTGCATTAAACTTTCAAGATGCTAGAAACATTATCTTTTAATTTTTTAAATAATTTTTGTAATTATTTAAGAAAAACTACACAATTTTTTAAGAGAAAAGTAAAGGGGAAAACTAGCAAATTAGCCTAAAAAGCTTTGAGATAATTTTTAAAGGTAAAGCACATCTTAGGAAATCCATGATAATTATCTTAACCATAGATAATTAGTTTAGCTAATTATCTTAGTATAAAAACACTATTTTTAAGAAAAAATTAAAAGGGGAAAATAGAAAGTTAGACTAAACAGCTTTGAGATATTTTTTAGAGGTAAAACACATCTTAAAAAACTCGTGATAATTATCTTTACATCAGATAATTAGTTTACCTAATTATCTTAGTAGAAAAACACTGTTTCTAAGGGAAAATTAAAAGAGAAAAATAGCAAATTAAACTAAAAATATTTGAAATAATTATCGAGCTAAAACTCATCTTAAAAAACCTACAATAACTATCTTAATTATAGATAATTAAATTAACTAAGTGTCTCAGTAGAAAAACATTGTTTTCAAGAAAAAATAAAAGGGAGAAATAAAAAACTAATCCAAAAATCTTTGAGATAATTATTAGAGGTAAAACTTGTCTTGAAAAGCCCTTGATAATTATCTTAACTACATATAATTAGTTTAACTAATTATATCAATAAAAAAAACTATTTTTATGGGAAAATAAAAGAAGAAAAATATCAAATTTATTCAAAAAGCTTTGAGATAACTTTTAAAAGTAAAACACATTTTAAGAAACCCGTGATAATTATCGTAACCTCAGATAATTAGTTTAGCTAATTATCTCAATAGGAAAACATTGTTTTAAGAGAAAATTAAAAGGAGAAAATAGCAAATTAAAGTAAAATCCTTTGAGATAATTATCAGGGATAAAACATATCTTAAGGAACTCGTGATAATTATCTAAACTACAGATAGTTAGTTTAGCTAATTATCTTAGTAGAAAAGTATTGTTTTTGAGGATAAACTGAAGGGGGAAAATTAGCAATTTATATTAAATAACTTTAAGATAATTTATAGAGTTAAAATACATTATTAGAGACCTGTGATAATTAGTTCAACCATATAAAGTTAATCTAGCTAATTATCTTAGTTAAAAGACCCTATTTTTTAAGATAAATTAAAAGGAGAAATTAATAAATCATGTTATATGATTACATGCTATTTATCAAAGTTAGAATATATGATAAAAAGGTTGTGATAATTATGTCAAGTTTAAAAAAATTAGTATAAATATTTATTTAAGTCAAATTGTACTAATTTTAGATAAAAAGTAAAAGGGAAAATTAATAAATCATGTTAGATAATTACATGCTATTCTTCAAAGCTATATTATATCATGAAAAAGCCATGATAATTATGTCAAAGTTAGAAACTTAGTATAGATATTTATCTAAGTCAAATTATACTAATTTTAGCTGAAAATTAAAGATGGAAATTAGATAATTAAGTTGTAAAATTTAAAAATATAATTACCAAAGGTCAAAAACATCCTTATCTATTTGTGATAATTATACCATAGTTAATTAGTGATTTTAGAAAATTATAATTGATCAAAATTTCTATTTTTAGCAAAAGATTAATTAAAATAAATAGACCTTTTGCGGTCAAAAGTTTTTAGGAAAATTATATAAGTGTAAACCTATGATATAAAGTTGAGGAAATGAAATCTTTGAGAGAAAATAAATAGTATAAATATGAAGCTTAAAATAAGAAAATTCCAAGCTTAAAATTCGATGAAAAAACTAGGAAAAAGATATAAAAAATTTAGAAGAAAGATAGGATAGCTTATAAAAACCTTAGGGAACCTGCAAAAAAAGCTATCATACCTATATAGATAAATAAAAAATTACTAGGTCAAGAATCTATCAATTAAGACTACAAATTTAACCTAAATTTTGGTAAAATTGGATACAAAGGTTAAGTTTACCTTTTGGATTATATACCTAATGATTAGACGTCCTTTTTATAAGGATAAGAAGTTATGGCACCTAAAAGGACCCAAGCCAATCTTACAAATGATGATGAGAGCAGAGCTCTAAAAAGAACTAGAGTGTCGCACGACGATGAAGCTGGGCCTAGTAGTAAGCCTACAGAGGAGTGTCTTCAGGCGCCAGCGTAGCAACAGATGGCCGATCAGTCCCACGTGGGTTTCCCATTATTCAATTAAGTCTTTAAACAGTTTAAGTTCTTTTATAGGTTAGCATTGCATACGTAAGGAGTGAGTAAGAATCAAAAAAGGAATAATTGACCAAAAACGGAAGGTAGCTTCCAACATGCATTTGTTTATAATGTAGGAAAGAATTGTTTGGGTTAAAACTGGTTGAATTAAGAAAGATATGATTGATCATCCTTAAAACAGCTTATCTCAAGACACCTCTGACTCCTTGGTATAAATTGATGATAATGATGGCTTTCCAGCCACGGATAAGTCGGTTACCCCCATGAACGATGAGTTTCTACTCCATGTCATGTCTTGATGTTTCTACATAATTTAGGATATCGTTTTTATCCTAGGGGATCTGCCCGATTGTATGGGCAACTATTTGGTGTATGGGCACCTGGAACCTTGGGTGGGGGTTTATCCACCCCGGATTGTGAATAAGGAATGGGTGCAGTTTTTTCACCCTTAGGTGGTCTTGAGACAAAAAGAGTATTGGTCATGGTTATTATGGACAATGTTTTGATTAACAATACCCTGTTTAAGTTTAAGGATGTATGTTTTCTAAAAGAATGCTTTCAATGGTGTCTTTAATAATTGATTGAAGGAATTACTATGACGGAAAGTTAAAAGAAACTATTATTTTAAACGTTAAAACAATGTGATAGTAATTAGAAAATAAATGAATCATGTGTGAGTGCGGGGTGGTAAGTGGGGATTGACTAAGGTTGTCAATCATGGACGGGTGGATTTGATTAGTCACGTAACTATCCATCCCCGCGCACTGAAAACGTTTGGAAAACATCTTCACTTGGAAGAGGATTCCACCAACGGTTGTGCCCTCACATATGTTAGGGGGAGAAAAGCGTTGTTTGAGGATACCTTAGCCAAATTTGTGAAAGTTATAGGACCGAAGTAGTTTTTGGGACTTTTAATATGTTCTCCCATTTTCGCTGCGAGACAGGACTAGGTCTTCTTCTAAGGCCATAGACCCAAGCCATTGTCAATGGTAAAGGTCTATTCCTTGGATTTTCCTTGTTTAGAGACTCTGATTTTTATCTGATCTAGAGACCTATCAAGGATCCCATCCCGATCTTGGTATTGGCGGGTTGAGGATCTCACAAGTGGTATTAGAGCCAGGTTAATTAAAGTCTTGGACCTAGAGAAAAGTTGAAGGTATTAGGTTGAAATAAGTGATCTCTGACAAATTCAAATTAAAGACGTATTTAATTGAAAAGAGGGATAGAAAGAAAGAGAAAGAATTATCCCCAGTTTTGTAGGAAATTCCCATCAGGACTACTGCAAATCCATGGATTTCAACATTAGGTTCATGAGAGCTTGCCTATCCCGACACTATTCAATGAGAAAAAGCGTGATGAAATGGCTAGATAAGAGATTTTCTCCTTCCACTTGGAGGATCAGTTGGTCAGGATCTGGTGGAATTTTCTTCATTGATACGAGAGAGTTGGAAGATTTAGAACTAAATATGAAGAGACTCAAATGGGCCGAAGATCTTCAAGTGACTGAAGTATACTTTTTCATTGGAACGGAGAATCCAGAGGAAACCCTTGTAATAGGTGATGTCCAAGTATCACAACATCAGTGGGTGTTTGATCAGGTGTCTAAAGTAACCTACCCAGGTAGAATTAGGCCCACAGGTGTAGGCCCCATTTTTAATGGACCAAAAGATGTATATTTTGATCCTATATCTGATCCACCCAAACTCCACAAGATTTTAGTATAGGATTGTCTTCACCCTTGTACATAGTAGGACCTTCATGGATTGTATTAACTCTTGTACATACTATGGTTCTCATGGGCATGTTATAAGCAGTTTTGTTTATGGCTTGGCAATTGTCTTCATCCTGTGGGCAAATAAGTTAAAAACATAAGTAAAAGAGATTTCATTTGGTACTAAATTCCACTTTAATCTGAGGAAAATACTTGTGTAAATAGCCTTTATATTGTTGCTCAAGAGAAAAAAAATTACTACTAAAGCAAGTTCAACTCCCTACTTTTAAGGGAGAGGGACCCAATTTAGAGAGATACGTCAAAGCATGGTTAGATGCTATGGACGACTAATTTAAAACTGCAGGAACTGCTCAGGAAAACCAAATAATGTTGGGTATGTTACGTCTCAGTGAAGATGCCAAACTTTGGTGGAAGCAACACTGCCAAGATAATCCCACGAGTAGTCCATCTTGGGAGAGAATGAAGCGGGCAATCAAAGAACGCTATCTCCCTCCTGCACATCAGGCTATCAAAATAAACGAATTCTATGTTCTATGCCAGCTAGGACTTTCATTAGAGGAGTATGACACCAAGTTTGTGTCTTTACGACGCTATGCTCCTCAGATGACCATGGAGCAACAAATTGCCCATTTTTGTAAAGGCCTCAACAAACCCTTGAGTACACGTCTCAAAGCCATGAGGCCTACATCAATATAGGATGCCCTTCTCAGGGCTAAGCCTCTTGCAGCCAAAGGAACCAACTCTACAAGGAACTATAATGGATTTAATAACTTTAGGGAAAGCGCCAGGGTAACTTTCAACCAAGGATACCAACAACGCGGACTAGTTGCAGCAATGAACTTGGAGCAGACCTTCCCAAATGTTAGGTGCTATGGATGCAATCAAATGGGGCACTATAGAAATAACTGTCCTAAAGAGCAAAACCCTCGAGCTACTGTTAGAGCCATTCCTCAAAATCAAGGAGATAATCTAAGAGGAGGTAGAAATGGAGGACGAGGTAAAGGAAGAGCAAGAGGAGCCAGAGCTTATGCCATCATGGGATACTGAACGAGTAAGATGAAAGAGCCACTCGCTTGGCTACAGTTAGGAATCCTAGAGCTCAGCAACAGTAGGCAGTTTTGTAAACCACAATAAAACGATAGTGTAAAACTTTGAGTTACTTACATATTATAATGGTCTACATTATTTTCTTTCCCAAATTAGTTAAGGAATCTAAAGTTAAATTAGCATTCAAGCAAGAAATTAAGGATTAATCTAGCAAATGAGACAGAGGTTCTCGATAGTATGAAAAGAATTTAAATCTTGATATTGAGATAGTTATTAAGAAACCAACTCACATTCTTTATACACACAATAGCCTTCCTTGAAAAATGACCTATATATGAAAGTATTAATGTACGAGACTAATAGGAAGCCAAAAAGAACTCTTGGTATGATACTTCTTAAAACCCTTTACATATTGTTGGTCAACCAGGTTAGAGCAGAGAGGGGGTACCTCTAGTGCAATGGTGGAAGCTTGTGCCGAATGCAGATTGCTCAGAATGGCAAGAACACGCCAAGCGCGTTCAGATTGGAAAAGCTAAAATACATGATACTTGTCGAACGCTGATTGCTTTGAATGGTTAGTTAGAACCTAGTTCATGTTGACAAGGTGGATATATGGATCTTTTATGGAATTGATTTAACCTAGTTTTTGAGATGATACAAATGGTTTGTAAAGGTTCTTAAGATGGGCTCATCACTGAGAGTTTCTTGAGGAAAAATTGACTAGCAAGTAATTCCAACCAGAAACTAAAAAGAACTCTTAGAGTAATCAGTAACATTTGGTACAGTGGAAAGATTATCCCTCCGAAGATGCCACTTGGGAGGATGAATTTCTATCCTCAAAGACTTTCCCAGTTCGGTTGAGATGAGGACATCTCAAATTCTTAAGTTGGGGTGATTGTAAGGTCTCCACCTTTCGAGCTGCAGAGCGATGAATTCAAGCTTTAGGAGAAAGCATTGATCAGGCAATCATGTAAAAACACTATCTCAAAAGCAATGAAAAATGGTATTTTTGGAATCTTAAGCACAGCAAACCCCGGGCTAGAAATTTTCAGAATTGAATTTTGATAAAAACTGGCATAGTTATGGCCCTTGGAAGTTTACACTGTGAATTGAGAAAATTAAATAAAATTGTGAGGCTTTAGTAATCATTACTGCACAAGACTTTTATCCTAAAGCTCTTAGATATTTATAGATATTTGCAGATATTTCCAAAATTAATCGTTAAAAGTCAACAAACTAGAAGAAAATCGATTATGTGTATCTGGGGGGCTATGTGGGATAATGATGAACTTTCCCAGACTAGATTTAGCAGCAGGGGGTGCTTGTGGAGTTGCAGGGCTGCCTTGGGATGCAAGTTACTGCCATATTCAGTCAGTGAGTGCCCAGAAACCTATAAATACGACCCCTTGCTTCACAATTTTGAACAGACTCAGAGTCCTGGTAAATTCTCTCTCATTCAGAGAGATCTCTACTCAGAAATCACTAGAGAGCAAAGCTCTAGTTGGTTAATCAACGATAATTAGCACTAACCCTTTTTAATTAGCAAAACTATGTTAATCTATTTACATTTTCTTAATTAAATTCAATTAATTAAGAAGATTAAACTTATTTATACTCTAAAATTCTCTCCTATTTCTTAATTTTCTACTGATTATTGACATTAAGCTTAGGGATACTAATCTGATTAATTATTATGTTATATTAGGACTGAAATTAATCATTTTAATCATAAATTAATCGTAATTATACTAATTAAACCTAGACTGAGATAAGATAATTATGAGAGTTGTATTAAACTGTCAAGATGCTAGAAAATTTATCTCTTATCTTTTTGAATATTTTTTGTAATTATTTGAGCAGAATTACATTGTTTTTAAAAGAAAAGTAAATAGGAAAACTAGCAAATTAGCCTAAAAAGCTTTAAGATAATTTTTAGGGGTAAAGCACATCTTAGGAAACCCATGATAATTATCTTAACCACAGATAATTAGTTTAGCTAATTATCTTAGTATAAAAACATTGTTTTAAAGAGAAAATTAAAAAATAAAAATAGAAAATTAGATCAAACAGCTTTGAGATATTTTTTAGAGGTAAAATACATCTTAAGAAACTCGTGATAATTATCTTAACCTCAGATAATTAGTTTACCTAATTATCTCAGTAGAAAAACATTGTTTCTAGGGAAAAATTAAAAGAGAAAAATAGCAAATTAAACTAAAAATCTTTGAACTAATTAACAAAGGTAAAACTCAAAAAATGGTGATAACTATCTTAAATACAGATAATTAGTTTAACTAATTATCTCAGTAGAAAAACACTCTTGTTAAGAAAAAATAAAAGGGGAAGATAACAAACTAATCCAAAAAGCTTTGAGATAATTATCAGAGGTAAAACTCATCTTGAAAAAACCTTGATAATTATCCTAACTATAGATAATTAGTTTAACTAATTATCTCAGAAGAAAAACTATGTTTTTATGAAAAAATAAAAGGGGGAAAATAGCAAATTAATCCAAAAAGCTTTGAGATAGATATCAGAGGTAAAATATATCTTAAGAAACCCGTGATAGTTATCTTATCCTCAGATAATTAGTTTACCTAATTATCTCAATAGAAAAATACTATTTTAAGGAAAAATCAAAAGGAAAAAATAGCAAATTAAAGTAAAAACCTTTGAGATAATTATCAAAGGTAAAATATATCTTAAGGAACCCGTGATAATTATCTTAACTATAGATATTTAGTTTAGCTAATTATCTTAGTAGAAAAATACTGTTTTTGAGAATAAATTGAAGGAAAAAATTAGCAAATTAGATTAAATAACTTTGAGATAATTTTTTAGATTTAAAATATATTATTAAATATCTATGATAATTATCTTAACCATATAAAATTAATTTAGCTAATTATCTTAAGTAAAAGATCCTATTTTTTGAGATATATTAAAGGAAGAAATTAGTAAATCATGTGATATCATTACATGCTATTTATCAGACTTAGAATACATGATAAAAAGGCCATGATAATTATGTCAAGGTTAGAAAATTAGTATAAATATTTATTTGAGTCAAGTTATACTTGTTTTAGATAGAAAGTAAAGGAGGAAATTAGTAAATCACGTTAGATGATTACATGCTATCCTTCAGAGCTATATTATATCATCAAAAATCGGTGTTAATTATCTCAAAGTTAGAAACTTAGTATAGATATTTATTCAAGTCAAATTATACTAATTCTAGATTATATTTAAAGGGGGAAATTAGTAAATCATGTTATATGATTACATTCTATTTATCAGAGTTAGATTACATGATAAAGAGGCCCTGATAATTATGTCAAGGTTAGAAAACTAGTATAGATATTTATCTAGGTCAAATTATACTAATTTTAGCTAAAAATTAAAGATGGAAATTAGATAATTAAGTTATAAAATTAAAATATAATTACCAAAGGTCAAAAACATCCTTATCTACTTGTGATAATTATACCATAGTTAATTAGTGATTTTAAGAAATTATAATTGACCAAAATTTCTATTTTTAGCAAAAGATTAATTAAAATAAATAGACTTTGTGGTCAAAAGTTTTTAGGAAAATTATAATAAGTATAAACCTATGATATAAAGTTGAGAAAATAAAATCTTTGAGAGAAAATAAATAAAATAAATATTAAGTTCAAAATAGGTAGATTCCAAGCTTAAAATTCGATGGAAAAATTAAGAAAAAGATATACAAAATAATAAGAAAATTAGGATAGCATAGAAACACCTTAGGAAAGATGTGGAAAAAGTTATCATATCCTTATAGGCAAATAAAAAATTACTAGGTCAAGAATCTACCAATTAAAATTACAAATTTAACCTAGATTTGGGTAAAATTGGATAGAAAGATTAAATCTACCTTTTGGATTATTTACCTAATAATTAGACGTTCTTTTTATAAGGATAAGAAGTTATGGCACCTAAAAGGACCCAAGCCAATCTTACATATGATGATGAGGGTAGAGCTCTAAAAAGAACTAAAGCGTCACACGACGATGAAGCTGGGCCTAGTAGTAAGCCTACGAAGGAGAGTCTTCAGGCGCCAGCATAGCAACACATGGCCGATCACTCCCAGGTGGGTTTTCCATTATTCAATTAAGTCTTTAAATAGTTTATGTTCTTTTATAATTTAGCATTGCATATGTAAGGAGTGGGTAAGAATTAGAAAAGGAATAATTGACCAAAAACGGAAGGTAACTTCCAACGTGCATTTGTTTATAATGTATGAGAGAATTGTTTGGGTTAAAACTGGTTGAATTAGGAAAGATATGATTGATCATCCTTAAGATATGTTGTCTCAAAACACCTCCGACTCCTTTGTATAAATTGATGAATTTTTTGGCTTTCTAGCCATGGATAAGTCGGTTACCCCCATGAACAATGAGTTTCTACTCCGTGTCATGTCTTGATGTTTCTACATAAGTTAGGATACCGTTTTTATCCTAGGAGAGTCGCCCGGTTGTATGGGCAGCTGGTTTGGTGTATAGGCACCCGGAACCTTGGGTGGGGGTTTATCCACTCCGGATTGTGAATAAGGAACGGGTGCCGTTTTTTCACCCTTAGGTGGTCATGAGACAAGAAAAGTACTGGTCATGGTTATTATGGACAATGTTTTGATTGACAGTATCCTGTCTTAAGTTTAAAGATGTCTGTTTTCTAGATGAACATTGCTTTCAATGTTGTCTTTAATAATTGATTGAAGGAATTACTATGACGGAAAGTTAAAAGAAACTATTATTTTAAACGTTAAAATAATGTGATAGAAATTAGAAAATAAATGAATCATGTGTGAGTGCGAGGTGGTAAGTGGGGATTGACTAAGGCTGTCAATCATGGAGGGGTGGACTTGATTAGTCAGGTAACTATCCATCCCCGCACACTAAAAACGTTTGGAAAACATCTTCACTTGGAAGAGGAGTCCACCAGCGGCTATGCCCTCACATATGTTAGGGGAAAAAAGCGTTGGTTGAGGATACGTTAGCCAAATTTGTGGAAGTTATAGGGCCGAAATAGTTTTTTGGACTTTTAATACGTTGTGCGGTTTTCGCTACGAGACAAGACTAGGTCTTCTTCTAAGGCTATAGACCCAAGCCATTGTCAATGGTAAAGGTCTATTCCTTGGATTTTTCTTGTTTAGAAACTCTGATTTTTATCAGATCTAGAGACCTGTCAAGGATCCCATGCCAATCTTGGTATTGGCGTCACAACACAATCACCATCACCATGCACAAAATGAGCACCATATCTCCACATACTTGTAATGAAGGATTGAAGGCACAATGAAGAATGATGGCTACACTCATGATTCTCCTCGCCACCATCAACTCCCATCCCTCCAGTATGCATCCTACGATCTTGTCCCCTTCTCATCTTCTTGCCCTATGCTACCTATTGTATTTATCTTTTGCAAGCAATCAACACACTCCATCTTGGTGTCATACCTTGTGTTGTTTGGGAGATAAACTTCATTGTGAGTATGGTTTATTCTTGTTTCTTTCCGTTTTGCTTATGTTGAGGTGTGCAGACTCACCACCATACACACACTCTCTCTCTCCCTCTCATATTCCTATCATCTTGCTACTTGCATCTTAATGTGTGTAGATTCACCACCTCTGGTATGATAAGTGAGCATACTTGCATGTTTCCCTTACTTCTTTATCTTCCTTACTACATGCACAAGTAGCAAACTCATTCTCACTCACTCACGATTCCTCTCATCTTGTTTTCCGACCACCCCATTCCACACTTGGGCG
This sequence comes from Adiantum capillus-veneris, assembly GCF_014529385.1. Classification (NCBI taxonomy): domain Eukaryota; kingdom Viridiplantae; phylum Streptophyta; class Polypodiopsida; order Polypodiales; family Pteridaceae; genus Adiantum; species Adiantum capillus-veneris. The sequence continues at coordinate 68,135,466 of NC_140945.1, forward strand.
TGAATCTTAAAATAGTTTTCCATGGCGTGTGTATGCGTCCTAGCCAAATATCTTGCTAGGTGGTGCCCCTATTGTGTACCTCCCATGATGAGGCCATCATGCATAGTCTTGGTGTAGAGGACACCCTGTTAGTTTTTCACTTCCACCTCTCATTCGGTGCCCCGACTGAGGAGGGCTTTGCAAAGACCTTTAGTCAACAGAGAGTAGTGGTGCATGCCATCAATCATGGACGAGTGGCTACTAGAGTTTTCAAATTGGAGGACTAAAGAAGAGGAGACTGTAGAAGCACTCAAGTCCTTCATCAAAGTGCTACTATGAGGTTGTAGCGTCATCGATATCCAAGAGGTAAGCTCCCCATCTCGTGTTGCTCGTGCTAGTCGCAAACCAAGAGCTTTAAGAGGGAGTGTTACAAAATTTCATCACTGCTGTCAATGAAAGCATTATGTAAATGAGTGCCAAGAGAGGAGGTGAAGAAAGAACATTGAGTTTTGCTTTTGAGAACCTCATTAGCACTCTCACATTAGCCAGATTTTGTGTAGCACCAAGTGTTTTCTCTCCAAAAATCAGAGAAGAGTCGTTAGCTACATCAACCACAAAGTTCAAGACACAAAGACTAACGCATGGAATCAAGTTGTCCTACGCTCTCTATAGGTCTAGAGATTTCAAGTGAAGTACGACCACCCAAGTGTCACTGTTGCATGAAAAATGGAAAGCCGATTGAGGTAGACTATTCTCACCTAGTCTATTTTGAATCCAATATGGAGGATTATGTGGACTTCAACAAGAGGTAGAGGCGTATGGTGAAGGTATCCCTTTGTCAACACTTAAGGTATGAAACTCTAGTGGTCAAATCCTTGCCCTACACCGACATGGATAATAACAATAGACCAAAAGTCTTTCCTTTCTGTTTCTTGGAACACATGCATGTAAACGTGCACATTGATAGGAAGATATTCTGTCAGCAAAAGATTGTTTTCCTATTCAGAGCAGAGATGCTTGGCAAAATTCTTAGATCCCCACATCCCATTGTCTTGCCCATTCTTGATTATTACCACTCTTTTGATGTAAGCATCTTCATTCTATTCTAGCCTAGCTCTCTTCTTAGCTTCTGCTCAAGTTTTCTAGACATGTATAAACCTTTATGAATCACTGAGTCATTCCAAAAAAAGAAAAAAGATTTGTGAGTGTCTGCTCATTATTTACTACCATGGCAAGTTTCTCTTTTTTCCTACATTCAGTGGCAAGAAGGGAGAAGACATCACCACCGATTTTTTGGATAGCTTTAGCATCACTTGTGTGGTTTCCAACAAGGATGATAATGCCTCACAACTACAAATCTTTCTTCTTTTGATGAAAGTAGAGGCCAAGTCTTGGTACAATGCTTTGCCCCAAGCTACCAAGGATGCATGGGACTTACCACGTGCTTCCTTTGTGAAGAGGTTTGGTGGAGGCACAACGTTAGAAACGTTATGGTAGATGCTAACAGAGTTAAAGCCGGGAAGTCTGCTAGATTAAAACACTTACAAATCCAAGTTTGTGGATTTTGAGGGAGCAATGGATGGCCTCACTGGACGAAAGTGAAGGAGCTCCTAATTTCCTGAAGAAGGACTGTTTCATTGATGGCCTGTGGTCATCATTTAAAGAGAAGGTGAAGGGGAGATTCCCGACAATGTATGAGCTGGCAGTGTAAGTAGACTGCCTTAAAGACAAGAAGCTGCACATGAAAGCAAGAGTCAACGAGTCAAAGGAATCAATCTCAGTCCAAATAACCCTAGTAACTGCAACAACCACTCAAAGAACCCAACCACAAGAGGCATTAGAAGAATAGCAAGACCTATTGAGATGCATCACTACTCAGCTAGAGAATCTATCTGTGCATTTGGTGTAGCAAGGGCATGTACACAACCGCAATCAAGAGCAAGAGAGAGAACAACAAAGGCAAAACCAGGAATACCACTACTACAATTGTGGAGAAGATGGCCATGGTATGTATTAATTCCCACACCCAAGGAGGTAGAATTTCAACAGAGGAGCCAGACAAAACCAGGTTTCACCATTCAGAGCAAGACAACCACTACCAAGGCCACCACAACAACCACCACCTGTGAAAATATTATAACAACCTGTGCAACCACAACCCCACCACATACCCTTTTTCCACCTTTACCACCACCACTAGCTAACAACCAAGTAGTGAGTGTCATTAGTCTTGACAAAATGAAAGTGGAGAAACACATCAAGGGAGTAGAAGAGGGTAAGACCAATGTTGAAGAGGTAGACATCATGGGATTTAATCACTCTAGACATGAAAAAACTATAGAAAAGAAAGAAAAGATAAGGGCCAAGGGAGAGTCAATCAAGAGGAAGTCTAAGCCACGACAAAAAACTGGCATTTTAGATTTCACAATTGGTGAGTCTAGAAAATATTGTGATCTTGTGAATGATGCTTCTATGCTGAACTCAAAGGTCCCTTAAGGGGAGAGCTACCCAACTATCCTAGAGAGACCATGTCTTATGGCCATGAGAGCAAAGAAATATTTAGACACAAGAACTCTCAAGATGCAAGATAGAATGGACAAGGACATTCTACACAACACGAAGACTGGTAAGCAAAAATGGAAGGACCTAGAGACTACTTGCACTCTCTAGCAGTTCTACTATAGCATGGGAGGAAGAATTTACAACAACGAATGATAGTGACTAAAGGGGAGGAGCTGGGAGCACAGTGGAAGAGGAATACACACGCACATACTCATACACACACCACCATAGCCACACACACAGGTTGAAGGGGGAGAGCCAACGTACTGTGTGCCCCCTTTCTTTCTTCTCTTATCTTATGCACTAAGGCACAATACACATTGTACTTAGTGTTAGTGGCTCACACAAGTGTATAGAAGTACACTTAGGGTTAGTGGCAGTTAGTGATGGGCGATCGGCCACATGGCCATTAAACCTAACAGTGACAACTCTCTTGAAATCATGGGTCTCAATCTTGCTAATCACAACAAGGTGGATCCATTGGATATACAATTGCAGGAAGGAAGCATGAAGTATTTGGAAGTACACCAATCAAAGAAAGCAATTACAGACCAAACTAAAATGGTTTTTGTCAAGGAGTGGGACTTTGGAGTCCACCCTAAGGAGATTCTTAAGAAAGTAAATGTAGTGGCAACTTATTGGAGATCTAGGTGGTAACCTAAATGTAGAGATTGTGTTTGATCATACTGTGTTATATGCATTTAAGAATACCTTTAAAGAAACTTTAGCACAAAGGGTGGTCATAAGAGTCATAGAAAATGGATCCCAATGTGACAAAGATGGCAGTATGGTCTTGTATGCATATAGTGCATATGAAGTTTTATTCAACCCAGTAAATTGCAACCCATCTTTGTATATGCTATGCACTTTAGTACAACATGTATCAAGCTTGTCTTTGAGCTACAAGGTTGATTGCCTATTACCAATGTCAAGAAAGGCAATGGACCTTTTTGACAACACCACCCAAGAGAATAGTGACTCTTTTGCTCGCTTCAGTAATAGCGGTAAGCTAGGTTCTAAAGAAAACTGGGACTTGCCACATCAACAAGGAAGCCATAGATGGAGGATTCTTGGTACAATCTTGGGGATCATGATATTAAGTATTATCTTGGAAGGAGCTAAGGTACTCAATTATCCTTTCACTTATGGTGGTTACAAATCCTATCATTTTTGGCATGAAGAAAGAAGTTCTATTGTCAGGACATTGCAAATGACTATCCTATTCTTTACCTGGGATCCTGGAGGATATTGGCACAATGTTTTGGAATCCCTAGGCTTCCCATTTACTCAAAGGCAGTTTGAGTTGTTGATCATTGATGCTATAGCTCATGATAACTTTAGAACATATTGCTTTTCTTGAAAATAGGTGAATGTTCCAGAGATCTCACTAATGGCCACATGCAATGGCTAGCTCAAATGGCAACTAGATATTGACTCAGTTATTGTAGTCTAACTCAAGTATGAAACTAGAGGCATGAATGCCTCTAGCTTCAAGGGGACGGCTAATGAGGGCCTCTTTTCAAATTTTGTGCCACCTCTCTCTTGGTATGCACTTGGTGGGACGAGCGCAAAGCACGCCACGGACCCCGACGGCCTCAAACGCCACGAGCCGATGCACGCCGAGCTGGCCATGGTGAAATAAACAGGGGGCACCACCTAGCTTTGAGCGGCTAGGACGTGGGCAACAGTGATTTGAAATAACACAAACTCTGCACACCGAGAGAGAGAGAGAGAGAGAGAGAGAGAGAGAGAGAGAGAGAGAGAGAGAGAGAGAGAGAGAGAGAGAGAGAGACGCAGGTGATGAAAACCCCTCGGGGTGTGAGGGAAAACTGATTTAATGCAATATTTACAACAACCTTATCTTTGGTGAGGTGGCAACCATGGTGACACAGAGAGACAGAGAGAGAGAGAGAGAGAGAGAGAGAGAGAGAGAGAGAGAGAGAGATAGTGAGCCTATAGTGAATTCTCTAGAGGTCACTCACAAACACGGAGATTTCTACATCACATAACAGTTTAAAATTTAGGATATAGAAATTACTATGGCTTGTCTAATTTTATATCTTACTTCCATAGTAATAAAAAAAATTAGAAAACATTGACTCTTGTTCTGATATGCTTTGCAGCACTCCTACTTGAATCAATGTTTTAGGAATTTAGATAACACCGTACATTGTTTTGATATGCTTGTTGGCACTCATATTTTGTACGGTGTTCAAGGAGACTACTAGATAGCATGTGCATTTGTTTGATATGTCTCACAACACTCTTACTTTGTACGATGCTTTAGGTAAAATAAGTTCCAATGAAATGTGAGCTTATAAAAAACATACTTCTTCCCGCATCTGAGCCTTGGTTCTTACAACGGAAGAAGATACTCCTAGACACAATCTGTGCAAATACATTTTTTATCTAGTGAGTCTTTAAGCTATACACTTTTCAATATATGTAGTCATGGACCACATGATTGTAGATCTACATTGTAGATCTGTATAATGAGAAGTGTAATCTTTAAACTACTCCCCACATCACGATCTTCGGTTCTTACAATGGGAGGAGTTTTTCTCTGAAACAATTTGTGTGTTTGAGGGCAGATCAAATGGACACCCAATTGGTCGGATACGTAGCCGAACACCACATTTGTAGTCTATTATTTTGTTAAGCTAGTGTAGTGATACTCTGTGTAAATCTTGATTCTAGAGTAGCAAGTCAATTCCCTGAGTTGTAATTCTGTCATGACAATTGTAAAGGTCCGTGTGAGCGGCCTTTGGCGACCACTGGCCATTTAGAAATCCCTATAAAGATCAATGACCTTAATGTGAAAGGAGGCTTATCTTTAGAGGAAGAAGGGAGCTCAAAAATTGTACGCTCAAGCTACGAGCTGCTCCACCTTGTAATCATCGCAGTTAATGAATGGGTAATCCGTTTTTGAATCTGAAACTTGCATTGTGTTTCTCTTTCTTTGCTCTTTAAATAAAGTGTAAGAATTGTCAATTTTGTTGGAATTAGGGTTGCAGAGAAACACACACAGCTTGGAGAAGACGAAGGAAGCTCAAGGCACACAATAGAGAGTGTGTTACTTAGTGTGCAATGGAAAGATAGATAGCCCTAGAGTGATGGGCGTATATACAATGCACGGGGGAAAAAACCTCCTAAAGAGGGAAAAAATGCCCCGGCGGTCCTAGTGTGTTCACACACATCACTACCACATGTATATGGTAACAAATCCCCCCTGGAGTGATGCGGTGAACGAGAGCTGGCACATGAGTAAAGGGAAGTGCCATGCCCTGAGGACAGGATCAGTCCACAAAGGGGAGTAAGCCCAAAGCTTTGCGGAAAGCTTCAAGCTTCTCACGAGACAATGCCTTTGTGAAAAGATCTGCAAGGTTGTCCTGTGTTGGCACATAAGCCAAGCTGATCTCTCCTGCTGAGAGCCTCTCCCTGACATAGTGGTAATGCACCTCAATGTGCTTTGTGCGAGCATGAAAAACTGGGTTCCTCGCAACTGCCAATGCGCTCTGACTGTCAGTGTAGATAGTGTTGGCAGTGTCCTGTCCAACACCCAAGTCAGCCATAAGGCGTCTGAGCCATACACACTCAACCGTAGCTGTGAAGACTGCCCTGTACTCAGCCTCACAACTCGAAGTGGCCACAGTAGGTTGCTTCTTGCTCAACCATGATATACATGAACTGCCAAGCATGAAACAAAAACCACTTGTGGACACTCGCGTGTCAAAACAACCAGCCCAATCTGAGTCCGAAAAAGCATGTAAGTCTGGCGGCAATGATCCCCCCTTGGAATAAAACAAGCCAAGATGTAAAGTGCCACTAAGGTAGCGGAAAATCCTCTTGACAGCCTGCCAATGCTTAGACCCTGGGCTATGCATAAATCTGCTGACCTGCGAGACTGCAAACTGAATATCTGGCCTCGTGTTGCATACATAAATGAGGCAGCCAACAGCAGTTTGGTAAAGAGTGACATCAGCAGGATCGCCAGCATCATGTAGACTCAACTTCAAACCTGTTTCCATGGGAGTGGCAATAGGTTTGCAATCCTCAAGTCCAAACTTACATAGCAATGTCTCTATGTAACTTTTCTGACACAAAGCAATACCACCATCACACTGCTTAAACTGTATACCCAAGTAATGATGCAACAGCCCCAAATCTTTCATCTTGAAAGTAGCATTCAAATCAGCCTTAAATTCAGCAATATGTCTCTCATTTGGTCCAGTGATCAGCAAATCATCAACATAAAGAACCACAATGAGAAATACATCATCCTCACGCTTTACATACAATGTGCTTTCTGTTGGACTGTTACGAAAGCCTCGTTTAACCAAATGAGTGTCAGCTTTCTCATACCAAGCACGAGGAGATTGCTTCAACCCATACAAAGCCTTCTTACATTTGCACACTTTGTCCTCTTGTCCTTTTATGACAAAACCGCGAGGCTGCGTTACATAAACTTCCTCAAATATGTCACCATTCAAGAAAGCAGTAACAATGTCTGATTGATGTACATCCCAACCAAAATGAGCTGCCAATGCACATAGAAAACGCACAGTAGTCATACGACAAGTGGGAGCAAAAGTCTCTTCATAATCTATGCCTTTTTGTTGTGCATAACCCTTTGCAACAAGTCGAGCCTTATGGCGATCGATCTCACCATCCGGCTTGCGTTTCAACTTGTAAACCCACTTCGTACCAATGGCCTTTTTGCCAGGAGGCAAATCACATAAAGTCCATGTGTCATTCTCTATAAGTGCATCATATTCTGATTTCATGGCAGCAATCCAATTTTCTGAATTCTGTGCTTCATCAAAAGACAGAGGCTCCTCAACATCATGTAAACTAGACACAGCCAAAGCATAACAATCTGATGCATAAGATGCATGGCGAGAGCCTGAACGAGTACGACTAGATAAAGGTGCATCCAATTTACTGTCACGCAAAGTGTGCACCAGCCATTTTGGCATACCTCTAGCCTGCTCATTTTCAGCCCTTTCCTCATCAAGTACATCATGTACATGTGCATCAGTAATAGGCTGTTCTAAAACATTTTCAGAAACCCCCATAGGCTGTACATTTGCCTCATTGGAACTTACATTCGTATTTCCACCACTGAAAAGAGGCAACAAAGTGTCATAAATGTCCTGTGAGCTTACATTACTGTCTCTAGTACATGACAGCAAGGGTTGAACAGAATCTTCCACAAACACTACATCCCGTGAAACCAAAATACGTTTTGTTTGCGGATGATACAACCTGTAACCTTTGCTTTCAGCACTATAACCAACAAAAATACATTTGACAGCCTTATCATCCAATTTTCTGCGCTGCACTTGTGGCACCAAAGCATATGCCAAACAGCCAAAAACACGCATGTGCTCAATAGAAGGTTTTCTATCATGCCATGCTTCATATGGAGTAATAGACTGCAAAGCTTTCGTAGGACACCTGTTAAGTACATAAGTGGCACACATGATGGCCTCAAGCCAAAAAGAATGCGGCAAAGCTTGACTTTTGACCATACATCGTGCCATTTCCGTTAGTGACCTGTTTTTCCTCTCAGCAACACCATTTTGCTGAGGTGTATAAGGCACTGTACATTGGTGTTTTATCCCACGACTAGCCAGAAATGCATTAAATTCATGAGACATATACTCCCCCCCTCGATCGGAACGGAGGGTGCCCATAGTACATTTTGAGACATTTTCAGCCATAGCCAAAAAATGTTTGAAGCACATAAAAACTTCGGACTTCGCTTTAAGCGGAAATACCCACGCATGCCTGGAGTAATCATCAATGAAAGTCACGAAGTACAGGTAATTGCCCAAGGACGGAGTTTGCATGGGCCCACAAACGTCACTATGCACAAGCTGCAACCTGCATGTGGCCCTAACTGAACCATCCTTTGGAAACTTAGAACGCTGCATTTTACCCAGAATACAGCCTTCACAAACATGTTTGATAGGTGCTTCAAGAGGCGGCAAAGAAGCAACCATATCAGATTTCTGCAAACGCAGCAAACTGGCAAAATTCAGATGACCAAAACGTGCATGCCAAAGTTTTGCATCTGAAATAGCCCTTGAATCTGCAACAGCATTTGCAAAATTTTGTCCACACTTGTCATACAAAGTGAGCTTATACAGCCCACGGCACAAAAGCCCAGATGCAACAATTTCATCACCAAAACTGAGATCATGAACTGTACATCTGTCATCCACAAATTTGACTACAAGTCCAAGTCTAGCAAGTGCGGATACAGACAATAGATTCTTCTTGATCCCAGGTACATAAAGTGCATCAACAAGTGTGAAGGAACTGCCATTAGCAGCAGTGAGCACAATCTTTCCAACTCCCTGAACTGGATAAGAGGCATTGTTGGCACAAGTGACTGAATTCCCATGAGGGACAGACTCGAGAGAGGTAAACAATTCACGATGTGAGGTAATGTGCTTTGTAGCACCACTGTCGAAATACCACACATGTGAATCTGCAGCAACTGACAAGCATGCATCATGGACAGCAGGATTGTAAGTGCACTCTGCGCTAAAAGCCCATTCTGCATCAACATCAGCATCACAATCTCCTTTCACAGAAGACTCAACAATGGCTGCATTTGTAGTGGAACCAGCATTTGCAGTGGAACCACCCTCTTTCTTCTTAGCCTCTTTGGCCTTCAACTTAGGACACGACTTGATCAAGTGATCATTGGCTTTACAATAATGGCAACGCATCTTCTTTTTGCCCTTATCACCAGAATTGCCAGACGAAGTGCTGCCAGCAGAAGCATTAGGAACAGAATTTTTGCCACTCGCAGCAGAACCATAAGAAGTGGCTGCATTACTGTTACCACCCTTTCTTTGAGAAGCAATAAAAGCCTGTTCAACTGCACGCTGCCTAGTCCTATTTTTTCTAGAAAGTGACTCTTGCAACAGCAATGTGCATAATGCATCAAACTTGACAACTTCAGGATTTCCTTGGGTCATCAGTCTCCAAGTACTAGCAAAAGTCTGGTAGGAATCTGGTAAGGCATCAAGAACAGTCTGCACAAGGGAACTGTCAGAAATGACTTCACCTGCAGAAATGAGTTGCTCATTGATATCCTTGACACTAGCAAGGAAAGTGTCCATATCATCTTCCTCATGCATAATCTTCGACTCTAGCTCTTTACGCAGCAAAGCAATTTTAGCCTCATTGCGGCTTGCATAAAGACCTGCTAGAATATCCCAAGCCTGTTTTGCAGATTTTGCTGAACGGATGTGAGGAATAATGGTGCGCTTCACAGACAACGCAATCAATGCATGAGCCTGCGCATCCTTAACATCCCAACGAGCTTGTTCTGCTGTAGGCAAAACAACTCTAACAGCTGCAATCCTTGCAGCAAGACCTGCAACATCCTCAATATCGCCTACATCTTCAGAACCAGGACGTACATCAATGCCCTGCACAATGTTCCAGACACCTTTTGACACAAGAACGTGTTGCATCATATAAGCCCACATAGGGTAGTTGTCCCCATCCAACCTGTCCTCAGCAGCAAACATCTTGAACACATCTGTGTTGTTGTTGTCAGCCATGGTAAATGCTGCACCTGATGTGAAAACTGCCCGAAAATAGGAGAAATGGAGCGGGAACAACTTGTGCTATATAGCACAAACCGTAGAAGACTATAAGGCACCTGTTATGCAGAAAACAGCACTGACAGAAAATCTGCACAAAATGACGAAATAGCCTGTGCAGTACTGCCCGTAGTGGAAACGGAGGCCGAAATGAGCCCAAATCAAAATTCTGAGCAGACCGAGCTCTTCGAGCACTCCCAAAATATTTGTTGACCTGCGAACGCTCGCCAAAGCTCACTGAAATCGGAGAAAGTGAGCAGGCGTGTGCTGGAGCAGCTGGCGACTAAGCCCGGGAGGACGTGACCTGCTCTGATACCAATTGTTGGAATTAGGGTTGCAGAGAAACACACACAGCTTGGAGAAGACGAAGGAAGCTCAAGGCACACAATAGAGAGTGTGTTACTTAGTGTGCAATGGAAAGATAGATAGCCCTAGAGTGATGGGCGTATATACAATGCACGGGGGAAAAAACCTCCTAAAGAGGGAAAAAATGCCCCGGCGGTCCTAGTGTGTTCACACACATCACTACCACATGTATATGGTAACAAATTTTGCTATGGTTTGTGACTACGCGTCTGTGAGCTGTAATTGCAAATTTGAGTGCTTAAATTGTTGTTTATAGTTTTTTTGACCATAAGAGAGTGTTCCTAGACCATAGGGTGACCTTTCTGGACTGATCATGATGGATCGTGATTTTGGTACCTTGTTGGATTGCAACCAGACTTGCTAGGATAGTGTCCCTAGGTGTCCTAGACCTCCTCCTAAAGTTTCGTTGCATTTTGAGTCCGTTCAAGTGCCAAAATGGCGTGATAACCTAGAGTTGTGAGAAAGGACATAGGCATATTTCCCTGATCATTGAGTGTTGTTTTTCTTGTAGAGTTGTTGTGTTTGCTTGTTAAAGTTCACTTCGTGAGATTGACAATCTCATAGAGTCTCCGTGCCCCATCCGAGTCACTTTCCCTGAGTATTGACATTATGTTAGTGCCAGAAAGCTATGTTGCAGACGTCCACCACGGCTAACCATATTTGCACCATAGCTAAGGAGTCTAGTGGTCTTTTCAAAAGTGAATTTGGATACCAAAAACCAAACCAAAAGCCCAGAACTGCCAAGTACTCTGAGCAAGTGCCAGAACTGACCTAACTTTCAATGGAAAGGTCCATTTTTAGAAATTTTGATACCATAGGACCTCCTAATCATGTTGATTCTGATGGTACCAAAAAAAGTTAATTTGGGCTCCAAACATGGATTGCGATCCATGTACCCATAGTGACAGCTTGAGTTGAAAATTTCCAGATCAGTAGTGTATACACAAGGAAACATATCCCAAGTCCATTTTTGGAAAAAGTTGAGCAAATTTGGGTCAAAAAGGAGCAAAACAGGTGACAGACTGAAACTCGTAGTGCAGACCTAGTGTTGGCCATTTGACCTATCAAACCAAGTCCAAATCCAAAAAGATTTGAGATTTAGCTTGTGGACATAGAGGACAACAGGCAAGAGGACAAGTCCATATGTGGTTGAACATGGATCACAATCCATGTACCTCAACCTCAAAATTTGCTGAAAATTGGTATACAGCCTGCTTATGACCTTGTCTACACATAGTAAAAATTTGGGAAATTTTGGAAAAAAAAACTTGACACGGAACATGGATCGCGATCCATGTACCTCTTAGCATAGTGGGGGTATCTGACTTGGTGATCTTGTAGACATACTTGAGGACATCCCAAATATCAAGTTTGAGTTAAAAATACCTTCTAGAGACCAAGATACAAGCCAAAGTTCTTGTGTTCTGGTCCTGAGACTGTTTTGAGTGCTGTTTCAAGTGCAATTCACCAAAAGTGCTCTAACTTTTGATAGAGAACTCCAAATAGAGTCAGGTATAGCCAGGAAGAAAGCTTGTGGGCAATAGAGCTGAATTTTTCTAGGTTTTCTAAATCCAAACTTTTAGGGTACCCAAGATCAGTTTCCAGAGACCAAAAATTCACAAATTTTTGACTTTTGAATGCTTGATCAGGGGCAGCAAGAGATAAGTTGCACTAAGCCAAAGTGGAATTGTCAAGGACTATCTTGAGACTTTTGAGAGAGCCTTAAACATGACAAATCATCCACCACCAGGGTTTTCTACTCCACTCAAAAGCATGAAAAATGCAACAAACGTTGCAATGCCTTCAACAATAGGATTGGGAGAATACATAGAGGAGAGGCATCCTCTGATCAACAAACCAAACATGAGATTCATCAAAGCCAATGAATTCATGAGAGTGCTTACAGATAACACACATGAGGTCTTATATAGGTTCACAAACAGGGATCCATATATCTTCTACAAGTGTGTAGAACCCTATGCTAGAGAGTCGGCCACCCATAAGAATCTCTATGCGTTTACGTATACAAATGCCAATGGAGTGCAAGTTTTGATGGTAGATAAGTATGGACGTGAGTACAAACTTGTCAATCCAATTGACCTAGAGAGATACACATACAAGGGTACTCCGATTCCTACTTACTTTCAACCAAAAATGATGCCAAAGCACATATCAGAGAGGATTCCACCAGGATTTTCTCCAAGACGAGAGGAGAGAGCGAGAGACGTCTTTCTAAGAGACCAACATTTGGTTAGGTTAGTGACTAAACCACAAAAATTCAGACTATATCAAGTGGCTCAATGTGTTAAGACAAAGTATAATGGATCAATGGATCCATATGCTCATGTCTCACTCTTTAAACAAGTGTTGAGAGCTGAAAAAATTGCAGATTTTCATACTCAATATGAGGGATTTGGGTTGACATTAGAAGGGACAGCTTTGAGTTGGTTGCAACCCCGGGGCGGTCACTTTTTAGAATGTGTATGATATCACGTGAGTTAACCAGAGAGGATTATTAAAAGACCAAAATGTATAAAATGTATACATACATAGGGGGGTGGGGGTTTTTTAAATAGGCTCATAGTGTAAGTATAGTATGTATATTGGGGTATTATTAATTACCTCTTGAACGCACGTGATATAGGGGTCTTTTGATAAGTGACTGCCCCGGGGTTGCAACCACTAAATAGATATGGATTTCCCAACATAGCACAACTCTTACACGAGTTTGTAGAGGAGTTTTTGAAAAGGGGGATCAAACATAATACGGTGTCACAAATCTACGCTTTCAAGAAAAAAGCAAACAAAAACGTGAAGGAAGATCTGCTGCTTCAAATAGTACATAGAGAGATGTCCTCTTAGAGAGCTACCACAAGATGAGAGAATGTCAGTTCTCTTCATAGAGGGCTTGAGGAATGAAACTCTCAAAAAGGACCTACATTTGAAAGGATGCACGACGTTTGAGCAAGTCACTAGAGAAGCTCTATATCTAGTTGACAATTGCAAGGCCTATGGAGAGGTGACTGAAGATACAGACAACACGACTAGTAGTGTCTCATCTTCGAAGAGCGAATCAACCAAAAGCAAGATGTTCAAACTCTTTGGGAACCAATCATTGAGCAAGTGGTTGAGGGAGTGACTAGAAGAATAAACCAAGGCTACATACAGAACCCGATTGTACAACAACCTCAATTGAGGAGATGTAATACTTGTGGAGGGGACGTGTAGCACTCAACCGAAGCCACTACAAGTGCTAGGGCAACAAACACATCTTCAAAATGATGGTAGAGTAGTAGTCAACTACACTCAACCAACGTATGTGCCACAACCCATGAGAAACATGTACTCCATTGAGGAGGAACCCACATTGCCTGTTCAAACAGAAATCGAGAACATATCGGTGAGAACTTTTGGGAAGATCATGGAAAGGCACACGAGACAAAATGAAAGCAAAGAGGCTGAAGGAGAAATCTGCTTTGGAAACTGAACTAAATCAAACAAGAGAGCAGCTTAGGCAAGAGCAAGAAAGGAAAAAAAACGCAAAGGGACCTAAAGAGTCAAAGACTAACTTGGGAGGTTCAGTCCTGGTCGACAAAGTTTTTGAACCTTTGGATGCGATCTTAAAAGCTTATGGTGCTAGGTTAAAGAACAACCAAACTCAAGAGGATAGATGGCTTACGTATCCTCATCCAGGGTACGAAAAAGAGAGGTTGCAAATGTGCAAGGAGCTCATCCAAAAGGCCCAAGCTCTTATGGAACCAAATGTTCCAGATGCTCCAAAAACGGAGGTGCTAATCCGCAATAAAGTCTAAGAATTGGAAAGTCGCGGTATTGTAAACAAATACCATGAAGATCCGGGAGTTGAGGCACCTTTAGCTACAAGGGAAGTAGCCAATACCACAGATGGGGTGGGCTCACAAGTAGTGATGCCTATTCCGGAGGTAGAATAACTGTGGCCTCAATCCTTATGGGAATCAATTAGAAACCAAAAAGATGATAGTGCTACTTTACAGTCGGCACCTATCCCTGAGATAAACATGGATCACGAATTAGGAGATATAAGATCTCTATATGGGGATATTGGGTCGGTTGCGTCTGAAGAGAGTAAACCACACTCTCTAAAGACTTTGCCATTTTTCATAGGAGAACTTGAAACAAAATTGGAGGTTAAAGTGGTACCTTCTCAGTGGAAAGCCACACCAAAAATTATGGATACCAAGAGCTTGCATGAATTGATGTCTTCTCCTATACAATGCACACTTTATCTCTCAGAGCTACTGAAAATTAGACCGCATCTATGGGGCCATATGAGAAAACACCTGGAAAAGATGGGGTTGAAAATCCCTTCTCATGAACAACTTGTGGACAAAAACATGGATGGCACCTCGTTGAAGAAGCGACAGACAAAGACAGTACCGGTAAATAAGGTGGGTGACACCACCTTACCACTTGAGTACAAAGGAGTAAAGACAGTTTTTATATTAGATAGTGGGGCAAGAATTGCCATTGCAACCAAAGAAATATGGAAAAAATGGGAAAAGCCTGCTCTTACAAAAACTCGAATGAAACTGAAATTAGCAGATGGATACATAGAGAAACTGATTGGAATATTAGAACAAAGCATTATATCCTCGTGTGGCATTGAGTATGAGCATACTTTTGCCAAAATGAATTTTAACAAGAGTAGCAACTTTGATATCATATTGGGCAGACCATTCATGCGTTAGCTCAAAATGGTACAAGACTGGGGCTATGACTATATCTACTTGAGACACAAGGATGCCACTATGAAGATCAGTGTCACGAATCATAATTATAGAGATGTAGTACGAACCACGGGGGAACTGATTTGGAAAGCAAAGTGCATATTTGGATGTACGGAGCTCCTGAGAGTGGAAGTCTCAGAAAGGAAGATTGCATCCTAGAGCGTTCAGTAGAAGATGAGGCATATGTACCAGAGCCATTCCCAGAGGAGTTATTTGAACCCTTTGGATGGGATCAAATACTGGTGACTCTTGATGTGTGTGTGAATGAGGCGAACCTGACTAAATTTTGTGATGAAGATGGGTATGATATAACTCCTTTATTTACGATAAAGGTGTTGAAGGAAGCTAATGAAGTTTGTGAATGTGAAAGCAAAAATGGTGAGATAGATGGCTACGACTTAGAGTATGAGGCAAAAATGAAAATGAAGGAAGCAGAGCAACCACAAGGATATGTCATCATTGACATACCTGAAGGATCAACAAAAGATGTTTCAAAGAAGTCGACTCCAGAAAAAGTGCAAACAAAATAGATGAAGGAGAAAAGTTTCCAAGTTCAATATCAAATGTTCAACAAATGCAATATCAAAAGAAGAACAGGGACAAAGAAGAAGATCGGTTGTCTTCTACGATGATCAAATTCAGCATATGCGGAGAAACGGGACTCAAAATCACATGTTTAGCTGTGGTAGATCCAAAAGCGACAAAGAATCTAATGACTTATGGAACGTGGATCATGATGTGAAATCCACCAATCACCAAGCTAGAGGACATCTTGGACACAAGTTCAAAAATGCCGATTCCTAGCTTCGGAGTGGCAGAAGTCGTACTCAAATTGAGTATTGGGGAGTATAAAGATAATTTCCACATAATCGACTCCCATCATATCAAAGAGAGTCTGATCCTAACAGAAAGCTAGAGGAACGTCAAAAGCTTCAACAACGACAATGGTAAGACTCCATGAAGCTTCTCAAATCCATGCAGAGAAGAAATTGCTAACCATCACGGAAAAAGGTAAAGCAAAGGTAAACACCGAAGTATATCAAACTTGCCAGATGACTTTACCTTCAACAAGCTTCCATCAAATTTCGTGTGAAGCCTCTACATCAAGAGCCACATCATCAGCAGTGCAATGGAAACCAAAGCAAAAAGTCTATCAACCAAAGTTTCCATCACAAAAAATCATCCAAAAGAAGAAAAAGAATGTTAACCAAATGTTGGTATCCAAAGAGCACATTAGAGTCAAAGACCCAGTTTGGATACATGAAGCATAAGTTCAACCACAACAACAGAAGGTGACAGGGTGGGTAGCATCAAATGAGTCAATCACTGCTCAGGGCTACTTCCAAGGAAACACTAATGTTTAGGCCAAAAAACCTAAAGTAATAGCCTGAACCTAACCACCTCAACCAACGTGTTCTACACAGAACAAGATGCACTATAAACACAAGACAAACAACTCAAATAGGAGAAAGACAAAATACAAAAGGTAGAAGAAAAGACCTTCCAAGCAAAAAAGTGACAAGTTTGGGTTCCAAACTCAGACTTCAACGAAGCTACCCAACACAAACAGAAGAATCAACGGATGATTCCAATTAAGCTACTTGAAGCACAAGGATTTTATGAAGTTAACACTCAAATATGGTTACCAATAATTGTAGCTCAACCCAAAAAAATGATGCTCAATCCAAAAAGCACCACAAGGATCCACCCAAAGGCATACAATCAATAGGCAAAGCCAACTTGAGCAGGTAAGTCCAAGTCGCCATTAAAAACAAGTCACCATTAAGGGTGCTACAACCTCCAGATGGATACCTTGTCATCAATTACAAACATCAATTACACAATCAATAGACAAACAAGTCACCATTAAGGGTGCTACAACCTCCAGATGGATACCTTGTCATCAATTACAAAAGCAAAGCTTCTACAAAGGAAATCATCAGATTTGGCTACCGAAGCCTAGTGTCCATCAAGTCATGGAGCAAAAGGAGGAAATGCAAAAGATGATGACACACGAACCAAAAACAAGATGGCTTTCAAAATTGCTAAAGGAAATTCAATCACAAAGAATCCACACACACATTCAATCGCTTTTCATGGAAGATAAAGCAAAAGCTCCATCAGTCTCTACAACAGCTGAAGAACTTGTTTCACAAAGCAGTGTCAACATACAACAAGCAAGTCAAGAGGAGCCAAAATATGCCAACCTACTCAAAAAAATGGTGGCATCCAAAGACCAACATAATGGAAAAGGTCTAAATTTCCAGAACTTATGGAATTGGGTTTCTAGTCTTGAGCAGTTAAGTCCAAGTCGCCATTAAAAATACATGGCATAAAAGTCAGAGTTGGGCAACTAAGCCACCAAATGAGCGAGGCATTATTCCCAAACCTTCATGTAATATTCTCTGTGGTCTAAGTGTCTTAGTATTTTAGGTACTGCTCAAGTTGGAAGAGTTGAGTATAATTACGTTGTGTCTCTCATGCTGGTATAGGTGAGTATAAGAGTCGAAGTCATTGTAGTATAGTGGTAAGTGAAGGAGGAAGTCCAAAAGACACTCAGGCACTCATCATAGTGAGGAATGAGTTGAGAAGCTTCTACATTGAAAACCCTTCTTGGAAACGTGGAAGCTATTGAGACGTCCTTTGATGTCACGTGTGCTACATTTGTTCCTTCAAGCACCCATCGACTCCAACTCTTACACTACATGCTTTTGTTCGACAAATTTCAAATAAGCATATAGAGTGTTCCATAATTAGCACTTGCATTAGACACTCTTCCTTTGTTTCTCCCAAGCACTCACCTTGCATGGCAGGTACGTCAAGTCCAAATGCTCAACTCGAATAAGAGCGTATACCAAAGGCACTTTTTTCCCACTGGGTTTTTTCCCTTTAGTCATCCAGGTTTTAAGACCCTAATCTAGAAATTCTCATCATCAACGTCTTGTATATATTCCTTCTACATCAACAATAAGGAAATGTCTAGCCAAATCAATCAACTACAACTTGGAGCAAAAACTACAGGTCTCCATATGCTTATCAAGAAAATCTTTTATCTCCAAGGTCGACAACAAAGCTCCAACCAAAAAATGGCAAGTCAAAGAATGGCCTACAATGACAAGCAATGACAAATTCCGCAAGAGATTCATCAACATCAATCAAAAGTAGCTCACACAGTGCTTCAACATTGGTGACCTATTGTAGACAACTCAAATTGCAGTGGACATGGAAGGCATATCCATCATAAATTCCACGCCACAAAGAGGATCAGTTCTATAAAGTTGAAATATATTAAAATCCTTCTTCATGGTGGCCACGATTCGCAACAAAAAGGAGAATGCGTAGCAAGAAAAAAAAATTGCCTCAACAATCAAGCTCAAATCACGTATCAACAACATGACAGCTATGAATCACTCTAAGAAAGGGGGAGCGTCATCAACGACAAAGCACTTCCCCCAACCCTGAAAACAAAGCTAAAGACAACCCTATGACAAGACTGCACAAGGTCGTGTCAAGGGACGACACGATTTAGGGAGGGGGAATGTTTGAAGACAGATCAAACGGGCACCCAATTGGTCGGACACATATCCGGACACCACATTTGTAGGTAGTCGATTATTTTTCCGAGCTAGTGTAGTGATACTCTGTGTAAATCCTGATTTTAGAGTAGCAAATCAATTTCCTGAGTTGTAATTCTATCATGACAATTGTAAAGGTCCATGTGAGCCGGTCACTGGCCATTTAGAAATTCCTAGGTAGAAAGGTCAATGACCTTAATGTGAAAGGAGGCTTATCTTTAGAGGAAGAAGGGAGCTCAAAAAACGTACGCTCAAGCTACGAGCTACTCCACCTTGTTATCATTGTAGTTAATGAATGGGTAATCCGTTTTTTATTCCAAAACTTGCATTGTGTTCCTCTTTCTTTGCTCTTAAATTTAAGTGTAAACATTGTCAGTTTTGCTCTGGTTTGCACCTACGCGTCTGTGAGCTGTAATTGCAGATTTGAGTGCTTAAATTGTTGTTTATAGTCGTTTTGACCATAGGAGAGTGTTCTTAGATCATAGGGCGACCTTTGTGGACTGATCTGTTGCAGTTTTTAGGACCTTTTTCATGATGGATCGTGATTTTGGTACCTTGGCATATTGCAACCAGGCTTGGTAGGATAGTGTCCCTAGGTGTCCTAGTTTTCCTCCTAAAGTTTCGCTGCATTTTGAGTCCATTTGAGTGCCAAAATGGAGTGATGACCTAGAGCTGTGAGAAAGGACATAGGCAAATTTTCCTAATCATTGAGTGTTGGTTTGCTTGTTGATATAATGTGTTTGCTTGTTAAGGTTTACTTTGTGAGATTGACGATTTCATAGAGTCTCCGTGCCCCATCCGAATCACTTTCCCTGAGTACTGACATTATGTTAGTGCCAGAAAGCTATGTTGCAGACGTCCGTCACGGCGACCCGCTAACATTGTGGAAAAAAAACCATTATCTAATGAGCTAGTGATTTTTATAGTGTAATTGTTCTCAGCATCTGGATCGAATGTTTATTCTTTGCTCTTACAACGGGAATAAAACCCCTGTGTCTGGTGCTCAGGACTTTCTTAGATCCTTACAATGAGAAGGATACACACGTGACACCATATCTACATTAATCTTTGTAATTTGCAAAATAATGTGTATTTCTATGACTTTGTCACATTCCTATTGATAATGTCTCATAGATGCGAGGTTTTTGCTTCAAAAAATCATAACATATTTCTTTATGATATGAAAAATCATAATTAACATCATGCATAATCGTGTGCATGTTCTTGTGTATATTAATCATAAATTACATTCATGTAAACCTATGGTTTAAGGGTTAGGGTGATTTCCCAATGGTTGTGTTGTAAAGAATGACTAGAATGTGTTGTATTACATGTCACTTATACTGTTGAGAAGTTTTGATTTTTTGTTTTTTTGTTTTAGCTTCTACGCACATCATGGGTACTACAGTCAAGATAACAAAAGTTGAGCACAAATATGTCGAAGAATTCGTATGCACTCATCTTTATGGATTACGAATTGATCACCTCCAAGAAGTCTTGCAAGAGTCCTCATACAAATCATTTTTGGATGAGTAATGTAGTGCTACATATGCGGCACTAGTTGCAAAATTTTGTGGTGCTTCAGGTGGGATTGAAGTCCTTACAGGTGGTCAGTTGGTCCACGACATGAGTCGAATCATAGACCAAGTTTGCAGAGTTGCAGAAACCATTGACAAGCAAATTAAAGGGAAGTCTGGCTTCATGACCGCCTAAAGGAAGTAGAGGTCCTCTACAGAAGCATGAAGCAATAGGGAATGAGACCAAGGATTGAAGAAGAGCCCAAGGTGCCACCTAACATGGAAGTTTAGACCCATGCAACCTCGTCGTCTTGCGCATGGCTTGCATTGAATTTCCACAAATGGCAAGCATTGGAGAAGGTAGATACGCCATGGTCACAAAGGTGAAAGTCAACCATGAAACATTCACAGATGAATTTTATGCTGGCAAGCTAATCAAGGGTGATGGCCAGAAGAGTGCCAATGACATAGCATTGCATGAAGCCACAATTATGAATATCACTCATAGTGGAATCATTGCTGCTATGGGATTGGCGAGACACGCCACACGAGCACCCACCCTCATCTTCAAGATGTGGAATGGTGGAAACCTCGACCATTGGCTAGAGAGACTCCAAAAGAAGGGGAAGAATGTGGCCATGAGCAAGGGTTTCAGAGACACCGAGGGGACTGTTGAAGGCGTCAAGAAGAATATATGGCCTATCATTAATGGATTCCTCCAAACCTTCATCTTTTTGCACCCAAATAACATCACTCACATTGATGTTCATGGGAGTAATATCTTGCTGCATTTTGGATGGGCTAAAGTATATGTAGGCGTATGTGATTGGGGTAGTGCAACCTTGTTCCCCACAGAGAACACATTTCCAAAGTTGCCATATCTTCTCCCATCGACAAGGGAAGCCTGGAGCAAGCGATATTGGTGGGTGGCTCCCAAATGTATATCGACAAATCCTCCAGTTTTCACGCACAACCAAGATATCTACTCCCTTTGTAAATACATTCAAGAACTCCTTAAATATTTACCTAAGGATGATAACACTAATTATATCGCTTTCCTCATACGCTTTCAGGAAGCCCTGCGCACTTGTGTATCTACCAATCCCACCCAGCGCAAGTCCTCACATGATCTCCTCAGCCTGTTACAAGGCATTAAGCGTGTTGGTCGTACACTCCCAAATAGTGCAGGCTTGAGGCCATCCAATGATTGAAATTTGAAATCATACCTTGTAATTTGAAAACGTGTCTATTCTTTGCAATGATACAATTTTGTCTTGTCTCATGTCCATTGATTGAAATTTCATGCTATTTTATTACATTGCTATTGTCAAATTGATGAGAGAGATGTGAATTTTAAAATTGTGTGAATGTTAACATTGAATGTACCATTGATTGTAGTTTTTTAATCAAAGTGTATCTATTTTTTTATATAATTATTTATTTTCATGTGATTCGACAGGAAATGGCAGCCCCATATGCTCCTTCCAATGTCGATGGTGAGCTCGATCACGAAGAGTCTCAACGCATCCTTAGAGAGGAGAGCATGTGTTACGAGGCTCAAGACCTCTCCGCATTCTTTGTTGAGGCCGTGGAGCCCAAAGGATTGGAGGGTGAACCAATGAAATTGAAAGACGTACGCAAGTGTTGTCCCTCTTTTTTTGTGAAAGATGTACTGTTCAGGAGGTCAGGTCGTGCCAAGGCAATGGCACCATTGAAAATCTCAGATTTGCAACACAAAGGGCTCGCGCGTGTTGCTCCTACGCTTCATCCAAAAGGAGCACAGTCTACCTAACAATAATCAAGTTGCCATGTACTTCATCCAGCAAATCTTCATGCAAGATATAATGAAGAAGCACATCCTTCGGACAGACCGACCTTTCAACGCTGGTGTCGGACTTGGAAGAGCTAAAGAAAGGGCACAAGCGTGTCGTGGGGAGGAAAATCCACCTTCACAAAAGAGGCCAATTGTGCTCCTACCAGATGAGCATGAACAAATTGTGAATATTGTGTCTCAAGTTGCTACACTAGCCAGCCAAGGAGAGAGCATTTTCTCTAGAGAAGTTGGCAGCCAAAGAAGAAGTAGTTGTTTTAAGAGAAAACTTGCCAGATATGAAGCACGGTACGTTCCTCTCTCTCCCTTGCCTGAGGAGGCAGGACCAAGTCACGAGGCAGATATTCAAGAAACGGTTGATATACTTGAGGCAGCGTTGAACGCAGATCTTGAAGAAGTGGTGGATATCACAATTTCTTAAAGACATTGTAGACTGTAAGCTGAAAATTTTAATGGCAATTTATCCCGTCCTTTTTTGAGACGCATTGTATTCTCTATGTTTATGGCAATGAATTTGTTTTGGAGTTGCTAATTGATGACTTTGTTGAGAGTCAAGCAATGTCTTTTTATTTGATTGCCAAGCAATGTCCTCAATACTTATGTTTATGCAAATTCTCTTCAATACTTGACTTTGTTGCTACTAAATCAAAAAAGTGAGATATATAGCTCAATAGGGAGCCACAGTGAGAAAACGTGAGATACATTATCATGAAAAGATGTTTACATTTCGCCATATATCACATTGAAGGTCCACAGTCTTCTTGATCTATACTCACTTCTTCTATGTTGACAGATGACGCACTTGTCATACACTTCTGTCTCTTAGGAAGAAGTCCTGCATGTTTGCATTTCTTTACATACCCTGCAAAATGGACCCATATGTCGTTAGGTGGTGCTCCACATTCTTTCACATTGGGATTGGTGCCGAATAAATGTTCTTTGATGCGAGTTGCATTGCGTGCCATGTTATACCCACAGTGTTTGCATTCCAAAAACGAAACTGTCTTGCCTCTCTCTTTTTCCTCCACATACGACCACTCTTTTCCTCACACCATGTTTTCTAACTTCAACAAAATATATCCTACAATCAATAGATACACTATGATTATAATTTTTCACCATAATAGCGTAATGAGAAAGATAAAAGGTTATAGATATAATTTGCTAAATTAAATGATGAATGAATAGTGTTAAGATAATATTTTAGGGAAGATCACCAATGGATATATCATTCTTGGCTACTAGGTGGTAAAGAGTGTTTGCTAAAGACAACGTAAATGAGTGATGGAATCATCTCACATTCCACTATCTATGTCTCTTGGAGATAGGAGCTCGATAACATCCATGTGACTCCCAAGTACTATGCATAACTAATATTCACTAGGAGGTAAGAGCTTTCGCTCGATCACAACCTAGTGAATTCTATAGGTAATCCACCATATTCACTTAGAGGTAAGATCATAAGCTCGATAACAACCAAGTGAATCCTACAACATACCTTACACCACACTTGGAAGTAAGAGAATCATCTCATAACAACCAAGAGGCACTAAGTGGACCTATTCTATGCAACCAAGTGAATCCTACTTCATATCTTAAACCTCACTTGGAAGTAAGAGAATCATCTCATAACAACCAAGAGGCACTAAGTGGACATATTCTATGTCTATATGGAGGTAAGAACATTTGTTCGTGACAACCAAAAGACCCTACATGTATATGTATATGCTCCAAAATGTATGAAGTAACACTATTATTTGTGCACATATTATAGCTATGATAGATTTTAACCATCAAATATCACTTTTAGTATCTATTCTAAAACAAATAGAGCTAAGAGTATAGCTTCTAATGTTTGGAATTATACATTCGCACTATAGCTAGAAAAGTAACCTCTAATTCATACAATTATTTATTTATCTATTCTTAAACAAGTACAGCTAAAAGTATAGTCTCTATTGCTTTGAGCAATTTATTTAAACTTAGCAATAGAGTTAAAGAATAACTTCTATTCTTAATAATTATAGGTGATAACTCCACCTTTCTATGTCGAAGGTATCCTGACACTTTGGTGAAGGGAATTGTAGCTAAAACACGCAAATTTGGGCTTTATATACTACTACTATATCGATCGAAAACATATAGATCAATTTCACCTATCGATCGAAAGTCTAAATATCGATCGATAAACTATCGATTGATATGTAAGCAATAAAACATTTTTTTGAACAAAGATGACGTGGAAGCGAATAATACGCACGAATAAATCTTTAGAACGTATTAATTCACCATTATTCACAAATAAAACGAATGTTGAATAACGAATCATGCAACCCAGCTAACAGATCCACCTTAGCACACAGAATAACTATCTCATACCTTGCAAAAACACCTTGCAGCACAAATGCACCCACACTGCTCAACTCACCCTTCCCGACTCACAAAAACACCCCGGTTCTGCCCTCTTGGTAACAACCTTCAAGCTGCAGGCATACCCTCTGCAAGCCCTGGCAAATACATGAAGAGCGAGAGAAAAGGAGGGGGATGGGGAGAAGCAACACAAGAAATAGGGGCAAATGCCTGGTAGTATTGCATAGGGAGATAGTACAATCAAGTATGCAGCTCCAATGGCAAGCTTACAATACACAGGCTTGCAAACCTCCAATAACTCTCTCTGGCAAAAAAGCCCTCAAAAATTTTATCTCCTTTTATTCACTTCTATCTCCTTTTATAAGGCTTGGCTAAGGCTAAAAAAGAAAAAAATAAGGAGCTAGCAATCTCGTACAATTAACTAGAGCTCCCTTTAGAAGTTTTTTTGCATTGCCACCACTTGGCACTTTTGATTTTTTTGGTATCTGCTTGGTGCACACCTCTTGGCTCTTTGCCCGCTCAATTCAACCATCCGACTTGGTTGTTGCCTACTTGCTCCTTTCACTTGCCCTTTTGGGCATTAAACTCACCATGTTTTCTCCTACTTGTTTCCCATGGGCGGGATAGGCCTCTTGGCCAGCTCCTTGAAGCTTTCGAACTCTCTCTCTCCATTCACTGTGGGATTGGCCCCTCGAAGCTGTTCAATTTTCCCTCTCAGTTTCTTGTTGTCCACTGGCGGGAGCGCTCCCCTTTATAGCAATATCGACATTGCTATTGGGGGGGAACTTGTCTTCAAAAAATGGGGGTCGCGGGAGCCACATCACCATACAACGCCACCACAATGCCGACTTCCACCACCGGCCGTCGACTCCCCTACGCCACCAGGCCGCCCAAAATCGCCGTTGTGCATGCTAGCACAGCACAGAACCAAATCCGCCATAGCCTCAGATCACATCGCCTCAACACACCCTTCATTGGCACCACACTGTAGTGCATATACCCTCCACTCCGTCTTGCCTGTTGCGCATATGGGATTTTGGGCTGCCATGTGGCGCCCGATGATGAGGTCACCCTCAAATTTTTCTCTTTTTTTCATTTTGGGTTAAAATCCATCGGATGACAAAAAACCTCCTTCATCTTCTTGCATTGCCAGCAAACCATCACGTGCTGATCCTTTTGTCGAGCTATAAAACCCGGTTAAAAACTTACTGAGCCGACTCCAATTTTCTTTGACTTTACCGCACTTCACCACTCCCCCGAGTCCCCGAACCGAGGCCGCAAAACCGATCGAAGCATCTGCAATCAATCCCAAACATTTGCACCCAACCTTTCGACTTTTGTAACTTTCTGCTCCGGGCTTCGTTTGACGTGCGGTCAATTTTTGCTAGCTCCATACACTGCCTAGCACCTCCTCACACTCTGTCGCGGTCCAAAAAATGTCAGATGGCACACCTTCCCATGTGGTTAGGTGGGCACCAACCTAGCCCCCGAAAAAACTTCAACTGGCCATAAAATGCAATCGTGGCTCTGATCTGCAATCCAAAAAGACAAGTATGCTCCATAAAATAGCACTACACATCTATACCCTGACATCCACTTGGGCCACTTGTCTCCAGCTGCCAAGTCCGGCAAGAAGCTGCAACATACTGAACCTTCAAACTTCCATACCTTGGGATCCATAGCTCTGTTTGATGAGTCGTTTAGTCCTGCTCCTTCAGCACGTCACTCTCTACATTCTTGGACCCAAAGATTGCACCCCGCTTCTCCTTCACCTGCTCCCCAAATTAGCCCCTTATGGAGCCTTCCTTGGCCTATAAGCCGCATTAGTCATACATCTCTACTGCTACCTGTCCACCCATGATCTTCCTAGCTGCTCCAGCCTTTTACTATGCTTCTGGTAGCCTACACATATGTGCCTATGCCATCTTCCACGGTCCGACACACTTTGGCTGTACCATTATTGCCCACCCCCTAGTTGAGCATTTATGCTCAACCACATAAGAGCTTTATTCCACTACAAACTGCAAACATTGAACACATTATAAGGAAATCCAAAAAACTCGACTGTATGTACATAGTTTTATTCTTAGCATAGGAGAAGACTTCGTAGGTTGGTTGCCAAACCCCCTCCATTAGAACCTGATGCACTACTGGCACCAACTCCCTCTCAAAATATAGCTTGAGACGCACATCATTGACCTTGTTCTTGAGATAACGACCATCCATCCTCGTCAATGTGTAGGTACCATTGGGAAAAACTTGATGGACTTTGTAAGGCCCTATCCACTTCTTTTTGAATTTCTTATGAAAGGTGAAGTCAAGATAGCTCTCGTACTTCATCACTAGATCTCCCTTCTAAATTAGCTTTTCTGCCAAATGTTGGTTGAACTTTGCTACTCTTTTCTCTCGCTACTTCACATAAAAGTCTATTGGCGCCTCACGACCCATCTTCAAAGTTTCAAGACTTGTAATCTTATCCTGCAAAACATCTTGATGAGCTTTATCAATCCACCACAAACCTTTGAGAGCCCCTAGCTGCACATGTACTGGCAGCATTGCTTCCTTGCTGTAGACCAACTCATAAGGAGTAAATTTGGTAGCCACCTTGTAAGAAGTCCTGTAAACCCACAAACATTTGTCAAGGTTAGATTCCCACTTTTCAACCTGGTGGTAGATGTAATTGGTAAGCATCTTGACTATCTGTCCCTTGGCACTTCACCAAACCATTGCACTGTGGATGGTATGATAGGGATGAAAATTGATGTTAAATCTCCAACTTTTCTACTAGAGCACACACCAACTTACTTCTAAACCCTTGTCCACGATCAGATATGAGCACCCAAGGTACTCCAAAATGACAACATATGCAATCAAAAACAAATTGAGCCACAGTATGTGCATTTACCTCTTTGATCACTTTAGCCTCATGTGAGGTCCCCCAACCCCGAGAAGATTGGGGCGACTTGATAGATGGCCTTCCTTTATTCTCCTTTTCCATTGAAGACACCCTACTCCGTTTCCACAAAGTAGAGATACGAGCGACAGAAGAAAGGAAGTCCTCTATCCATCGTTTACGTGGTTATAAGGGTCATACGCCACAAACCAGGTCGATAAATCTAGGATTTTAATGAAATTTGTTTCCTAACATAAAGATGAAACCCCATTGACATATTTAGAATCCATTAAAAACTCCTTTTTCCCCACATTTAAAAGGCACGGCCACCATCCATAAACCATAAATATGATATGAAACTTGGGCTAAACTAACTAGTAATTTTGTGGGCACGTAGATTTGGGACATCTCGACTCTTGGCACAATGAGTCCTAATCTCACTTCTCTTAATAAGAGGGAGTGAAGAGTTTCTCGACTAATCGAGACCACCCATCCTTGACTGGAAACCTGAGCCAGCCCCCACTTTCCATCCCACACTCACACTTTTTATCTTGTTTTCTATTTACTATCACACTGTTTTACATATACAAACAGTGTTCCTTAATTAATTCCAGACACAGGTTCTTTTATACAGCCCTTCAAACAATTAATACCAAAACAATTCAAACAATGCCTAATGAAGACAGCCCTATAATTCAACAAAAATAACTTTCCCAATTTTTCATGAGTTGCTGCTACGCGCGGACTTCCTCTGTCTAACCAACAGATCCTTTGCAAAGGATTTATTTGCTAATCGCGAATCGTGCAACCTTCCCATCTCGCTAACCGCAAGGCATCTTGCTAACCGCCAAGCATCTCGCTACCCACGAGGCATCCCGCTAATCGCTAGGCATCTTGCTAACCACCAGGCATTCCGCTAACCACGAGGAATAAAAGAGAGCTGATAACCTCAGCTTAATCTCTGCTAACCGTGGAATCATCTCGCTAACCACTAGAACAAAATATATTCTTTCAACAATTCTTCTCTTTAAATGAATCTTCAAACATGATAAACCAACTCTTCATATCAACCAGTATCAGCTTATCAAATAATTTGTCAAGCAATAATAATTTAACAAACAGTGACAATTTATCAAACAGTTCTTTCACTAATCTATGAAAATATATGCTTGTTTCTTGTGATAGGATCACGTTTCTTGGACAGTTTAAGGGGTTCCCTATGCTTAGCTTCCCAAGTCAAACATGAAAAACAATGCAAAATTATAAATTTGTCTTACCGGATTAGTGATATGTTCGATTACCTCCCGTGTGTGAGGTTGGACGGCTTCGACTTCTTCCGCGACCAGTACCTCCGCTTCAGCAACATTTGAAGTAGATGATATCCTCTTTTATACCTTCCTTGGAGGTGGAACGACATGAGCATCCTTTGAGCTTCGAGTCACACGTTTCGGGGCCATCATAACGAGGTAGATAAAAGCGAAAGAGAGAAAGATAACTCAAGAAACCGAAGGCAATACGCCGATGGTAGAGAAGAATTTAAGATAGAGATGGTTTGAAGGTAAGAGCTCAAGGGAGAGAGGTTGAGGGAGAGAAGATAACTCCGACGTCAAGGCAAGAGAGCTTCCGCTTCTAAGAGTGTGTGTCTGTGTCCTTCAAATTGAAGGGAGAGGGGTCTTTATATAAGCTCTCAAGAGGAAAGCAAGGAGAGATAAGTTCGCGCACGTTCATGGCTTCAAAACAAAAATTAAAAAATTGGACATGAATTTTGATGCGCAAATTCGATTCTCTAATATTAGAAGAAGCTTGGCTTCCAAGACAAGAACTCTAAACTTAACTCCCTTCTCTTTCTTTCTCAAAAATACTCCTCCTTTCCTAAAATTGCTCTCTTTCCTAAAGGGTCAACTCTTATCATTACATACAATCTTGAGGCTTAAGTTTCCCATCAACCTATAGTTTTCAAGTGAATAAGGGTCATAAGTAATAGTTCTAGAGTTCGATTTCCGATCCGATCGTTCCGTTTGAACGCATTATGACTTAACAAAATGCAAAATGTGAACCTTAAATATTTGCAAACAGAATAAAATATTGGGTACATTACACCTCAACCCACCCACAACATACTTTTTACCGCTTGCTGACTTGGGCAATGGACCAACAGCATCCAAACCCCATTTTTCAACGCATCATGTGCTATGATAGCCCCTTGCTGCCCAGTTGTCTTTCGCCCATTACTTGGCACTAATGACATGTCTTGCACCAATAATACACATCTCGCACAACAGAAGGCCACCAAAACCCACTTCTTAAGATACAAAACAAGACTTGATCCTTACACTAATGTTCGCTTTCTTCGTGTCACTGTTCCAATACCATACCGATCTCCTCCTTGTAAAGGATTTGACGTAGCACCCCATCTGCCCTCCAGAACATTTACCTGTACTCAAGAAATCATCAATGTCTTTTAAAGGCTCTCTCCCTGCATAAGCAGCCGATTCCACATACAAACTCGACACATGAGTCTGAACACAACTGCTAGATAATCAATCTGCTTCCTGATTTTGTTCCCTTCTCACATGTTGAACTGCACCTCTTCAAAAAACTTCAACGGCTTCTTTATAGAGAAAAACCAATTTTTGAGAATCCTTATTTACCTACCATTGGCCCAAATGTTGTTTGATAACCAATAGAGCATCACCTTTCACTACTAGCCTTGATATGCCAAACTCAATACACTGGTTTAGTCCCAGATGTAGAGTAAGATACTCCGCCTCATTGTTGGTATGCACTTCTTCCAAGTCGTAATCTTTAGAAAAAATGATTGTGTTGTGTGGATCTTGAATGGCTACACCTCCACCTGCTTTTTGTGTTACCCTTCTGTAAGCACCTTTAAACCACATAGTGAAGGCACCTTCCAAGTCTGGTTCCTCTTTGTCCTCCTCTCGCACTACCCTTGGATAAATTGGTAATTCGACTTCCTTGTTGACTAGTATATCTGCCAAATGAGACCGACTTGTGTGATCTACTTTGAACTCAAATTCAAACTCCTGAAGCTCTATCACCCATTTCATGATTCGCTTCCCTGGCTTCAAGTGTAGCACCACTTTAGGCAAAAGATTGTTAGCCGTCAACACATAAAATTTACGAACAATCAAATACACTTTGAACTTCCTGCAAGTGAAGACTAAAGCCATCACCCACTATTACGCTTTCATATAAGTAGTCTCCCCTAGACTAATGAACCTGCTTTTGAAGTAAATAGGCTTATAACTTCTACCCACCTTCTGTAGCAACACTGATCCAATAGCCACCGTACCCATCGTCATAGCAATATAGAAATCATCCTCTTGGTTGGGAGGACACACTGTAGGTAGCTGACATAGAATACCTTTCACTTTGTCAAATGCCTCTTGAGCTTCCTCATACCATTGAAATCCATGCACCTATTGAGCCCTTTTTTGAAGAGGGTAAACATACTGAGACAACACCCAAAAGAAACGGGACAAATATTTTGACTTATGCACGAACAACGCCAACCATGTCACATTGGTAGGAGGCTCCATAAGAACCAATGCCTTCACTTTCTCTGGATCTTCTTCTATTCCATTCTGGGATACCACATGACTCAGTAGTTGAGCCCTTGGTTGTGCCAACTTGCACTTTGTTGGGTTCAATTGCCCTCCTTCTTCATCTAGCCTTTGAAATCACAGCCTCAACTTGTACAAATGTTCCACCCTGGAACTATAATAGCCAATATCATCCATAAAAACTATGATGAACTTACCCAGGTATGACCGGCCCAAACACCTTGTTCATCCAATCTTGAAATGTAGCATACGCATTCACCAGTCCAAAAGGCACCCTGCAGTAGGCAGAGCACCCCCATGATGAAATGAAGGTATTCTTCAGTTGATCCTCCAAAACAATACCAATCTGAAAATACCCTGAAAAACCATCCATAATAGAATAGTGTTCGTGCCTGGCAACCTAATTTAGAATCTCATCCTGAAATGGTAGTGGGTAGTGATTCTGCTTGTCGCAGCATTCAAAGGATTATAGTCTACACATACCCACCATTTTCCATTCTTCTTTGGGGTAATGAAAATAGGAGAAACCCACTCAAACTCTTTCACTGGATATATAATAACTACCTCAAGCAACTTGTTGACCTTCTGCCATAGAGCCTCCTTTTGAATATCTCCCAACCTCCTTAGCTTCTGTGCTTTTGGCCTGTTTCCGTCTTTAAGTAGGATCCGATGCTCCTCTCAAATCTTTATACTCTATCGCAAATAGGTCGGGATACGATGCACATAGGTCCATATAGCCTTCCTTCTCCTACTTGGTTAAATCTGTACCTAGCTTATCTTCCACCTCTTTAGCCTTCAGACTACAGACACGGGCTTGCATACCTTTACTTGCACTTGCAGAATTTACGGTGACTTCGAATAAAATCTATATCCAGCTTCAATAAATCTTTGTCGCTCTCTTCCTCTTCGACACTGGTGGACCCTTCATCATAATTCGACTCGGTTTTATACTTGTAACTGGTGCTAGAATCCCGATTATCACCCCCGGATGATGGATGAAAACGGCTCTCCCTGGTCTTTAGATCCAGCACAATTTGCCCTCCATTTTCTCGATCCGGCAAGGTAAAGACCCCCTTCTCCCAATCTTGCTTGGCCCCAATTTCCAACAACCATGATCTCCTCAGTATAATTGATGACAAAAAAATCAATTAAGCATTCAGATCCCATAACCCTTACCTTCACATCCTGTGCCACTCCTAAACACTGAGCTTTGGCATGGTTGGACATCCTCATTTGTACATTGGATCTGACAACCACTTTAATACCAATATCCACCCATAGCAGACTCTGTGATCACACAGACATGGGCACCACCATCAATGTAGGCTTGAACATGCTTCTTCTTTTCAAGAAAAACGTCCACCACTGGAAGCACATCGGTCAGACTTTCCACCCTCAAGGCTAGATTTTGTACCGCATGCACATCTCCTCCTACTCGGGGAAGCCTCATACTGACACTGGTTGATCACTGCCTCCTTAATTTAGGGTTCAATGAAAGCAGTTGCCCAAAAGTGATGTTAGCTTTTTGATTTTGGACATCTCTCACCAGATCATATTCATGATTACCACACCCCAACTGAAAATTCTTCTGAGTAATTCTTTGTCTTCATCTTCTTTTGCTTGGCTCTGGCTGCTCTCTACCTTCATTCACCTTCTCTTTACCCTTCTTTGCTCTAGTTTCACGTTCCATCTCGGTCTCTCTTTCGCCTCTTTCTCTTTAGTTAGATATAATATCAACCTCCTGCCTGTCAACACCAATAATATTAACCCTTTGCACTTCATCATTACCTGACGGAGCCGCCTGTGCTTGGTTTTTTACTGCTTGTTGCTCCCTTTGACCATTAAACTGCACCTGACCCCTGCCTCAACCAAATAAAGGATACATACTGCCCCTTTCCCTCGATGGGTAAGGGAAATTTGGAGCATAGTGGCCCTCTTCTCTGCAATTGTAACATCTTCCAGGCAATTGCCTAGCCCCTGCCTCTTCATGTCCTTGCCTGACCTCTGTCCATAACACTTACATGAAAATCTTGCATTTGCTCAGACAAATCTTGAACTGTACGCACCCATTGTTGAGGAACGGTTGCTACCCCTCGATTAGGCTGATTCTTCATTTGAACTTCTTCTCTCGAATTTGAGGTCGGATTGGGAACCATCACTTCATATCCCAATGCACCTTGCTCAATCTTCTTTTTAATTTTCTGGTTCTTAGACCGTGCAATAGAAACAGCTCTGTTGTAGTTCTCCGGGCCCTCAAAATCCACCTTTTCATGAAATTTGGGATGCAAACAAGCCATAAATTTTTCCAACTTAAAGTACTCAGCACCATTAGCCAACTGCATGGCCACTGCAAAGTCCCTCCAGCACTCTTTGAAGCGGGCGAGGAAAACACCGAACTCCTTGTTCACAACCTCCTTCAAATTCTTCAACCTTGTGTCCAAATCAATAGGAGATACCTCTTTTCAAAAATCTTGTAGAAAACGGGCCCGCAACGCTGGCCACATAAGTCTTGTCTCTCCTTTCAAGGCATAGAACCATGTCTTTTCTCTTCCTCGTATTAGTAGCGGAATCATATGCATTTTGCTATCTTCATTTGGCATATGTAGTGATAGCATATATAACTCGAAAATGTCCATCCACTCTTTCTGATCTTCTTCTCCGGTGAAAATTGGTCCATAACTGTGTGCTTCCATCTCTCCTTGATGGAAAACACCTTCTTTGATCAACACCACCGACGAGCAATCAGTTGCTCCTCAGCGGGGGCACCAAAAGATGGAGAGGGGCAATAGGGAACACACCCGACACACAACACAAAGCCTCCCTATAGCTCAGGGCATCCATAGCATCCCTAACCTCTTAAATAACACCTTCAAATTGGCTAATTTGCACTAACAGATCCACCTTAGCACACAGAATAACTATTTCATACCTTGCAAAAACACCTTGCAACTCAAATGCACCCACACTGCTCAACTCACCCTTCCCGACTCACAAAAACACCACGATTCTGCCCTCTTGGTAACACCCTTTAAGCTGCAGGCATACCCTCTACAAGCCCTCACAAATACATGAAGAGCGAGAGAAAAGGAGGGGGATGGGGAGAAGCAACACAAGAAATAGGGGCAAATGCTTATTAGTATTGCATAGGGAGACATTACAATCAAGAATGCAGCTCCAATGGCAAGCTTACAATACATAGGCTTGCAAACCTCCAATAACTCTCTCTGGAAAAAAAGCCCTCAAAAAATCACTTCTATCTCCTTTTATAAGGCTTGGCTAAGGCTAAAAAGGAAAAAAATAACGAGCTAGCAAGCTCGTACAATTAATGGAAGCTCTCTTTATAAGTTTTTTTGCATTGCCACCACTTGGCACTTTTGATTTTTTTGGTATCTGCATGGTGCACACCTCTTGGCTCTTTGCCTGCTCAATTCGACCATTCAACTTGGCCGTTGCCTACTTGCTCCTTTCACTTGTCCTTTTGGGCGTTTGGACTCGCCTTCTTTTCTCCTTCTTGTTTCCCATGGGCGGGATAGGTCTCTTGGCTAGCTCCTTGAAGCTTTTGAGCTCTCTCTCTCCATTCATTGCGGAATTGGCCCCTCGAAGCCGTTGAATTTTCCCTCTCACTCTCTTGTTGTCCACTGGCGGGAGCCCTCCCCTTTATAGCAATAGCAACATCACTATTGGGGTGGGACCTTGTCTTCAAAAAACGGGGGTCACAGGAACGAGCCCCTAGCAGGAGCCACGTCACCATACAACGCCACCACAATGCCGACTGCCGCCGGCCGTTGACTCCCCTGCACCGCCAGACCCGCCCAAAATCGTTGTCGTGCGCTCTCGCACAGTGCTGAACCAAATCCGCCATAGCCTCAAATCACGGAGTTCACGCTCGCCTCAACTCACCCTACATTGGTGCCACACTGTAGTGCATATACACTCCACTCCGTCTTGCCTGCTGCAAACATGGAGAGGGGGAATAGTGAATACACCCAACACACAACAGAAAGCCTCCTTACAGCTCAGGGTATCCACAGCATCCCTAACCTCGAAATAACACCTTCGAATTGGCTAATTTGCACTTACAAATCCACCTTAGCACACAGAATAACTATCTCATACCTTGCAAAAACACCTTGCAACACAAATGCACCCACACTGCTCAACTCACCCTTCCTGACTCACAAAAACACCCCGATTCTACCCTCTTGGTAACACCCTTCAAGCTGCAAGCATACCCTCTACAAGCCCTGGCAAATACATGAAGAGCGAGAGAAAATGAGGGGGATGGGGAGAAGCAACACAAGAAATAGGGGCAAATGCTTGGTAGTATTGCATAGGGAGATAGTACAATCAAGTATGCAGCTCCAATGGCAAGCTTACAATACACAGGCTTGCAAACCTCCAATAACTCTCTCTGGCAAAAAAGCCCTCAAAAAATCACTTCTATCTCCTTTTATAAGGCTTGGCTCAGGCTAAAAAGGAAAAAAATAAGGAGCTAGCAAGCTCGTACAATTAACTGAATCTCCCTTTAGAAGTTTTTTTGGATTGCCACCACTTGGCACTTTTGATTTTTTTGGTATCTCCATGGTGCACACCTCTTGGCTCTTTGCCCGCTCATTTCGACCATCCGACTTGGCCGTTGCCTGCTTGCTCCTTTCACTTGCTCTTTTGGGCGTTTGAACTCGCCTTCTTTTCTCCTTCTTGTTTCCCATGGGCGGGATAGGCCTCTTGGCCAGCTCCTTGAAGCTTTCGAACTCTCTGTCTCCATTCATTGCGGGATTGACCCCTCGAAGCCGTTGAATTTTCCCTCTCACTCTCTTGATGTCCGCTGGTGGGAGCCCTCCCCTTTATAGCAATAGCAACATAGTTATTGGGGGGGGGGACCTTGTCTTCAAAAAACGGGGGTCATGGGAACAAGCCCCTGGCGGGAGCCATGTCACCATACAACGCCACCACAATGCCGATTGCCACCGGCCGTCGACTCCCCTGTGCCGCCAGGCCCGCCCAAAATCGCCACCGTGCGCGCTCGCACAGCGCAAAACCAAATCCGTCATAGCCTCACATCACGGAGCTCACGCTCACCTCAGCACACCCTACATTGGCACCACACTGTAGTGCATATACCCTCCACTCCATCTTGCCTACTGGGCATATGGGATTTTGGGCTGCCACGTAGCACTCGATGATGAGGTCACCCTCAAATTTTTCTCTTTTTTTTGTTTTGGGTTAAAATCCATTGGATGACAAAAAAACCTCCTTCATCTGCTTGCATTGCGGCAAACCATCACTTGCTAATCCTCTTGTCGAGCAGTCTAACCCGGTAGAAAGCTTACTGAGCCGACTCCAATTTCCTCCGACTTTACCGCACTTCACCACTCCCCCGGGTCCCGGACCCGAGGCCGCAAAACCGATCAAAGCATCTACAATCAATCCCGAACAGTTGCATCCAACTTTTTTGACTTTTGTAACTTCTTGCTCCGGTCTTCGTTTGATGTGCAGTCAATTCCTGCTAGCTCCATACACTGCCTAGAACCTCCTCACACTCTGTCGTGTTTTTAAAAAATCCAGATGGCACACCTCCCCATGTGGTTAGGTGGGCACCAACCTAGCCCTCGGCAAAACTTCAACTGGCCATAAAATGCAAACCGTGGCTCTGATCTGCAATCTGAAAAGATGGGTATGCTCCATAAATAGAGCACTACACATCTATACCCTGATATCCAATTTGAACACCTGTCTCTAGCTATCCCATCCGGCAAGATGCTGCAACATATTGAACCTTCAAACTTCCATACCTTGGGCTCCATAGCTCTGTTTGATGAGCCGTTTGGACCTGCTCCTTCAGCACGTCATTCTCTACATTCCTAGACCCAAAGTTTTCACCTCACATCTCCTTAACCTGCTCCCCATATTAGCCCCTTATGGAGCCTTCCTTGGCCTATAAGCTGCATCAATCATACATCTATGCTGCTACCTGTCAACCCATGATCTTCGTAGCTGCTCCAGCCTTTTGCCATTCTTCTGCTAGCCTGCACATATCTACTTATGCATCTTCCACGGTCGACACACTTTGGCTATACCAACGGCCATGGCATGTATTACTGTCCCACATCCAAGAAGGCAAAATTTCAATAGAGGAGGAATACAGAATCAGATCTCCCCACCAAGGGCGAGGCCACCGCCACCCAGGCAACCAATCCCACCTATTCAAATCTCACCACCAGCCGTTCAACCACAGCCAGTCTCGCCGGTTCAAGTCCTACTGCCACCAATTCAATCACCACTTACACTCGTCCTACGCCCACCACCAATTGGCAGTCGCACACTAAGTTTCATTGGTCTTGCAAAAGAGGTCAAGATGAAGATAACAGAAGAAGGGTCAAGTGAGAAGTTTGTTCAAAGGACTGAAGAAGTGGAACAAGAGGTTAAAAAATCAAAAGATGCTACCCTAGTGAAGGAGGTAATTCAAGAAAATCGTGTTACAAATGTTAGTACATCTCTAACCATGGATGAAATAGACACGAAAGCAATCAATCGACAGCATTGGGCAGTAAGGGTAAGAAGGTGTGAAGTGTTGATCAAGTCTTTTCAGAGTAAGAGAAATGCAAAGAGCATGGAAGATACAAGAGAAGAGAAAGACCAGCCTGCTAGCAAGGCTTTGCAGAAGATGGACAACGTATCAAGAAAAAGGGAGGGCTTTGAAAACAAAATCCTTTGCACCAGCATGGACCAAGAACAGTGTAGCAAGCTGAAGGAATCCTGCATCAAGGAAGTTTCACCAGAGGACCATAACAAAGAGGTAAGTATGAATGAAGGTTTGGAGCTGGATATTGTTCCAGAGGCTTGGCAGCCACCGAGCAAGACTTTATTGTGTAGTGTCATAGACTTGGAGATGGGTAATGCCTCTAGTCTACTGTAAGGTGTTATAAACTTGGAGATGGGTAATGCCTCCAGTTTATATGAGGGTGTTCATAGTAAGTTTGATGATCAACATGTTGCCAACCTTAAGGATGTTCCAGACTCCTCCACAACGCAGCATTGTGTTTGCATGGGATGCATCAGACCTATGGCTATGGTTAACCACTAGAACATATAGAGGTAAGATCAGCATGGAGATAAAAGTTAAGGAGCCATGGATAGACGAATGGCTGATAGAATGCAAGAATGAACGCCTCATTCCCAACTTGGTGAATTTTTTTACAAATAGTGCATCCTCTCTTTGGAGAGAGGTGAGTGGATTATGCTTGTATTTAAGCTGCAAGGTATGTGTCTTACTAGCAACATCAGAAAAGACAGCTAACATGTTTGAGCACACCCAAGAGGAGCATGATATGCTTGCTGGTTCTTCTAGTCACAACAGTAAAAAGCAATATTTTGAAGACAACTGGATCTCACCACACCAACAAGGCGCCATATATGGTGGATTCTTGGCACACTCTTGGGAATCATAATTTTCAGTTCTACCTTAACAGAAGCCAAGATGCTCATTTTTCCTCTCGCTACTAGTGGTTACAAATTTGGTCCTATTTGGCATGAAAATTTTATTGTTTAGACACTGCAAATAATGATCCTATTCTTCAATTGGGATCCAGGAGGACACTGGCATAAAGTTTTGGAAGCCACGGGCTTCCCATTTAATCAGCCACACTATTCCAAGGAACAGTCGATCATCCGGATCTGTTATAGATTCATGGATATCCCAAAAATCTCACCAATGGCCAAGTGGAATGGCTAGTTCAGAAGGCAACTCGATATCGTCTCCTACAGATCAACTGACGAAGAATCAAAAGTAGAGCTAGAAGCATGAATGCCTCTAGCCAAAAGGGAGGGCTAATGACAGTCGGTTTTCAAAACCGCGGCCGCAAGAACCAACCCCAATTGGGAAGGAGCATAATACCAGGAAAATGATAAAAAAACATTTTTTTTTACATGCATCATCACTCCTTACATTTTTTTTCAAAACCGTGGCCGCAAGAACCAACCCCAATTGGGAAGGAGCATAATACCAGGAAAATGATAAAAAAACATTTTTTTTTACATGCATCACCACCCCTTCCATGCTTGCACGCAGTGGGCCGCTTTGGCCACACTCCTCCATTATCACCAGAGGATAGCTCCTCTCTCTCCTGTTGGGCTCCGCCAACCCACGATCACTCTCTCTCCCTCATTCCTATGTCACCAAGCCCAATGGGTGCATAAAACAAGCCTTCTCTCTCAAGGGCCACCATACAAAGGGGGCAAGAGTCTCCTTCTCTCTCTTTCATTATTCACACTCACATTCTTCTCTCGCTCTCTCTCCCCTCTCGTCCTCACCCAAGCTCTCTCTCTCCCTCTTGATTGTCAACCAAGGCGGGCCGCTCCCCATCCCTCTCTCCCCTCTCCCTCATCTCTCTTCCCTTCATGCCCCCTCACCCTATCCCTCTCTCTCTCTCTCTCTCTCTCTCTCTCTCTCTCTCTCTCTCTCTCTCTCTCTCTCTCTCTCTCTCTCTCTCTCTCTCTCTCTCTCTCTCTCTCTCTCTCTCTATCTCTATCGCCACTCACACACACACACCACACTACCCCCCTCACACTCCCTCTCCCCATCTCTCACTACCGCCCTCTCTCTCTCTTCCCCTCGGCCAGCCCGCAGGCGTGTAGGATAGAAAGCTCTCTCTCACTCTCTATACACAGACATGCCATGCACACACACACCTACACACTCACCCCCTCAGCCTCTCACCATCATCCTCTCCCTCCTCAATCACGCTCTATGTGCAGTTAGCCAGGCACATAAAATTTATTTTTTTTTAAATCTCTCTCTTTCTCTCGTTCCTACACACCCTCTTGCCGACACACACATACACACACACTTACGAGACCACACACAACCCCATATACATACGCACACACCCTCACAATTATCTCGTCATTCACACAGTTACATACATCTACACACGCATTTACGCACTCACAAGCACACGTGCATGCACACATTCAATGGAACACGCACACGCCATATGCACACACAAGAAAGAAAAAGCAAGAAGAAGATCGACATCCACAAAGAAGGATGGCCGAATCACACGATAGCGACAAAAAATCAAGAAGTGACGCCGAAGGCATGCCCTGGCTGACCCCCAAACTGGCGAACGTGCTACACCAATGCACCAGCAAGGCCCGCCATTCGTCAACATGTTATCCGCATCTCCGCAGTAACATCCGTAGGGTATTATTATTTTTCGATTTGAAGCCAAAATCTTGTATAAAAAACCCAATGTAAATTGCCACCTCTCTCTAGGTGATGGTCACAAAGGCCCACCTAGGAGATATCATTTTTAAAAAATTTCCTAGACAAAGCAAGGGTCAACCATCTGGGACCCAACTCCTTGCTTTGTCTCTCTTGATTAGGGCACTAACCTTAAAGCTTACCCTAACCTAATGCAGCTTGCACCTATAAAAGGACATTGAGAGGTCACTATCGGGGAGAGGCAACACTTGAAGAGGAGGGAGAGGGGATTTTGGGGTAGCATTTTAGGAGAATACCCTGGGAAAGTAGTGTAACATCTTGGGCGGTACATGAGCATTGGGTTTTGGGAAGTCAGCACTATGAGAAGGAATCCATGTCCAGGCCTTGACTCCAAGGGTCGCCACACACTCACGAGAGTAGAATCTCTGTGCTAATGAATCACCTCTAGAGAATGCACTATAGGCTCTCTCTCTCTCTCTCTCTCTCTCTCTCTCTCTCTCTCTCTCTCTCTCTCTCTCTCTCTCTCTCTCTCTCTCTCTCTCTCTCTCTCTCTCTCTCTCTCTATCTATCTCTATCACCATAGTCGCCATATTGCCGAAGCTAAGGTCTCTGTAAATATTGCATTGAATCAAGTTTCCCTCACATCCCGAGGGGTTTTCATCACCTACATCTCTCTCTCTCTCTCTCTCTCTCTCTCTCTCTCTCTCTCTCTCTCTCTCTCTCTCTCTCTCTCTCTCTCTCTCTCTCTCTCTCTCTCTCTCTCTCTCTCTCTGTGTGTGTGTGTGTGTGTGTGTGTGTGTGTGTGTGTGTGTGTGTGCGCATGTAGTATCTGTGCTATTTTAAATCACCGTTGTCTGCGTCCTAGCCGCTCAAAGCTAGTTGGTGCCCCCCTTTTCATTTCTCGTGGCCACCTCGATGTGCACGGTCCTAGCATTGAGGTTGTTGGGATATGCGTCGCACTTTGCACTCGTCAATACCATTCACAGTTATGACACATCATTGGACACGAGAGCGGAAGAGAAGGCTGATATAGATTTAAGATTAGAGCTGACAACAACCCTGTTACAATTCTTCAAAGGAACATATACAATGGTGTTGAACCTCTTTTCTTGCTCAAGCATGATGCCTTCGACCCTTCATTGGTGTAATGCACATCTTTTATGAGCCGTGGACAGCCTCTGTTCACAATCTCTCATGCTTGCAGACAATCTTTGCTCACTGCCTTCAATCCCTACTTGTGCTTGACATTCCTCACACTTCCTCAGCATCACTACAAGAGGCTATTCATATTAGCGACGCTCACACAGCGACGCTCAAAAAAAAAAAATTCTCGGCGTCGCTATGAGCGTCGCAAATTTACTTGTAAATTTGCGGTGCTCATAGCGACGCCGACTGGGCTAAAAAAATAACAGAGAGCGCCCAAAAACTCAGATCTCATATCTGAGTTTTTCGGCGCCCTCAAACAAGGAGCAGGTAACGCTCTCCCTCTCTCTCTCTCTCTCTCTCTCTCTCTCTCTCTTTCTTCTCCACACACACACACACACACGAGGAGAGGAAGGAGAGCCAGGTATGCTCATTCCCTCTCCTCACTCTCATGTTCCCTTCCCCTCTTTCTCTCTCCCTCTCTCTCTCTCTCTCACACACACATAGTGTTTTTGAGAGAGAGAGAGAGAGAGAGAGAGAGAGAGAGTACAAACATAAACAAAAACGCACACACACATACATAAACAAAGAATGCACACACACATTGAGAGAGGAAAAGAGAGAGAGCGCATGCATAAACAAAAAACGCACACATTGAGAGAGGAAAAGAGAGAGAGAACATGCATAAACAAAAAACGCACACATTGAGAGAGGAAAAGAGAGAGAAAACATGCATAAACAAAAAAACGCACACACATTGAGAGAGAAACTAATTTAACGTCGTAGGAAACTAATTAAAATTAAAAGACCTAAAGATCTAGCCGACGAGGAGTTGAACTCAAGACCTATTATTCAAGAGGGAAATGGCATAACCAATCTATCATACTTGGCATGGGTGATAGAAAGGTTATACCATTTATCTCTTTTTATTGGCACACACATCCACACACGCGCACACACACAAGAAGAAGAGAGTTATAACGTCAAAGGAAACTATCCTAAAAGACGTTAAAGATTAGGTTAGATGTAGACTTACGTTAAATTAGATTTAGGTTTATTTAAGTTAAATTAGATTAGATTTAGGTTTATTTTTAAATAGATTTACATTTATTTACGCTAGATTTAGATTTACGTTATATTAGATTAGATTTAGGTCTCCATAGACTGCGATGCCTGCATGAAGCGGGTGAAGAAAGCCCTCAATGGAATATAGGATATTGCTGCCTTCACTCATGGTGGGCTCCGTCGATCCAAAAGTACTGGTGAAATGTCTTCAGAAGATAGGGAAGAAGGTGGATCTTCAGGGCGGCAAGAGTCACTACATCCCCGACACAATGACCATCTAGACAACCTCTAGTCATTCAACAGCAACTTCAAAGTTAGTAACAAGAGCAAGAACGGTCTAAAGGGCCAATTGCTGTCGTCAGATGTGGATGGAGATGAGGCAGCGTCACCGCCAGAAGTTAACTCTCACATCTTTAGGGATGAGAATGCCAACTCTTGCCGAGTTATGTGAAAAATTATGTGTTAAATCAGTTTTAAGGTTCTTATAATCCCTGTTAGTTTAGTTCTTTGTTTTTAATATAACATAATTTACGTTAGATTTAGATTTATGTTATATTAGATTAGACTTAGGTTTATTTAGGTTTATTTAGGTTTACCCACACACACACACACACACACACACAAGAAGAAGAGAGTTTTAACGTCGTAGGAAACTATCCCAAAAGACGTTAAAGATTAGGTTAGATGTAGACTTACGTTAAATTAGATTCAGGTTTATTTTTAGTTAGATTTACGTTTATTTAGATTTACGGTTATTTACGTTAGATCGAGTCCACGCAAGAATTACTTACGTTTTAGGGTTTAGAGTTAGACGAACAGTGAAAATATCTACTGTGAAAAGATGTTAAGATGCTGTGAAGTGCTACAGCTAGAGAAGAGGCAAAGGGGT
Source organism: Adiantum capillus-veneris (assembly GCF_014529385.1). NCBI lineage: Eukaryota > Viridiplantae > Streptophyta > Polypodiopsida > Polypodiales > Pteridaceae > Adiantum > Adiantum capillus-veneris. The sequence continues at coordinate 68,178,854 of NC_140945.1, forward strand.
TTTGTCCACTACATGCAGTATCATGTAGACGTGGGTCTGTAGATTTCTTGTACCCACAAATATAGGTATTGACCAATAAAGACGAGATTATAACCCGGTGGTTCTGATCTCCGTGCACCTCTAGACCGAGGTGTGCGGGGATTGGACATGACTAGAGAATGTGAGGTAAAGAGAGAGAGAGAGAGAGAGAGAGAGAGAGAGAGAGAGAGAGAGATAAGACGAAGAATGCCAATAGAATATTAAATTTGTTGTCCAGGTTATAAGATTTTTATCCTCATTATGAGTAGTGACGATGATGTGGGACCGTCCAACCGAAACACCTATCTCTCAACGAGGGTCTTATGTCCTTGTAATCAATGCAAGCATGCTGTGCGACGAACAAGACGTGTTTCTTTGCATCACGTTCGCGAATTTGGCGAGTTCGATCCATCTATTATAGATCGAGTTGTTGCCAATTATAACTCGTCGGACTCTGACGCTGGCCAACAAGCAGCAATCTTGCAACCCAATAGACGTGTTCGCAGGCGCTTTGGTCAAGCAGCATATGTGAGGCCACAAGATGTAGCCTCTGACAGCTCGGGGGATGATCATGCAGAGCACATTCCCAACGAGGCAATGTTTGAGCCCGAGATTGATGAAATGATCGAGACGATCATGGATTCAGAAAGGCTTATCTATGATGATATGAAGAGTGAAGCCGATACGCCATTGTATAATGGAGCATGTATGTCTAGATTGAAAGCACTCCTGGTTCTTCTCAACATGCAGGCAAAGTTTGGATGGAGTGACACTAGCGTCACAGCGCTTTTCAGGTGATCTATTACAATTAGTTTACTTTAATAGAACTCTAAATGTATAATGATCTGATAGATTTTTACACGACTGTATCATATTTTTATGTTGTGTAGATTGCTGAAAGAGCACATACTACCAGCTGACAATGTGATGCCAGATTCCCGAGATGAAGCAAGAAAGAGTTTGCGAAACTTGGGGATGGATTACAATTCTATCCACGCTTGTCCTAATGACTGCATTCTTTTCAGAGGGGAATACATAGACATGGAGAAGTGTCCGAAATGTGATTCCGAAAGATATCGAGTAGATCTCCACGGGACAAAAATTCCACAAAAGTTTTTGCGACATTTTCCTCTGCTTCCTCGCATCAAGCATTTCTTCGAATGTAAGTCCATGGCCGCCCTAGCATCATGGCATGAGGAGAATAAATCTTCGGATGGTGTGCTACGAATTCCTGCAGATTACGCAGCCTGGAAACATATAGATGGAACATGGTCGGATTTTGCCAAGGAAGCTCGAAATTTGCGCTTAGGCCTAGCTATGGATGGTGTAAATCCATTTGGTCAAACATCAACATCTTACAGTGTATGGCCCGTTGTCATCGTCAACTACAACATTCCCCCGTGGTTGACTACGAAGAAGGGGCACCTATGGCTAAGCTTGATTGTGCCAGGGCGATATAAAGTGGGGAATATGGATGTGTATCTTCGTCCACTATTGGAAGAGCTACAACAATTGTGGATTGGCATCGAGGTGGTGGATATGAGCCAACACACAGGACGACGGAATGCTTTGATCAGAGGCATTCTAATGTGGACCATGCATGACTATCCCGGGCTAACAGAATGCTCAGGTGATCTATTGACACTCCTCACTCAGACACTGTAAATCTTGTTTTTTCCCATAGTTGATCTATTATCATGTGTATACATGCAGGGCTTCAAACAAGCGGATACAGAGCATGTGTCACATGTGGACCTAGACTGAATGCACGTAGGGCGCCCTCACTGAAGAAGAAAATCTACGAAGGTCATCAAGCGTATCTTCCAAAGAATCGTGTGTTACGCGACAGCTTTTTGGGAAGAGAGCCACCAAGGATGTTTGCACAAGCATGGTTAGAGCAGAAGGAGATGTGCGATGACTGATTGCCTCCAGGGATGAAGAGACTATCTCTATGGTACGAGTTACCATACTGGCCCCGACTCATGATCAATCACTTGCTCGATCCAATGCACATATTCAAGAATGTGGGTAATCTACTATGGGACCATCTGACCGGCAAGAAAGATACTTTGGGAGCCAGAGTTGACCTTAGAAATGTGGATCGTATGGAGCAATATTGGCCGCAAACAGCGTCTGATGGATCGATAAAACTCTCTAAAGCACCATGGATTTTCACAGGAGCCCAAGAACGCAAAGTAAAAGAGACCATTCGATCTTTGCGGACCCCCACTGGCGTAATGCACTCGCTCCGAACATATTTTACTAAAGAAGGAAAGCTTACCGGTTTGAAGTCACACGATTGGCATAAAATGTGTCAGGTACGTTCATAGTGGACTTTAATATCATTGCATAAAATGTGGACTTTAATATCATTGTTGCACATACTTTACAGTTTATTTTACCGGTTGCCATTGAGGGATGTTTGTCTCTCGACATCCGTAACACAATCTACAAACTTGCAAAGCTGGTGCAATGGATCTCACAAAAGGAGATCAACGTAGACTCCATACCATTCGCCAAACTAAATGCTGCGGAGCTTGTGTGCATGTTTGAGAAACAATTTCCTACTACCATGCTAACCATTCAGGTGCATCTTCTTGTTCACATAGTTGATGAGGTGGAAATAGCTGGCACAGTTCATTCCAGATGGATGTTCTTCTTAGAACGTTTCATGAAAACGCTTAAGGGATATGTGCGTCAAAAGGCACGTCCGGAGGGTAGCATGGCAGAAGGTTGGTTGGTATCAGAGTCCCTAGTGTACATTGGAGAGTGGCTAGACGGATTTGATAAAGCCCAGGACACGCTATGGCGAACCATAGATGATGAGCGCATATCTGGGATTGTCATGTACAATTTCGGTGTTGAGAAGAAGATGACGGAAGATCTAGAGGCTAAAATCAACCGATTTTGCATGCTTCACAATCCAGTGATGCAAAAGTGGATTTCACAATATGAGGATGCAAAGCAAGAGCGACAAAGGGCACGAATCGAGTGGAGATGGGGAAGCCGACCACCGATGCACTATCCGACGGTTCTGGAGAGCCTACCAACCTTCATGCGCTTAAGATGGTTGCACAACCAATTGAAAAGCGCACAACAATGCGGTGACGAAGTGACTGAGGAAGAGTGGGAGTACTCTCGGGGTTGCGCGACCAAGGTAAGTTTGCAATGTACGACTAGCTAGTGACTTTATTTCTAAACGTTTGAACGGCCACTCATAATCTTTGTTCGTTGTAGTATAAGTCATACACAGCAGCATGGTGTAAAGGTCGACATTTTAGGGTGGAACGAATCGACAAAAAACGTTTTACTCAAGATTGTGGAATCATGGCAAAATTTGAACAGTCTAGTCGACGACGTTCCTCTGATGCAGATCCTATGGTGGCGGAACTCACTTACTTCGGCACGCTGCAAGAGATTTTGAGGATCGATTACAGAGGATTTTTTGTCGACTTGTTCGACGTGCAATGGTTCAAGATAATCATGGAGGGTCGCAACGCTACTGTGCGTAGAGGAGAGTCTGGTTTTCTTGAGGTGGATTCTACTAAGAAATGGACTGACCTAAGAGACACTTTCATACTACCCGAGCATTGTGAACAAGGAAGTATGTAAATAGTTACCATCCCCCTTTTACAAGTTATGTGCTTGAAAGCTCTCATGTAAGTTATGTGGCTCTGGCAGGTAATATTTCATCCTACAAAGTCTACATCAAACTGGTGGTACGTCATAGAGGTAGCCCCTCGTAGTGCAAGGACGTATGAAGGCTACCATGTGCCAATCACAACGGCATCAATGGAGGAGATCAGAGAAGATGCTCAATCAGAAGCCGCTGCGATGGTGCCAGACGAGCATCAAGATGCTACTACTCTATATGGGGTGCATGCAGAGGAGCTACAAAATGAAACAGAGGATATGTGTTTAAACGGAGAGCTCTATATAGATATAGGAAGTTATGCTGAGTTATGCGAGGATGAGAGAGAGATCTCTTAAAGCCACAAATATTGTATTTGAACAATTTTGCTCCGTGTTGTAAAAGCTCTGGCTCTCTAAGTACCTTCCATGGTGTATAACGCTCTTTTCTACTCGCGCTCACATCTTTTGATTGAAAATTCTGAGTTTTCGACTTGCCTCTTCTATCACTCAATTCATTGCGTCATTGTATTTATATGCGTCATTACGTCATTGTATTTAATGGTCTTTGCGTCATTGTCTACTCTATTCATTCAATATTAAGTTTAAATATTCGTGTGTTTAATGCAGGTATGGATGATGACGAGTTTCTTTCTTCTTTGTCACCGCAGCAGAGACAGTGGTACGTGGAGCGTCATCGCTCTGGCGCATCATCGCGCGTTCCTACTCCATCCGCATCTCCCTCTCTTTTGGAGCATTCGGCGCGCTCCGAAGCTTCGGCGTCGATGAGACGAGCTTCACACTCGTCTAGACACCGGCGCTCTAGTGGTGGCAGTGGCGGTGGCGGTTGTTGTGGGGCCGGATTCCGCCACCGATGCCTCCACACCGCCTCGTGTTCGACGAGGCTCTTTACCCTCCCCTTCTTTGCCCACCCCCACACCAGCCACAGCATCGCCATCTACGCCAGGTTTTGCACAGCTGACTGTTCCTAGCAGCTACACACCTCTACCTACTCCGCAAGGAACCACCCCACTCGACACTCCTCTCTTCGGGGCCCAGACGCCGGTGGAGACACCTGACGTCCGTACCCCCATCGACACGCCGCTAGAGACCCCTGCCGGGACACCCAGGTTCACGCGTCACCGGCCAGAGGGCTTGCATTACTCCGTCGACTTCAGCGGCGGCATCATCATGGATGATGACGGCAAGAAGGTGATCTCGCGCATGCGTGGTCTTTGCTCTCAGCTGTTTAAACACTACATACTAAACAAATGGAGTGAAGTACCAAGTGATTTAAAAAACAGAGTCATCAGCATACTTCATGATGAGTTTCCCGCTCCAACACGGGATCAGCGCTTCAATGAAGACCTGATGAAGATTCGAATGTGCGAATACTGCAAACACAAGCGTTCCGAAGTGCAAAAAGCAATCAAGCATGGGTGGAACAGGCCAGATTGGCTGGCCAAAGAAGATTGGAAGAATGCGAAGAAAGCAGCGCGCGAGAATCCCGACAAGTGGAAGCAACAAAAGGATGCAGCCAGAGCGCGAGTAGAGGCAGGGAGCTCGCACCACTTGGGGAGCGGTGGATGGGCATCATTTGAGGCCGATTTTGTAAGTGTTTTCGCATTGCTCTTTATGTTCGATAGTTTAGGGTTTATGAGTTTTTTAATTCTAACATAATGAAATCTTTGTATGTTTTGACAGTGGTCGATGACAGGACGTGATCCCACACCGTACGAGCGCAAGTACGCAGGCAGGAAGGGCTTAAACGCTCTGATGGACATTCTCAGTTCTCGCGGCGGCATGGTTAGTATTAGGGTTTACTCTTTTCTATTTTTTGTATTGTTTTATAAATGTCGTTATATGTTTATACTTACTGAAAGCTGTCTTATTGTCTTTTTTTGCAAAATCCGACAGATACGGTGCTTGGACGCGATGAGACGTCTGATTAGACGACGTCAGTTTAGCCGTAGCTAGATAGCATTAGTTTAGGGTTTCTCATAGCTTATGTATCATGAGACGGATTTTATACGTCTTTTTGAACCATGTATATTATTACATTTATCACCGCAGTTCATTTTGCCAATCAATTCTTTATGCCTATGATGTTGTACAATTGTCATTATTACATTTGCCAATCAATTCATTTTGCCTATGATGTGTACAATTGTCAATTTTACTCTTGTCAATTTTGCAAAAAATGCGTCTTGTGGGTGACTATTTTGGGTCTATTATCTACCCTTGCACTTTTTTTAAAAAGTGAATCAAGTACAATATGGTTGATGGGTAACAGGGCATTCAATGCCCTGTCACCAAAAAAAAATTCTCTCGAACGTCGCTATTTATGGCTCTGTAGCGTCGCTATGAGCGTCGTTATAGACTTCTGTGTAAACGTCGCTATAACCGTCGCTATGAACGTCTCTATATAACGACGCTTATAACGACGCATATAACGACGCTCTCGAAACGACGCTATTAGCGACGATTTTAGCGACACCGGGGGTTATAAAAACCCAGTGTATTTCCGTCGCTAACAGCGTCACAAGAGCACACAACCTCTTGTAGTGCATACGGCCTTCCTCTTCTCTCTGTAGCACCTTCCAAAACCCCAAGGGTCGCCTACCAAACCATGTACGTCTTCTCTTGTAGCACCCCACCCTATATTCGGCACCTCTCACCTTTGAAGCTTCCGAAATAACAAGCCCCTCCTCCTCCACATCAGCCGCCCCTCTTTCTCTTCTCTCTACTAGTTGCCCAATGGCGTGCAATTTGTGTTATGTTGGCCCCTTATCATAAGGCCATGGAAGCCCCTTTTCTAACCATCCTCCCCCTTTGAAGCATTGCCTGCGGCTCTTTTCAACCCTTCCAGCTTCTGCCGCAGTCGCCCCTGTAATTGCCGAGCCCTTTTAGCAGACCCATGTGGCCCCCCGCTCCATGTACCAGTGGCCACCCGTGATGGCGACCCCCTCTCCTACCTTGGCCACCTTCTTGGACCTATTCTCTACCTCACACCCTGGTGGCCAACCCTCTAAGCTTCAATCAATCACCCTCCCTGATTGCCTTCTCTGGAGTGCTCTCTAAGACCCGCCCTCCCTTAGGTCCTGCCTCTAATCATAAGCCACCAGCACCTGCCTGCTTTTCTACTCTCGGCCCCCCTCAACTGCTGGCAATGGCCATTCCCAGGTAGTGTTGGCTGCTCTTAGCTGTAGCCTTTTGCAGTCACCCGCCTGTTGCTCACCTCCAGGCGGCCCTCCTGCAAACGACGCCCTCACCCAAAACTAGCATGCCACCCCTCAGTGAATCCTCTCTCTCGTGCAGTTCTCTGCCCTTGAACATGTGGCCTCTATCGATAGCGCTCCCTCATGGCCTTCCAAATCCTCCTTTTTCATGCAGTCGGTAGACCCGCCCTGGTGGCTCTCCTCCAAGCAGTTACGAGCCCCTCTCTGTACTCCCCCCAATGCATGGCGCCCCTTGACCCTGTATAATGTGCTGCAGCCCTACCCTCTTGGCATGCCCGCCAATTGGTCTTGTTTCCTGGCAATCTTACCTCGTGCAGGGCCACGTTTACCGGCATGCAACTCGTCCCTAGCCTCATCTCCAAGCTTGGCCACTCACCTGGCATGGCTCCAACACCTGTTGAGAGCACCACCTCATGCTTTCTCCAATTGACTTTGCTCGCTTAGTTTAGCATGGTGACCAAATTTCAAAAAAAACTTCTCTTTTGTTTTTTTGTTCTCACCTTTTGCAACTTGAGTTGCTCTCCCACGCTAAGGCTTGGATGGGATCGTGTTGAGCTTTGCCTTCGAGAGAGATTCTTGCCCAAAAAAACTATGATCCCATGACCTTTGAGCCACTCTCTCCTCCACGATCCAACCAAGGAATAGATAAACACCTTCCCTTCAACACATGACAAGCGTTAAATTAGCTGACCTTGACGCCCAATGTGGCATACACACCAGTAGAAGCAATCATCCTTTTCAAGGCTAGCGGGCCCAAAAAATCATTGTAGACCTTCAAAATGCCGCGTCCCGCATACACACCCAATGGTCCCTTGTCACAATTGGCATTTAGCACATGAACAAGCATTCTTCTACCTCACTGTCTGCTGCCATACGCCTACTAAAATGATCATGGGTTGACACAAACCAATTGCACCAACGCTCTCCAACAACCCTTAAACGGAGAAGACCATTGCACACTTCTCTACACCATAATTCAAAGAGGGATGAGAGAAGACAAGAGAAGAAAAAGGTGAAAAATAGGTCACCCTCTTCTCCATCTTCTTCATCTGAAGGTGCCACGAGAAGAATGTGTGAGTGCAAGTACGAGAGCAGAGAGAGAGAGAGAGAGAGAGAGAGAGAGAGAGAACCTACTTTGGGTGGAGCTCACAGCAACGTTATCCTGTTGTAGCTCCTTATTCTGTTATATTAGTAAGTGGGATGTCTGGCCAGTTGGCCTGAATCCCAAAAAACTCCCACTTGAAGGCCAACGCAGCCCAAGTGACCTGGTATGTACAACCGTGAAGCAATCTAGTGGATTCAACCTATACCCATCAACTCACTGCAATGTGTAAACCGCTCCAAAGCTAAGCCTTTCGTCAAAGCATCTACTGGGTTGTTGTCAGTGTGTACCTTGACCAAATCAATGAGCTGTTTGGCCAAGAAATCTCTCACGAGATGATACCTGACTTCAATGTGTTCGATTTGGAGTGAAACACGAGATTCCTTGCCAATGCAAGAGCACTCTGACTATCACAATATATCACTGGAGTCTCATCAATGCCAAGATTTTTGACTAAGCGAGATAACCATACAGCTTCTTTACTTGCATCTGACAATGCAATGTACTCTGCTTCCGTAGTGGAAGACGACGTACAATCTTGAAGACATGGCCTCCAAGATACTGCTGCTCCAGCAAATAGGAAAACATAGCCAGATGTTGATCTCCTACTGTCGACACAATCCGCATAGTCTGCATCTGCATAACCCATGATTGATGCATCGTTGTTCCCGAAGCGTAAACACCTGCCAACCGTACCTTTGAGGTACCTAAGAATGTGCTTCACTGCTTCCCAATTCTTGCTGCCAGGATCTGACATATATCGGCTCACCACTCCCACTGCAAAAGCAATGTCTGGTCTTGTGACCACCATAGCATACATGAGACTGCCCACTGCCGGAGTATATGGTACCTTAGCCATTTCAGGTCGCTCAGCATCAGAGTTGGGTGCATCTTCCTTGCTGAGTTTCAAGAATACCTGCATTGGAGTACTCAATGCTTTCCCCCCCTCAATATTAAAACACTGCAAAACTTTCTCAATGTATGTTACCTGAGATAACTCAAGAATACGACGTTTGCAATCTCTTTTGATTCGCATGCCAAGAAAGTGTGTAGCATCCCCCAAATATTTCATTGCAAAACTATTGCTAAGTGTTTTCTTCAAGTTGGCAATTTTCGCAATGGATTTCCCAGCTATAAGCATGTCATCAACATACAAAACTAGAATGATCATCGAGCCATCATCTAGCTTTCTTGTGTACAAGCAGTGATCCTCTTCGCTCCTTTTATATCCTTGAGACCTCATACATGCATCAAATTTATGATATCACTGCCTTCAACCCTGCTTTAAGCCCTGAAGTGCCTTTTTGAGCTTACATACTAGCTCCTCACGAGATGCGTTCTCCTAAACAAACCCTTCAGACTGCTACATGTAAACATCCTCATCGAGATCCCTGTGAAGAAATGTTGTCTTCACATCCATTTGGACAAGTTCCATGTCCTCAATCGCTACAAGACCAAGTTCGGTTCTAAGCATTGTCATCTTGACCATAGGCCAGAAGATTTCATCAAAATCGACTCCCTTTTGCTGTTTGAACCCTTTGGCTACAAGTCTAGCCTTGTACTTTGGATTTGGATCACTTGAGGTAAATTTCTTCTTGTAACCCATTTGCAAGGTAAATCTTTCGCATCATTTGGCAGTCCTACCAAGTCCCAAGTGTCATTAGCAAGAATTGAGTTATACTCAGATTCCATAGCCTGCTCCCACTTCACCACATCATCCGTAATCATGGCTTCTTGGTAGCAGCTTGGCTCACCACAATCGATCAACACGATGTAATCAAGACCTGGCTTGAAACATGCATGTGGATGAAAGACTCTAGTAGACCGTCTCACTCCTTGACCATTGCTATCCGCTCCCTCTGGAGCATTGATAGTGGAAGGTACATCACTAGCCCGCTGAGTTGATTTCACTGTCTCTGAGGCAACATCCTCAAAAGTTGTTTATGCATTTGACTCATTGAAGATCACATCTAAACTACGGATGATTGGACGAGATTCCGGGTGCCAGAGATGATATCCCATCTCTCTATCTACACCATATCCAATGAAAATACATTTGTGTGACTTTGGCTCTAACTTCTGTCGAAGTTGTTTAGGCACGTGAGCATAAGCTTCACAACCAAAAACATGTATATGGTCATAGTGGGGCTTACATTTAGACCATAACTCTTTTGGAATCTCATAATTCAATGGCGTACTAGGTGAACGATTTATAATGTGCACTGCGGGCAAGACGGCTTCTGCCCAAAAGCCTTGTGTGAGATTTTCCCTAGAAAGCATGGCTGTGACTCTTTCCTCAATTGTATGATTCATGCACTCAGCAACTCCATTCTGAGCTGGTGTGTATGGTGTAGTAAACTGCCTTTTAATCCCCCTTTTAGCACAAAAATTGTCAAACTCCTTGGAGACATACTCTCCACCGTTGTCAGTCCGCAACCTCTTGAGTTTCTTGTTAGACTAATTCTCAACGAGCGCCAAAAATTTCTGGAACACAGAAAGATCTTGATCCTAATGTTTCAAAGGATATGCCCACACCTTTCAAGTAGAGTCATCTATGAATGTCACAAAATAGCTGGCCCCCCCTAGAGGTTTGGTTGACATAGGACCACAAACATTACTATGTACTAAATCTAGAGGTTCAACTCGCTTTTGACCCAATGGTAAGTGCACGGACCTAGTCTGTTTTCCATAGATACAGTGCTCACAAAAAGGAAATCCAACATAAGACAAGATAGGTAAGTAGCCAAAACAAGTCAGAGTTCTCATTCCTTTTTGGCTAATATGACCTAGTCGGCAATGCCACAACTCAGTAGACGACAGCTTGGTTATAGATATGTAATCATGAACAACATCTGACACATGCATGGAATACAAGGTACCATGCTTCTAACCTTTGAGTACAACAAGATTACCTTTGTGTATTATCCACGAACCATTGCCAAATGTGGTGTTGTAGCCCAAATCATCAAGCTGACCAACAGAAATCAAGCTTTTAGTCAACTTGGGCACATGTCTTTGACATTACATAAAGTAAAGTGCGTGCCATTTCTTAGATGCAATTTGACATTTCCGACACCCTCAATGTCAGCATTTGAAGACTCTAGCACATTGATCTCCTCTAACTTTGATTTGCCCTTGTTTGAATCATCAGACTTAGAAGTGTCACCGGATTGTTTATCCTTCTTGCTTTGCTGGCATTTCCTGCAATCCTTCTTCACATGCTCTTTTTTATGGCAGTGATAGCACTCGACATTACGCATAGAACCCCGAGACTTACTGCGTGAGCACCCACGTTCCTTGCTTTTGGCACGACTTTAAGTGCGACCCCTCTGTCTATCACTAGCAACATACGCATCACCATCCTTCTTGCCTTCGAGAGATTTCCTACGAATCTCCTCGATAAACAGACTCCCAAGGATGTCATTGTACACTAGACCAGTACCAGGTACTGAGTTTCTAATCGCAGTACAGAGCGTATCCCAAGACGAGGATAAATTGCATAGCAAGAAGATACATTTGATTTCCTCATCGAAGAACAAACCCTGAGTGATCAACTGAGTGAAAATGATATTGAACTCATTAATGTGAGTAGAAATAGTGCCCTCTTCCTTCATACGAAGGTCAAACAGCTTCTTCATCAAGAAAACCTTATTAGTGGCACTTTTGTTCTCATAATTGGAACACAACTTATCCCATACATCTCTAGCAGTCCTTTCTCCAACTATAGTAAAGTACACAGATTCGGCCAAATGCAAACGGAGGGTAGATTTGGCCTTAGCATCAAGTTTCTCCCACTCAACATATGTATACTCGCCCTCTAAGTGCTCCATGATAGGATCCAGCTGGCCTTTTTGTATAAGAACATCTTGAATATGCTCTTTCTAGATAGCAAAACTTGTCCCATCAAATTTCCAAATATTGGAGATATCCTTTTCACCACTAGATGACATGGCTGCAAACTAAAGATAATATGGCAATAAATACTGGTAATTCTAGGAAAATTTGGTAGAGAATCTCAATCCAAAACTGTCATAAGAGATCAGTAGTGCATTAAAAGTAATGCTCTCAAAGCATAAGACAGACGCATCAACCACTAACTATGCATAAAAAGTCAAAAGCTGACCCAAGGCTGCCAACACGGCGTCAAATGCACCTAGCTCTCTCTATACATGTCCTATGGTGAGGCCACAAAAAAAGGGGTACTTCAGCAACCTGTATCATCGAAAGGATCTCAACATTCGAAAATCCCCCAGCTCAAGAAAACCTCACGCTATCGACCCTCACAAAAGGTTATGCAGACAAGAAACCAGCCCAGTCTCAGAAAGGGCCTCTAAACCGAGTCCCAAAAACGGTCGGGACTAAACAAGCCAAATCGTCTCCACAAAAGGTACATATGGTACTTTTCGCAACTCAACGTACATCCACTGTCAACAATACTGCAAGGTGCAGTATAGCGCTCAAACATGCGCCAAACAAAATATGCAAGCAGTAAACAAATCCTTGCGGGGAGTAAAACCACTCTCAAAAGAGCTCAAGCACTATCAAAAGTGCCAAAATGATGCATATGTGCATCAAGTACTCCCACTGAAGTCTGTGCTGATGCAAAACATTGCAACCTATAAGAAACCTGGATGTCCTATATGTATGCAAAAACCTGTGAGGAGATGGATGCATGAAAAACCCGAGACAATGTCAATGCCAAAAAGTGCTCCTAATCAGCCCATAAACACCATCTCAATTGCACATAATAGCCATAAAATGGCTATATACAATCCCAAAATAGTCTCTGAACAACTTGCACTTGTGTCATGTACCTGCATATGTATCTATAGCAAAATTGGAGTTGAAAAATACAACTCCTAAAGTGTAGCTCGGATGAAGCTTTTGTCTGCATGAACAGCTTCGAAAGGGGGGGTAAAACTGCAGGACACCTGATGGAAATGCTCTGGGATTGTTGAATTTTCCGATGCCAAAATCAAAAACCTGTTTGCACTTTTGATGCGAAAATGGCAAGCACAAACCCCGCTCTGATGTTAGTTGAAGGTGCCATGGGAAGCGTGTGCGAGTGCAAGTGTGAGAGCAGAGAGTGGGAGAGACCTGCTTTGGGTGGAGCGCACAGACGTTATCCTGTTTGCAGCTCCCTATTCTGTTGGATTAAAGAATAAGTGTATATTGGTTAAGTTAGTAGATGGGTTAGTAGTAAGTGGGATGTCCGGCCAGTTGGCCTGAATCCCAACATCATCCTCTTCCTCTTTTGAAGAAAGTGATGGTGCAGACAAGGAGGAACAAGGGAAGAAAAAGGCAAGAAAGAGGTCACCCTCTTCTCCATCCTCCTCATACTCTTCCTTTTTTGAAGAAAGTGATGGTGCAGCTCTTGAACCACCTAAAAGAAGAGGCCATATGAAATCCTATGCTGCATGGAAGAGGTCGTCCAAGCTCAAAAAGTTTAAAGAGGGAGGAAAGATCATCTCTTTCCTTACCTACGATGGCACCTTTGGTGCTACGAACAAATTCTTGTCCTTCATCCAACAATTTGATGGGGCGTATGGAGATGAGGGCTTCACAGAGTCTTCTAAGCTACACCATGTAGCTATTCATTTTCAAAAGTCTGCCAGGCCATGGTGGTCTAGCCTACGAGCAAACGGTGAAGCTCCACGAACATGGAAAGCTTTAAGAGCTTCCAATATGAAGCAATTTTTAGCTATCGATGCCAAAGGCAAAGTACTCACCGAATGGCGAAGCTTGAAGCTCTCTCTCTCTATGAATCTATTCACAAATATATAACAAGTTCTGGGATTTACATCTCAAAGCCACTGTCTTCAAAAAGATGGATTTTGGAGAGAAAAAACAACAATTCTGTGTGGGTTTAACTGAGGATATGGTGTAGTATGTTAACTCCCAAAGACCATGCACCATATCTGCTGTCAGGCCAAGGGCCAAACCAAGGGGTCAAGGACTCAGCCAAGGGCCGGCTGCTAGTGGGAAGGGGTCCGAAAGGGGCTAGGAGCCTATTAAAGGGAGGCTGGGCGGTTGGACCAGGCATGGCAGTCCCTTGGTGCTTACACTGGTATCAGAGCTTCAGGCTATTTTGGGACTGAGGCACGTTTTTTGGAATGCATGTTGCATGCAATCTCTAGTGGAGGGGAAAGAAGCCGAAGCCGAAGAGCTAGGGCGCGTGCAGTAACCCTTTGTCGGGGCCGAGGCTACGCAGATGACCTGCACCGAATTGGGTGTAGCTGGGCTCAGTAGGAGTGCAAGGGGAAGGGCTGCAAACCTCGTCACTGGCCTGGCCTCAGCAAGCATCGCCATCGCGAGGTAGAGCTTCAAGAAGCAAGGCGCAGGCGGCCGTCGTCTGCAGCAGAGAACTCCACGATTTTTTTTATTAAAAAACCCCTTAAGGGTAGGCCGTTCACACCCGGCAAACCCTAGCGGGTTTCAACAAGGGCCATCCCTTGCTAAGTCTGTTGCTCCAAGGGATTTGTCTCCGCATCGGTGGGCATACACAGCACACAAAGACTGTGGTACTGCATATTTTACAACCCGCATCTGCTGCAACTCGGTTTTTCAAATTTCGACACGCCAAAGCTTGGTCGCATATTCCCGGTTTTGGTTTTTGCGTATGATGTACGTCAACTCGGTGGTGAAGGTACATTGCTTCGTGTTCACGACCTTCTCATTGGCTGCACCATTTGTCGAAAAATTTCAAGTTCCTTTGGCGTAGTGCATACGATGCAACCACGCTCGTTGGCAACGCCAACTTGATCAAGGCTTTCAAGACCATCATCGGCTGCAGACTTGATCATTATTTTCAAGTTATTCTTCGTTTTGGATTGCCGTTCGCTTTCGGATTCAGAATTTTTTCCCATCCAAGGCGTAATTATCCGATTATTTATAGCAACCTTCTACGAGCTCGTTGGAATTCAAGTACTCTTCTTTATTTTCTCTCACAGTACGTCCACAGCATGGATTCGGACATAGATATGCATCATGCATTTGATTTCGAGCAGTCCGCACCCGTTTCGTCTGTCGATGCCATGCGGAGGGTTCCTCTCACGGAGAGTAATCGTTCCCCAACGGCAACAGATGATACGTATGAGTTGCTAGACATGCAAGATTTCCGTGCATTGCAAACACGCATGACTGTGCTTGAAACAAATTTTGCACAATTAAATCAGAATGTCACAGCATTATCCGATTTGATTAAGTTGCATATGCGGCAGCAAGCCACGGGCCCTGCTAATCAGCCAATTCAGGAGCACGGCTCCACACCAGGCCAAGGACCGGCTGCTGGGCAAGGCCCTCCTCCGGGTCCGCTGCACTCTCTGACCCAAAAAGAGGTGGACGATTTGTTGAAAAATACAAAGCCACCAATTTTTCGGGGAGAAGAGCGTGAGCGAAACAAGGACACCGTGAATATTTTTCTCAGTAAGTGGGATGGTATTCATGACCTTAGACGTACCCCGGATGCAGCCAAGGCGCTGCAGACAAGTCTGACTTTGGACGGCAAGGCCTAAAAATGGTGGATGTCTCTCAAGCAGAAGGGCATGCTACCACAGACTTGGGTAGCTTTTGAGACTGTATTCAGGAAGGAATTTCTACCTACCAATGAGAAGGATAGAAATTGGACCGCCTGGGACGAATGTTCTATGCACCAGCATAAAACATTATTGGAATATATTTCCCATTATCGAGACGTGATCCTCAAGCTGGAAGGGATGGATACCTTTCAGCAGGTGCGTGGGTTCATCCGTGGGTTAACTCCTGAGCTTAAGAAGCACGTTAAAACCCAGGATCCACAAACACTTGAGGACGCAATAGTGCAAGCTCACATCCATGATGATCCCGATGATCGGGCATTGCATAGTTCGCATGTGCATGGCACTACACCTGTTTTACCACGTCCACAACATGTGCATCATAAAAGAAAAAATGTCTCTACTGCATCAGAGACCTCCAAAAAGCCCAAGGGGTCTAGAGGTCCTCTCTCAACGGAAGAGTTTGAGAAAGCCAAAAAAGAAAAGTTGTGCTTTAAATGTTTGGGAACTGGACATAGCAAAAAGGATTGTCCCAAGGGGAAATCTGCTGCTCAAGACAAGGGGAAGGAAAAAGCAGTACACATGGTGCAGCTTTTACCTCTTGAGTCCTCTTCCCAGTTTGCTAATGTGGAAGTAACACACACCGAGGCGGTGCATGAGTGCTGTATCACGGCCTCCATGTGGCAGCAGACTTTCGGACCACATGAGTTGGTGCGTATGCATGGCTCTATCCAAGGGCACAGGGTGCGGATCTTGGTAGACGATGGTGCATCGCACAATTTCATCAATTACAAATTGGTGAAACGACTCAAATTACCCCAAACCCCGAGTTCCCATCGCTACAAGGTAGCAATGATTAACGGCCATGATGCTGAGATATGGGACACTCAGGTTAAAGATGTACCTCTCGAAATTCAAGGATACCGTACCTCTTTGGATTTCCAAGTCATGAATATGGAGAGGGCGGATGTGGTTCTTAGTCGTGAGTGGTTGCATAGTTTAGGATCATCACTTAGACGTAGCTATGAGCATAATAGTCTAATGTTCGAATCCAATGGTGTGCACGTACTGCTGTTGGGGGAGAAGGATGTACCTTCCTCACCACTTATTTGTACAGCTGAGCTTATGAAGCTCGCTTCTGATGATGCAATAGAAGAACTCTTTTTGTGTTACTCACTGTGCCATTTTATTTCCAATGTGGATGATGTTTTTAACGATGCTAAAGTTTTGAATACAACTTCCTCAAAGCCGCATTCTTCTCTCTCTCCTCTTCCAGCTATGTCTACTAATTCAAAACAAGCAAATGTTGCTAAGGAATTGAAGGAACTTTTAAGGGAATTCAAGGATGTGTTCCCAGATGATTTGCCACCAGGGCTACCGCCGACACGTTATGTGCAACATGGCATAGACGTGGTTGTAGGCAGTAAGCCAGTGAGTAAACCGCCTTACCGAATGAGTCATTCAGAGGCTGCTGAGGTGGAACTTCAGCTTGCTGACTATCTCAGTAGAGGGTTTATTCAACCAAGTTCTTCACCATGGGCCTCTCCCATTCTCTTGGTGAAGAAAAAGGACGGTAGTATGCGCATGTGCGTAGATTACCATGGATTAAATGTGGGTACTGTTAAGAACAAGTACCCATTGCCACGAGTAGATGAGCTGTTTGATAAGCTCACCCACGCTCGTATATTTTCAAAGATTGATTTACGATCTGGGTATCATCAAGTACGCATCAGGCTTGCGGATATACCCAAAACAGCGTTCCGAACAAGGTTTGGACATTATGAGTTTTTGGTAATGCCCTTTGGGTTAACCAATGCTCCAGCTACGTTCATGACACTCATGGATAGTGTCTTGAGACCATACTTGGAAAAGTTTGTTATTGTTTTCCTCGATGACATTCTTGTATATAGTGCATCTGAGGAAGAGCACTTAGTACATTTGAAACAAGTGTTTCATTTGTTACGCCAAAATCAGCTATATGCCAAGGAATCCAAATGTGATTTCCTCAAGGAGGAAATTCACTACTTGGGGCATGTTATTTCGGCTGCAGGGTTACACATGGATCAATCCAAGGTGGATGCCATTCGGAGGTGGCCCTCTCCCAAAAATTTGGAAGAGCTCCATATTTTTTTAGGCTTTGCAGGTTTTTATCGTCGATTCGTTAAAAACTATGCCCATATTGCTGTTCCCATGACAAATCAATTGAAAGCCAAGGGCAAGTCCTTTCAGTGGGGATTAGAACAACAACAAAGTTTTGACAAACTTAAGGACACACTAGCCACAGCTCCTGTTTTGGCTATTGTGGATCCCTTAAAGCCATTCGTTTTGGAAACGGATGCTAGTAATCGTGCGATTGGAGCAGTCCTTCTACAGGAGGGAAGACCGATTGCATTTGAAAGCAAGAAGCTGGATGCAGCACAGCAGAATTACTCTGCTTACGAACGAGAGCTCTATGCAATAGTGTCTGCTTTAAAGACATGGCGACATTATTTGTATGGTGCACAGTTCGAGATTGTGTTTGACCATGAAAGCATCAAGTGGTTTACACAACAAAGTGATTTGAAGGGTCGCAAGGCCAGGTGGGCTGAGATTCTTCAGGAGTATGACGCCAAGCTACGATATCGTAAAGGGCGGTACAATGTAGTGGCTGATGCTCTCAGCCGAATGCCAGAGATCAACTCTCTCCTTTTCACGGAATTGCGGAGTGAGTTTTTGGAATCTCTCAAAGGTAAGTGCGAGCATGATACTGCATACTCCAAGGTGTGGAGCTATGTTAGAAAGAGGGATCCTTCTCACTCCAATGTTGGTAGTGGTTTTGTTTCCTCCACACCCAATTCTCCTCTATCGAGTGATGAACTGCAGAGATGGAAGAATTTTTCCATAGATGATGGGTACCTACTCCACAAGGGGAGAGTGTGTGTACCGACGGACGCGGACATTCGGCGCCAAATTCTTTATGAATTTCACGATAGTCCAAGTGCAGGGTTCCCGGGAATTAAGAAAACTTATGCACTCGTAAGATGACAGTTTTACTGGCCAGGTTTGCATGGGTATGTTCAAGACTATGTCTTGCATTGCCAAAAATGTCAAGTTAATAAAGCAGAGCGCCTGAAAGCAGGAGGACTCTTACATCCTTTAGAGATTCCCAACGGTAAATGGGAAAGTATCTCCATGGATTTTATTGTGGATTTACCAAACACTATTCGAGGACATGACTCGGTATGGGTGGTCGTAGACCGGTTGACTAAACTTTGTTGGTTTATTCCAACAAAGTCAACCATGAAGACCCCAGACTTAGCTAAGTTATTTGTGGACAATCTTTACCGGTTGTATGGATTGCCAAGTAACATTGTGAGTGATCGTGATCCCAAGTTTAACAGTCATTTTTGGAGGGCTGTTTTTAAGCGATTGGGTACACAACTTAATTTAAGTACGGCTGATCACCCGGAAACAGATGGTCAGACGGAACGAGTCAACCAAGTGCTAGAGGATATGCTACGAGCATACGTTAGCAAGAAGCAATCAGATTGGGAAGATTATCTTCCTATTCTTGAGTTTGCATATAATAGTGCTAAGCATGTTACAACTGGTTTTAGTCCATTCATGCTTATGTATGGTTTTCAACCTAGATCACCAGTGACGGTGGGGTTGGTAACTGAGAAGCTCCAACAGGTCAAGGAGTTTCTCCAAGATCATATGGAAATGCTGAGACTTGCTCATCAAAATGTTCGACAAGCACAGGATCGGTATAAGAAGTATGCTGATGAGAAACGTCGGCAAGTTACCTTCATGGAAGGTGAAGAGGTATTTTTGTGTGTGCCAGAGCATTCAGAAACTCTAAAGACTGGACCGACACCCAAATTATCTCCCCGTTATTGCGGGCCATTCAAGATACTCAAGCGAGTTGGTGATAGGGTCTACAAACTTGAGTTACCTGCACACTCGCGTGTCCATCCGGTATTTCATGTAAGTCGTTTACGTAAACGCTTGCATGGGGACGACAATGTTATCGGCCAGCAGATATTGGTTGATTTCATTGAACCTCCCACTCAACCGCATGAACCTGAACGCATTTTAGATTTTCATGAACTCCGTACTCGTCATCATGTACGTAGTCAAGCTTTAGTCAAGTGGAAAGATCGCCCTGAAGAGGGTGCCACTTGGGAAAACACAAGTGTTCTTAAGAAGAAATTCCCCACTTTTGTTTTCGAGGACGAAAATGCTTCTCCAAGGGGGGAGTAATGTCAGGCCAAGGGCCAAACCAAGGGGTCAAGGACTCGGCCAAGGGCCGGCTGCTAGTGGGAAGGGGTCCGAAAGGGGCTAGGAGCCTATTAAAGGGAGGCTGGGCGGATGGACCAGGCATGGCAGTCCCTTGGTGCTTACATCTGCACATCATACACCATACCATGGTGGCTTCACAAATCAATTTTCAACAAGGGGCTAAGAGAAATCTTAAGCCCACAAAAAACAAGGACCGTAACGAGCCTAAGGGGAAGGACAATGTCCAAAAGTCTCCCAAAGGCAACGCTAACAACAAAAAATCTAAGGAGAAGGGAGTTTATAAAGGCAAAAAAAACTCTCTCCTGAAGAGCTAGAGTGTTATCGGAAAGATAACCAATGTTTCAAGTGCGGGGAGCAAGGGCATGCCTATTGTGCTTGCCCCCACAAGAATAACGTATTGAGACTCGTAGAGCTACCTTGGTCAAAATTCAAGAAGTGGATGCTCATCACAAAGGATCTCCTCTATTCCATGCTTGGGGAAAGATAAGAGAACATGATGCTTTTATTCTCTTTGACCCTGGTTCTACTCACAATTTCATATCCACAGAGTTGGCCACCAAGCTAGGCATCCAATTCTATGAAACGGGAGATGTCCTACCTGCCGATGGTTCTTTCAAGGGGCAAGAAGCCTCAGTCACTCCCTTAATTAGGAAATTGAGGCTCCATCTCCAAAGCTATGTGGACAAGTTGGATTTCTTTATCTCTCCTTTCAAGCACGAGGATGAAATCCTAGGGGCACCATGGTTTGATTGCATGGCTGCCAATGTTAATTTCCCTGAAAGGCAAATCTACTTTAGGTTTAGGGAAAAAGATATGTACATAGATGCTAAGGAGTTGGGTAGTACCATACCTCTTGTACATAAGCAAGCTTTCAATAATTCAATAAAGAGCTCTATTTTTGTGTACATGATTTTTGTTAAAGATCCTCAAAATGAATCTAATGCTTTATCAAAAGAAAATATAAATTAATCAAAAGGAATTAGAGTTATCCGATTTCCTCAAGGGGTTTCAAGATGTTTTTATTAATGATATCCCTTGTGGACTACCTCCAAAATGATGCAATGCTGACCATGCAATTGAAATTCTTCTAGAAAGTTCACCGCCTAATAAACCTCCTTATAGAGTTTCCCAAGCTCAATGAGAGGAGATTATGCAGCAAGTGCATGAGTTAGTTGAGAAGGGCATGGTTAAGCCTAGCTCATCTCCATTTTGTTCACCATTGTTATTAGTGCAAAAGAAAGACGGCACATATCGTATGTGTGTCGACTATAGAGCACTAAATAGGATCACTATCAAAAATAGGTTTCCCATTCCACGGGTAGAAGACCTATTTGATAAGCTACAAGGGTCGACCTAATTCAGTAGGATTGACCTAAAAAGTGTCTACCATCAAATAAGGATAGCTAATCAAGACATTGTAAAGACCTCATTTTTCAATACGTTTGGTCTTTTACGAATACATTGTCATGCCTTTTGGCTTGACCAATGCACCAGCCACATTTAACCGTTTGATGGATAAGCTATTCATGCCTCACTGAACCTTTACTGGAGTGTTCTTTGATGATATAATCATCTACTCTAATTCACTAGAAGAACACAAGCAACACCTCCAGGTAATATTTCAAGTTTTATGAGAGAATAAACTTTATATTAATCAAAAGAAAAGTGAGTTTTTCTTACAAGAGATTCAATATTTAGGTCACATTATCTCTCAAGATGGCATCCAAATGGATCCATCATAGCTAGAGGTAATAAAAGGATGGCCTAATTCAAGGAATCTACATGAACTAAGAAGCTTTATAGGTATGTGTGCATACTATAGACGCTTCATGGAAAAGTTCTCACAAATCGCGGGACCATTACATGACCTAACAAACAAAAATGTTAGGTATATATGGTCCACCAAGGAGAACAATGCTTTCAAAAAGCTTAAAGTAAATCTTATCTCTCAACCTATGCTTACACTACCGGATCTCTCAAAGCCATTTGAGGTCCAATGTGACACCTGTGGTGATTGCCTTGGAGCTGTATTGCTCCAAGAAGGGCACGCCATAGCCTATGAAAGTCAAAGGCTCAACCCTATTCAGCAAGCTCTAGACATATATGAGAAAGAACTCTTAGCAATTCTACATGCTTTAGACACATGGAAGCACTATTTATTGGGCACTCCTTTTATTGGGCACTCCTTTTATTCTGTGGACTGATCACCAAAGCCTTAAGTACTTCATGATGCAGACTAAGCTCTCCAACAAACAAATGAGTAGGAAAATTTCCTTTCACGATTTCATTTTCATATTGCTCACGTTGCTGGCAAGCATAATCAAGTAGCCGATGCACTCTCAAGACAATCAAGAGTGAATGTAGTATCAATAGCTACTCACAATGATCTATCTATTATGATAGATGAGTACACTAATGATCCCGATTTCAAAGATGTGATTTCAGCCCTTGCACTAGGGAAGAAAGAGGAACCATTTACCCTACAAGATGGTTATCTTCTCTATGGCAATAGGCTATGTGTTCCTACCTCACTACGTGAGAAAGTGATGTATGAATCTCATGCTCCTCCTTATGCGGGGCATAGAGGGATTCAAGCTACCCTAAGAGGGATAAAAACCTACTTCTATTGGCCTACCATGAAAGCGAGTATACAAGAGTATGTCTCAAAATGCGTGGTTTGCCAAAAGACAAAGTTTGATAGGGGGAAGCAGCCCTGATTTGCTTCAACATTTTCCAATCCCTAATTCACCATGGGAGAGCATATCCATGGATTTCATCTTTGGATTTCCCAAGTCTGTCCATGGGAATACGGGAATATGGACAATAGTAGATAGGTTCAGCAAACAAGCTCATTTCATACCTGTCAAAAAGATTGTCAAAGCCCATCAAATGGCAACCCTCTTCATATCACAAATCTTCAAGTACCATGGCTTGCCAACATCCATAGTGTCGGATAGAGATCCTAGAATGACCAATAATTTTTGGAAGAGTCTCTTTGAAAATTTAGGGACAAGGCTAAACTTCTCTTTGGCCTATCACCCACAAACGGATGGCCAAAGTAACCTAACAATTCTTGATCTACTAAAAGCCTATGTAGCGGAAGTAGATCAAAGGTCCCAATGGGAGAAGTACTTACCATTGGTGGAGTATGCCTACAATAACATTGTACATATCTCCATGAGAAAAGCACCTTTTGAAGTAATTGAGGGAATTAGATCCAAAAGTCTCCTGCTACTTAAGGTACATGGGAAGATCTTTGTTGCAAATGAGTATAGGCGAGACCTACAAGAATCTTTGCAAAAGATTAAGGATGTTATCTCTATCTCATAGCAAAGGCAAAAGGCTGTTGCTAATAAGCACAGAAGAACTCAAGCCTTTAAAGAAAATGATTGGGTCTTGCTTAAGTTTCCCAAGGCTCGATTAAGGCACACAACAGGCAAGAATCCTATGGGACACCAGAAGTACTATGCTAAGCTAGCAAAAAGGTACTATGCTCCCTTCCAGATAATTACTTGTAAGCTATCCTTGAAAGATCAACTCTAATCAAAGAAGGTCTTCAACTTGGTGCATCAATCAAGGCTGAAGTCTTCCTCTTCTTCTCTCTCCATCATAATGATGAATAACTCTCGAAGAGTTTGTCAAGTAAGATATGTTTTACTTTGATATTTTGTTAGTTTCTTGTTGTTTTCATTTTCATCTTTAATACAACATATATCTCTAATTTCATCTCTCTAACCATATCTATTTCTCTCACTTGATCTTAGAAAGTCATTTTCTCTATAAATTCTTGGTTCTCCTTGCTACAAGTATATCTCTCCCTACAGTATCCTTATTGCCTACGGGCAAGAATAGGGCTTGGGAGGGAAAATTTTCTTCTCTTATCTTCTCTCATATCTACATTTTGCACATACTAGAGTTATTTTAGATGAATAATCCACATGATGCAAATTTCTATCATTTCCACTCTGTGCGATCTATTGCAATTAACATTTGGATTAGCCGTAAAATACACTTTTAAAAATGTATAGTGTTTCTCTTTGGCCCAGAAAGGTTCAATGAAATACTTCTTTCATAGGATCCCATCATACTACCCCTTATAATGTTGGAATTAGGGTTGCAGAGAAACACACCCAGCTTGGAGAAGACGAAGGAAGCTCAAGGCACACAATAGAGAGTGTATAACTTAGTGTGCAATGGAAAGATAGATAGCCCTAGAGTGATGGGCGTATATACAATGCACGGGGGGAAAAACCTCCTAAAGAGGGAAAAAATGCCCCGGCGGTCCTAGTGTGTTCACACACATCACTACCACATGTATATGGTAACAAATCCCCCCTGGAGTGATGCGGTGAACGAGAGCTGGCACATGAGTAAAGGGAAGTGCCATGCCCTGAGGATAGGATCAGTCCACAAAGGGGAGTAAGCCCAAAGCTTTGCGGAAAGCTTCAAGCTTCTCACGAGACAATGCCTTTGTGAAAAGATCTGCAAGGTTGTCCTGTGTTGGCACATAAGCCAAGTTGATCTCTCCTGCTGAGATCCTCTCCCTGACATAGTGGTAATGCACCTCAATGTGCTTTGTGCGAGCATGAAAAACTGGGATCCTCGCAACTGCCAATGCGCTCTGACTGTCAGTGTAGATAGTGTTGGCAGTGTCCTGTCCAACACCCAAATCAGCCATAAGGCGTCTGAGCCATACACACTCAACCGTAGTTGTGAAGACTTCCCTGTACTCAACCTCACAACTCGAAGTGGCCACAGTAGGTTGCTTCTTGCTCAACCATGATATACATGAACTGCCAAGCATGAAACAAAAACCACTTGTGGACACTCTCGTGTCAAAACAACCAGCCCAATCTGAGTCCGAAAAAGCATGTAAGTCTGGCGGCAATGATCCCCCCTTGGGATAAAACAAGCCAAGATGTAAAGTGCCACTAAGGTAGCGGAAAATCCTCTTGATAGCCTGCCAATGCTTAGACCCTGGGCTATGCATAAATCTGCTGACCTGTGAGACTGCAAACTGAATATCTGGCCTCGTGTTGCATACATAAATGAGGCAGCCAACAGCAGTTTGGTAAAGAGTGACATCAGCAGGATCACCAACATCATGTAGACTCAACTTCAAATTTGTTTCCATGGGAGTGGCAATAGGTTTGCAATCCTCAAGTCCAAACTTACATAGCAATGTCTCTATGTAACTTTTCTGACACAAGGCAATACCACCATCACACTGCTTAAACTGTATACCCAAATAATGATGCAATAGCCCCAAATCTTTCATCTTGAAAGTAGCATTCAAATCAGCCTTAAATTCAGCAATATGTCTCTCATTTGGTCCAGTGATCAGCAAATCATCAACATAAAGAACCACGATGAGAAATACATCACCCTCACGCTTTACATACAATGTGCTTTCTGTTGGACTGTTACGAAAGCCTTGTTTGACCAAATGAGTGTCAGCTTTCTCATACCAAGCACGAGGAGATTGCTTCAACCCATACAAAGCCTTGTTACATTTGCACACTTTGTCCTCTTGTCCTTTTATGACAAAACCACGAGGCTGCGTTACATAAACTTCCTCAAATATGTCACCATTCAAGAAAGCAGTAACAATGTCTGATTGATGTACATCCCAACCAAAATGAGCTGCCAATGCACATAGAAAACGCACAGTAGTCATATGACAAGTGGGAGCAAAAGTCTCTTCATAATCTATGCGTTTTTGCTGTGCATAACCCTTTGCAACAAGTCGAGCCTTATGGCGATCGATCTCACCATCCGGTTTGCGTTTCAACTTGTAAACACACTTTGTACCAATGGCCTTTTTGCCAGGAGGCAAATCACATAAAGTCCATGTGTCATTTTCTATAAGTGCATCATATTC
The DNA here is from genome assembly GCF_014529385.1 of Adiantum capillus-veneris. Taxonomy (NCBI): domain Eukaryota; kingdom Viridiplantae; phylum Streptophyta; class Polypodiopsida; order Polypodiales; family Pteridaceae; genus Adiantum; species Adiantum capillus-veneris. The sequence goes on from NC_140945.1 coordinate 68,204,540, forward strand.
TGATTGCATGGCAGCCATCCAATTTTCTGAATTCTGTGCTTCATCAAAAGACAGAGGCTCCTCGACATCATGTAAGTTAGACACAGCCAAAGCATAACAATCCGATGCATAAGATGCATGGCGAGAGCCTGAACGAGTACGACTAGACAAAGGTGCATCCAATTTACTGTCACGCAAAGTGTGCACCAGCCATTTTGGCATACCTCTAGCCTACTCATTTTCATCCCTTTCCTCATCAAGTACATCATGTACATCTGCATCAGTAATAGGCTGATCTAAAACATTTTCAGAAACCCCCATAGGCTTTACATTTGCCTCATTGGAACTTACATTCGTATTTCCACCACTGAAAAGAGGCAACAAAGTGTCATAAATGTCCTGTGAGCTTACATTACTGTCTCTAGTACATGACAACAAGGTTTGAACAGACTCTTCCACAAACACTACATCCCAAGAAACCAGAATACGTTTTGTTTGCGGATGATACAACCTAAAACCTTTGCTTTCAGCACTATAACTAACAAAAATACATTTGACAACCTTATCATCCAATTTTTTGCGTTGTGTTTGTGGCACCAAAGCATATGCCAAACAACCAAAAACACGCATGTGCTCAATAGAAGGCTTTCTATCATGCCATGCTTCATATGAAGTAATAGACTGGAAAGCTTTCGTAGGACACTTGTTTAGTACATAAGTGGCACACATGATGGCCTCAAGCCAAAAAGAATGCGATAAAGCTTGACTTTTGACCATACATCGTGCCATTTCCGTCAGTGACCTGTTTTTCCTCTCAGCAACACCATTTTGGTAAGGTGTATAAGGCACTGTACATTGGTGTTTTATCCCACGACTAGCCAGAAATGCATTAAATTCATGAGACATATACTCCCCCCCTCGATCTGAATGGAGGGTGCCCATAGTACATTTCGAGACATTTTCATCCATAGCCAGAAATTGTTTGAAGCACATAAAGACTTCGAACTTCGCTTTAAGCGGAAATACCCATGCATGCCTGGAGTAATCATCAATGAAAGTCACAAAGTACAGGTAATTGCCCAAGGACGGAGTTTGCATGGGCCCACAAACATCACTGTGTACAAGCTGCAACCTGCATGTGGCCCGAACTGAACCATCCTTTGGAAACTTAGAACGCTGCATCTTACCCAAAATACAGCCTTCACAAACATGTTTGACAGGTGCTTCAAGAGGTGGCAAAGAAGCAACCATATCAGATTTCTGCAAACGCAGCAAACTGGTAAAATTCAGATGACCAAAACGTGCATGCCAAAGTTTTGCATCTGAAATAGCCCTTGAATCTGCAACAGCATTTGCAAAATTTTGTCCACACTTGTCATACAAAGTGAGCTTATACAGCCCACGGCACAGAAGCCCAGATGCAACAATTTCATCACCAAAACTGAGATCATGAACTGTACATCTGTCATCCACAAATTTGACTGCAAGTCCAAGTCTAGCAAGTGCGGATACAGATAAGAGATTCTTCTTGATCCCAGGTACATAAAGTGCATCAACAAGTGTGAAGGAACTGCCATTAGCAGCAGTGAGCACAATCTTTCCAACTCCCTGAACTGGAGAAGAGGCGTTGTTGGCACAAGTGACTGAATTCCCATGAGGGACAGACTCGAGAGAGGTAAATAATTCACGATGTGAGGTAATGTGCTTTGTAGCACCACTGTCGAAATACCACACATGTGAATCTGCAGCAACTGACAAGCATGCATCATGGACAGCAGGATTGTAAGTGCACTCTACACTAAAAGCCCATTCTGCATCAACATCAGCAACACAGTCTCCTTTCACAGAAGACTCAACAATGGCTGCATTTGTAGTGGAACCAGCATTTGTAGTGGAACCACCCTCTTTCTTCTTAGCCTCTTTGGCCTTCAACTTAGGACACGACTTGATCAAGTGATCATTGGCTTTACAATAATGGCAACGCATCTTCTTTTTGCCCTTATCACCAGAATTTCCAGACGAAGTACTGCCAGCAGAAGCATTAGGAACATAATTTTTGCCACTCGCAGCAGAACCATAAGAAGTGGCTGCATTACTGCTACCACCCTTTCTTTGAGAAGCAATAAAGGCATGTTCAATTGCACGCTACCTAGTCCTGTTTTTTCTAGAAAGTGACTCTTGCAACAACAATGTGCATAATGCATCAAACTTGACAACTTCAGGATTTCCTTGGGTCATCAGTTTCCAAGTACTAGCAAATGTCTGGTAGGAATCTGGTAAGGCATCAAGAACCGTCTGCACAAGGGAACTGTCTGAAATGACTTCACCTGCAGAAATAAGCTGCTCATTGATATCCTTGACACTAGCAAGGAAAGTGTCCATATCATCTTCCTCATGCATAATCTTCGACTCCAGCTCTTGACGCAGCAAAGCAATTTTAGCCTCATTGCGGCTTGCATAAAGACCTGCTAGAATATCCCAAGCCTGTTTTGCAGATTTTGCACAACGGATGTGAGGAACAATGGTGCGCTTCACAGACAACGCAATCAATGCATGAGCCTGCGCATCCTTAACATCCCAACGAGCTTGTTCTGCCATAGGCAAAACAACTCTAACAGCTGCAATCCTTGCAGCAAGACCTGCAACATCCTCAACATCGCCTACATCCTCAGAACCAGGACGTACATCAATGCCCTGCACAATGTTCCAGACACCCTTTGACACAAGAACATGTTGCATCATATAAGCCCACATAGGGTAGTTGTCCCCATCCAACCTGTCCTCAGCAGCAAACATCTTGAACACATCTGTGTTGTTGTTGTCAGCCATGGTAAATGCTGCACCTGATGTGAAAACTGCCCGAAAATAGGAGAAACGGAGCGGGAACAACCTGTGTTATATAGCACAAACCGTAGAAGACTGTAAGGCACCTGTTATGCAGAAAACGGCACTGACAGAAATTATGCACAAAATGACGAAATAGCCTGTGCAGTACTGCCTGTAGTGGAAACGGAGGCCGAAATGAGCCCAAATCAAAATTCTGAGCAGACCTAGCTCTTCGAGTTGTCCCAAAATTTTTGTCGACCTGTGAACGCTCGCCAAAGCTCATTGAAATCGGAGAAGGTGAGCAGGCGTGTGCTGGAGCGGCTGGAGACTAAGCCCGGAAGGACGTGACCTGCTCTGATACCAATTGTTGGAATTAGGGTTGCAGAGAAACACACTCAGCTTGGAGAAGACGAAGGAAGCTCAAGGCACACAATAGAGAGTGTATAACTTAGTGTGCAATGGAAAGATAGATAGCCCTAGAGTGATGGGCGTATATACAATGCGCGGGGGAAAAAACCTCCTAAAGAGGGAAAAAATGCCCCGGCGGTCCTAGTGTGTTCACACACATCACTACCACATGTATATGGTAACATATACACTATAAATATTTTTTTGACATAAGTGTAGTTATCTTGCTATGAACCAAGAGGATTTGTACACACAATTAATCACAGTCACTAGACAAATAATATATATTATGGTAAGCACAAAATTACAATTCCAAAGAACAATTTGTAGCCTGTTTGGTCAGCAAAAATTGAATGCCATTAACTCATCTATTAACCCTTTCATATTACCCATGATACGATACGACCATAGCCTTGATGTTTTTATCTTTGTGTTTTTTTTTTATTCTCTTTTGTGTTCTTTCTTTGTGTGTGTGAGTGCAAGAGAGAAAGAGTGGGCTTTTTCTATTGCACTTCCTTCCAAACCCTAAACTCATGGCATCTATGGTATAACTCCTTCATATAGTTTTTGGAGTTCTCTCTCACAAACTCTCACAGCCAAAAGCGCGATGCTTTCGTGGCAAGACCACAAACTTCTCGACATATTTTTGGTGTCACCCATGGGTGATCATGTGGAGCAACATGGTATGCATTTTTACCCAGCAACAATGCAAATTTTCAAGCATTTGCAATATTCATGCAGCAACAACATGCCACTGAAAGAAGGGAAATTTCAGCAACCAAAGCCACAAAAACGTTCGTCAACAAAATGGATCAGTTCAATGGCAAAGATGTAACCAAGTACTTACGCAAGTATGTGAAGGAGATGGAGCTACATTGCGTGTTGAAGGTGAGATGATTTAAATCTTTGAACTAGTTATTGCTCCAGAAATTAGGAAGCATGTTAGGGCAATTAAATATGGGCATGGGAGAAACTGCGAAGAACTCAAAGTAGCTTTAAAAGAGGAATATTTCATGGAGGACTTTGAGAGAGTGACATTCTTAGAATGGGTAGACAAGCCAAAGCAAGGACTATCAATAATAGAGCTGCTTAGGGAATTTGAGCGGCGCTATGCACAACTCACCAGGACAAAAAATGCCACACTAGATGCAGAGAAGATAGATCTTTTCTTACAAGCTACAGGTAAAGAGTTTCAAGAAAATTTGGAGGAGCTTCTTAAAGATAAAGATGATGAGCAAGGACTAAAGACCGACTAGAATGAGGTTGACGGTGTTGTCTCGCTGCTTGCCAAATGACAAAGAAGAAGGAATAAGATGGTAGTAAACACGACAAGTCCTTCCACCTCAACTTCTGACAAAATGGTAAAGCCTGCTTTTATAGCTCCTAAGTTTGATTAGTTTATGCTAGATGAGCTTGTGAAGGGAATGTGTGACTTGAAGGTGAAGCCTACAAAGCTTGAAGAAAAAGCCTAACCATCAAGGCCACTTCCTAGGGAAAGACAACAGCCCAAGGAAGGGTTTGTTAATAGATGTATTGGGTGTGATAGTAGAGACTATGTAAGAAGGGATTGTGATAGTTTTAGTGACGCTTTGACAAAAGATGTTGTCTTTTTTAAGGATGGTAAAATCCACTTAAGAGAGATAGATCTACCCTTGAGAACTAACTTTGGGAAGGGGGGAATGCAAACCTTAGTTGAAGATATTGCAACTACCCATGTCACCTCTTCAGCTGAAGCATCTACTTATGGAGTAAAAATGAGCATCTTAGTGATGAAGAGGTGAGTGACCATCATGGTCGACTTTGGACAAATGTCATGCAATTAGATAAAAAGGAAAAGCTTACAAAAGAGATTCTACATGAAGCAGGTGATTGCATACATCTAGAAATAGGGTGGATTGATCCAGTGGATTCAATGTCTATCCATGCCTACGTTACAAGCTACCAAATCCATGATTGTAGAAGAAACATGTAGGCATGAAAATGGTGATGAAGGGCCTTCAAAAAGAGCTACAAGAAGTGAAGGGAGGAATGATGCAGCACCTTTGCGAGCACCACCAACACAGGAGGCACCTTCACCAGAAGTGACCATGGAGGAATCTACAACAGGGGAAAAAAAAAGGAGCCAACAAAAGGTAAGCCAAAAGGACCAGCTTACAAACTACAATCTGACATTGAGCTTGCTACAGACTTGAAGAAAGTTCTAGAGAACAGGATTTTGAATAGCAAGGTTGAGTTTACTTTGGGGAAGGTGCTTGGCATAGCCAAGCGTGAATTCCATGAAGAAATTATCGACATCATCAAGAGAAAGAAGAAAACATTTGGAGAGTCTATTCACCCACAAGCTGAAGGCGATACTGTGAAGACACAAGTACAGGTGCGTACTAAAGAAGGTGATGAGCTATGTGTGGGATGCTACCAGTCTTCTTGGAATGTAAGGCAAGTGAAATTTTTTGATGATGGGAAAGAATCTCAAAGTATTCCTAGGAGCCACTATTCTAGAAGCCAGTGGGCACGGGCTACTACAGAGACATTGGTTAAGGTAGGTGATCTTGAAGAACCATTTGTTGCCTTAATTGGCTATAATTCTGAAATAAATATAATGTCAAAAAGTCTTTACAACAAATGTAAATGGCCAATGGACACAGAACATGGTTGGATGGTGAGAGTGGCAAACATTCATCAAGTGAATTGTATGTAGCATGTCCAAGTGTAAAGGTGACAATAGGTGATGTAAAGGTCAAACAAAACTTCTTTATATAGGACACATCCTTGGACAACCCTACATTGTGGGAGCTCAAATGAAAACAAAGGTAATAAGTGATGGTTCAGCTTATGGCAGGATACATAGCAAAGATGGTAAACGTGTTGTTCAATTTCTCACATTTTGTGTAAACCATGAAAAAAATTATGACAACCTCAGAGATCATCCTCTTCAAAGAGTTTCGTGATCATAGGGAAATGTTAGGTTTTGTCCAAGTACCATTGTAAAGCGGGATTGTAGTGGTACAGAAATAAAAAGGGTCTCGCCTAATCCAAAAATAGGTGAAACTTTCTCAACGGGCTCCTTGGTAACAAGGAATGGATCAGTATGTTTTTCAAAACTTGAAGATTTTAAGAGATATGAGAGGAAATATGTACATAATATACAAATAGGCATGAGCCTACTGAAAATGCTTTGGGTTTGTGTGAACAAGTTTCTTTTGTAGATACTATGGGTGAGATTGACGCTATAATGAGTCTAGTTTGCATCTTGAAAATGAAGCTGTGGAAGTATGCTCTATGGAAATGTATCAAGTAATAGAAGCCTTTAAATAAAAGCAAATAGTTGGCACAGAAGTCCATGTTGAAACTAAATACAAGAATGTAGCAAAGAAGGTGAAACCAATAGCTTCACCCTTACCACCCAGCAAAATAGGTAAAAGATTGAGTAGGCTTCTTTGCAACCAAGTTTGAGGAATCCTAAAAATATTGGGCATACCTTCACAAAGGAGTCTTTTCAAGAGCTCCATATTGGTTGCGGGGAGTTTCTAACATAGGAGGAAACAAAGTGCTTCAAAGAATGCTTTCAAAGCATGGCAAGGCTTTTGCATTTGAGCCACATGAGATAGGATGCGTTGATCCTTCTATTGTAGCTCCTATGGTAATTTTTACAATACCTCATGTTCCTTGGAATTTGCGGCCTATTTTGGTTCTAAAGGCTCATTTGCCCAAGTTAGTAGAACTATTGAATGAAAAGATCAAAATGGGGATTTTGGAGCCTTCTTGTGCTCCATACTCAAACAGGTGGTTCACAATTCCAAAGAAAAATGGTGCTCTACGTTTCATCCAAGATATGCAACCAGTGAACAAGGTGACAATTAGAAATGTAAGTATAGGACCGATTGTGGATGAGTTTACAGAGGCATTTGCAGGGAGGGCAATCTACTCAATGGGAGACCTCTACTCAAGGTATGATCAATTCCAGGTTGCAATAGAAAGCAGAGAATTGACAACCATGAGGACGCCTTTAGGTTTGGTAAGAATGTGTACCTTGCCATAGGGAGCAACCAACTCGGTTGCACATATGATGAATGGGATGAATAAGGTTTTACGTGACTTTATTCCTCAAATCACAGTGCCTTTCATTGATGATTTTCCTATCAAAGGATGTGCAGAAAGTGAGAAAAATGAAGCTTTGGATCTCTGGGGATGTTGTAGGTTTGTGGTAAATCACATAAATGATTGTGATAAAATTTTGTTTAGGTTGGAAGAAGTGAATCTTAATTTGTCAGGGAAAAAGTCTATGTTTGGTGTCAATGAAGTGCTCGTTGTGGGGCACATGTACGGGCCATATGTTAGGAAACCTTGTCCAACAAAGGTAGATGTCATCCAAATAATGAAAGAAACATGCACTAGCATCACTAAGGTTAGAAGGTTTCTAGGAGCATGTCTCTTTTGTGGTATTTGGATTCCACATTATGCACATGTAGCTGATCCTCTTTATTAATTTCTTTGAAAGAATCAAAAGTTTAAATGGACAGAAGCACATGTAAGAGCCATGAAAACAGTAAAGGAGTTGCTCCAATCAGCACCAACTTTAAGAAAGGTAGACTATGAGTGTAAAAGGCCAGTAATTGTGATAGTAGACACCAATCCTACAGGAATTGGATGGGCAATAGGGCAAGATGATGATGAAGGACACAGGTATGTGGTGAGATTTGGAGCAAAGGTACTTAATGCTCACCAAAGAAACTATCCACAGATAAAGAGAGAGTTATGGGGTATGGTAATAGCCTTGAAAAATGGGAAAGAGTACCTAATTGGTGCATGTGTGATTGTAGAAACAGACTGTCTACCACTTCTTGGGATGATTACAAGCTACTCAATGCCATACAACATTGCTATGTTGCGGTGAATTGCCTACATTAAGTCCTTAAATCCCGAGTTTAAGCACATTGCAGGTAAAGACAATACAGTGTCAGATCTGCTATCCAGGGCAAGGTATGAAGATGAGTCACAGATGATTGATGAGGGAGATGATGTAGGCAAAAAGTCCTATTCTCTCATGTCAAAGGTAACAATGTCTACATGACTAATCCACTTGAATTGGTTTTGAAGAGCTTTATGAAGGTGATTGGCTTCTTATTGGAAGCTACTTGAGTATAGTAAAACAGGATGATTGATCTGAACAAGAATTCAAGAGGATACGGAAGGAAGCATATGGATACTTTTTGAGGGATGGTTACTTGTGGAAGCATCTTAAACAAAAGGGTGTTACATCACAAAGGGTTATATGTAAAAAAAGACTCAAGTAAAGTTCATGCAAGAGTTTCATGAGAGTCTATGGGTTGGACACAGGGATGTGTGGGCAACCTTCTCCAAGTTGAAAGAAAAATTTTGGTGGAAGGGTATGTATAAAGATGCATCTCAATTTGTAGAGTCATGTGTATCTTGTCAAATGTATTCAAATGATCGACATCATGGTGGATTGCACCCTACATATCCACTAGCCATGCACTATAAATGGGTTATGGATCTAGTTACAATGCTTTGAAGACTCTGGTAGATGAGTTACTTAGTTTTTGTATGAGAGGAACTAGCTAACCAGGTTGAAGGGTGAGCACTAAGAGCTAAAACCACAGAAGCTGTATGCAATTTCCTTCTTGATGAGGTGATTTGTCGTTATGGTTGTGTGGGAAAGATCACTGCAGATAAAGGTGAACTAGATGCCGAGGAAGCAAGGGAGTTCTTTTCTAGATTAGGAATCAAGCTTTCTCTTACTGCAGCTTACAACCCTAAAGGCAATGGAAAGAGTGAAAGAGGGCATCCTCCTATCATCAAATCTTTGGCCAAGGCTTGCGAAGGAAGAGGTGGTGAGTGTCCAAAACTGTTGCCATATGCTTTATGGGCTGACCGTACAATGCATATCTTAGTAATTGGCTATATGCCTAGGGAGCTGATGTATGGTCAAAATCCAATGATGCCGAAGATACAATTCCCACATGGGATATACTACCTTGGCAAGAGGGGTTTACCGGGAAAGATCTCCTTGCATTGCGCATAAGACAACTAGAGAGAAGACCTGGAGACATTGAGGCTGCAAAAGAACGACTAAAAAATGCAAGCTTGAAAAACAAGGACTACTTTGATAAGCAACATCGGCTCATGAGGAAAGAAATTGACAAAGGCGACTGGGTTTTAGTGTATGATAGTAGCCTTGATAATCATCACATAGGCATGTGTAAGTTTTCAAAAAGATGGTTTGGACCGTATGTTGTGAAGCATGTGCATGAAAATGCTACTTACAGCTTGTCTGAACTGGATGGTGTTGAGCTATATAGAGTAACTCTCTATATAGAGCCCTGGTCCCCTCTATATAAACGCATCTCGTGTGATCAGTAGACACACTTTGGAGTTCTATTTATGTGCTCTCTCCTTCTCTCTCAACATTGTTGAGCTATATAGAGTAACTCTCTATATAGCTCAACAGATGGTACAGAAGTAAAATTTCACATTGCAAGAAAAAGGATCAAAGTGTTTAAGAGAAGAGGGGGCAGTGATCTAGAAGAGGGGGAAGAGCAAAACATAGGTGAAGATCAAATTGAAGATGAAGTGTTGGAAGCTATCAATGAAGATGACATCATAGATCTACAAGGAAATTTAAGCTGCAGCAAATCAAAGGTGGCACATACCAGAGGATGTGCAGGTTTAGAGGGGGTGGATGTCATGCTATGACACGTACATAGTGGGAGAAAATGATACATGATATATCTTGCAACTTTCTAGATACATAAGTATATTTTCCATAATGTACATATGAATATCTAAGAATAATAATCATCTTTCTAGCTCGTCCTAATATTTATCTCAAGGGTAGTATATTCTTACTTTACCATTAGAAAGTACTATGGAAAAGAGAGTCAATAGCTCCGTCTCTTTAACGTGGGGCAAAAAGCATTGGTTCTTTCTTTCTACTATCTCATTATCATCTAACACCCTAGCTAGATCCTATATCTAGGGTAAATTTCAATATATATATATTCTATGTATTTTTCATATATTTCTTATATTTCTTTTTAAGAGCTACTAGGAAGGAATCCTAGTGGGGCACTAGCTTGCATGACTTTCAAAAATACACCTATTTTAATACATTATTCCAAGGATGCTTACAAAACTTTGTCAAGGAGCAATGTCATGCTTTCATATTTCATGAGTTGTTTGTTAGAATCAAATGGAAGTCTAGGCTAAGGAGACCACAAGAAGACTTTTGCTACCAGACATGTGCCCTATTTTGATGATTTTTTTATTCCAATCCGAATTGGAAAAAGTATATGAAATGGGGGTCGTAGCTTATGAGCTGAATTTTTTGCCCCTATTTTTACTTTTTTATTTGGAGTCACAGTTGAAGAGATATGATCAAAATGGTGGACCCTAGTCTGTCCACATCATGCAGAGATAGCCCATTTCAAACTTTGCCAATTCATGTTCACACTGTCTCTTCTCTTTTTTGTCTAACCCTTGGAGATTCCCTTCACGTATAAAAGGGAACCTCTTCTTCCTCGAAAACAATTAATGAGGGAGTGAGAGGATTGATGCCTAATTGTACTTAGCCATAAACATAAACCTAAGCCTACACTTGCTCCTAGAGGAAGACTAGCCAATTTTGTAAGCTATTCTTGGAAGATCACAACTCTAATCAGAGAAGGTCTTCAACTTCGCGCATCAATCAAAGCTGAAGTCTTCCCTCTTCTTCTCTCCCTATCATAATGGTGAATAACTCCCGAAGAATTTATCACAAGTAAGATGTGTTTCACTTTGTATTGGTTTCTGTTGTTGTTTTTTTCATCTCTAATACAGCATATATCTCTAATTTCATCTCTCTAATCATATTTATTTCTCTCACTCTTAGAAAGTCATTTTGTCTATAAATTATAGGTTCTCCTTGCTACTGGTATATCTCTCTCCGACAATATCCTTATTGCCTACGGGCAAGACTAGGGCTTGAGAGGGAGAATTCTCTTATCTTCTCTTCTTTCATATCTACATTTTGCACATACTAGAGTTATCTTAGATGAATAATCCTTATGGTGCAAATTTCTATTGCTTCCACTTTGTACGATCTATTGCAATTAACATTTGGATTAGCCATAAAATACACTTTCAACAATGTATAGTGTTTCTCTTTGGCTTAGAAAGGTTCAATGAAATACTTCTTTCACCGGATCACATCATACTACCCCTTATAGACTATAGCTTTTCTTTTGACATAAGTGTAGTTATCTTGCTATGATTCAAGAGGATTTTTACACACAATTAATCCCAATCACTAGACCAAACATATATATTATGGTAAGCACAAAACTTCAATTCCAAAGAACAATCGTAGTCTGTTTGATCGGAAAAGATTGAACGCCATAAACTCATGTATTAACCTTTCATATTACCCATGATACGATACAACCATATCCTTGATGTTTTCATCTTTGTGTTGTTTTGATATTCTCTTTTCTGTTATTTCTTTGTGTGTGTGAGTGTGAGAGAGAAAGAGTGGGCTTCTTTGATTGCACTACCTTCCAAACCCTAGACTTCATGGCATCTATGGTATAACTCCTTCATGTAGTTTTTGGATTTCTCTCACAAACTCTCACAGCCAAAATCCCAGTGCTTTCCTGGCAAGACCGCAAACTTCTCGACATTGTAAAGAGTTGGAATCAAAGATTACGCATGAGGAAGATGAAATGGACACTCTCCTTGCCGGTGTCAAGGATGTTAATGAGCAACTAGTTTCTGCAGGAGAAGTCATTTCTGCCAGTTCACTTGTGCAAACTGTTCTTAATGCTTTGCCAGATTCTTACCAAAATTTTGCTAGTACTTGGAGACTTATGACCCAAGGAAATCCTGAAGTTGTCAAGTTTGATGCATTATGCACATTGCTGTTTTGCAAGAGTCACTTTCCAAAAAAAACAAGACTAGGTAGCGTGCAGTTGAACATGCTTTTGTTACAGCTCAAAGAAAAGGTGGGAATAGCAATGTAACCACTCCTTATGGTTCTGCTGTGAGTGGCAAAACTTTTGTTCCTAATGCTTCTGCTGGCAGCACTTTGTCTGCTGGTGATAAGGGCAAAAAGAAGATGCCTTGCCATTTTGTAAAGCTAATGATCACTTGATCAAGCGGTGTCCAAAATGGAGGCAAAAGAGGCTAAGAAGAAAGAAGCTAGATCCAATACAGGGTCCAATACAAGTGCAGCAATTGTAGAGTCTTCTATCAAAGGAGATTTTGATGTTGATGTTGATGCAGAATGGGCATTTAGTGCAGAGTGCACTTATGATCCTATTGTCCATGATGCATGTATGTCAGCTGCTACAGATTCACATGTGTGGTATTTTGACAGTGGTGCTACAAAGCACATTACCTCACATCGTGATTTATTTACCTCTATTGAGTTTGTCCCTCATGGGAATACAGTGACTTGTGCCAACAATGCCCCTTATCCTGTTCAAGGAGTTGGAAAGATTGTGCTTATTGCTACAAATGGCAGTTCTTTCACACTTGTTCATGCATTGTATGTACCTGGGATCAACAAGAACCTTTTGCTTGTATCTGCACTTGCTAGACTTGGTCTTGTAGTCAAATTTGTGGATGACAGATGTATAGTTCATGATCTCAATTTTGGTGATGAAATTATTGCATCTGGCATTTTGTGTCGTGGGATGTATAAGCTCACTTTGTATGACAAGTGTGGACAAAATTTTGCAAATGCAATTGCAGATTCAAGGGATGTTTCAGATTGCAAAACTGTGGCATGCACGTTTTGGGCATCTGAATTTTGCCAGTTTGATGTGTTTGTAGAAATTTGATAGGTTGCTTCTTTGCCGCCTCTTGAAGCACCTGCCAAACATGTTTGTGAAGGTTGTATTTTGGGTAAAATTTAGCGTGCTAAGTTTCCAAAGGATGGGTCAGTTCGTGCTACATGCAGATTACAACTTGTACATAGTGATGTTTGTGGGCCTATGCAAACTCCTTCCTTGGGAAATTACTTGTACTTCGTGACTTTCATTGATGACTACTCCAGGCATGCATGGGTATATCCGTTGAAAGCTAAGTCCGAAGTGTGTATGTGCTTCAAGAAATTTCTTGCTATGGCTGAAAATGTCTCAAAATGTACTATGGGCACCCTCCATTCTGATCGAGGGGGGGAGTATATGTCTCATGAATTTAATGCATTTCTGGCTAGTCGTGGGATAAAACACCAATGTACAGTTCCATATACACCTCAGCAAAATGATGTTGCTAAGAGGAAAGAAAGGTTTCTTACGGAAATGGCATGACGTATGGTCAAGAGTCAAGCTTTATCACATTTGTTTTGGCTTGAGGCTGTCATGTGTGCCACTTATGTACTCAATAGGTGTCCTATGAAAGCATTGCAGTATATAACTCCATATGAAGCATGGCATGATAGAAATCCATTTATTGAGCACATGCGTGTTTTTGACTCTTTGGATTATGGTTTATTGCCACAAGCACAATGCAAAAAGTGAATAATAAGGCTGTCAAATGTAATTTCGTTGGTTATAGTGTTGTACCATCCGCAAACAAAGAGCAATTTGTTCTCACGTGATGTTGTGTTTGTGGAAGATTCTCTTCAGCCTTTGATGTCATGTACTAGAGATAGTAATGTAAGCTCACTGGACATTTATGACAGTTTATTGCTTCTTTTCACTGGTGGAAGTTTGAATGTAATTCAAATGAGGAAATGTAAAAGCCTATGGGAAATTTTGAAAATGTTACAGATCAGTCTATTACTGATGCATATGTACATGATGTACTTGATGAGGAAAGGGTTGAAAATGAGCAGGCTAGAGGTATGCCAAAATGGCTGGTTCACACTTTGTGTTGTTGTGCAGCTCCACTCCCATGCTAAGAAAGATGCCAAAAAAATGCACATCAAGCTTATTTGAAGCTTACCTTGATTAATGGACAATGTTCAATGCTTGCCAAAGCTATTTTACAATTAATGTATGCCAGATGCGGCTTAAAACGGCCAACAGATGCTTAATGATGCTAAAAAGGAGTGTGATTGAAGTGAAAAAAAATGGTAGTTTATGATCTAGAATTGTAGTGCTTGAAGTGCTCTACTGGCCTGTCTTTATGGCTCATCGATTGGAGCTACAGTGCAAAAGCTATGATAGTTTGAAGTTTAAGTCGATTGCAGATCAGTACCGGATTGGGCAACTGCAGTTGAGGGGACAGAAATGAAATGAATGCATGGGCCTAAAGTGCTCTCTTTGTGGAGCGCATTGTCTTTGGTTGCCAAGATATTGGCTGTTAAATATTCACCGAGGGCCAGTTCCGTACCAATCCGGTCCGCTTGGTTGGTGTGCCGTCTGGGAATTTTGAGCTTCAATCAGGGAATGCCGGAAATCGATATGCTTTGGAAGTTAAATACACTAATTGTGGTGCCCGTACGGAAGCACATAAGGTTTTTGAAGAGCTTCGTGTCCAGAATGTCGTCTCTTGGAATGCAATGATTGCGGGGGGAATGCCCAACACGGGCCACGGCTGCGGTAAGAAGTTTCGGGCTATTTTCATCGAGTGCAAAGGGAGTGCTTTCAGGCAAATGAAATCACCTATGCTTGCATCTTGAAGGCTTATTGCACTAAGAAGCTGATATGAGCATCGAAATTCACGATGATATTGTTAGTCAAGGACTGATGGAAGAGAATGTTGTGCTTGGCATTGTTGGCTCGGGGCCCGAGATGTATATCAAATGTGGTGCCCTTACAAGTGGCCGTGCCGCCCAATGAAGCATTAGGGACACCCGCTCAAGGTCATAATTTTAAGGCTGCCCATTATGTTAAATAAGGGCTTAAGTGTGGACAAGAGGGAAAAAAGAACGAGGAGGCCATCGCGTGCGACGGGCAGCAGTGCATCGAGATGAAGAAGCTTGCGATGGCCGTTGCAGTGATCGGATGCGCACGATGATGAAATGGGAAGTGACTAGCTCAGCAAGGCGCCGCTGTTTGGTGTCAATCCCGTCAAATTCCATGCTAGCCATGGTACCCACTGCCATGTCATCACCCTCATTCCCACGACGACGGCGCCGTCGTTGTGAAAAGAGGGGAAGCTAATAATAGGGATTATTATTGCAAGGATAAGCAAGGATTGAGGTAACGAGACCAAGGCGAGGAGAAGAAGGAAGGAGACCGGCAAGGCGGTCAGCTTGGTGAAGGAGATTGGCAAGGCGGAGCTCGGCTTTTGGTGAAGGAGATTGGCAAGGCAGAGCTCGGCTTTTGGCGAAGGAGACTGGCAAGGCGGGGAGAAGGGTATTGAGCAAAGGCAAGGAAGGACTTTCTCTCTCTCTCAATCTCTCTCTTGTGCTATCTCTCTCGGCCCTCGAGTAACTTGAAGGAGAGAGGTAATGAGAGGGCATGACGAGAAAACATGTGGGTTTTGTGAGGGTGATGAGAAGGGAAGGTCGGGCATGCAAGAGCTTGAGAAGGGGAAGCAAATCTCTCTCTCTCTCTTGCTCTTGTCTTTGGCTAGCAAAACAAGGTGAATCAAAACTCTCTCTCTCTCTCTCTCTCTCTCTCTCTCTCTCTCTCTCTCTCTCTCTCTCTCTCTCTCTCTCTCTCTCCCTCTCCCTCTCTCTCTCTCTCTCTCTCTCTCTCTCTCTCTCTCTCTCTCTCTCTCTCTCTCTCTCTCTCTCTCTCTCTCTCTCTCTCTCTCTCTCTCTCTCTCTCTCCATCGACTAGCAAAGCAAGAAGAGAGGAAACTAGAACGAGAAGAGGTGGGGGTCGTGAGGGTGATGAGAAGGGAAGGTCGGGCATGCAAGAGCTTGAGAAGGGGAAGCAAAGCTCTCTCTCTCTCTTTTGCTCTCGTCTTCGGCTAGCAAAACAAGGTGAAACAAAACTCTCTCTCTCTCTCTCTCTCTCTCTCTCTCTCTCTCTCTCTCTCTCTCTCTCTCTCTCTCTCTCTCTCTCTCTCTCTCTCTCTCTCTCTCTCTCTCTCTCTCTCTCTCTCTCTCTCTCTCTCTCTCTCTCTCTCAACTGTGGAGATCAAGTTCAAGGCTTGAAGCCGGAGATGCATAAAGCAAAGGAGCTAAAGTTTCTCACTTGCTCTTGGATATAAGCAAGGCAGCAAGTGAGAGGAGAAGAAGGAGAAAGAAGGCATTGGAAACCTTGGTCGGCAAGCGGGGTATGGACAAAAGAAATCAAAAAGCTCCCTCTCACTCGACTCTCTATCTTTGTCTCTCTATTATCTCTCTTATAGAGAGAAGGCAAAGCAAGTCGATTAGAGGAGAATTTGAAGCCTATGAGCGACAATTAAGTCATTATAAAGCAAATAGAGCAGAAAGATGCAGCACATTTGACAATAATGGAAGCATGAAGAATAAGGTAGTGAGAAGAATTAAAGTTTGCAGAACCCAAGAGCAGTTGAAGCAGGTAAAGCAACATGCAGAAATTTTGGTCACCATTATCAGTTTGAAGATTAATAATCGTCTTATTAAACCTCAGTGTCGTTAACGGCTCGATTAATCTGTAAAGGGAGCTGAAACTCCTATTTACCAGTTAATCCAAGCGTTGGTGCTGCTAACAGCCCCCCTTGGCTACCGTTACATTGTACTCAGAGCTTGAATTGATTAATTGAAGATTATGGTGATTTCGAAAGCCATATGCATCTGTTTTTCTTGTTCTCTCTAACACCTCTCACAGCCAGAGGCCCAGCGCCTGCCCGGCTCACGTTTCGAACACATATCCCCCGACAGCATGATAGTAAATTGGATGCACCTTTGTCTAGCCATACTCGTTGAGGTTCTCACCATGCCTCTTATGTATCACATTGTTATTATTTGGTTGTGTCTAGCTTATGTAATCTAGAGAAACCTCTATCTTTTGATAAAGCACAGAATTCAAAAAATTGGATGGCTACCATGCAATCAAAATATGATGCACTTATAGAAAATGACACATGGACTTTATGTGACTTGCTCCTGGTAAAAAGGCCATTGATACAAAGTGGGTTTACAAGTTGAAACCCAAGCCGGATGGTGAGGTTGATCACCATAAGGCTCGACTTGTTGCAAAAGGCTATGCATAGTAGAAAGGTATAGATTATGAAGAAACTTTTTCTCCCACTTTTCATATGACTACTGTTCCTTTTCTATGTGCATTGGCAGCTCATTTTGGTTGGGATGTACATCAATTTGATATTGTTACTTCTTTCTTAAATGGTGACATTTTTTAGGAAGTATATGTAACGCAGCCTTGCGGTTTTGTTAAGAAAGGACAAGAGGACAAAGTGTGCAGATGTAAGAAGGCTTTGTATGGGTTGAAGCAATCTCCTTGTGCTTGGTATGAGAAAGTTGACACTCATTTGGTCAAATGAGGCTTTTGCAATAGTCCAACAAAAATCACATTGTATGTCAAGCATGAGGGCAATGTACTTCTCATTGTTGTTCTTTATGTGGATGATTTGTTGATCATTGGTCCCGATGAGGCACATATTGTTGAATTTAAGACTGATTTGAATGCTACTTTCAAGATCAAAGATTTGGGATTGTTGCATCATTACTTGGGCATACAGTTTAAGCAGTGTGATGGTGGTATTTCCTTGTGTCAAAAAAGTTACATAGGGACATTGCTATGTAAGTTTGGACTTGAGGATTGCAAACCTATTTCCACTCCCATGGAAACAAGTTTGAAGTTGAGTCTACATGATGTTGGTAATCCTGCTGATGTCACTCTTTACCAAATTGTTGTTGGCTGCCTCATTTATGTATGCAACACGAGGCCGAATATTCAGTTTGCATTCTCACAGGTCATCAAATTTATGCATAGCCCAGGGTCTAATAGGCAATCAAGAGGATTGTTCGCTACTTGAGTGGGACTTTGCATCTTGGCTTGTTTATCCCAAGGGGAGATCATTGCCTCTAGATTTCTGTTGCTTTTTCGGACTTAGATTGGGCTGGTTGTTATGACACGTTAGTGTCCACAAGTGGTTTTTGTTTCATGTTTGGCAGTTCATGTATTTCATGGTTGAGCAAGAAGCAACCTACTATGGACACTTCCAATTGTGAGCCTAAGTACAGAGCAGTCTTCAGAGCTACAGTTGAGTGTGTATGGCTCAGATGCCTTATGGCTGATTTGGGTGTTTGACAAGACATTGCCAACATCATCTACACGACAATTAAAGCACATTGGTAGTTGCGAGGAACCCAGTTTTCATGCTCGCACAAAGAAAATTGAGGTGCATTTACCACTATGTCAGGGAGAGGCTCGCAGCAAGAGTGATCAGCTTGGCTTATGTGCCAACATAGGACAACCTTGCAGATTTTTTCACAAATGCATTGTCTCATGTGAGAAGTTCAAAGCTTTCTACAAAGCTTTGGGCTTGCTGCCCTTTGTGGATTGATCCTCTCCTCAAGGCATGGAACTTCCCTTTACTCTTCGTGACATCCCTCATTCACCACATCACTCCTAGGGGGGCTTTGTTACCATATACATGTGGTAGTGATGTGTGTGAACACACTAGGACCACCAGGGCATTTTTTCCCTCTTTAGGAGGTTTTTTCCCCCGTGCATTGTATATACGCCCATCATTCTAGGGCTATCTATCTTTCCATTGCACACTAAGTAATACACTCTCTGTTGTGTGCCTTGATCCTCTTTTGTCTTCTCCAAGTGTGTACTTTTCCCTGCAACCCTAATTCCAACAGTGCGGTAAGTTTTCCATGGTGAATCCCCGGGGATCAAGGCAAGTAGACATCTACTTTTTAGATTTTTGGGTGTTCTGAACGCATTGGAGATGTCAAAAGCTTCAAATTCTATCACTTATTGATATTTTTGTATTTGTTTGTATATGATCAACAAAAGAAATATTGAATGAGTGGCACCTACCTCATGGAAAAGACACTTGCATTGAATGCAAAGGTGGCCATGTTCAAGGATTGTTGGGATGTTTGGTTTACTTTTTAGAGTGTCTAGTTGTTCTTTTGGTTGTATGCAGTAAGTGCAACTACATTTTAAGAAAAGTTTATAGAGAGATAAATAGAATTTTTTACAGTGGCCTCCAAATGATCTCCAAAATCTCCTAATGTGAGCCAATTTTGAGTCAAAAGCAAGCTAGTACTGACAATTTAAAGGCAACCAATAGTGTGATGAAAGAAACAATTATGGATAAATACATCCACTATTCCTTGATGGATATTAATGACTCAAAAGGGGAGTACCACTTTGAGCCTAGAAGAATTGAAGCATTTAGTGGATTACATGAAGGACAATATGAGTCCTTCTATTGTTGGATACACCAATATATTGGCTAACCATCTACTCATTGATCGCCTTCATGCAAGACAAGATACTAGCAATCTTATAAATGAACGAGAATTCAAAGAGTATATAGATGACGAGGATCAAGAGGGTAAGGAGGATGAGGATGATAAAGAAGTTGACACCACTGAACAAGATTCAGACTCCTTCTATAAGAAAGATGATGATGATGATGACGATGATGATGGTATCCCTAATCAAACAAAAGAAACTGGTCATGTTGAGCAAAGTCCAAATCCTCCTAAAAATCAAGAGCAATCAACTCTAGAAAACCAAGCCATTTGGCACTTTGTACTCTGACTCTGGCGGTTTTTATTCTTGCACTTTGTGGCAGCCATTTTTTCCACTCCATGCATATGGGCACATCCCATAAGTTATCTAGACATATTCTATCAAGTTCGTCCACTTTGGACTTAATTTGTGGTTGTAGCTAAAAAATGATGCTTTGTAGACCACCGAGCCGTTTTCTGTTACCATAGATATCGGATGATGATTTATTTGAGTCTCACTATAGTACATTGGTTAGTTTGCTCCTGGGGAAGCTCCTTGTGAAGTCATCATTGAATTTCGACCCCAAAAATGAGATTAATACCTATAGACCGCCCCGCCCCGCCCATGCGACCCTAGTCAAATGGTCATTTAGTCACATAATGTTCTATAGGTCTTTGCTATGCTCCCTATCAAGTTTGGTAGCATTTGGTGGGTTGAGTTGGCTGGTATGTTCACCTTTACGCTCGCTTTACCCGAAGAGATTCTTCTAACCTAGGGTTTTTATGGGCCCTTCTTGACCTTGAAGAAATGATTAAATATATTCATTAGTAGGTTAGGAACTCACCCTTCATGTCTCGTGTGAGACATTGTACTGTGGTGGTCGCTAGAAGCTATAGAAATTGCACGGAGAAAGGTCACCAAGAGCTCTCTCCCAAAGTAGAGAAGTGAAAATGAGACTACTTTTAGCCTACCTTGACTGTACATACATGGGCTTCCCGAGTCATTTCCTCTCTTAGTCCTACTAGATCGCAAAATATAATTTCCTTTCAAACATTGCTTGATTTGGATTCATTAAAGGTTTTGCAGAATCAAGCATTGTGGACCCAATGTAGGCTTTCCGTCACCCACCTCAGAATTGCACAAGATTTGACATGGCTGCTCGTCTCTGCTTTCTAATCATCTTGGTTCCTTCCGTTTCTCCATTTAGATTTGTTTGTCATTTATGGTGGTGTTGCAAGTTTTGGTCGATGCTTTGGTACCCACTTATACATAACTTCTCATGGCTTTGCCTTGAATTTATTTTTACAATATTGGTATGCTAGTTGAGCTTGGCTTTAGGTTTCTGCGCTTAGGTTTCCAAACCCATTGACATGGGCATGACTTTGGTATTACTGAAGACTTCTTCTTGGTGGTTGTTTAGTTATCCAAATATACTTAGGATTGCTGATGAGTTGGGTTTTAGGTATCCAAAATTGCATGGTTCCTTGCATGTTGGTATTATGAGGATGGATTTGCTGGCAAATAGTGAGCATAGGACTTGAGTTGTTACCGCTTTTTGGTAGCTCCAGAGTCTTGAGAGCGGCTTTCCACTTTTCACGGCTATGAGCAAAAGGTACTCTTAGTTGTCCTGCTATGAGTGTTAAGGTTGAAACCTTTTCATCCCGGTCTTGAACAGCCTTATAGGTTCACATACATGGGACTCCTAGCACCATATCCTTGTTGAATAGGATGTGTGTGTAGCTGTTAGATCTTCGATAATAAGACATAATTGATTTTTACATTCAAAAGACAGCTGGCAATGGAACAAGGAATAGATATGTACAAAAACAACTCACTATTAGAATCATTTCAGTACAATGTTTGTAGGAAAGTGATCCCCTCTTAGTATGCAGAAAGTAAATGAACTTCCCAAGTCATCAGTGAGTGTTCCATCCAGAGTAGGGTAGCTTGCCAAAGTTAAAAAACCTTCCAAGATAAGATAGAGTCCTTACCTGCATCCATCCAAACAAGACAACAATTCAGTTAGCCTTGGATGTGTTTTACAGGTATCAATGGACCATACCAGTTGTTATCCATGTCCATCTTATAAACTTTCTTTATTTTAACAAGCTTAGTGATATATGTGCAAAAAGTGTTCTTCTTTTTTTCTTTTTCCGAAACCCAAGTTACTAGCAAAAAACATTATTCTGATTAGAAGGCCACCACCCCTTCTAATCCAAGTGTCATAGTCCCCTATCAAAAAACATTATTCTGATTAGAAGGCCACCACCCCTTCTAATCCAAGTGTCATAGTCCTCTATCAAAATAACCTTCAAGATTAATGAAACTCAACCGAAGCTTTAAAAAACCTCTTTAAAAAATGTAATAAGCTAGTTTAAGTTTGTTTAGGTCAAATAGAGTTTAATGTTCACCATGGTATATGGAATCAAAAACATCTTTTAGTGTGTATATCTATTACCAGCTAAATTTCTTAGCACATTAAGTGGCAAGGATCCCTTGAAGTAACCAAATAACTGAAGATTAGTTCAAAGACCATATGCTGCTGGCAGGCCAAGCCTCCCAAAATACAACCAAAAGCTAGAACGGAGCTAGTACCAATTCTTACTCAAGAAGATACCCGATATTATATCATCCTCATGCCAATCCAAGGGTACATATTATGTAGTCGAATGTAGTCAAAAAAACAGTCCCATAGTGTATACTTACCTTTAGTCGGTATACGTTTTTTGGTAAGAAAATGGGGTTTGTTACAAAGCATCAAGTGCAACAGGTCTCGGATTATTTTCTAACAAAATATATATATTACAACCGCCCAGTGAATGCGACAGAACCAATAGAAAACCAAGTTAATAAGTTTGGTAGAGCAAACGTATGCAGCCGGGCCAACCAACCCTATACAGAGTGCGCATGAAGTCAAAAAAAGTACACCTATTCAAATAACCCAACCGATGGGTTTTGTAGTATTAGCAGATTTATCAGTGAACCATTAGACCACGTTTATCAATCCAATCCCAAAACATACCTGCTATATGCAATTACCTCATTAAAGCCAGAGAACTAGTACAGCATTGGTTAGCACCCGACAAAACGCCATGTTACCGTAAGTGAATTCCAGGTTTAAGCCAGCCAAGCATAACCCAATTTTTCCTTTTCCAATAGATGCAAGTGACAAATTATATCGACCAATTTTAACAACATATTCCATGCTGAGTACAATAATAAACCAATTATTCATGAGTAATACATACACTACCTGCGCACAGTGTAAAAAAATGACAGTCATCAACAGTTGTAAAACCCAATCAAGAATGCAAGCAGTAAACTCCTAAGATAAAACATCCGCCACAAAGCTATTGAAAAGCATTTAACCAACTGTGTCAACAAATAGCATAATAATGCTTATTGTAAAAAATTCCAGCATAACCAGCAGCGAGGCAAAGCTAGGGTAGAAAAAAACCTGAGACACTGTTAGACAAGGGGAACTAGAACCTAGGAGTCCACCACCCACTATATAGCATGGCCCCTGGCCCTTTGTCCTAGTTGGACTCCCTTTCCACACTGCCTAGCCCAGCCTTGCCCTTGTCTAGTCCAGCCTTGCCGGTGTCCTGACATTACTCCCCCCTTAAGAAGAGTTTTCGTCCTCAAAAATGAAAGTGGGAAACTTCTTCTTAAGAACACTTATGTTTTCCCAGGTGACACCTTCCTCAGGTCGATCTTTCCACTTGATTAAGGCTTGTTGAGGTACATGATGACGCGTACGTAACTCATGGTAATCAAGAACCCGTTCAGGTTCATGCGATAAGGTAGGAGGTTCAATGACATCTACCAAAATCTATTGGTCAATGGCATTGTCATCCCCATGTAACCGCTTACGCAAACGGCTTACATGAAACACCGGATGAATACGAGAATGTGTAGGTAGCAATAATTTGTAGGCACGATCACCTACTCGCTTGAGTATTTTGAAAGGCCCACAATATCGGGGAGATAATTTAGGTGTTGGCCCAGTTTTCAGACTTTCAGAATGTTTTGGCACACGTAAAAATACTTCCTCCCCTTCCTCAAAGGTAACTTGTCGACGTTTCTCATCAGCATACTTCTTATACCGATCCTGTGCTTGTCAGACATTCTGACGAGCGAGTTTCAGCATATCCATGTGGTCTTGGAGAAAATCCTTAACCTGTGAAGCTTTTCGGTTGCCAACCTCATCGTAACAGGTGTCCTAGGTTGAAACCCATACATGAGCATGAAAGGACTAAATCCAGTTGTGACATGCTTAGCACTGTTGTAGGCAAACTCGAGAATAGGTAAGTATTCTTCCCAGTATGACTGTTTTTTGCTAACGCATGCTCTTAGCATATCCTCTAGCACTTGGTTAACTCATTCAATCTGACCATCTGTTTCTGGATGATTGGCTGTACTGAGGTTCAGTTGTCTACCCAATCATTTAAACACAACCCTCCAAAAGTGACTGTTAAACTTGGGATCAGGATCACTAACAATGTTACTTGGCAAACCATACAACTTGTATAGATTGTCCACAAATAACTTGGCTAATTCTGGTGTCTTAACCGTTGATTTGGTTGGAATAAACCTACATAGTTTAGTCAACCTATCTACGACCACCCATATCGAGTCATGATCTCGTACAGTGGTTGGTAAACCCACAATAAAGTCCATAGAGATACTTTCCCATTTTCCATTGGGAATCTCCAAAGATGTAAGAGTCCTCCTGCTTTCAGACGCTCTGCTTTGTTAACTTGACATTTTTGGCAATGCAGAACATAAGCTTGAACAAAGCCATGTATACCTGGCCAGTAAAGTTGTCATCGTACGAGAGCATAAGTTTTTCTGATACCCGGGTGCCCTACACTTGGACTATCATGAAATTCATAAAGAATTTGGTGCCGAATGTCTGTGTCCGTCGATACACAAACTCTCCCCTTATGGAGTAGGTACCCATTGTCGATGGTGAAATTCTTCCATCGTTGTAGTTCATCACTCGATAGAGGAGAACTAGGTGTGGAGGTTAACGTTACACTACCATCATTGGAGTGAGAAGGATCCCTCATTTGAACATGGCTCCACACTTTGGAATATGCTTCATCATGCTCATATTTGCCTTTGAGAGAATCCAAAAATTCACTACGAAGTTCCGTGAACAAGATAGAATTGATCTCCGGCATACGACTTAGAGCGTCAGCCACCACATTGTATCGACCTTTACGATACCTGAGCTTGACATCATATTCCTAAAGAATCTCGGCTCACCTGGCTTTCCGACCCTTCAAATCCGTTTGTGTGTAAACCATTTGATGCTTTCATGGTCAAACACAATCTCAAACTGAGCACCATACAGATAATGCCGCCATGTTTTTAAGGCAGACATTATTGCATAGAGTTCGCGCTCATAAGCAGAGTAGTTTTGTTGAGCTGCATCAAGCTTCTTGCTTTCAAATGCAATTGGCCGCCCGTCTTGTAACAGGACTACTCCAATAGCACGGTCACTGGCATCCGTTTTCAAAACGAATGGTTTCAAAGGATCTACAATAGCTAGTATGGTAGTTGTAGCTAATGCATCCTTGAGCGTATCAAAATTGTGTTGTTGAGCGGGTCCCCACTGAAAAGCTTTGCCTTTGCCTTTTAATTGATCCGTCATGGGAACAGCAATATTAGCATAGTTTTTAACAAACCTTCGGTAAAAACATGCAAATCCCAAAAAAAAATTGTAACTCTTCTACATTTTTAGGAGAAGGCCATTTCTGGATGGTATCCACTTTGGATTGATCCATATATAGCCCATTAGACGAAATAACATGCCCTAGATAGTGAATTTTTTCTTTCAAAAAATCACACTTAGATTCCTTTTGCATATAATTTGTTTGTTTGTAACAACTCAAACACCTGCCTGAGATGTTGTAAGTGTTCTTCTTCAGAAGCAATGTAGACTAGAATGTCATCGAGAAAAACGATGACAAATTTGCCCAAGTACGGCTTCAAGACACTATCCATAAGTGTCATGAATGTTGCGGACGCATTGGTTAACCCGAAGGGTATCACCAAAAACTCGCAGTGTCCAAACCTTGTTCAGAATGCAGTTTTGGGTACATCAGCAAGTCGAATACGGGTTTGGTGATAACCTGACCGCAAGTCTATTTTCGTAAAAATGCGAGCATGAGTGAGTTTATCAAACAACTCATCCACTTGGGGCAATGGATACTTGTTCTTAACCGTAACCGCATTTAAGCCACGGTAGTCTAAGCACATGCGCATACTGCCGTCTTTTTTCTTCACTAATAGGATAGGAGAAGCCCATCATGAACAACTTGGTTGTATAAACCCTCTGCTAAGGTAGTCAGCAAGCTGACGTTCCACCTCAACAGCTTCAGAATAACTCATACGATAGGGCAGTTTACTGACAGGTTTACAGCCTGCAGCCACATTGATGCTATGTTGCATCGATCTTGTCGGCCGTAATCCTAGTGGCAAATCATTAGGAAAAACATCTTGAAATTTCTTTAATAATATAACTCACTAGCAAAATTTGCTTGTTTGGAAGTATCCATTGGTGGAAGAGATGAGAGAGAAGCATGCGGCGTTGAGGAGTGTTCAACAGATTCAATGTTAAAGAGAAAATGAGACAGTGAGTAACACAAGAAAACTTGATCTATTTCATTATCAGAAACGAGTTGCATAAGCTCAGTTGTAAAATCAATGGTGAAGAAGGTACATCCTTCTCTCCTAACAACTACACATGTGCACCATGGGATTCAAACATCAAGCTATCGTGCTCATAGCTACACTTCAGTGATGGTCCTAGGCTATGCAACCACTCCCTACCAAGGACCACGTCTACCCTTTCCATGTTCATAACGTGAAAATCTAAGCATGTGGAGTAACCTTGTACTTCCAACGGAACAGCTCGGCATTGAGTATCCCAGATTTCGGTATCATGTCCATTCATCATTGCTACCTTGTAGCGGTGGGTACTCGGAGTTTGGGGCAATTTGAGTTTTTTCACCAATCCATAATTGATGAAATTGTGAGTAGCACCGTCATCTACCAAGATGCGCACCTTGTGTCCTTGCAAAGATCCGTGCATACGTACTAAGTCATGTGGTCCAAAGGTTTGTTGCCACATGGAAGCTTTGAGACAGCATTCATGTACCACCTCGGTGTGTGTTACTTCCACTATAGAGAATTGTGAGGAAGACTCAAGAGGCAGCAGTTGCACCGTGCCCACTGCTTTCTCCTTGCCATGAGCAGCAGATTTCCCCTTGGGACAATCCTTTTTGCCATGACCGCTTCCTAAACATTGAAAACATAATTTCTCTTTCTTAGCTTTATCAATGTCCTCAGGAGAGAGAGGACCTCTGGACCCCTTTGGTTTTTTAGATGCTTCTGAATTGGCTACTATAAATTTCCTTTTATTGTGCCCATATTGAGTGTGTGTATTACCATGTGTATTAGTAGGCACGTGAATATTATGTGCTTTCTTTTCATCTGGATCATCGTGAATATGTGCTTTCACTATGGCTTCCTCAAGTGTTTTAGGGTCTTGGGTCTTGACCTACTTCTTAAGCTCTGGTGTCAGACCACGTATAAAACCCCGTACTTGTTGAAAGTTATCTAAGCCTTCCAACTTGAGGATAACATCCCAATAGTGAGATATATATTCAAGCAATGATGGGTATTGGCGCATGGAACATGTGTCCCAGGCCGTCCAATTCCGATCTACCTCATTTGTAGGCAAAAATTCTTTGCTAAACATAGCTTCAAAATCTGCCCAACTCTGTGGTATGATATACTTCTCCTTGAGAGACATCCACCATTTGTAGGCCTTGCCTTCTAGAGTTAAGTTCGTTTGCAGAGCTCTGACTGCGTCTGGAGTACGTCGTAAGGCGTGAATTCCATCCCACTTGCTGAGAAAGATATTCACTGCATCCTTATTGCGGTCTCGATCTTCTCCCTTAAAAATCAGTGGTTTGGTGTTTTTCAACAACTCATCCACCTCTTTTGCAGTGAGAGTGTGCAAAGTATCAATAGTTGGGCCTTGCCCTTGTGTAGCAACGTGCTCATGCATGTGTGTGTCAGCAGGACCCTTGGACTGTTGTTGCATTAATTGAATCACTAATGTGGATAGTTTAGTGACATTTGCATTTAAATCTTTAAAATTTTCATCCATGACTAACATGCATGTCTGAAGTGCACGAAATTCTTGAATGTCGAGCAATTCGTAAGTGTCATCACCTGTCGTAGTGTCACGGGTACTCTCCTTGAGAGGATCCGGTCGCGGGCCATCATGGGCAGGATCATGCGTACTTTGCTCAATATCAAAAGTCATATTGATATCTGAATCCATGGCGACACAGTGCGGTGCAAGGAATAGTCAAAAAAATACTTGAGATTGAGAGCACTTGCAAAGTGTAATTAGCCTTGCTAATTCCGTCAAAGTCAATAGTATCCAGGTGGAAATCGCTCCGAAATCTCCGCTGTATAGGGAATTCCTTAATCCCTTGTAGCCGAATCAATTTTGCGTGCAACCGTTAATTGATTTTGAAATATAATGTCACTTTGAACTCCCGTCGGGATGCTTTGATTTCTGAGTTTTTGTCGGTAATACGTAGAGAATTGGTGTGGGTGTGTGTGTTTACCAGCCCTGCCTTGGATTCCCTTGGATCAATGCTTACTGCTTACCAACTCCAAAATCGGAGCTCCTTGCTTGAGGCGGGGTGTGTATCACCCCTTGTGGCATAAAGTCCTAAGGCCTTTGGCCTCAGGCATTTTTTTAATGTGAAATCAAGTCTTCACAGGAACCATGGCCGACTGCAGTAGTGCGAGGGGAGGAAGTAGAAGCTACCGCGGTCACTGCAGGGCACAACGGGCTTCGGCCTTGGGTCGAGTATTGCTCCTCCGCCCGACGCGCTGCTATAGAGCCCGCAAGGGTGGTGTTTGGTGCAGGTCCCACCTCGGCGGCTTCTCCTTGCAAGGGTAGTTGCCCACAGGAGGTGTGTTCCACACTCCCTTGACCCCGACAGCAAAAGGTCATGCAAGTTTGTGTGGCTCCCCTCCTCCACGGCTGTGCCTTTCCCAAAAAAAAAGAACCAAGCTCTTGATACCAATGTTAGACAAGGGGAACTAGGACCTAGGAGTCCACCACCCAACCACCCACTATATAGCATGGCCCCTGGCCCTTTGCGCTAGTTGGACTCCCTTTCCACACTGCCTAGCCCGGCCTTGCCCTTGTCTAGTCCGGCCTTGCCGGTGTCCTGATAGACACCTGAGTGGTGAGCTCCATAGCTCGTTTTGTGAAGAAGGCAATAAGTCTTCTCAGAAAAACACAACAAAACAACACAGACTAAGTGAGGGGCAGAGGTGCACCCTCACCTGTTTAAATAGTGGAAGGAGGGTGGACTGCCAGTCCTCTGAGCGGGAGTAATGAGTAAGCTGAGCCATCTTCCTTTGTGAGTGTGTGGTAGCATCAAACAGCACGCAGATACCCATGAATGGGGAGATCCATAGCTA
Source organism: Adiantum capillus-veneris (assembly GCF_014529385.1). Lineage (NCBI taxonomy): Eukaryota > Viridiplantae > Streptophyta > Polypodiopsida > Polypodiales > Pteridaceae > Adiantum > Adiantum capillus-veneris. The sequence goes on from NC_140945.1 coordinate 68,233,576, forward strand.
GGGAGGAGAGGCCGCCTTCACGATGTAATTAGGATAGAGAATTTAATCACGCTCGACATTTTGAGTAGTATCACTAAAGTGACCTAGCAAATTCTCGGCTAGATCAAGGGGGGGGGGGGGGGGGGGAGAAGAAAAAAGGGGGATTTGGTGGGGGTGGTTTGTATTTGATTACAACAAGAATACCTATAGTACCACACTGTGTGTGTGTGTGTGTGTGTGTGTGTGTGTGTGTGTGTGTGTGTGTGTGTGTGTGTGTGTGTGTGTGTGCATGCGTGCGTGTTGCGTGGTAGCGTGCCTTTTGTTGTATTGCACGAAAGTCATAAGGTACCTGACCACACAATGTGATCGTGTGTGTAATCTATCCTATGGAATAGTTTCGGAACAGTGCTTACCACGTGGGTATCACCTCGGTTACACGGGGAATATTGTGTCATTGTGGTAAGTATTGGCTCATTGTTTGGGTAGTACATCAATAACATAGCGATATTAGTATCCTTATGGTGAGTCAAATTCCCTTCCCCTTGCCGAAAAAACATATGGGCATTGATGGGTAACATGGCCATGTGATGCTCGTATGCAAACCATTATTGCTCTTTAGATTCGGGTGGAACTCAATCGATAACGTGGCTAATTGAGTGTCATTTGTTAGAAGCTTTTTTTTTTGCATAAATGTGGCATTCAGGTTGTTTACCCGGCCGTATGAACACCATATAATTTGTATGTGCATGTGGCAGTTCATGTTTTTTAAGTATTAGTTGCTATTTTAAATGCTACATTTACAAAAGTTATAAAATTTATAACATATATGATTTCACTTTTATACAACATTAACATTCTCTACACTAATGAATAACATCCTTACAAAACCAAATGCTATAGTTTCACTAAAATTCACACTATTCTATTTCTCTATGTCTACAAACACAATGAATATAATCTTGCACAATTTTTGGAAGTCTTTAAGTCACGATTGCGAGGCAAAGGCCAGTAAAAGTTGTTGATTCCTATAGGGATAAGAGAATTTGACCCCCACCACAAGATTAGGATAGTGCTCGGCAATATGAAAATGTGTGGCAGAGACTTAAACAAAGATCTCCCTCCCACTTGCGATATGGAAAAAATAGAGTTGTGGGATAAACAATGGGTCACTCCATATATCGACCGCATATGTTGTGAGAATAATCCCACTCACTCTTTGCTAGGGGATTTTTTATTCTTTTCCTTCTTCGTACCACTTGTGCCAACATTTTGCTCCATTGATTTCAATTTAATACTGAAGGCATAAGAAATAGATGTTTACTTTTAAAAAACATTTTTCTTCTTTTCAATATATATTAGAAAAACAATCACTAAGAATGCAATCAAATCTACACAGTATGAGATTTGCAATGCACTCTAGTCAATCCACATATCGACCACATATGTTGTGAACAAACATATACATTGCAATACACTCTCTACATAGCATTATGCATACAACAATGCTATGAAATTGTTAATGCAATTATAAATATAATGATTATTATACATCCTCTACGATTTGCAAACAATAAGACACAACTATTTTCACATGCTACAAAGAATAATCAACTTTTACATTAAAACGATGATAACTATTTGCAAAACACACATAAAAGTAATAATGTCTATGATTGACCATCCCATGCACTAACAATCTTTCATGATACATAATGCACTCCCTATATGAACCAATGCATTAAACAAGGCAATGAAATCTTCAATACAGTTACACAATTGAGGACTACTTGTACCAAATCAAGGATTGTAGCCCCCTTATGCATCCAATTCAATATATAAACACTAATTTCACCTAATAAAGGATTATAGCTCTCATATTGTGCACTGACAATGTATATCGATTCAAATCTATGATGGTGAAAAATGCAAGACTTCAACGATCTTTATATACCTAGTACACTAGTACAGGGCTTCCGACCCTTGACTATCATCTCATTGTTTAAATATGCTTATCTTCTGAAACCAACTTCAGCTCTTTTATGGACCAATGGCTTCGTCACAATGAGCGCGACTCCAAAGTTTCAATTGTTCTAGCTTCATAACTTTGTTTTTGGTGAAAGATTTAAATATTTTTAAAAGTGGTTACCGTATTAAGAATCACGCTCGGCCCAAAAAAACGACATGTGACTCTGTAACCTTAGGTCAATTCACAAGGAGATAATTGTACCCGTCGCTTGGATACATTGTTACCATATACATGTGATAGTGATGTGTGTGAACACACTTAGGACCTCCGCGGAATTTTTTCCCTCACTAGGAGGTTTTTTCCCCCGTGCATTATATATACGCCCATCACTCTAGGGCGAAATTATCTTTCCACTGCACACTAAGTAATACACTCTCTATTGTGTGCCTTGAGTTTCTTTCATCTTCTCCAAGCTGTGTGTTTTTTCTTGCGACCCTAATTCCAACAATTGGTATCAGAGTAGGTTTCGTCCTCCCGGGATTAGTCGTCAGCAGCTCCAGCACATGCTTGCTCACTTTCTTCGATTTCTGTGAGATTTGGCGAGCATTTTCACGTCGACAAATATTTTGGGAATGTTCAAACAGCTCAGTCTACTCAGATTTCTCATTCGGGCTCATTTCGACCTTCGTTTCCACTACAAGCAGTATTGCACAGGCTATTCATCATTTTGTGCAGAATTTTTGTCAGTGCCATTTTCTGCATAATAGGTCCCTTATAGTCTTCTATGGTTTGTGCTATATAGCACGTGTTGTTCTTGCTTCATTTCTCCTCTTTTTGGGTAGTTTTCACATCAAGTGGAGGCATTCGTCATGGCCAACAACAACACAGGTGTGTTCAAGATGTTTGCTCTGCTGAGGACAGATTGGATGGGGACAATTACCCTATGTGGGCTTACATGATGCAACATGCTCTTGTGTCAAAGGGTGTTTGGAATATTATGCACGGCATTGACGTACGTCCTGGTTTTGAGGATATAGGCGATGTTGAGGATGTTCCAGGTCTTGCAGCAAGGATTGCTGCTGTTAGAGTTGTTTTGCCTATGATGTAAAAGATGTGCAAGCTCATGCATTGATTGCGTTGTATGTGAAGCGTACCATTACTCCTCACATTCATTCACCAAAATCTACAAAACAGGCCTGGGATATTCTGGATAATCTTTATGCGAGTCGCCGTGAGGCAAAAATTGCATTGTTGCGTAAAGAGCTAGAGTCGAAGATTATGCATGGGGAAGATGATATGGACACTTTCCTTGCTGGTGTCAAGGATGTCAATGAGCAACTTATTTCTGCAGGCGAAGTCATTTTAGACAATTCCCTTGTGCAGACTGTTCTTGATGCCTTGCTAGATTCTTAACAGACTTTTGCTAGTACTTGGAGACTTATGACCCAAGGAAATCCTAAAGTTTTCAAGTTTGATGCATTATGCACATTGTTGTTGCAAGAGTCGCTTTCCAAAAAAAACAGGACTAGACAGCGTGCAATTGACAAGCCTTTATTATTGCTCAAAGAAAAGGCGGTACCAGCAATTGGCACCACTTCTCATGATTCTTCTACGAGTGAAAAATTACATGTTCGTAATGCTTCTGCTGGCAGCAATTCGTCTAGAAGTTCTGGTGATAAGGGCAAAAAGAAGATGTGCTGCCATTATTGTAAATATAATGATCACTTGATCAAGCAGTGTCCTAAGTTGAAGGCCAAAGAAGTTAAGAAGAAAGAGGTTGGTTCCACTACTAATGTTGGTTCCACTATAAATGCAGCTATTGTTGAGTCTTCTGTGAAAGAAGATTGTGATGTTGATGTTGATGTCGATGTAGAATGGGCTTTTAGTGGAGTGCACTTATAATCCTGATGCCCATGATGCATGCATGTCAGCTACTGCAGATTTACATGTGCGGTATTTTGACACTGGTTCTACAAAGCACATTACCTCACATCAGGATTTGTTCACATCTCCTGAGTCTGTCCCTCATGGGAATTCAGTTACTTATGCCAACAATGCCTCTTATCTGATTCAAGAGTTGAAATGATTGTGCTTACTGTTGCAAATGGCAGCTCTTTCACACTTGTTGATACACTTTGTGTACCTGGGATCAAGAAGAATCTTTTGTTCATATCTGCACTTGCTAGACTTGGTCTTGTAGTCAAATTTGTGGATGACAGATGTACAATACATGATTTCAGTTTTGGTGATGAAATTGTTGCATCTGGCATTTTATGATGTGGGCTGTATAAGCTCACTTTGTATGACAAGTGTGGACAAAATTTTGCAAATGCTGTTGCAGATTCAAGGGCTATTTCAGATGAAAAACTTTGGCATGCACGTGTTTGGTCATTTGAATTTTGCCAGTTTGCAGTGTTTGTAGAAATCTGATATGGTTGCTTTACCGTCTCTTGAAGGACATGTCAAACATGTCTTTGAAGGCTATATTTTGGGTAAGATGTAGCATTTTAAGTTTCCAAAGGATGGTTCAGTTAGGGTCACATGCACGTTGCATCTTGTGCATAGTGATGTTTGTGGGCCTATGCAAACTCCATGCTTGGAAAATTACCTTTACTTTGTGATCTTTATTGATGATTACTCCAGGCATGCATGGGTATATCCGTTTAAAGCGAAGTCTGAAGTATTTATGTGCTTCAAACAAATTTTGGCTATGACTGAAAATTTCTCGAAACGTACTATGGGCACCCTCCGTTTCGATCGAGGGGGGGAGTATATGTCTCATGAATTTAATGCATTTCTAGCTAGTCGTGGGATAAAACACCAATGTACAGTGCCTTATACGCCTCAACAAAATGGTGTTGCTGAGAGGAAAATCAAGTCACTTACAAAAATGGCATGATGTATGGTCAAATGTCAAGCTTTTCCGCATTCGTTTTGGCTTGAGGCCATCATGTGTGCCACTCATGTAATTAACGAGTGTCCTACAAAATCTTTTCAGCTATGACTCCATATGAAGCATGGCATGATAGAAAGCCTTTTATTGAGCACCTGCATGTTTTTGGTTGTTTGGCCTATGCTTTGGTGCCACAAACACAACGCAAAAAATTGGATGATAAGGCGGTCAAATGTATTTTTGTTGGTTATAGTGTTGAAATCAAAGGTTATAGGTTGTATCATCCACAAACAAAGCGTATTCTGGTTTAATAGGATGTTGTGTTTGTGGAAGATTCTATTCAACCCTTGTTGTCATGTACTAGAGATAGTAATGTAAGCTCACAGGACATTTATGACACTTTGTTACCTCTTTTCAGTGGTGGAAGCTCGAATGTAAATTCTAATGAGGCAAATGTACAGCCCATGGGGGCTTCTGGAAATGTTACAGATCAACCTATTACTGATGTAGATTTACATGATGTACTTGATGAGGAAAGGGCTGAAAATGAGCAGGCTAGAGGTATGCCAAAATGGCTGGTGGATTCATTGCGTGACAGTAAATTGGATGCACCTTTGTCTAGTCGTACTCGTTCAAGCTCTTGCCATGCATCTTATGCATCATATTGTTATGCTTTGGCTATGTCTAGTTTACATGATGTTGAGGAACCTGTGTCTTTTGATGAAGCACATAATTCAAAAAATTGGATGGATGCCATGCAATCAGAATATGGTGCACTTATAGAAAATGACACATGGACTTTATGTGATTTTCCTCTTGGCAAAAAGGCCATTGATATGAAGTGGGTTTAAGGTGAAAGGCAAGCCAGATGGTGTGATTGATCGATATAAGGCTCGACTTGTTGCAAAGGGTTATGCACAACAAAAAGGCATAGATTATAAAGAGACTTTTTCTCCCACTTGTCGTATGACTACTGTGCGTTTTCATGTGCATTGGCAGCTCATTTTGGTTGGGATGTACATCAAATCAGACATTGTTACTGCTTTCTGAATGGTGACATATTTGAGGAAGTTTATGTAACGCAGCCTTGTGGTTTTTTCAAGAAAGGACAAGAGGATAAAGTGTGCAAATGTAACAAAGCTTTCTATGGGCTGAAGCAATTTCCTCATGCTTGGTACAAGAAGGCTGACACTCATTTGGTCAAATGAGGCTTTCGTAACAGTCCAACAGAAAGCACGTTGTATGTAAAATGTGAGGGTGATGTACTTCTCATTGCGGTTCTGTACGTGGATAATTTGTTGATCACTAGACCAAATGAGAGACATATTGCTGAATTTAAAGCTGATTTGAATGCTACTTTCAAGATGAAAGATCTGGGGCAATTGAATCATTACTTGGGTATACAGTTTAAGTTGTGTGATGGTGGTATTGCCTTGTGTAAGAAAAGCTACATAGAGACATTTGCTATATAAGTTTGGACTTGAGGATTGCAAACCTTTTGCTACTCCCATGGAAATAGGTTTGAAATTGAGTCTTCATGATGCTAGTGATCCTACAGATGTCACTCTTTACCAAACTGATTTTGGATGCCTCATTTATGTATGCAACACGAGGCCAGATATTCAGTTTGCAGTCTCACATGTCATCAAATTTATGCATAGCCCAAGGTCTAAGCATTGGAAGGATGTCAACAGGATTTTCCGCTACTTGAGTGGCACTTTACATATTGGCTTGTTTTATCCCAAGGGGGGATCATTTCCACCAAACTTGTTTTATCCCAAGGGGGGATCATTACCGCCAAATTTACATGCTTTTTCAGACTCAGATTGGGTTGGTTGTTTTGACACGCGATTGTCCACAAGTGATTTTTGTTTCATGATTGGCAGTTCATGTATATCATGGTTGAGCAAGAAGCAACTTACTGTGGCGACTTCTAGTTGTGAGGCTGAGTACAGGGCAGTCTTCACAGCTACGGTTGAGTGTGTATGGCTCAGACGCCTTATGACTGATGTGGGTGTTGGATATGACACTACCAACACTATCTACATTGACAATCGGAGCACATTGGCAATTGCAAGGAACCTAACTTTTTATGCTCGCACAAAGCACATTGAGGTGCATTACCACTATGTCAGTGAGAGACTCTCAGCAAGAGAAATCAGCTTGGCTTATGTGCCAACACAAGACAACCTTGCAGATCTTTTCACAAATTGTCTCCTGAGAAATTTGAAGCTTTCCACAAAGCTTTGGGCTTATTCCCCTTTGTGGACCGATCATGTCCTCAAGGCATGACACTTCCCTTTACTCTATGGGCCAACTCTCGTTCACCGCATCACTCCAGGGGGGATTTGTTACCATATACATGTGGTAGTGATATGTGTGAACACACTTAGGACCGCTGCGGCATTTTTTCCCTCACTATGAGGTTTTTTCCCCCGTGCATTGTATATATGCCCATCACTCTATGTAAACACCAAGGGACTGCCATGCTTGGTCCATCCGCCCAACCTCCCTTTAATAGGCTCCTAGCCCCTTTCGGACCCCTTCCCACTGGCAACCGGCCCTTGGCTGAGTCCGTGACCCCTTGGTTTGGCCCTTGGCCTGACATTACTCCCCCCTTGGAGAAGCGTTTTCGTCCTCGAAAACAAAAGTGGGGAATTTCTTCTTAAGAACACTAATGTTTTCCCAAGTGGCACCCTCTTCAGGGCGATCTTTCCACTTGACTAAATCTTGACTACGTACATGATGACGAGTACGGAGTTCATGAAAATCTAAAATGCGTTCAGGTTCATGAGGCTGAGTGGGAGGTTCAGTGAAATCAACCATTATCTGCTGGCCGATAACATTGTCGTCCCCATGCAAGCGTTTACGTAAACGACTTACATGAAATACCGGATGGACACGCGAGTGCGCAGGTAACTCAAGTTTGTAGGCCCTATCACCAACTCGCTTGAGTATCTTGAATGGCCCACAATAACATGGAGATAATTTGGGTGTGGGTCCAGTCTTCAGACTTTCTGAATGCTCTGGCACACGCAAAAATACCTCTTCATCTTCGGTGAAGGTAACTTGCCGACGTTTCTCATCAGCATACTTCTTGTACCGATCCTGTGCTTGTTGAACATTTTGACGAGCAAGTCTCACCATTTCCATATGATCTTGGAGAAACTCCTTGACCTGTTGGAGCTTCTCAGTTGCCAACCCCACCGTCACTGGTGATCTAGGTTGAAAACCATACATAAGCATGAATGGACTAAAACCAGTTGTAACATGCTTAGCACTATTATATGCAAACTCAAGAATAGGAAGATAATCTTCCCAATCTGATTGCTTCTTGCTAATGTATGCTCGTAGCATATCCTCTAGCACTTGGTTGACTCGTTCCGTCTGACCATCTGTTTCAGGGTGATCAGTCGTACTTAAATTAAGTTGTGTACCCAATCGTTTAAAAACAGCCCTCCAAAAATGACTGTTAAACTTGGGATCACGATCACTCACAATGTTACTTGGCAATCCATACAACCGGCAAAGATTGTCCACAAATAACTTAGCTAATTCTGGAGTCTTAATGGTTAACTTGGTTGGAATAAACCGACAAAGTTTGGTCAACCGGTCTACAACCACCCATACCGAGTCATGTCCTCAACTAGTGGTTGGTAAACCCACAATAAAATCCATGGAGATACTTTCCCATTTATCATTGGGAATCTCTAAAGGATGTAAGAGTCCTCCTGATTTCAGGCGCTCTGCTTTATTAACTTGACATTTTTGGCAATGCAAGACATAGTCTTAAACATACCCATGCAAACCTGGCCAGTAAAACTGTCGTCTTACGAGTGCATAAGTTTTCTTAATTCCCGGGTGCCCTGCACTTGGACTATCGTGACATTCATAAAGAATTTGGCGCCGAACGTCCGCGTCCGTCGGTACACACACTCTCCCCTTGTGGAGTAGGTACCCATCATCTATGGAAAAATTCTTCCATCTCTGCAGTTCATCACTCGATAGAGGAGAATTGGGTGTGGAGGAAACAAAACCACTACCAACATTGGAGTGAGAAGGATCCCTCTTTCTAACATAGCTCCACACCTTGGAGTATGCAGTATCATGCTCGCACTTACCTGCTCGCACTTACCTTTGAGAGATTCCAAAAACTCACTCCGCAATTCCGTGAAAAGGAGAGAGTTGATCTCTGGCATTCGGCTGAGAGCATCAGCCACTACATTGTACCGCCCTTTACGATATCGTAGCTTGGCGTCATACTCCTGAAGAATCTCAGCCCACCTGGCCTTGCGACCCTTCAAATCACTTTGTTGTGTAAACCACTTGATGCTTTCATGGTCAAACACAATCTCGAACTGTGCACCATACAAATAATGTCGCCATGTCTTTAAAGCAGACACTATTGCATAGAGCTCTCGTTCGTAAGCAGAGTAATTCTGCTGTGCTGCATCCAGCTTCTTGCTTTCAAATGCAATCGGCCTTCCCTCCTATAGAAGGACTGCTCCAATCGCACGATTACTAGCATCCGTTTCCAAAACGAATGGCTTTAAGGGATCCACAATAGCCAAAACAGGAGCTGTGGCTAGTGTGTCCTTAAGTTTGTCAAAACTTTGTTGTTGTTCTAATCCCCACTGAAAGGACTTGCCCTTGGCTTTCAATTGATTTGTCATGGGAACAGCAATATGGGCATAGTTTTTAACGAATCGACGATAAAAACCTGCAAAGCCTAAAAAAATATGGAGCTCTTCCAAATTTTTGGGAGAGGGCCACCTCCGAATGGCATCCACCTTGGATTGATCCATGTGTAACCCTGCAGCCGAAATAACATGCCCCAAGTAGTGAATTTCCTCCTTGAGGAAATCACATTTGGATTCCTTGGCATATAGCTGATTTTGGCGTAACAAATGAAACACTTGTTTCAAATGTACTAAGTGCTCTTCCTCAGATGCACTATATACAAGAATGTCATCGAGGAAAACGATAACAAACTTTTCCAAGTATGGTCTCAAGACACTATCCATGAGTGTCATGAACGTAGCTGGAGCATTGGTTAACCCAAAGGGCATTACCAAAAACTCATAATGTACAAACCTTGTTCGGAACGCTGTTTTGGGTATATCCGCAAGCCTGATGCGTACTTGATGATACCCAGATCGTAAATCAATCTTTGAAAATATACGAGCGTGGGTGAGTTTATCAAACAGCTCATCCACTCGTGGCAATGGGTACTTGTTCTTAACAGTAACCGCATTTAATCCACGGTAATCTACACACATGCGCATACTACCGTCCTTTTTCTTCACCAAGAGAATGGGAGAGGCCCAAGGTGAAGAACTGGGTTGAATAAACCCTCTATTGAGATAGTCAGCAAGCTGACGTTCCACCTCAGCAGCCTCAGAATGACTCATTCTGTAAGGCGGTTTACTCACTAGCTTACTGCCTGCAACCACGTCTATGCCATGTTGCACAGAACGTGTCGGCGGTAGCCCTGGTGGTAAATCATCTGGAAAAACATCCTTGAATTCCCTTAAAAGTTCCTTTAATTCATTAGCAACCTTTGCTTGTTTTGAATTAGTAGACATAGCTGGAAGAGGAGAGAGAGAAGAATGCGGCGTTGAGGAAGTTTTAGTCAAAACATTATCAACATTAAAAACATCATCCACATTGGAAATAAAATGGCACAGTGAGTAACACAAAAAGAGTTCTTCTATTGCATCATCAGAAGCGAGCTTCATAAGCTCCGCTGTACAAATAAGTGGTGAGGAAGGTACATCCTTCTCCCCCAACAGCAGTACGTGCACACCATTGGATTCGAACATTAGACTATTATGCTCATAGCTATGTCTAAGTGATGATCCTAAACTATGCAACCACTCACGACTAAGAACCACATCCGCCCTCTCCATATTCATGACTTGGAAATCCAAAGAGGTACGGTATCCTTGAATTTCCAGAGGTACATCTTTAACTTGAGTTTCCCATATCTCAGCATCATGGCCGTTAATCATTGCTACCTTGTGGCGATGGGAACTCGCGGTTTGGGGCAATTTGAGTTGTTTCACCAATTTATAATTGATGAAATTGTGCGACGCACCATCGTCTACCAAGATCCTCACCCTGTGCCCTTGGATAGAGCCATGCATACGCACCAACTCATGTGGTCCGAAAGTCTGCTGCCACATGGAGGCCGTGATACAGCACTCAAGCACCGCCTCGGTGTGTGTTACTTCCACATTAGCAAACTGGGAAGAGGATTCAAGAGGTAAAAGCTGCACCATGTGTACTGCTTTTTCCTTTCCCTTATCTTGAGCAGCAGATTTCCCCTTGGGACAATCCTTTTTGCTATGTCCAGTTCCCAAACATTTAAAGCACAACTTTTCTTTTTTGGCTTTCTCAAACTCTTCCGTTGAGAGAGGACCCCTAGACCCCTTGGGCTTTTTGGAGGTCTCTGATGCAGTAGAGACATTTTTTCTTTTATGATGCACATGTTGTGGACGTGGTAAAACAGGTGTAGTGCCATGCACATGCAAACTATGCAATGCCCGATCATTGGGATCATCATGGATATGAGCTTGCACTATGGCGTCCTCAAGTGTTTGTGGATCCTGGGTTTTAACGTGCTTCTTAAGCTCGGGAGTTAACCCACGGATGAACCCACGCACCTGCTGAAAGGGATCCATCCCTTCCAGCTTGAGGATCACATCCCGATAATGGGAAATATATTCCAATAATGTTTTATGCTGGCGCATAGAACATTCGTCGCAAGCGGTCCAATTTCTATCCTTCTCATTGGTAGGTAGAAATTCCTTCCTGAAGACAGTCTCAAAAGCTGCCCAAGTCTGAGGTAGCATGCCCTTCTCCTTGAGAGACATCCACCATTTTTAGGCCTTGCCGTCCAAAGTCAGACTTGTCTGCAGCGCCTTGGCTGCATCCGGGGTACGTCTAAGGTCATGAATACCATCCCACTTACTGAGAAAATATTCACGGTGCCCTTGTTTCGCTCACGCTCTTCTCCCCGAAAAATTGGTGGCTTTGTATTTTTCAACAAATCGTCCACCTCTTTTTGGGTCAGAGAGTGCAGCGGACCCGAAGGAGGGCCTTGCCCAGCAGCCGGCCCTTGGCCTGGTGTGGAGCCGTGCTCCGGAATTGGCTGACTAGCAGGGCCCGTGGCCTGCTACTGCATATGCAACTTAATCAAATCGGATAATGCTGTGACATTCTGATTTAATTGTGCAAAATTCGTTTCAAGCACAGTCATGCGTGTTTGCAATGCACGGAAATCTTGCATGTCGAGCAACTCATACGTATCATCGGTTGCCGTTGGGGCACGATTACTCTCCGTGAGAGGAACCGTCCGCGTGGCATCGGCAAACGTAACAGGTGCAGACTGCTCGAAATCAAAGGCATGATGCATATCTATGTCCGAATCCATGCTGTGGACGTACTGTGCGAGAAAAGAAAGAAGAATACCTGAATTCCAACGAGCTCGTAGCCGTATGCGGTAAGGAACCGTATTATTTCCGAAGTTCAATCCACAACCATGATCAGCTTGACAGCAACGAGGAAAACTGCAATGGATGATTCACTTGAAAGCAGGGAACAAATTCGATTTGCCCATAGTATGGTTTGCGTCGTATGCAATACACCAAATAAACTGGAGAGTTGGTGACAAAATTTGCAGCCAAAAAGAAACTTGACAACACAAATCAAGTTGCAGTTGCCGCCGATTGGGCTTGCATCGTATGCAAGAAGCCACGACGGAGAAAAATACGAGCAATTGCCGGCTCTTGGAAACTTGTAAGGCCGAGTTGCAGCACAACCGGATTGCGTATTGTTGAAGAATCCACAACCAATGTGTGATGTATGGCCACCGAGGAAAAGAGGGTAGCGAAAGAAGGCAGCCGGCCTTGCCGGTCCGTGACCCCGTGGGCAAGGGCTCTTCACTGAGTGTTAGGGTAACTCAAGTGAAGAGAGGAAAAAGAAAAATTTTAACGAGCTTGCTGTGCAACAGAGAGCGGCCGATTGCGCGATGACGAACGAGAAGCCAGCTCGGGACTCGGCCCGATTTGGAGGGCGTCGCAGGGTCGGACTTTGTTCACCTTCCCCTTGCGCTCCTACTGAGCCCAACCACGCGCTATTTGACGCAGGTCGACCTCCCGTCGACTCCCCGGCTTGGAGGTTCTGCACACGCCGTGTTCGGCTTCTCCTTCCTCCTCACTTTGAGGTTGCATGCAACATGCAGCAAAAAGCAAAAACGTGCCTCCCTTCTCAAAATAGCCTGAAGCTCTGATACCAGTGTAAACACCAAGGGACTGCCATGCTTGGTCCATCCGCCCAACCTCCCTTTAATAGGCTCCTAGCCCCTTTCGGACCCCTTCCCACTGGCAGCCGGCCCTTGGCCGAGTCCGTGACCCCTTGGTTTGGCCCTTGGCCTGACACTCTAGGGTTAACTTATCTTTCCATTGCACACTAAGTAATACACTCTCTATTGTGTGCCTTGAGATTCCCTCCTCTTCTCCAAGCTGTGTGTGTTTTGGTGCAACCTAGTCCCAACATACACTCCCTAGGGATTTGCCTAGTTAAAATGCCAAAGTTAGAAAAGGTTTAATATATACAATTAGGCCCATCAAGCTTTTTCATTTTCCTAGTAGGCCCGTAGGGAAAAGGCAAAATGTAATGGAAATTAATAATTGTTTATTTATTGCAACTGACAGGTGGTAAAAGCCAAGGCTAGGCGAAGATATCACATTTTATGTACATTTATTATGTAATGAAAATTGATAATTTTCTATTTATTGGAGTTGACAGGTGGCAAAAGCTAAGGCTAGGCGAAGATATGTACATTAATTATTCAAGTGCTCATTACGAGCTATGGACATTTATACCTAGCCGGCCAACGTGTATTCATTTTTTATTGGAGAATCTATAAATAAATACCTCCAAGAGGGAAATTCTCACTCTTGCACGGGGGGAGATTGCACCCAGTGCCTGTGTCTATTCTTCTCTCCTCTCCTCTCTTCTCTCTGGCCGTGCCAGGGTAGCACTCCGCTCTAGGAGGGTCTTCCACGCCTCCGTTTGTAGCAGTGTCATCAAATGCTCAAGCTACGCTCTGACGATTGTGGGCCTTGACATATGATAAAAACTAAGTTTCTTTTTCTTGAGTATTTTTGTTTCTTTCTAATTGTCATTGATCAAAATTGTGTAGGGATTCATGTTAAAAACATAAATAAACCAACATTTTTTTAAACTAGTTAGAGTACATATCTTGATAGCAATACATAGAAATTAGTGCTGATAATATTGATCGACCATAAGAAGCTAGTGTTTATTTATTTATTTGGTCGAGATATCACTACATTCACAAGCATGACCGTTTGCATTATAATCAAATTGAGAATATCAACAGATCAGTCTCAATACCTGAAAAACAATTATCAATTTCCATTACACAAAACCTCAGCGGGCTTACTGACTCTATTGATTTTTGCAGGTCACCATCAAGATCACGATAACAATTAACGTGATCACATCTTTTTTATGTGTAATTACTTGTGTTATTAACGTGATCACACAATCATGATTATGTCAGTGAAATCCTTGCATGTGTTACCATATACATGTGGTAGTGATGTGTGTGAACACACTAGGACCGCCGGGGCATTTTTTCCCTCTTTAGGAGGTTTTTTCCCCCGAGCATTGTATATACGCCCATCACTCTAGGGATATCTATCTTTCCATTGCACACTAAGTAACACACTCTCTATTGTGTGCCTTGAGCTTCCCTCGTCTTCTCCAAGTTGTGTGCGTTTCTCTGCAACCCTAATTCCAACAATTGGTATCAGAGCAGGTTCACTACAAGAGGCTATTCATATTAGCGACGCTCAAAAGAAAAATTCCCGGCGTCGCTATGAGCGTCGTAAATTTACAAAGAAATTTGCGACGCTCATAGCAACGCCGGCTGGGGTAAAAAAATAACCGAGCGCGCCCAAAAACTCAGATCTCAGATCTGAGTTTTTCGGCACCCTCAAGCAAGGAGCAGGTAACGCTCTCCCTCACTCTCTCTCTCTCTCTCTCTCTCTCTCTCTCTCTCTCTCTCTCTTTTTCTTCTCCACACACACACACACACACACACACACACGAGGAGAGGAAGGAGAGCCAGGTATGCTCCTTCCCTCTCCTCATTCTCATGTTCCCTTCCCCTCTTTCTCTCTCCCTCTCTCTCTCTCTCACACACACACATACACACACACACACATAGTGTTTTTGAGAGAGAGAGAGAGAGAGAGAGAGAGAGAGAGTACAAACAAAAACAAAAACGCACACACACATACATAAACAAAGAATGCACACACACATTGAGAAAGAAAAAGAGAGAGAGAGCATGCATAAACAAAAAACGCACGCATTGAGAGAGGAAAAGAGAGAGAGAACATGCATAAACAAAAAACGCACACATTGAGAGAGGAAAAGAGAGAGAAAACATGCATACGATCCAAAAAAACGCACACACATTGAGAGAGAAAGAGAGAGAAACTAATTTAACGTCGTAGGAAACTAATTAAAATTAAAAGACCTAAAGATCTAGCCGACGAGGAGTTGAACTCAAGACCTATTATTCAAGAGGGAAATGGCATAATCAATCTATCATACTTGGCATGGGTGATAGAAAGGTTATACCATTTATCTCTTTTTATTGGCACACACATCCACACACGCGCACACACACAAGAAGAAGAGAGTTATAACGTCGTAGGAAACTATCTTAAAAGACGTTAAAGATTAGGTTATGTGTAGACTTACATTAAATTAGATTTAGGTTTATTTTTAACTAGATTTACGTTTATTTAAGCTAGATTTAGATTTACGTTATATTAGATTAGATTTAGGTCTCCATAGACTGTGATGCCTGCATGAAGCGGGTGAAGAAAGCCCTCAATGGAATATAGGGTATTGCTGCCTTCACTCATGGTGGGCTCCGTCGATCCAAAAGTACTGGTGAAATGTCTTCAGAAGATAGGGAAGAAGGTGGATCTTCAGGGCGGCAAGAGTCACTACATCCCCGACACAATGACCATCTAGACAACCTCTAGTCATTAGACTTACGTTAAATTAGATTTAGGTTTATTTTTAGTTAGATTTACGTTTATTTAGATTTACGCTTATTTACGTTAGATCGAGTCCACGCAAGAATTACTTACGGTTTAGGGTTTAGAGTTAGACGAACAGTGAAAAGATCTACTGTGAAAAGATGTTAAGATGCTGTGAAGTGCTACAGCTAGAGAAGAGGCAAAGGGGTTTTGTCCACTACATGCAGTATCATGTAGGCGTGGGTGTGTAGATTTCTTATACCCACAAATATAGGTATTGACCAATAAAGACGAGATTATAACCCGGTGGTTCTGATCTCCGTGCACCTCTAGACCGAGGTGTGCGGGGATTGGACATGACTAGAGAATGTGAGGTAAAGAGAGAGAGAGAGAGAGAGAGAGAGAGAGAGAGAGAGAGAGAGATAAGACGAAGAATGCCAATAGAATATTAAATTTGTTGTCCAGGTTATAAGTTTTTTATCCTCATTATGAGTAGCGACGAGGATGTGGGACCGTCCAACCGAAACACCTATCTCTCAACGAGGGTCTTATGTCCTTGTAATCAATGCAAGCATGCTGTGCGACGGACAAGACGTGTTTCTTTGCAGCACGTTCGCGAATTTGGCGAGTTCGATCCATCTATTATAGATCGAGTTGTTGCCAATTATAACTCGTCGGACTCTGACGCTGGCCAACAAGCAGCAATCTTGCAACCCAATAGACGTGTTCGCAGGCGCTTTGGTCAAGCAGCATATGTGAGGCCACAAGATGCAGCCTCTGACAGCTCGGGGGATGATCATGTAGAGCACATTCCCAACGAGGCAATGTTTGAGCCCGAGATTGATGAAATGATCGAGACGATCATGGATTCAGAAAGGCTTATCTATGATGATATGAAAAGTGAAGCCGATACGCCATTGTATAATGGAGCACGTATGTCTAGATTGAAAGCACTCCTGGTTCTTCTCAACATGCAGGCAAAGTTTGGATGGAGTGACACTAGCGTCACAGCGCTTTTCAGGTGATCTATTACAATTAGTTTACTTTAATAGAACTCTAAATGTATAATGATCTGATAGATTTTTACACGACTGTATCATATTTTTATGTTGTGTAGATTGCTGAAAGAGCACATACTACCAGCTGACAATGTGATGCCAGATTCCCGAGATGAAGCAAGAAAGATTTTGCGAAACTTGGGGATGGATTACAATTCTATCCACGCTTGTCCTAATGACTGCATTCTTTTCAGAGGGGAATACATAGACATGGAGAAGTGTCCGAATTGTGATTCCAAAAGATATCGAGTAGATCTCCACGGGACAAAAATTCCACAAAAGGTTTTGCGACATTTCCCTCTGCTTCCTCGCATCAAGCATTTCTTCGAATGTAAGTCCATGGCCGCCCTAGCATCATGGCATGAGGAGAATAAATCTTTGGATGGTGTGCTACGAATTCCTGCAGATTGCGTAGCGTGGAAACATATAGATGGAACATGGTCGGATTTTGCCAGGGAAGCTCGAAATTTGCGCTTAGGCCTGGCTATGGATGGCGTAAATCCATTTGGTCAAAGATCAACATCTTACAGTGTATGGCCCGTTGTCATCGTCAACTACAACATTCCCCCGTGGTTGACTACGAAGAAGGGGCACCTATGGCTAAGCTTGATTGTGCCAGGGCGATATAAAGTGGGGAATATGGATGTGTTTCTTCGTCCACTATTGGAAGAGCTACAACAATTGTGGATTGGCATAGAGGTGGTGGATATGAGCCGACACACAGGACGACGGAATGCTTTGATCAGAGGCATTCTAATGTGGACCATGCATGACTATCCCGGGCTAACAGAATGCTCAGGTGATCTATTGACACTCCTCACTCGGACACTGTAAATCTTGTTTTTTCCCATAGTTGATCTATTATCATGTGTATACATGCAGGGCTTCAAACAAGCGGATACAGAGCATGTGTCACATGTGGACCTAGACTGAATGCACGTAGGGCACCCTCACTGAAGAAGCAAATCTACGAAGGTCATCAAGCGTATCTTCCAGAGAATCATGTGTTACGTGACGGCTTTTTGGGAAGAGAGCCACCAAGGATGTCTGCACAAGCATGGTTAGAGCAGAAGGAGATGTGCGATGATGGATTGCCTCCAGGGATGAAGAGACTATCTCTATGGTACGAGTTACCATACTGGCCCCGACTCATGATCAATCACTTGCTCGATCCAATGCACATATTCAAGAATGTGGGTAATCTACTATGGGACCATTTGACCGGCAAGAAAGATACTTTGGGAGCCAGAGTTGACCTTAGAAATGTGGATCGTATGGAGCAATATTGGCTGCAAACAGCGTCTGATGGATCGATAAAACTCCCTAAAGCACCATGGATTTTCACAGGAGCCCAAGAACGCAAAGTAAAAGACACCATTCGATCTTTGCGGACCCCCACTGGCGTAATGCACTCGCTCCGAACGTGTTTTACTAAAGAAGGAAAGCTTACCGGTTTGAAGTCACACGATTGGCATAAAATGTGTCAGGTACGTTCATAGTGGACTTTAATATCATTGCATAAAATGTGGACTTTAATATCATTGCTGCACATACTTTACAGTTTATTTTACCGGTTGCCATTGAGGGATGTTTGTCTCTCGACATCCGTAACACAATCTACAAACTTGCAAAGCTGGTGCAATGGATCTCACAAAAGTATGTAAATAGTTAACATCCCCCTTTTACAAGTTATGTGCTTGAAAGCTCTCATGTAAGTTATGTGGCTCTGGCAGGTAATATTTCATCCTACAAAGTCTACATCAAACTGGTGGTACGTCATAGAGGTAGCCCCTCGTAGTGCAAGGACGTATGAAGGCTACCATGTGCCAATCACAACGACATCAATGGAGGAGATCAGAGAAGATGCTCAATCAGAAGCCGCTGCGGTGGTGCCAGACGAGCATCAAGATGCTACTACTCTATATGGGGTGCATGCAGAGGAGCTACAAAATGAAACAGAGGATATGTGTTTAAACGGAGAGCTCTATATAGATATAGGAAGTTATGCTGAGTTATGCGAGGATGAGAGAGAGATCTCTTAAAGCCACAAATATTGTATTTGAACAATTTTGCTCCGTGTTGTAAAAGCTCTGGCTCTCTAAGTACCTTCCATGGTGTATAACACTCTTTTCTACTCGCGCTCACATCTTTTGATTGAAAATTCTAAGTTTTCGACTTGCCTCTTCTATCACTCAATTCATTGCGTCATTGTATTTATATGCGTCATTACGTCATTGTATTTAATGGTCTTTGCGTCATTGTCTACTCTATTCATTCAGTATTAAGTTTAAATATTCGTGTGTTTAATGCAGGTATGGATGATGAGGAGTTTCTTTCTTCTTTGTCACCGCAGCAGAGACAGTGGTACGTGGAGCGTCATCGCTCTAGCGCATCATCGCGCGTTCCTACTCCATCCGCATCTCCCTCTCTTTCGGAGCATTCGGCGCACTCCGAAGCTTCGGCGTCGACAAGATGAGCTTCACACTCGTCTAGACACCGGCGCTCTAGTGGTGGCGGTGGCGGTTGTTGTGGGGATTCCGCCACCGATGCCTCCACACCGCCTCGTGTTCGACGAGGCTCTTTACCCTCCCTTTCTTTGCCCGCCCCCACACCAGCCACAGCATCGCCATCTATGCCAGGTTTTGCACGGCTGACTGTTCCTAGAAGCTACACACCTCTACCTACTCCGCCAGGAGCCACCCCACTCGACACTCCTCGCTTCGGGGCCCAGACGCCGGTGGAGACACCTGACGTCCGTACCCCCATCGACACGCCGCTAGAGACCCCTGCCGGGACACCCAGGTTCACGCGTCACCGGCCAGAGGGCTTGCTTTACTCTGTCGACATCAGCGGCGGCATCATCATGGATGATGACGGCAAGAAGGTGATCTCGCGCATGCGTGGTCTTTGCTCTCAGCTGTTTAGACACTACATACTAAACAAATGGAGTGAAGTACCAAGTGATTTAAAAAACAGAGTCATCAGCATACTTCATGATGAGTTTCCCGTTCCAACACGGGATCAGCGCTTCAATGAAGACCTGATGAAGATTCGAATGCGCGAATACTGCAAACACAAGCGTTCCGAAGTGCAAAAAGCAATCAAGAATGGGTGGAACAGGCCAGATTGGCTGGCCAAAGAAGATTGGAAGAATGCGAAGAAAGCAGCGCGCGAGAATCCCGACAAGTGGAAGCAACAAAAGGATGCAGCCAGAGCGCGAGTAGAGGCAGGGAGCTCGCACCACTTGGGGAGCGGTGGATGGGCATCATTTGAGGCCGATTTTGTAAGTGTTTTCACATTGCTCTTTATGTTCGATAGTTTAGGGTTTATGAGTTTTTTAGTTCTAATATAATGAAATCTTTGTATGTTTTGATAGTGGTCGATGACAGGACGTGATCCCACACCGTACGAGCACGAGTACGCAGGCAGGAAGGGCTTAAACGCCCTGATGGACATTCTCAGTTCTCGCGGCGGCATGGTTAGTATTAGGGTTTACTCTTTTTTATTTTTTGTATTGTTTTATAAATGTCGTTATATGTTTATACTTACTGAAAGCAGTCTTATTGTCTTTTTTTGCAGAATCCGACAGATACGCCGCTTGGACGCAATGAGACGTCTGACTAGACGACGTCAGTTTAGCCGTAGCTAGATAGCATTAGTTTAGGGTTTCTCATAGCTTATGTATCATGAGACGGATTTTATACGTCTTTTTGAACCATGTATATTATTACATTTGTCACCGCAGTTCCTTTTGCCAATCAATTCTTTATGCCTATGATGTTGTACAATTGTCATTATTACATTTTCCAATCAATTCATTTTTCCTATGATGTGTACAATTGTCAATTTTGCAAACAATGCGTCTTGTGGGTGACTATTTTGGGTCTATTATCTACCCTTGCACTTTTTTTAAAAAGTGAATCAAGTACAATATGGTTGATGGGTGGCAGGGCATTCAATTCCCTGCCACCAAAAAAAAATTCTCTCGGGCGTCGCTATAAGCGTCGCTATTTATGGCTCTGTAGCGTCGCTATGCGTCGCTATAGTCTTCTGTGTAAACGTCGCTATATGCGTCGCTATCGGCGTCTCTATATGCGTCGCTATGAGCGTCGCTATATAGCGACGCGTATAGCGACGCTCTCGTAGCGACGCTCGTAGCGACGGTTTTAGCGACGCCGGGGGTTATAAAAACCCAATGTATTTCCGTCGCTAACAGCGTCACAAGAGCACACAACCTCTTGTAGTGGTTGCATCCTCCTGGGCTTAGTCGCCAACTGCTCCAGCACACGCCCGCTCACTTTCTCCGATTTTAGTGAGCTTTGGCAAGCGTTCGCAGGTCGACAAAAATTTCGGGCTCATTTCGACCTCTGTTTCCACTATAGGCAGTACTGCACAGGCTATTTCGTCATTTTGTGCAGAATTTCTATCAGTGTTGTTTTCTGCATAACAGGCGCCTTACAGTCTTCTACGGTGTGCTATATAGCACGTGTTGTTCCCACTCTGTTTCTCCTATTTTCGGACCGTTTTCACATCAGGTGTAGCATTTACCATGGCTGACAACAACACAGATGTCTTCAAGATGTTTGCTGCTGAGGACAGGTTGGATGGGGACAATTACCCTATGTGGGCTTATATGATGCGACACGTTCTTGTGTCAAAGGGCCTTTGGAATATTGTGTAGGGCATTGATGTACGTCCTAGTTTTGAGGATGTAGGCGATGTTGAGGATGTTGCACGTCTTGCTGCAAGGATTGCTGCTATTAGAGTTGTTTTGCCTATAGCAGAACAAGCTCGTTGGGATGTAAAGGATGTGCAGGCTCATGCATTGATTGCGTTGTCTGTGAAGCGCACTATTGTTCCTCACATCCGTTCAGCAAAATCTGCAAAATAGGCTTGGGATATTCTAGTAGGTCTTTATGCAAGCCGCAATGAGGCTAAAATTCCTTTGATGCGTAAAGAGCTGGAGTCGAAGATTATGCATGAGGAAGATGATATGGACACTTTCCTTGCTAGTGTCAAGGAGATCAATGAGCAACTTATTTCTGCAGGTGAAGTCATTTCAGACAGTTCCCTTGTGTAGACTGTTCTTGATGCCTTACCAGATTCTTACCAGACTTTTGCTAGTACTTGGAGACTTATGACCCAAGGAAATCTAGAAGTTTTCAAGTTTGATGCATTATGCACATTGTTGTTGCAAGAGTCACTTTCCAAAAAAAACATGACTAGACAGCGTGCAGTTGAATAGGCTTTTATTGCTTCTCAAAGAAAGGGTGGTAACAGCAATGCAGCCACTTCTTATGGTTCTGCTGCGAGTGGCAAAACTTCTGTTCCTAATGCTTCTACTGGCAGCACTTTGTCTGGCAATTCTGGTGATAAGGGCAAAAAGAAGATGCGTTGCCATTATTGTAAAGCTAATGATCACTTGATCAAGTCGTATCCTAAGTTGAAGGCCAAAGAGGCTAAGAAGAAAGAGGGTGGTTCCACTGCAAATGCTGGTTCCACTACAAATGCAGCCATTGTTGAGTCTTCTGTGAAAGGAGACTGTGTTGCTGATGTTGATGCAGAATGGGCTTTTAGCGCAGAGTGCACTTACAATCCTGTTGTCCATGATGCATGCTTGTCAGTTGCTGCAGATTCACATGTGTGGTATTTCGACAGTGGTGCTACAAAGCACATTACCTCACATCGTTAAATGTTCACCTCTTTCGAGTCCGTCCCTCATGGGAATTCAGTCACTTGTGCCAACAATGCCTCTTATCTGGTTCAGGGAGTTGAAAAGATTGTGCTTACTGCTGCAAATGGTAGTTCCTTCACACTTGTTGATGCACTTTATGTACCTGGGATCAAGAAGAATCTCTTGTCTGTATCTGCACTTGCTAGACTTGAACTTGTAGTCAAATTTGTGGATGACAGATGTACAGTTCATGATCTCAGTTTTGGTGATGAAATTGTTGCATCTAGCCTTTTGTCCCGGGGCGATCACTTATCAAAAGCTTCCTATATCACGTGCGTTCAAGAGGTTATTAATAATACCTCAATATACATACTATATTTACACTACGTGCCTATTTTAAAAAACCCCACCCCTCTCTGTATGTATACATTTTGATCTTTTAATAATCCTCTCCGGTTAACTCACGTGATAGCATACACATTCTAAAAAGTGACCGCCCCGGGCCTTTTGTGCCGTGGGCTGTATAAGCTCACTTTGTATGACAAGTGTGGAAAAAAAAAATTCAAATGCTGTTGCAGATTCAAGGGCTATTTCAGATGCAAAACTTTGGCATGCACGTTTTGGTCATGTGAATTTTGCCAGTTTGCTGTGTTTGCAGAAATCTGATATGGTTGCTTCTTTGCCGCCTCTTGAAGCACCTGTCAAACATGTTTGTGAAGGCTGTATTTTGGGTCAGATGCAGCGTTCTAAGGATGGTTCAGTTAGGGCCACATGCAGGTTGTAGCTTGTGCATAGTGATGTTTGTGGGCCCATGCAAACTCCGTCCTTGGGCGATTACATGTACTTCGTGACTTTCATTACTGATTACTCCAGGCCTGCATGGGTATTTCCACTTAAAGCGAAGTCCGAAGTTTTTATGTGCTTCAAAGAATTTCTGGCTATGGCTGAAAATGTCTCGAAATGTACTATGGGCACCCTCCGTTCCGATCGAGGGGGGGAGTATATGTCTCATGAATTCAATGCATTTCTGGCTAGTCGTGGGATAAAACACAGTGTACAGTGCCTTATACACCTCAGCAAAATGGTGTTGTTGAGAGGAAAAACAGGCCACTTACGGAAATGGCACGATGTATAGTCAAAAGTCAAGCTTTGCCGCATTCTTTTTGGCTTGAGGCCATCATGTGTGCCACTTATGTACTAAACAAGTGTCCTACGAAAGCTTTCCAGTCTATTACTTCATATGAAGCATGGCATGATAGAAAGCCTTCTATTGAGCACATGCGTGTTTTTGGTTGTTTGGCATATGCTTTGGTGCCACAAACACAACGCAAAAAATTGGATGATAAGGTTGTCAAATGTATTTTTTTTAGTTATAGTGCTGAAAGCAAAGGTTTTAGGTTGTATCAACCGCAAACAAAACGTATTCTGGTTTCACGAGATGTAGTGTTTCTGGAAGATTCTGTTCAAACCTTGTTGTCATGTACTAGAGACAGTAATGTAAGCTCACAGGACATTTATGACACTTTGTTGCCTCTTTTCAGTGGTGGAAATACGAATGTAAGTTCCAATGAGGCAAATGTACAGCCTATGGGGGTTTCTGAAAATGTTACAGATCAGCCTATTACTGATGCAGATGTACATGATGTACTTGATGAGGAAAGGGCTGAAAATGAGCAGGCTAGAGGTATGCCAAAATGGCTAGTGCACACTTTGCGTGACAGTAAATTGGATGCACCTTTGTCTAGTCGTACTTGTTCAGGCTCTCTCCCTGCATCTTATGCATCAGATTGTTAGGCTTTGGCTGTGTCTAACTTACATGATGTTGAGGAGCCTCTGTCTTTTGATGAAGCACAGAATTCAGAAAATTGGATGGCTGCCATGCAATCAGAATATGATGCACTCATAGAAAATGACACATGGACTTTATGTGATTTGCCTCATGGCAAAAAGGCCATTGGTACGAAGTGGGTTTACAAGTTGAAACGCAAGCCAGATGGTGAGATCGATCGCCATAAGGCTCGACTTGTTGCAAAGGGTTATGCATAGCAAAAAGGCATAGATTATGAAGAGACTTTTTCTCTCACATGTCGTATAACTACTGTGCGTTTTCTATGTGCATTGGCAGCTCATTTTGGTTGGGATGTACATCAATCAGACATTGTTACTGCTTTCTTGAATGGTGACATATTTGAGGAAGTTTATGTAACGCAGCCTCGCGGTTTTGTCATAAAAGGACAAGAGGACAAAGTGTGCAGATGTAAGAAGGTTTTGTATGGGTTGAAGCAATCTCCTTGTGCTTGGTATGAGAAAGCTGACACTCATTTGGTTAAACAAGGCTTTCATTAAACAGCCCAACAGACATCACATTGTAAGTAAAGCGTGAGGGTGATGTACTTCTCATTGTGGTTCGTTATGTCGAGGATTTGCTGATCACTGGACCAAATGAGAGACATATTGCTGAACTTAAGGCTGATTTGAATGCTACTTTCAAGATGAAAGATTTGGGGCTGTTGCATCATTACTTGTACAGTTTAAGCAGTGTGATGGTGGTATTGCCTTGTGTCAGAAAAGTTACATAGAGACATTGCTATGTAAGTTTGGACTTGAGGATTGCAAACCTATTGCCACTCCCATGGAAACAGGTTTGAAGTTGAGTCTACATTGTGCTGGCGATCCTGCTGATGTCACTCTTTACCAAACTGTTGTTGGCTGCTTCATTTATGTATGCAACACGCGGCCAGATATTCAGTTTGCAGTCTCACAGATCAGCAGATTTATGCATAGCCCAGGGTCTAAGCATTGGCAGGCTATCAACAAGATTTTCCGCTACCTTAGTGGCACTTTACATCTTGGCTTGTTTTATCCCAAGGGGGGATCATTGCCGCCATACTTACATGCTTTTTCGGACTCAGATTGGGCTGGTTTTTTTGACACGCGAGTGTTCACAAGTGGTTTTTGTTTCATGCTTGGCAGTTCATGTATATCATGGTTGAGCAAGAAGCAACCTATTGTGGCCACTTCGAGTTGTGAGGTTGAGTACAGGGCAGTCTTCATAGCTACGGTTGAGTGTGTATGGCTCAGACGCCTTATGGCTGATTTGGGTGTTGGACAGGACACTGCCAACACTATCTACACTGACAGTCAGAGCGCATTGGCAGTTTTTTGCAGGAACCTAGTTTTTCATGCTCGCACAAAGCACATTGCGGTGCATTACCACTATGTCAGGGAGAGGCTCTCGGTAGGAAAGATCAGCTTGGCTTATGTGCCAACACAGGACAACCTTGTAGATCTTTTCACAAAGGCATTGTCTCGTGAGAAGCTTGAAGCTTTCCGCAAAGCTTTGGGCTTACTCCCCTTTGTGGACTGATCATGTCCTCAGGGCATGGCACTTCCCTTTACTCATGTGCCAGCTCTCGTTCACCGCATCACTCCAGGGGGGATTTGTTACCATATACATGTGGTAGTGATGTGTGTGAACACACTAGGACCGCCGGGGCATTTTTTCCCTCGAGCATTGTATATACGCCCATCACTCTAGGGCTATCTATCTTTCCATTGCACACTAAGTAACACACTCTCTATTGTGTGCCTTGAGCTTCCTTCGTCTTCTCCAAGTTGTGTGCGTTTCTCTGCAACCCTAATTCCAACAACATGCAAGTGACACACCCCTCCTTTTTTTTGTTAAAAATAGCTTTTGGCCCTAATACCACTGAGAGACCACCAAGAGCCTAAATGCCAACTCTTCACCCAGCCATAGCCCTTTATAGGCACCCCTGAGTTGTGTTCAGACTAGCCCTTGGCTTGACATTGTTAGGTCATTGCCAGAAGAAGAGAGAATTCAATTCAATTTTTGAGTGCAATGAATGAGAACAATGATACTGTTAACTTGTCCTTCAGTTTTCTCTTGTAGGTCCTTGTAAAAATAATGGTAACAAGCTTTCTTTATTGGCTCCACTAGAAGAGTTATAATGATAGACACAACACAATAGTTTTCAAGTGTATGAAGGCCATGAGTCAACTAATTGAAGCTTATATGAAAATAAGCCAGACATCTCGATCACATGGATGTAAAATGAAGTATGCAACTAAATTCAAAATATTCTTCAATTAGAGGAAATTTGGAATAGAAGCTTTATAAACTTATTTAAAAAATCTATGTGTTTTCAAAACTTGATTACTACTCAATTATCAAAAGCTCTGATGATTTTTGGCAGCCTAGACCTTACAAAAAAATAGACCCAAAAATGAAGTTTTACCATGTTGCAACCCTTTATTGGACATTAGCAATACAAATTGAGGCATGTAATGAACCATTTAGATGCCCTAGAGAAACACTAGCCACTTCTATGAGCTCGAGTTATCCTATAGTAACTTCTCAAATGCTCCCAACTCAAACACATGATTAAAGTTCATGATGGATGTGTCACTTCAAAATCTATTGATTTTTCAAAATGCAATACATGACAAGTATGAAAATACTTGTACAAAGCATGTAGGCTATGAGTGCATAGATCCAAGTGACGAGTTTTGATGCTAACATAAGGAGTTGAGCCTAGCATAAAGCCCTAGAGGCATTTCCAGGAGGGCAATCTTTGTAGCTTGGTGCCATTCTCAATGAATTGGGGATAAGTGTATATAATGCTCTTAAACATAAAGGAGCATTAGGATGTATGATCGTATTCCTTTGTGATGGTATATTGAATTTGATTACGTAGGGGGATCGACAAGTTCCCATCAGGCATCCTTCATTGAAGAGTTCCTGCATGTTTTTACTTTGTTGTGCGAGTTTGATTGTGTAGGGTTTGACATGAATCTTTGCAACCAAAAGAGGAATTAGATTCATAACATTATGCACAAATCCCTCTCAATGGAGTGGGATTAGTGCATTGCAGTTTTGAGAATTTTGATGGGCTTGGGGATGTATGAGTCATAAGCATGTCATTAGCATGCTAAACCATCGTTCCCCCTTCTTTGATGATGCTGTGTTGATCCGCCATAGCCATCCATCGCGGAGCTCTTACAATTTTGTGCTTCACTGTGCGTCTTCCGCCCCTGCTTCTCCTGCGCTCGACGACCTGCTTGACCTCGCAGCTTGCTGACGAATTCTACTTGCTCTGCTTCGATTCTCGGAGGAATGGCAGAATTCTACTCCGGGTCTCCTTACGAAGTGTCGACTTAGGATCGCAGCATTTGACAGACTCAAAATGGCGTCTTGGCAAAATCGCACTCTCTAGTAAGTTGCCTTTTCCTGCTCTTCGTTCTGCAGCAGTAAAGCTAGAATAACCCTAATTTGAAGCAGCGAAAACTCCATTCCAATGGTGTACGCATTTTCATAAGCAGTTCTTTACTCTGCATTCTGATCATTCGCCAGGGTAGCTGCTTCTGAAGTCATGGGAAACCCTAGCGAGCGACCTGCATAGGATCGAGCTCAGCAACAGTAGGAACCTTAATGCACCCGAAATTTTCTGTGGTGTACCTCTGTATTTGTTACACTCGTAGTCATTGTTCGCATGCGATCAACTGTGCTGTTTCTTCAACGACATAGCCAGAGTCATAGCTCGCATGTGGCAGGGTTAGCGAAAGTCCAAATGTTGATGGTGGAGGGCAAGCAAAGTAAAGGGCGATTGGTGGCAGCATCATCGCCATCAGCATCCCCATCCTCAACAGTGAAGAGGGCTCCTTCATTGAAAGGCTCAGAAGAATGGCATGACATGGATAGGATTGATTTGCTTGAATTGAAGGCACGCATTGTGAAGAAGGTAGGAGCAGAGAAAGCCAACAGGTATTTTTCCAATTTCAAGAGCTTCCTCAGCTTACGCTTGAGTAAGGTTGAGCTTGACAAGTGTGTGGTGATGACTATTGGCAAAGAGAATGTGGGGTTACATAATCAATTTGTCAAGGCTATTTTGATGAATGCTGTCAAAGCAAAGGCTCCACCTCCACCTCTGCCGCCTGTGCAGCATGCAGGTAAACCCCCTCTTAAGCCCCACTCACCATGCATCACGAGTGAGGATACCATTCCCCATGCATCTCCATCGACCATGTCAAATGGAGATTCATTTTTACCCTCACCACGTCGTGGAAGATCAGTAGTTGCCCGTGATCACAGGGCTAGCCCTCTTGGACCTCGTGAGGATCAGCCCACCCCTGATTTATCAAGGCCTATGCAACAGCTTGATGGGAGTGCAAAGCAGCTCGATGCAGAGTCAATAAGCTCCTTGGAGCATCCTCTCAAACGAGCGCGGGTCATTCCACCTCTGTCAGATGAAAGTGCTCATTCCGCCATTGCAGAGTCGGGACACCATCAGAATATCTTGCGCAGGGATGAAAGAGTGCGAATTTTACCATCATTTCCATTTGGAAGCTCCATGAAGGCACCACTAGGGATTCCATTCCACTTTGAGACCACAGATGCTGGTTGGCGGAGGCCAGTGCTTCATGCATTCCCTGCCCATCTTCTGCTGCAAGACGGCGGGCCAGACAAAGAATGTGAAGATTCAGGAGATCTTCCAGACAATGAATTGATGCATAGGCTCATGGAAGAATCTGCAGCGTCAGAGGGTCTGGAGAGTGTGAGCAGAGAGAGTGCTGCAGTACTCAACCTTGCATTAGATGCGTACTTGAGAAGGCTGATCAAGTCCTGTGTAGATGTTCCTGTGTTGCGAGGAAATGCAGGGGCAGATTCAGAGAGGGTAGCTGAAACCACTTCCGTACGGGATAAGATGAAGGAGGCTCTGTTGAACATGAAGCTTCATCGAGGTATGAATGGAGTCTCTCTTGGACCCATTGCTGAGCTACTCAAGAAGGGTAAAGAGAAGATGCAGCCTTCATTATCACTCTCAGATTTTAAGGCTGCCATGGAATCGAATCCCCAACAACTTGGGGAAAACTGGCCTGTACAGTTAGAGAAGATCTCATTTCGTATTTTTGATCAATAGGCGGCTTAAGCCGATGTTTTCATGTTCTCCTACAGTTACTAACCCGACAATTTCGGTGCTAGCTTTCAAGGCCATCTTCTGCATGCGTAATCATAAGAGGATGATCGGAAGCTTGATTGCTGTTGGGGGTTCTCCCCATTGTATGTTACAGGATGGCTGCGCTCGGCTTTTAGGGTAACTGATTCAAGCGATGTGAGAGAGAGCAGCACACATATGAACATAAGCAGAGAGGTAGACTGCAATGGATCATCATTTACCACATTAGCTCCCCCCCTTGTAAACATGACTCGTCAATACTGTTTCGATTTTTACCTTGTCTGCATGCAGCGAGACATATCCATTTAAGGTGGGTGGCTTGCTGCTTGCTGTTGTATTTGACCAGTTTTTCTTCTTATCTTCAAAGTGCCAATGCTCAATCTAGCCAGAGTATGTATCCAAAACATTTTTGCTTCAGAAAGTGAGTCTCCATTGTTCTCTGGTTTTGATCAGCAGTCGTGGTTGAAGAGTAAGAGCTTATGTACCCAACAAGTTGCTATACTTGCAGAGAGGTATGTGCTCTGCACTATAAAATGGGCATACATTGTAACACAAGGGACTATCTGTCTTGTTGCTGATGATTGATTTATATCTGTTCATTGATGTTAACTTGAACTGAAGTGTTGACACTTAGAGAGAGTACATATATGAAAGCTCTTTTGTGATGTAAAAATCGCGATATGCACCTGTTTATTTGTGAGATACAATTGAAAGCTTTGCATAATATCAGAGCACGTTATGGTGGTATAGGACAGCTACTGTTTCTTGACCATTTCAACCGGCATTTCGAAGCAATTTTTATTTTCATAGGCCAAAAATCATGCGCCCCTATTGTATATGAAAACGTGTGGCTCTCTGTGTGCATCATGTGGTAGGTCAAATTGTTTGTACATCATATTGATTTTTATATTTTGATGAAAATGAAACACCAGTCTTTTCTGTTTCCATTTCGGGGTGTGACTACTGAAAACAATCAGTTGTGTCTGATATTTGCTGCTTCAAGTGCAAGCTGTGCTTTCATTTGAGAAAGTATTCGAGAAGTAATTGTTGCAGTAAGTGGTAAAGATGATTCTTTTTTCAATATTGTTTTCAAGACATAAGTCTTAACTTTGTACATCAAAGTGCTGGCCATCAGGAGCTTTCTAAATTGACCCAATTTTTGTGAGCTCTTCTTCATTCAAGAATGCAGGTAGATGTGCAGTGATGCTTGCCATCTGTGAAGCACATATAAGGCGCTGGAGGATCCAGTGTGTGCAATATGGTCTTCCTGCAGAGCATGATGCGAAGTTGTGGTTGTCTGCGTGAATCGCAATGTTTTGAGACTTTTAACCTTCTGCCTACGGTCCACCCCTAGTAGTACTATTTTTGAAGCCCTTTATGTCAAAAACTTGTTGCTAGGAGTTTTGACAACCTCATGTTATGTAATCATGGCCCACATTTGGAAAGTGGAGTTTGTGCCACTTTTGTGCAAGAGAGGTTTAATTGCTAGTTTTGAAATAAGTGGAATGCTGATATCTCCATCAGATGTTTTTATGTATGGTGTTGTTTGTGTGCCATATGAGTTGTGGAAGTTATAATTCATCAAAAACATGATCTTAATATAAACTTCCACATCCTCACCAGTGAGTTCCATCTTTGCATCTTCATCTTTAGTCGGTTGACCTTTCAAACCAGGCATGTGCCTGCTCAAGGTCGTCAACCTTACCCCAAGGGTAATTGCCTCAACCTCCATATCTTCATCTGCATTCAAACTACACCGCCTCTTTGACGAGTACATAATCAGGCACATTGCAAGCTTTGATGTTGATATTTTCTTAAAAGGTTCGTGCTGAGGCTTGGTTGTGCCAAACCGTCATGTAGTGAAAGAAGCCAAAGGAGATGTGATGCTGGACGGTGACAGAAGAAAAGAGAAGTTTATCACAGGAACAATCCCAAGAGACCTCATAGACCAGTTTTGAACTCAAGACATGTTAGTCAAGAGGATACTGAGAGAGAGTCTGACTGACTTGCTCAACTAGTTTTGAGTGTTGATCTTTTTCAAGTTCTAAGAGTCCTATTAATCTTTTTTGGAAATGTTGGAAAAAATTACCTACTCTTGTATTCTGCGGAAAATCGTAGAATTTCCTTAACATTTGTAAAAGTTCCATAGTCCCCTTGTGCATATTCGGAATGGATTCTTCCGATTTTCAAATAATTATTTTTTTTTGCAGAAGAGATCTATTTTTTAGTGTCCAATATAAAAATATTTGCTAATGAGCTGACAAATGTCGGCATTAGGGTCTTCAAATAGTGAACCTTTTCATCTCGAGAGTCCACAATATAATTACCAGATCCTAGCTCAATCATCTTTCATTGTGAAAAAGCCAATCTTCCTATCAAAAATTTATACCTCGGCAATGTTTTTCAGAGATTGAAAAGGGGCTAGTTTGGTAAATTTAAGGGCACTTTGCGAATTTTTGGCAAAATTTTCCAAATAAGAAGAGTATTTGGGGAATCTTTTAACTTCCGGCCGGTCATTGTACACAATTTTGTCACTTTTTAATTATTTGGTCTCATGCTTTTCCTTGGGGTCTCGATTCTAAGAAAAGTTTAGATATGTGTTATCCCTTGGTGCTCAAGTTTATGTGAAAGACATATCACATAAACTTTTGTGTAGAACAAAGGTCTTTCTGTTAAAAAGACAAGACTAAATGGATTATTTTGAACCAAGAGCTACAAATCACAACTCTCTCTAGATCTTCCTCTGCGAAAGATTGTTGTAGTTTTATTTGGGAAATTCTCTAGAGATGCCCAAAAATCGAAAAGCGGTTATGTGTCCAAGAGATGAATCTTATCATCTAGATATAACAAGCATGCTCCCACCCTTGCAAACACTTCCAACAGCTTGATTTTGATGCATAGGCAAGCATTTTTAGCTTTGCTTCATGATCACCCCATCGTGGTTGTGCAAAAGATCTCTAGCTTAGTTAAACAAGTTGTGCACAAAAGCTAGAAAATGGCTTTTGGTTAAGAATTCTCTTCAAGGGCCATCTTGTAGTTCTTGGACCTCTGCTAGAAAACGGAGACCAAGTTATTTCCTTGGTTCTTTTTCAATGCTTTGAAAAAACCTTTATCCAAAAACTTGCAAATCTACCAATGGGAGATTTTAGAGTAAATTCACTAAAGTTGAAGGTTTTTTCACTAGGTTGTGTAGGTTTTCTCACCTTCAAAGTTAAAATTTAAAGGTAAATCTCAAAAGTTGTAGCAGGGATAACACTAAACCTAGGTTTCTTTCGAGCATTGCTTTGATGAAATTTTAGTCCGTCCTTTCTTTTCAAAAATGTAGCTACTAGGTTCATCACATAGTCATGGCACCTTATTCATCATATACTACATAACCCAATGGTTGGAGGCCACAATAAGACGGGTCCTTCTAATAATCAAGGAAACATGACCTCCAAGCTCAAAATGCACTTTTTGCTCAAAGTTGGTAAAGACACACATGGAGGTAAATTGACTATATTTAAAGGTTATACACTAAATTTCTCTAATTTTTGTAGGTTTTCTCACCTTCAAATTCAAAATTTAGACATAAATATAAAAATTGTTGGTACGATCACACTATACCGAGGTGTTTTTCAAGCACTGTCATATGCTTCACAACGATGCTTTTAGATTATGTGTGCATCTTTTAAGTTCAAGTCTTACCCATTGATTGACTCGAGTGAATCCCATATATTTTTAGCATTTTCTTTATTATGTGGTAAATGTAAACATGTATTAGAACATCATAGGTGAGATTCCTAACTTCTACTATCAACATTGCTTCATTCAAGAAACTTCCTTTGCACTCTTACATACTAAAATTCATCCATTATAGCTAAAGGTTGAGCTTTTCTTGATTTCGTTCTTCTAGTGCTCACCCGTGTATCCCTCTCAGCTTGATGGGGACCAAATGTGTGCCAAAGGTAAGCATAGATTGCTTGCTTCTCAAAGAGGAGGTTATCATAGATGTTGTATCTTTTGAATGTCATGTCTAGTTGTTTTAAGCATTGGGCACTGGGCACTTCAACATTAAGCTATTGAATTCCCTTTTCACCACCTCAAATTCACCCCCCTTATCATGCTATTGAGGTTTGCATGTACATTGTTTATATCCTAATCACACCAAAAACAAAGGTTACAAAGAAATTTTCCCTTGCATCCATTTGATGGCTTTCAATCTAGACACAAGGAGCCAAATCTATAATCTCTACCCTCGATTGAAACATTTGTACTAGCAAAATGGAAAGGGTGCCAAACAAGATAAAGCACCTCATATGCTCTTCCATTGTCTACAGATCCCTAGTTTCCAATGGGAAAGTCTTTTTATGGATTTTATTGTTTCTAGTATAACCCATGAGTATGATTCAATTTTGGCAATCGGGACTAACTTGCAAAAATGTCTACATTTATTTTTGTAAGTATGCTAACACGTAGCAAGGCTATTTATGGGGAGTGTCAACAAGCTTCATGGGTTCCCAATCCATGAAAGAAAAAAGTGAAAGAGATCCTGACTTAAGTTTAGTAAACATTTGTGGGTAGCATGCAAAATTGGATTCAATCCTCAATTTAAATACTATGAAGTAATCCCAAAGCAAAGTCAAACAAAATAAGTAAATTTAGTTCTTGAGGATATCCTAAGAACTAAATTTAGTTCTTAGGATATCCTAAGAGCATATGTAAATTTAGTTCTTGAGGTTATCCTAATAAGTAAATTTAGTTCTTGAGGATATCCTAAGAGCATATGTAAGCAAGCACAAATTGAATAGGAGAACTAATTGGCCAAATTAGAGTTTTCTTATGACAATGTCAGACACAAAACTCCAAGATTTATTCAATTCATGTTAATGTATGGCTTTGAGCATGAATTACCTTTTTATTATGGGATTACCCATTAAGAAATTCCAACAGGTATAGACATGCTAAAGGTTGCTTGTCAAAATGCATTGCACGCGAAAGGTGGTTGTAGCCAACCTACAAATGAGAAAGAGTGTTTATATAATTAGCTTAACTCCATCTCACCATCTGACAAATGTCATTAACAGCTATGCATCATCTTTTAGCAATCACTTGAGATAACACTAGTGTGCTTAAGAAGAAAATTCCCACTTTTGATTTCAAGGAAAACAACTAGAGAGTGATGTAACAATAATAACCCTATGGAGGAACGGCCTCAAAGATAACCCGATTAGGAAGGTCTATTTATAGGCACTACCTACAATGGGGCAACACTTCTACATATAACAATTAATTTAGTACTCCCTATGTCTTTAGTGTAAGATGACGGAGTTGCAAAAAAAATGACGACCAAGATGTGGTGTACGAATTAAGGTCACACAATTGAGTTATAGATTGCACAATGTAGTTCGAATGGTGCTTCCTTTGTCCAAATTAAATTATTGTTCCCTTGTAATCTATAAGGTTAAGAAACCCCTATGTACCATTCTATTGACCCATGGGAATAACTTCCCCGTTCATTTTCATTCTTGTTCAATGAAAAAAGGCTATCTATCTCCTTGGTATTGTGTTGGTTGTCTGTTTTTGGAACACTAGTGATAACAAGAACTTAGGCTAAAGAGATCATACACACCAAGCAAAAAAAATGACCCATAATTTTCTCTACACAAACGGGTAAAGATCTCTGCAAAAGGAGTTGGTGAGCCTTTTGTTGTTTCATCATATGATTTTGTGTAGCTACTTGGGTCATGGCCTCACAATTGTAAGAAAAATTAGGGTCATTGGATCGATGTTAAGATTCCTTTATAGTGGTGAAACTTGAGCCAACTACAATCAAAGCTGATTGGCTAGGTTTTTCGGTAGACTAGCCACAGCTTTGACGTGGAAGTTTGAAGAAAAAGCCTTCTTGACTAGAGAGAGCATCCACTTTAAATAAATCACAATGAATCATGCTAATGTTTACGAAAGTCTGAATACATTAAATTTGGGGGGGGGGAAATGAGTCTACCATGCAATGACTGAATCACATGGAAATCATGGCTCTCCACCCTTCCCATATCTACGTGTTAATGTTTTAACTAAATTGAATCTACCATGCAATGACTATATCACATGGAAACTAAGGCTCTCCTCTCTTTCCACATCTACCTGGGTTCATGAAGGTTGTGGAAGAACAATCTCTTGCTTTGTACCTTAATTCTACACTAGCATGGCATTTCTTATCCAAAGATAAAGATGACCAAGAAAAACTTTTCACCCTCCTAGAGAATGATGAGGGCTAAGCAACCCTTTGGGCCAACCTAAAGGAAGGGAAACCCCTTCAACGTGCCTTCCTATCATCCTAATGACTATTTACTTACACAATCAACTAATGATAGAGATCGTTGTGAGTATAACTTTTTCCATTTCCAATTTTGCTCTTCATACCTAGAGCATCATCTCCTTCCATATGTCTAGAAATTATCAGTACAAGAAAGGAGTTGAGGAACAAACTTATGTGCAAAATGGGAGAAGGAGCTAGCATACCTCCCTTGTGCAAAGAAAAAGAATTAGGAGCCCCATGGTTCCTCTATAGACGTCTCTCATACAACAAAAACAAACTCTTTAGAATCCACCTCAACCAGAATACTTTCACACGTTTTCTCAACTACGAGCATCGCTGTTTCTATATAATTTGGAAAGCTTGCGCTCTCCTTATCATTTGATGTTCTAGAGAGCACCAATCAAGTGTAGATCCTATCGTGAAAGAAAATGTTGATTATGGAAACATGTGCTCTCCAAGAAATTTGGCATGGATATATATCTCATGTGGCCTATGCCAAGACCTCAATTGACTTTATTGTTGGAAACAACTTTTGGGATGATAACAACAAATCCGATGTTGCAAACAAATGGGTCACTCAAGTCTATCTAGCACGGATTTGCGAGGTGTCCATAGGCTGGGTTCAGACTGAACCGGCGGAAGAAGCAAGCCTTCCTACATGTGCCGCCGCCTAGTGTGAACAGTGTGGAGGAGAAAAAGTGAAAAAGTGAAGGGGCTGAGAGAGGCCATCAACTCTTCTGGGGGGGGGGGGGGGGGGTCGGAAGAAAAATGGAGGGCCCGGCGGAAGAGTGCCTCAACTCCAACCAATGAAATTTCGCCATGAAGGATCGACGCCCCTTTGCATTTTTCTTCCGCCACCTAGTCTGAACCCACCCATAATCGGTTTCTTGAAAAACACACCTTTGTCATGATCACCAACTTTCTCCACAATCGGCTCTGCAAGTCCCTATTTGGTGCTTTGTAGAACATCAATGGGCAAGGAGGGTCCGACCTTTACAAACTCTACCAAAAAAAAAAAAAGATGCTCATGTTTGAGAAAATTCTTGAGATTGCAACAGCTAAGGTGAATAACTCGTTTTACAGTATGAGAGATATCTCGTTTCTTCTATAGATGGCAAAGAGATGATGCTCTAGATTTCTAGAGAGAAATGAGAACTATACATTTTTTTACTCACAATGGCCTACTAATGAAGAGGCCTACTTGAATCCAAGAACACAAAGCCACACAGAAAGAGAGTAAGCAGAGTTACTTTGGAACAACTACATACGGTCTCCATCCTGCACCACACACAAACAGATTCAGCAGAGTTCCTTTTAGAGAATCTAGCATACTTTATTGCCAGGTGCATCCAATGCACTCTTCTGGCATCAGCCATTCACATGGCAATATGAACCTCTTGAGGTTCCCATCCACAATGCTCCTGCCAAAGATAGACGGAAGCACAATGTGATGTCTTATTGCCTTTGCACTGGTGGGCACCTGATTGAATCTGTTGGTATCTCCCACATTGAAAATTCCAGAATCTGATCGATCCAGGCTTTACAAATGGAGGACACTGGCTCTATTCTTCAAGATGTAGCACTTAATTATGCCCCTATCATTATGTATAACCCCTCGCCAGCTACACTCCCAAGTAATATAAGATATGCTCCTACAACAATGGCAAGCCATCGATGACTTTCGCAAAAGCTCGAAAAAGGCACCATCAAAGAAGAATCAGTTGAAACCCACTCCATCATCTATGACATGACTCGGTAGTTGTACACAGCGATCATCATCACAGCTGGGACTATGCCCACCAACAGGTAGTACGACGAGATGCAGCCAGCTCAGGAGGACAAAGCAAGCCAATCAACTGATGAAAGCTCACTCCATTAGAATTGGCAGGATTAGGATTTAAACAATATGTTCATGGCGCACACAGGTGGCTATACTGAAAATAACTACAAACCCTCTAATGAGAATTAGGACAAGAAAAAGGTCTAGGACTGAAATGTCCCAAGAAGTGTCCGATGAGATTGCTAGCTTAGTAGCATAAAGCAACATTGCATTCGTTCTCCTACAGTCTTTGGGCTATACATGGATGAGCTTACACACTCCTTTAGGAAAGAAAGTGTTGATATATTACAAGACACCTCCTATGTTTTGCTTCACACATCACATCCCACAGAAAGGACTAAAGGTCCATTCAAAGCTCTAGAAAAATTCGCTTGGGAAACACCTCAAGGCCAGTGATGAAGAGATCCATCATTCTAGAGGTAGCCAAGTCAAGGTCATCCTTTTGTATGTTTACCTGATGATAACTTTTACTGTTCAAGGTGGATCACTGTCTCAACTTAACGACAAAAGTTACGCATCGCAATTCACTTGCCATGCTTGAAGCACAATGTTACCTCCATCATGCATAGTATCAACTAAATACTATGAAATCGCACTAATGTCTTTGGTGCCCAAGAGTGGGTGTAGGCACTAGGTACCAAAATATACACCCACACACACACCCACATGAGCAAACACTAATACAGATATCTGCATAATAAGTAACCTTCATAACTATAGACAGACACGGCGATAATGAAGCCTAGAACTAAAGGCCCCATTGTCTGTCCTCCGGTGATGATCCAATGAAGGCCCCCAGATCTCAGCTCCATAGAGCAATGCAGAAGCCACCAAAGTGTCAAAGAGCCACAGCTTCGGCCGAGGCTCCTGAAACTGAACCTGTGAACACATCCTCTCCAATCTACCCAATGCCGAATGGGCTCTGGTCAATCTAGTCTCTGCTGCTCTCCTCAATGAAAATGCTGGTCCACTAAAAACCACTCCAAGGTAAGTGTAAGCATCTGTATACTCCACCGTCTCCTGGCCGTATGTGAATGCGGGCGCTGACCTCCTGATCCACTGTGGGGTGGTATTAAATACCATGACCTTGGTTTTCCTAGGTTGACAGACAAACCACTTTCATGGGCAAACCTATGCAAAGCATCCAAGTGACGTTGCATCCCCTCCGGAGAGTTGGAGATCAACACAATATCATCAGCATATAACAATAGCGGAATCCATGTCCCTGCCAGCGGTGTACCTCTATCCCCATCTCTCTCAATATAGTCAGAAACTTCATCCACATACATACCAAATAAAGTAGGAGAGAGCGGGCAGCCCTGCTTCACCCCAATGGTGGAGTGAAACGGTGTAGATAACCCTCTGAGGTGCATACATGCCCTACTACTGATCTGTACAATGCCATGATCCCCCAAATGAGCTCTGTGGGTACTCCCATCTCCTGTAATCTGCGCATCAATTTAGCTCTGGGTACTGTGTCAAATGCTTTGTGGACGTCCACAAAGCTACAATAGATCCGTCTCCCACGGGATCTACCCTCCTCGATGATGGCCCTGAGTGTGAAGATATGGTCAAGAGTAGAAAAACCTCTCATGAACCCTGCCTGCCCAGCTGCATGCATTCCCTCTCTCTCTGCCCATCTACTCAGCTGCTACTCAAGAGTAGATGCGTACAACCGTGCCAATGTGTGTCCAATCATGATAGTGCGATAATTCTCAGGCTCCATAGGGTCTCTTGATTTGAAGATAGGTACAATCGTAGATAGGCTCCAAGTATCAGGCAAGCCCTCACACATGGCACGGTTAAACATGATTGCTAGAAGCTCTGCTAGTAGATCTCTGGCATGCATGAAATGCTCAGCCACCAAGCCATCATGATCATATGCTCTCCCAGTCCTCATCCTGTCAATGGCCTTCTTCACCATCTCAGCGGTGAAAAAAGCACATGTGTGTGGGTATGGATCGGGGGAGGAGGGGGGGAGGGAAGGGGCGGCTGTCCAGAAACTGTGTACAAAGATGATGCGTACTAACCCCAAGTCTCTGTAGAGGTAATGGCAGGGGGGGGGGGGGGGGGGGGGGAGACAGCTCATGAAAGAGCCGCCATGCCTCGCACGAGTCCTGACTCAAGAATAGTTGGTAGAGATCCTGTTCTAGTCGAGCCAAAAATGCCCTTTTCTTCCACCACACTAGGCGTCAGAAGTCAATCTGTGACTGTCTGTGAGTGATGTCCCCCAAAAGCACTTCCCTCTGAAGTCTCGCTCTAGTCTGGCGGCATTCCTCATCATACCAGTTGTTCTGAGGCATGCTCCCTGAACGGCGTTTATGCTCAGGTTGGGTGTGTGGGTATGCCTATGTTGCTGCATCATGTAATGTCTGTGTCAGTGTAGTAGTAAGCTCCTCCAGAGGTCGCCCTAGCTCCTTAGCGCAAAGGTGTCTGTAGATCCCGTCTATGTATACAAAATCCATCTCCCACGTGAAGGTGTAGCGAGTAGGGGCTGCTTGTAACAAACTTGGACACTCCAAGTCAAGAATCAACCGCGACAGCACCAAATAACCACTTCAAAACAATTCACAGATCACAATAGATTTGCATTGGCCCGGCGGAGTTACGTGCCTAGAGATATTGGCCCCAAAGACTGGCGCCCCTTTCGGTATTTCTTTTTATATTAATCAATCATCAAAGTACAAGAGAGCGGTTAGGGTTTCACTCTCAGACTCTGCGTCCAGATGCTCTGAGAAGTGAGGCCCTCACCACTAATTTAAAGGTTACAAGGGATGCCCAAAAGCAGAGCCCCAAAAGCTTTTAAAATCAAAAGCATCAGTTCTCTCTCTCTTAGAGAGTCTTTTCTCTTTTTTTATAAAAAAAAGCAAAAGCAAAATTCGCGTCGCTCATCATTTTCCAAAAAAAAAAATAATAATAATAATCC
Organism: Adiantum capillus-veneris; assembly: GCF_014529385.1. NCBI lineage: Eukaryota > Viridiplantae > Streptophyta > Polypodiopsida > Polypodiales > Pteridaceae > Adiantum > Adiantum capillus-veneris. Next base: position 68,274,277 of record NC_140945.1, read on the forward strand.
GCCTCCGCGATTTCCGGAATTTAGGGTTTCTAGCAAAAATTAGGGCTTGCAGGAATTTTAGGGTTTCTGGCAAAAATTAGGGTTTCTGCTGTCCGCCACGTCTTCACTTTGTGACATACCCCCCTCTTGAAAGCATTGTAATCGACCGCGATTACGCCTGCAAAACCGACAAAAGCAATAAACCGTCTTAGCAGACACTGACTGTTAGTACCTACGTACTAGGAACGCACATCTAGCACATGTACAAAATCGATAGTCACATCACACGACATCACAGGACATCACCAGACATCACAGGACATCACATGACATTCAACATTCATTCGGATCTTAGACCATGATTTATCGGCAATGTAGCTAGCAATCACATCTAGGTCCAATTGGGACCTCATCGATGTCCGATTGACTAACCCCTATTGCAACCATGTCTATTCGAGATCAATCAAACCAAAATGCTGCAATCATTTCGGCATCAGTTCCTGCACTCACAAGAAGTCAAGAACAAATCAGTATCATAATCAGGAATTCCATTTCATAAAGTCATCCAGCAGAATACTGTCAGCTCTCGGTATCCCTGAAGCTCAAAGAGACATCAGTGACTTTAGTATCAAAATCGAGGCATCTGTTGACAAAGGAGTGGAGTAACTCCCCTCTTGTGCATCCCACTGCACCAGATCTTCGGCCAAGCTAAATTCTGGGTTCCATTTGGAGTAGACTATGCTAAACCAAAAGCATCGAGGTAAAGTTTCACAATCTGAGGAGTATCTGCTAGGTCCTCCTCCTCCATCCACTTCGCATCAAATGCAGGAAAGTTCTTGAACTTAACCAAGAACCGCCTTCGGACTTTACCTTTCTTCGTATCATTATGTGCCAAAATCTGTTCAGGAACAAGGATCTCCTCGTTTTCTTCCACTTCGGGTTGCTCATCAGGCTCCCCATCATCAGGCACATCACCCTTAACAGGGTTCAAGAGACTCACATGCAATGCATTATGAATCCTCCAAGTATCTGGCAGTTCCAATCGGAAGGAGACATCATTTATCTTGTCAGTAATCTGGAAAGGTCCGTAGTATCACATACTAAGCTTTGGAAAAAGCCTCTCCTTTCCCTTGTTCTTTCTTAGGCGTGCCTTCTCAAAAGTAAGAGCACCCAATCATCCTCCTTCAGTTTCCAGTCGCGACGATGGCGATCCGCTGCCTTTTTCTGTCGTTCTTGAGACTTCTGTAAAGTCTCGCGAACCTTGGCAAAAGCCGTATCCAAATCTCGCGAATATTCATCCGCTTCAAATTTCTAATCTTTCGTGCTCAGGAAGGATGGAACCTTCGCAGCAGTTTCAACAATCTCTCATGGCGTCTTCCCCGTCGAAGAGTGTATCATGTTATTGTAGGCAAATTCCACCAAAGGTAAGTTCTTTTCCCATTGAGTCTTCTGATGCGAGATACAAGACTTCAATAAATCTAAAATCACTGAATTGGCAATCTCAAATTGCCCGTCAGTCTGCAAGTGGAACGATGACGAGAACTGCAACTACGTGCCAATGTTCTCCCAAATTGCCTTCCAAAACCAACTCATAAATCTGGGGTCTATGTCGGAGAGAATCGTCTCAGACGTGCCATGTAATCGGAAAATCATCGTGATCATTCTGTATTCTCGGGAGATCAAAAATGAAATCCATTTCAATATTTTCCCAGGGGCGGGTGGGTATGGGTAAAGGCTGTAACAATCCCTGTGCCTTATGCCTGTCAAACTTGACCTTCTGGCATACCAAGCAACTGCGCACAAACTCTTCCACATCCTTCTTCAGTCTCCGCCAAAAGAAATCTCTCTCTACCCCTTTCATGGTGGTAGCAATGCCGCGGTGACCCGTAAAAGGTGGACAGTGGCAATCAATCATAACCTTTTCCCTCAACGGCTGTGTAACTCACAACATAGTCTTTTTCATCAAGTAGCCTTCCCGAAGGGAGTATCCAGCTACTGTCTCCCCATCCCGTATCCGTGTGAAAATATCTGCAAAACCTGTATCTGTGGCATACTGATCGACCATATCCTCGAAGCTCCTATGATGTATCGCGGAAATAGCCAGAACCAACGGTTTAGGAGACAAAGCATCTGCCACCACATTCTTCTGACCCTGGACATGGACAATCTGGAAGTGGAACTGTGACAAGATGTTCACCCACCGCATCTGCTTTTCCGAAAGCTGCTTCTGTGACAAGAAGTAGCGCAAACTCTGATGGTCTGTAAAGACAGTAAAATCCGCTCCGAGTAGGTAATGCCGCCACTGAGTAAGAGCATGGATAACCGCCAAAAGCTCTTTCCCATAGATCTGTGCTATCATCTCCGGCCTAGAGAACAAACGGCTCTCGTAAGCTATGACATGGCCTTCTTGCAGCAAGACCGCACCCAGACTACGACCACAAGCATCACAATATACTTCAAATGACTTCTGCAAGTCCGACAAAGTCAAATCTGATCCTGTAGTGAATTTCTCTTTCAATGTCCGAAAGGCAATCACCTCTGTGGGTCCCCACGAAAAAGGTACTCCTTTCTGTGTCAAGGTATGCAAAGGGGAAGCAACCTCTGCAAACTTTCGTATGAACCGCCTGTAGTACGAACACAGTCCCAAGAAGCTTTTAACTTCATGGACATTCTTCAAGTCGGGCCAATTACGGATAGTCTCTATCTTGGCCGGATCCATTTGCACTCCTGCGGCTGACACAATGTGTCCCAAAAAGTGTATCTCTGGTAGGAAAAATTCACTTTTCTTAGCATTAATCACTAGTGTGTGATCTCGTAATGCCTGAAAGCCTTGAAGCAGATGATCTCTGTGTTCTGCCTCATTCTTGGAGAAAACAATGATGTCGTCAAAGAAAGTGCCAACAAATAGCCTGTACTCTCGAAAAATCCTATCCATCATCCGGTTAAATGTCGCAGGAGCGATGGTTAAACCAAAAGGCATCACCAAAAACTCAAATAACCCAAAAGTCGTCCGAAAAGCTGTCTTGTAGACATCTCCTGGCGCGATCCTGATCTGATGATATCCACTCTTCAAGTCAATCCTGCTAAAGCACGAGGATCCCTGTAACTTGTCGAGTATATCATCAATCCTACGAATCGGAAATCTGTTCTTGATGGTGATTTCGTTGAGAGTGCTATAATCGATGCACATTCTCCAAGATCCGTCTTTCTTCAAAACCAACAACACTGGAGAGCAATACGGTGAAGTACTAGGCTGGACAAGACCCTTTTCCAAGAGGTCTTTCACTGAGTTCATAATCTTTTCATTCTGTACTCGGCTCACACGATAAGGTGGCCGATTCGGTGGCGTGCTTCCAGATATCAGATCAATGGTATGATCTTCAGGCCCTCTCAAAAGCAATCGGCATGAGCGCGGAGAAAAAAATCTTGGCGTTCTTTTCTTCATGTCAAAACATATTCAACTTTTATCCATCGTTCAGTTCTCCCAAAAGAATGAGTAAGAAAACTGAAGTTCATCAAGTACAATCTCTAAGCCCTTCATTTATTTATCAAAGTCGCTTTCTCAGCCCGGTAGTCAACCACGGCGTAGTTCGTGTGGTACCAAGGGATTCCGAGTAGAACGTCACTCACGTGCCCTGAACACCCTTGTCATTGCAAACGAAGTTTGCCAATGCTCGGTGTAATGGCAACATCCCATCCGGGTACCAGTCGAACTACCTCCGCCTGTGGCGTCAGTCTGTCGGGCGTAGTTCCAAATCGAGCCGCCAATTCCAAGTGAAAAGAAGTTGGCCTTGGCTCCTTCAAAAGAGCTTCCTGATCCTTCACTTTGCCCCAAAAAAAGCGGCAAAGTTTGTACTTTCATTCATTTGATTCGGTGCAAGTCCCACGCTATGTGGTACCAGTTCTACTTTTCTATCTGCCTTTTCTGCCACATTCCTCAGCTGCTCTCGAACTCTCAGACCTGTCGTCGTCTTTATCATTCTGTTCTTTCTGTGCCTTATCAGGGCACTTCGCGGAAATATGTCCATGTTCCCCGCATCCAAAGCACTTCCCCTCTCTGATGAAGAGAGCTCTCTCCTCAGGAGTAAGCTTGGGTCGTGCATCCTTTTTTTTTTTTTCTCTGGGTTGCTCTTTTTCATTCTACTTTCATTCCCAGAAGTCTGTTCGGCTCGTTGTGTCATGGCCTCATCTGTGGGGTAGGTCAGACTGCCAGAGTGAATGGCAAAGCCCCGCTTCGCATGACTCATCAACTCCTGAACAGAAGCTGACTTCTGTTCCAAGCAGTGATTTCGGATCTCTGTAGGTAAACCCAAGGTAAACCGCTCAATCTGTTCTCTGAACGAGATCTTCTTGAATGAAGAGGCGGGTAGAAAAGAGCTCCAGAATCTTTCACAATAAGAATTCACTGTATCGCTCTTGGTCATCCGGAGATGGTTCCAAGCAGCTCGTATATCTCGCTCAACCTCTTGAGTCAACCAAGAAGAAATAAAAAGCCTTTTTAATTTCAGCCATGTAACTGGCACAGTCTTGCTTAATAGAAGCGTGGACCACCAAGTACGAGCATTTCCCTTAAAGTAAGAGGCAGCTCTCCGAATCTTGGAGTGCTCTGAATAGCGTCCTCCCGCGAAAGCGATGTCAACCTGCTGTATAAAAGACAAAGCCTTCGAAGCATCTGAGTATCCTGAAAAGTATCAAACTTGATCGAGTGGCCACCTTCCTTAAACTCTCGGACTTTCTTGCTTTTATCTTCGAGAAAGTCATACTGGTTGGCTTTGTAAAAATTCTTCTTGTTCGCACAAAACTTTCCGTCATCGGAATTTGAGCTCTCTGTAGACGAGTCCTCAGTAGAACTGTCAGTCTCTGGGCGAAATGTAGCCTTCTTTGCCTTTTTCTTGCCCTTTCCGAAGCTTTGTTTCTTGCTTCGCTTTTTGCCTTTTCTGTCTTCTTCGCTCTAATCCGAGGAGCTAGAAGAACTGTCAGAAGAAGAAGAAGAAGAACTGGGTACTCCTTCAAATCGAACACGCTTCTTCCGTTTCTTTGCCTTGTCAAATGTCAACCGACGACCCAAATATCCCGGGAAGTCAGTGCCTTTCTTCTGCTTTTTGCCGTGCTTTTTGGCTTTCTTTTGCGTGTCAAAAAGCTGAGCAATCCGTGCATCAACCACGTTCTCCAGTTCCTTCTCCGTATATTTCTTGGAGGCAGAAGGTTTCTTGAGAGCGGGTTTCGGGAGTGGTGTTGTGGTTCTCTGCCACTCCATCTGTACCTCTTCCAAAGAGGTCTGGTTCATATATTTTGCCATCTTCGGGTCCTTGGCAAAATTGAGCATCATCTTTGTTGCATCGCTGATCAACTGGCGACGCTCTATCTCTCGCCGCTCCGCCTAAGTAGGCCAAGGCGGGCCATACTCTCTGCCTGAATCTTCGTTGTGATCCCAGCCCGCATCTCCAGATGCAGAGGGAGTCGACTGATCATTGCCTGAAGCCATAGGTGCCGCGGAAAAAAATTCGGGGATCGGATTTCCTGTAGAAGAGAAATCAGCCGTGCTCTGATACCACTGTAACAAACTTGGACACTCCAAGTCAAGAATCAACCGCAACAGCACCAAATAACCACTTCAAAACAATTCACAGATCACAATAGATTTGCACTGGCCCGGCGGAGTTCCGTGCCTAGAGATATTGGCCCCAAAGACTGGCGCCCCTTTCGGTATTTCTTTTTATATTAATCAATCATCAAAGTACAAGAGAGCGGTTAGGGTTTCACTCTCAGACTCTGCGTCCAGATGCTCTGAGAAGTGAGGCCCTCACCACTAATTTAAAGGTTACAAGGGATGCCCAAAAGCAGAGCCCCAAAAGCTTTTAAAATCAAAAGCATCAGTTCTCTCTCTCTCTTAGAGAGTCTTTTCTCTTTTTTTATAAAAAAAAGCAAAAGCAAAATTCGCGTCGCTCATCATTTTCCAAAAAAAAATAAAAATTTAATAATCCGCCTCCGCGATTTCCGGAATTTAGGGTTTCTAGCAAAAATTAGGGTTTGCAGGAATTTTAGGGTTTCTGGCAGAAATTAGGGTTTCTGCTGTCCGCCACGTCTTCACTTTGTGACATTGCTACCCGTGGACTGTGTGCTACACTGAACTAGAAAGAGATGGCCAACGACACAATAGCATGATCCACTGCCACCCCAACAAGTCTGGCCCAACTATGAGATCCTTAGAGATGAGGCTTGATTGTGCCATGACACAATCCATTGTGCTGGCTCCATGTCTGTGTGGAAAGCATGTAAAACCTCCCGCAGCGGGAAATCTCTGTAGGCCATTCAAGATGGCCAATCCATGTGCAGTCCCCATGTCTATCAAGTGCCGTCCATACTCAGTATGTTCCCCATCCTATGATAGTCTGGATAGGCCAGTCTCTACAACATCCAGCTCTCTCAGCATCTCCTCTAAAGTATCATAAAATATTGTCTGATGATGGGAAGTCCTAGCATTGAAGTCCCCTAGAATGACAATGTCACCATCTCTTGAGAATGCCCAAATGTCATCATCCAAAATAGAGAAGGGGGACTGTCCTCTGGGTGGTGCATATACTGACGTACTCGGGGGAAAGTAGCAAATAGCAATGTAAAGATATCTGCCGGTCTCTGCTCTCAATCTCACCCACATGTAGCTAGCTTGCTCATCCCTGCGAGCTATATGTATCAATGGCTGCAACTCCTCCCTGAATAACACTGCCACTCCTCTTGAGCCCCGCCCTCTGTGCTCATTGGATGCACCCTCCCTGACTCTTACACAATTCGAGATCACCAGGCTCATCCGCAAGGACCTGACTCAGCTAGACACCGGGAGGACATGGATACAGCCAGCACAACAACTGGGCACGAAGATGGCTTTCTATAGAGAGCATCTTCTCCAGATTACGGCGGACAGTTTTGTGACGAGGCCCAGATACATGGACACCCACTTGTCTCATGGGATACGGTGTGCTATTGGCCAGATACGGACATCTTCACACCAGCTGCGGATCGAGACTGGGAGATACAACGGAGTACCAGCAGAGGCCAGGACATGCCCCTATGTGACATGGAGCCTAAGACAGAGTTACACTACACATGCCACTGCCCCGTCTACTACAAGATAAGAGGCCGCTCCACTACTTGTTCAAAGAGGGCTTTGGACCACTCTCCAAAGTCATGAGGTACGAGGATCAGAGATGCCTGGGTTTGTTTCTGCTCGAGCTGCGCAAACACAGAGAGAACCTAATGAGAGGAGAGGCCATTCTCAGAGACACATCACAGACTTTATAGCAAACATTAAACACCCAAAGGAGCTACTACCACTGCAAATCTTGTCGCCTCACACCAGAGGCACACTGATCGACCGAGCCACTAAGTTGGGAAAATCCAAACGCCCACGACTGCAGAGGACTACACAGCATCGATGGAGGCTACATCAGAGAATTCAGATCACTTTGGCTTGACATGCACGACGCCCAGTCACACTACTGCCATGGAGGAGATTGATGAGATCCGCTAGCGACCAATGCTGGATCTCTTGTGACTTGTGATTTAGCTATTCGACTAGCTACTTAGTTCACACCTACCAGCTTAGGATTTCGTAGTATTTATATTTTATCATTTTGTCATTTCATTTTGTTACTCTGACTTTGTATCAGATCCACCACATTGTAACGCTCTGGTCTCATAGGTCATTTTGGCCTTTTGAAGACGTTAATATAACATTTCAGCTCTCTCTCTCTCTCTCTCTCTCTCTCTCTCTCTCTCTCTCTCTCTCTCTCTCTCTCTCTCTCTCTCTCTCTCTCTCTCTCTCTCTCTCTCTCTCTCTCTCTCTCTCTCTCTCTCTCTCTCTCTCTCTCTCTCTCTCTCTCTCTCTCTCTCTCTCTCTCTCTCTCTCTCTCTCTCTCTCTCTCTCTCTCTCTCTCTCTCTCTCTCTCTCTCTCTCTCTCTCTCTCTCTCTCTCTCTCTCTCTCTCTCTCTCTCTCTCTCTCTCTCTCTCTCTCTCTCTCTCTCTCTCTCTCTCTCTCTCTCTCTCTCTCTCTCTCTCTCTCTCTCTCTCTCTCTCTCTCTCTCTCTCTCTCTCTCTCTCTCTCTCTCTCTCTCTCTCTCTCTCTCTCTCTCTCTCTCTCTCGCGACTGAGCTAGGGAGATCCAGACGCCCACAACTGCGGAGGACTACACAACATTGACAGAGGCTGCATCAGAGGATTCGGGTCACTTTGGCTCGACATGCACGATGCCCGGTCAGACTATTGACCATGGAGGAGATTGATGAGATCCGCCAGCGACCGATGCTGGATCTCCTGTGATCTAGCTATCCCAGCTAGCTGTTTTAGCTGCTTAGTCCACACCCAGCAGTCTAGGATTCCATAATATTTTATTTTGTCTTTTTGTCATTCTGTCATTTTGTCATCTTGTTACTCGGACTTTGTATCAGATCCACCACATTGTAACTTTCTGGTCTCATAGGTCACTTTGGCCTTTTGAAGACGTTAATATAACATTTCATTTCTCTGTGTGTGTGTGTCTGTAGTATCCAAAGGATCATTCAGATGTGGCTTTAAGGAATCTAGGCATATAGCAAAGACTACACATCATTGGTTTTTGCATCCAACACATAAGTAATCCACTTCGCCTTAGGCAAACTCGACATTTGCACAAATGGTAATCTAAATATAATGGACTACAGACAGTCCAAAGGCAGCGCAAGACAAACCAAGTCCCCCAAGAGACTCGCTGACACCCCATCTACAGGAGGCATCTATGGTTGGTTGCAATCAGAAGAGGTAGGCACCTTCGAGTGAACTAAACATAAACTTGGTTTACATGCTAGTTTATGTCAAAGTGCAGCAGAAGGTGTGGGGACAAGGAAACACACGGAAGAAAGAGAGTTGAGGAGAGAGAAAAGAGAGAAGATGGAGAGACAGTGTGAACAAGCCTTGCAAGGCAACAGATTTGCTAAATCAAGACAGTACAAGGTGCGAGTACATAACTAGTGAGGCTGTAGGTGAGAGGGATTAGGGCAGAAAAAGAAAACTTTCCATTCTGCATTGTGGGCATTGATGGCGAAACCCTAACCAACTTCGACAGGCTGCTCAAAGAACACAAAAGCACACAGGTTGCTCCTACACTCACGAACAACAGCTCGTGCACAAATAGGCCCTGCATGAATTGAAGCCTTGCTCGCGATGTGCGAACTAAGGCTCTGCATATTGTGCAAGAAATCGGCTACGGATTGCATCTTAACGCCCTTGAGTCTAGTGGCGATAGGTGATTTTGGCTCATAACCGTACATAAATATGAACGGGCTATAACCACTAGCCGAGTGCTTAGTATTGTTATAAGAAAATTCAATCTATGGAAGATAACCTCTCCCAATCAAATTGACAACGGGAGACATGTGCAAAGCATGTCATTCATTGTCTGATCAGTGTGTTCGGTCTATCCTTCGATTGCAAGATGATCTGAGGACGACATGCACAAATGGGTCTCCAATTTCTGGAAAATCAATTGCCAAAAATTACCAATGAATTTGAGATCATGGTCACTGACAATTTCTTCAAGCAAACCATAGAGCTTATGTAAGCGCTCCACAAAGAGATGAGCTAACTGATGGCTCTTTATAGTGGTGCGAGTTGGAATAAAACATGCCATCTTTGTGAGTCGATCAAAGACGACCCAGATGGAATCATAACCACAATTGGTCCCGGGCAAACTATACAAAGTCTATAGAAATGCTAGTCCATTTCTTGTCGGGAATTTGTAGAGGATGCAAGAGCCCAGCACGCTTCTGACGTTCAACTTTATTAAGCTGACACTATGCGCATTCCCACACGTACTTCTTAAGGAAGGCTCTTGTGTGCAGCCAATAGAAATACCGGCTTACAAAGGCCAAAGTACGGTGTATGCCAAGGTGTCCCACTCTACGAGCATCATGATACTCGAACAAAATCTTCTTGCAGATAATCTCTATCAATGGGTACACACACTTAACCTTGCTTGAAAAGTAACCCACCACGAATAGAGTACTTTTCCGCTACCTTTCTCTCTGTAGCCAATCAACGAGCGTCCTACTAAGGACATCGGCCATGCATTGGTAGGGGCCCCCTTATGGTAGCGTATCTCAAAATCCAACTCATGCAAAAGTTCGGCTCACCTTACCTTGTGACCACGAGGTTAGGCGATGTCAACCATAGTGTAGCAACATCTCTCAAAACGCTTGTACAATCCATTTATACCAGAGGGTTCTTAAACTAGAAAACCTAATCTACTGGACTCGTCCACACATGCAGGTCCTACGAACAGGCTCATAAAATTGTCGGCGTTAACCCTCCTAGGATTCTAGACACTCCTATCTAGGGATAGGTGCAAAATTGGCTCTAGAAGTCGATGAAGCGTGTTCACGTGGCACATAGAGCCATGTGCATGTGACATCCCTTCCTCCTTAAGGTAAGGTACGAGGACCGAGCAGCATGGTCTCCTTGTATGAAGCTAGAAAATTGACATAGTCGATGAAGAATTCCTCGTCCACCCAAGCAGCTTCATGTGTCCCTCGATCCTTGAACTTCACGAAGTAATTGCCTCACTTGTTTCTTTGATCCGTGCTTGAATCGATGCAAAAGGACTAGTTCCGGCTCTATAATCTCGGCTTCGTCAATTATCTCTTGTTGCTCCTCGTCTAGAATGCTCCTTGGAGGGTCACCCTGAAACAATTTAAGCCAAGAAAACATTATGCATTGTCCAAGAAGATGGTAAACATAATTGCAAGGAAACATCATTTACCTTTTTGACAATACGAAACGGACCATACATACAAAATGAGAGTTTAGAACAGTTCTTACCAACTTGCTTGAGACGTCGCTTCATGATTCTTAAAAACACCTAATCACCTTCCAATATCAAAGCATGAACCATAGGTTTCATCCACCCTTTTTTCAAGCATAATTTTTTATCCACAAACGCAACATATAGACTCTCATTTATCACCGTAGGATGTAAATAATCTGACAACAGCTTCTCTAACATGGCACCAACTTTAGGAGAAACCATCATATATGCATGCATAGCCAAATCATTTCCTTTGCCTTCTATAAAGCATCCATGCATTTCAAACATACTCTCCTTGAAAGATACACATATCTTCATTTTCTTAAGACAAGGATCAAGCAAGGAAGCATTAGCCATCTCATCATGAGGCATCAATCTTCCAATTTCATGGCTTTCTATATCCTCAAAAACCTCCAAGTTCTCCTCATTGATCAATGTATGGTTACATATATCATCACAAATACAATCATTTAGGTCCTCATGGACAGTTCCCCCGTTAACAAGGTCCACAACAAGCTTAGTAGCATCATCACTAATTGGTAAAGACTCAACAATAGCATGTACTTCAGACAGCTCTTCATTAACATCATTCACTTCTATATAAGTATCCTCATTTACTTGCAAATCGTTCTCAACTACTTGACATAAAGGAGAGGGATACTCAGTATCTACTTTAGCATCATATACATGCTCATCTTTCTTTGTATATGCATTGGACACATCTACAATGACATCTTCAATTTGATTCTCATTATGCTCATCCTTTAAGAGTTCACTAGTTGTATCCTCTTCCTTCTCATTCACTTTCACGTCGGTAAACACATCAACTTTGAAATGTGAAGCATTATTAAGTGGCATAAACAATAAGGATAGTGAAACCGGCCCGTGGTGCGGTAGGCTTTGGCTTTCACCCAAAATTCTTTACTTTAGACACACACACAGAGAACGTGCAAAGGGAACCTGCGACAGGAATTAACACTTAAGCATACACACGGCTCGGAAGCTAGAATATCCCGAGCAGACGCCGACAACCTATAGGCCCCAAAATTGGCGCCCCTTTCGGTATTTCTTTATACTTTGAGAGGGTAAATTACAAAGTAGAGTCCTGGGAATCCTTTACCTGTATCCAGCTAGATGCCACCTATTTTGGCCAAATTTTGGCAACATAACAGCTCCAAAACTTGCGCGAAACCAATTCCCCTGCTGGAACTCACTTCCATTGGCATAAACCCTCTGATTTCTGCCCAAAAACAGTAAATTTAGCACACTGTATTTACTAGTTTTTTCCCTGTTTTCAGCCCTAAACAGTCCCCGAACTGTCCTCTGTGAGTGGGACACTGTTCTCAATGGTTCTGGCGTCCGTATGGCTGAAAAACAATCAAATTACAGTGCATACACAACATTGAAAACGCACCTGTACATTGAGGTTATGACCCTCACCGGTGCCTGCTTTATAGTAGCAATTAGCTACCCCTATTCCTGCTCAACGAGGCTCTTGCCTCAGCACAAAAACATGAAACCGTATAGTTGTACATCAATCAAATGAAGAGCCCTCTTGTGGGGCATCACATAACTGCACGTAGGGGAGAGAGAGAGCAGTGTGTAGTGTGCAGAGCATCACTCCTAGCACCACACTGTACATAGAATGGAAAGAAAGCACTCCATAGCTCTTAACCTGTGACAGGTTCTCAATGAAGCATCCCCACAGCATAAATCGAGCGCCCTCTCTTCTGTGCTTGACCTTTAATTTATCTATGAACAAATAGATGCAAAAAGAGAAGATTTCCATGGCTGCCTAAACCTGTGTATCACTGAAAGCACAGCAAAACAGCCCTGTAAACACGCATCTGATGCCTTCCAATGCTGAAAATGAGCTCCTTGGTCCTAGGTAAAGTCATGGGAAGCTCAAAAATGGAGAGAAATGGCTGCAAATCAGAGTTATCAATCTCCAAAACTGCTCCAAAAAGTCAGTTACGAGTTTTGTTCTCTCAAACTCAGTAAATTGGCGAAAAAGTGCCACTTGGCACTCATGCATGCAATTTCCCCGCATTGGGCTTCCCGCTTAAAAATCTCTTAACTGGTGCATCAGTTGACTTTACAGCAGAGTAATAAAATGTTTCCCTTGTCATTCTGAAGCTAATGACGTGAACAAATTTATGGCCCAAAATAGCAATTCCCTAATTTTTAGGAGATGCTTCGTCTTCTGACCATCTATCCCCATTGGGACCGCATCCAAAAATGCAATGTAACCCTACTGTCGGGTATTTTCCTTTGGTGGTCCCACCTTGACTTTATGCCTTTATTGAGTTCACTTCCTAGTATCCACCAACTTGCTAAGTGTGACGGGGGGACCTACATGATCTTGACTGAGCCTAGACACACTCTTACTGTACGAATTCCAGTGCCGACCAACTTCCCATCTGTGGGTGAAACTACCGTTCACATTGGCCATACAATGTCTGACCATTTGTAACTTCAAAAAGAGGGTCTCAAAAATAAAACAAAAATCATTGGAAAGAAACCAACAACTAAGGTTAGCAATTGTCACATCCTTGGCATGATATGTACATTCTCCTTGGCATCTTTCTCCTCGTTATATACTTTCTGCTCTTTCTCAAGAGAACCATCATGACATAATATTGCATTAGAGGCACTCTTTGTACCTACATCAATGCATAGAGAAACCTTTGGATCCACATCACCCTGTAATCCAAGCTCAATCTCTCTAGCTTCCATTCCTTATGCTTTGCAACATTCGCCAGATCATCAAATGTCTTAAGCTCAGCCTTTAGCTTTAAATCAACCCGCAAAATTTGCATAAACATACATTTATTAGACGTAAGAGGAGAATTCTCACTACCCAAATAAATACACCATCTTTTCCACAAAGCATTGAACTCCTTGCATCTACACTTTGGTCATCACCATGTACAAGCCCTTTAATAAAGTGCCATACATCCTCTCGGTCCTCTACCCTCCTAAATTTCTCAAGCAAAACCTTCTTGACCTGTAACAAACTTGGACACTCCAAGTCAAGAATCAACCGCGACAGCACCAAATAACCACTTCAAAACAATTCACAGATCACAATAGATTTGCATTGGCCCGGCGGAGTTCCGTGCCTAGAGATATTGGCCCCAAAGACTGGCGCCCCTTTCGGTATTTCTTTTTGTATTAATCAATCATCAAAGTACAAGAGAGCGGTTAGGGTTTCACTCTCAGACTCTGCGTCCAGATGCTCTGAGAAGTGAGGCCCTCACCACTAATTTAAAGGTTACAAGGGATGCCCAAAAACAGAGCCCCAAAAGCTTTTAAAATCAAAAGCATCAGTTCTCTCTCTCTCTTAGAGAGTCTTTTCTCTTTTTTTTTTAATAAAAAAAAAAGCAAAAGCAAAATTCGCGTCGCTCATCATTTTCCAAAAAAAAAAAAAAAAATTATTTTTTTTTTTTTTAATAATCCGCCTCCGCGATTTCCGGAATTTAGGGTTTTTGGCAAAAATTAGGGTTTGCAGGAATTTTAGGGTTTTTGGCAAAAATTAGGGTTTCTGCTGTCCGCCACGTCATCACTTTGTGACATGACCTCATGATAAGTCATCACTTGTGGAGGTTGAGATGATTTCAACCAAGACTCATACTCATAATACCATGTCCTTGCATCCTATTTCAAGCAAAAGAACAAAACCTTCAGCATAAGCATACTCAAAATTTCTCAATGAAGTCATTAGCATCTTCACCTACATAACCATAAAAGTTTGGAAACTTTGCTATCATAGCCATCAAAGCTCTCAATTGAAGGTCGCTTGAAGAAGATCCTCGGTGGTGGGCACCAAAACACTATTGGAAAAACAAGAACAAGGGGCACCTCTATAGCAATGTCTCCCAAAAGCGCTCAAGACAAAAATTCAACACCACAAGTCGTATCAAAAGAACTTTCACAACACCACAACTCAAAGGTAAGTGATCTCTTAAGAATTTACAAGCACACGCCCACCCAAAAGACCACCATGGAAACTAAGAAGCACCTGCCCTGGCATGGAATTACAGCACATGCCAACCAATGCACTTGAGGAAAAGAGCCTCCCCCTTCACCAGATGATTCTTCAAACCCACAATTTCAAATTGTATACACACCACAAAACAAGCGAACTTCCACAACTTACCCTACACAAAACTGCCTGTGAGCTGCCATATCCTATACCCTGTAGGAAATAGACTGTATCTCTCAAACCAAAACTACAAAAGGGATGCTTTCAAGCCTCAAAAATTCTCTGCATTTTTTGTAACAAAAGTTCTGAAGACCATAAATTTCAAATCTATGCACCTCTATGTGCAAAATTGGCGCGAACAGCAAGCTTTCCTAGCACGACTACACGTAGGGAAGGCTACTCAAGGCCAAAAAACTACACCAAAACACATGGAGAAGACACAACGACCAAATGTAGAGTTCAGAGATCTCTTGGATTCGTATAGTCAGTCCCAGTTTCTCCCAGGGACAGGTGCTAGGGAGTGAAGGTTGTTTTGTGGCTGTGCCCGACCAGTGTAAGGTAGGTCTCTCATGTCGGGTTGTGCTAAGCCATGTTTAGCTTGGGTTTTGGCTCAGTTCCATCGCCATGCACGCTTCTTTTTCCATTGGGTACCGCTCCCTCTTGGATTCCAGTGCCCTCCCAGAGCCGTAGACCCTTAGGCCCTTAGTGCTATTTTTCTCATTCATGGAATTTATGCAAGGTCATGGGGTTAAGCATATGGGTCGGGCAGGCTTGTCTCTGGCCTATATAGGCAGGAGGGAGGGAATCACTTTCAGACAGTACAGATCAGCCCCAGCCAGGGGCGCCCTCTCTTAGGGGCCCTAGGGGGCAATTCCTTTGCCCATCACCAGAGGACAGGAGGGGAGCAGCCTAGCCTTTTTGGCAAGCCCTCTCTCAGCGTTTTTGGGCAGCCGGCAGCCTGCCAACGTTTTTGGTTGGCAGCCCTGGCGTTTTCTGACCCATGCAGAGGACAACATCTCCACGACAGTGCGGGCCTAGGAGAGCACAGACAATCAGCCATCTAGAGAGCAGCCGTGCACTGGCCAGCCTTGAGGGTTGCCGATCTCTCTCTCCAGATTTGGATTGGTGCCAGGTGGTGGATCTGTGTTGGGGTTTCCAGTCCATTTTAGAGGCCATGTTAGTGGTCTCGTGTGCAAGAGCAGTTGGCAGTGTCAGTAGCAATCACAGTTGTATGTACCTCGGGTCTATCCAGTTGGCAAGTCAGTTCTGAGCCGGACCACCCTAGGTTACTTGTATGAGCAGCTTGTTATCAGCATGGAGAGCCTTTCCCAGATCTCTCTCTCTCTCTCTCTCTCTCTCTCTCTCTCTCTCTCTCTCTCTCTCTCTCTCTCTCTCTCTCTCTCTCTCTCTCCCCAAATGTCTTGTCTCTTTCTACTTCAGTAATTTCTCTTCTCCACGAGTGTCCCTTGTGTGAGTGCGTGTGCGCGGAAGCGTGAGAGAGGAGAGACACACACACACACACACACAGAGACACAAACGCAAGATATGGCGAAGAGGGGGCGGTCAGCCCCCCATGACTACCATGAGCAGAAGACCCTGTCAATACATCATATGATCTCTATGATATGATGAGATGTGGAAGTGGGTACGCCCCTGCCCCTATAAATAGGTGCCCAAGGGGAGGTAGGGCAAGGCCTGATAAAAATCCCCACGACCCAACAGAAAATGATATATGGAAATATATGTGGGCGCCCGGACAAAGTGGGCGGCCATCCCCAAATCGGGCAACCGGACCATGTACAACCTAGACTATGGGTGGCCAGCCTGGAGACATACTAGCCGTATAAGTATGCCCTAGCCTTGTGAAGCAGCGGAGTGGTGTAAATCTAACACCCCTCTCAGCACCGGATGCTGAACAAACTGCATGAAGCCGAAGATGTGAGGCAAATGATGAAGATGTCTGCTGCCATGTCCACTGAAGGACAATACTCCATGAGTGTAGCAACAGTCTGGGGTGTCCCAACCGCCAAGAAATCTCTGTGGTAAAGTGCCGTCACGAGCAGTGTGCAAACTGCTGTACTCCGTCGATACAGGGTGAAGATACTACGTGAAGGTCCCGAACTAAGTGTGGAAACAACTCCTTGTCGTAAAAGAAGTGCCAATAGACCTGCAAGTGTCCTGCCCAATAGGATCTCTGGTGTCTGTAGTCAAACCGTCTGGAGAAAATGGAGAAGCTCAGGAACCGTCATGAGAATGATCGGAAGCCTGTCAATGCATGAACCTGTAACCAAGTGTGGCTAGGTGGCTAAGCTGTGTAAAACTTCAGGAAGGCCACATGTAGCAAACTGCGCCGTAAACTTCTCCAAATCAAGGAAAGCCAGACTAAGCAGTTTGCAATGTAGAAGCTACCGTAAGTTGCAACAGTCACTGAGAGACCGCACAGACCACCACCGAATGGTGTCCTGTCAGTAAGTAGGGTAATCCAAGATGAGGGGAAAGCCAGACTCAACAGTCTGCCCTGTGAAGGGCCTCTGAGAAAAGGTGTGGTCAGACCAAGCTGTCTGCACCGTAATCATCGTGTATGACTGAGCAGTCTGCGCTGTGAAGATCCTTTGAGAAGAGAAAAGGCCAGACTAACCTGTCTACGCCGTCTTGCCTGTATCTCCTTGCCTCCAATCCTCCCATGTCAACCAAAACAGAATCCGCGCCAACAACGCCACCAAACCTCATCTTGGTGTGGCTCTCAATGTAAATGAGCTGGGAGTGGCCTACTACCCAGGTCAGGGGATAAGTCTGTTCTAAGGTTACCGAGGGTGAGTGTAAGCAACTATGAAGGTAGCAATCCAAATGATCAGGAGTGTAGAAGAGTAACTACACTACCATCCAAGCCAAGCTCCAGGTGACTTCGGATGTAGTCGCGTAATGATGCCTGATTTCCCGCATCTCGCGAGTAAACTCTCCAAGAGAGTCCAAAATACTGAAGTCCCACTCCAATCTGTAGATCCAAGCAATGAACCTGTCCAAGAAGAGATCCAAGATCCTCTCCCTAAGTCCATGTAGATGCTCGTGTGTAAGCAAGTGATCTGACGTGTGGAGGTCAAGTGGTAAGTGTCTGTCCGCCCAAGATGGTGGTGTCTTCTTTGGGAATGTCGTGATCCCATATGCCATGAGCATGGCCGTATCTCGTGTGAACTCCTCTGATGAGTGCATAGGTGTTTCCATAGCAAACCACGAGTCACCACCCCCTCTGGAGTGCGCAACCGCCGAATGATGGCTGGAATGAATGAATCTCCCAAGGATCGTACGCCCGTACATGATCAAGCCAATGCCGAAGATACCGTGTACTGTAGCAGTCACTGAGAGACCACACGGACCACCACCGGATGGTGTCCTGGCAAGAGGTAACTTCTTCCTCTGTGAAAAACACAAGCCATGTGGCTGCTGTCCACCCAAAAAAGCAATTGCGAGGTGATGAAAATGCTGCTGTCCAGCGATTTTCAGCGTGCTCGTACGCTCTCGGCAAGGTCCCGAGCGGTGCAGAGGATGTAGGGAAGGGTGGTGAATCACTGTCATTGCCCCAGATGGGCTGAAAACAGAGAAAACAGCAAGGGGTAATGGCTAAAATCTGATGAAGATGGAGGGGATACTCGCCGGCAATGCACCAGATGCAAAGCCGGGTAGGTGGTGGCGAGATCTGGGGTCCAGAAGCTGAGTGATTCCCTCCAAAGTGACCAATAAAACCACCGAAAATGGGCTGAAAACCCAAAAACACAGATTAAGGTCAAAAACGCAAATGGATCTGGAGGGGTTTTCTACGACAAAGATGTCCAGAAATGGTAGCGCTAGCAAGGAAATCAGCAGATCTGATGTTTCTTGCAGAAGATGCAGGTTGAGGGGATGTCTCCTCTGCGACAAAATGGCTCCCGTTTCTGCGCTTGCCTGGCTTATGTAGAAACGCTGGCAGATCTGGCTCCAGTTGCAAAAACGCTGGCTGATCCAGCCCTTTGGGAGAAGAACCTGATGCGATGTAGTGCCTCAGAATAGGCAGAGCCTGAAGCTGCTGATACCATGTGATGCTTGAGCTCTGATACCATGTGAGTGCGCGTGTGCGAAAGCATCAGAGAGAGAGAGAGAGAGAGAGAGAGAGAGAAATGAAATGAAATGTTATATTAACGTCTTCAAAAAGGCCAGAATGACCTATGAGACCAAACTGATACAAAAGTGGTGAATCTGTTACAAAGTCTGGGTACCTTAGTACTAAAGTACTAAGTGTGAAAAGTGTGAAAGTGTGAAAATAAATGTGAAAAAATAAATACAAAGTGTTAAATAAACTTCTTAGGAGCATTCTGGGTGTCTGGCTAGAATGCTTCTAATTCTTTGTTGTAGTCTCCTCCGGTGAAGTGTGCTTCTGCATCTCGATCGTGGTCGTCTCGATTTCCTAAGCTCAGTCACCCTGTCAATGAGGGTGCCTTTGGTATGGATGTGGGTACTCTGTGCTGGCTGCTGGTCTCTTGCTTCTCCTTCCACTCCTACTTCTCTCGATCCGAAGAAATCTGTGATCTGCCTCTGAGGCTGTAGTGCTCTTTGTCTTCTCATTAGATTATCCCTGTGCCGATGTATTTCCAGTAGGTACAAGCCTAAGCATCTTTGATCTTGGTATTGCATGACTCTATCTAGAGGTCCAAAGCCTTCTTTAAATAGGCAATGGAAACTCCCACGTATCTCATAGTATACGGTGCAATGGCATATGTAGTGTAATTCTGTCTCCGGCTCCATTCCGCATAACTTGCAAATTCTGCTCTCAGGTGGGATTCCCCTAAATCTGCCAAATTCAATTTCCAGCTGGTGTGAGGATGTACGAATCTGACCAATAGCACATCTCAAACCATGAGACAGGTGGGTATCCATGTAGCTCGGGCGAATCACAAATCCATCTTCAGATAGCTGTAGGAAGTTTTCTTTGTAGTCGGCCATCTTCGTGCCCAATTCTTGTGTAGGGTCTACCCATGTCCTCTTAGTATCCAACTGTATAAGATCCTAACGGATGATTTTATTAATCTCCGTTCGTGTAATTGCCAGTGATGGAGCCTCAAGAGAGTATTGGTAGGGGGGTAATCTTTCCATATTGAACCCGTGTCTCTGAAACCACGAAGACAATTGCGCATACCAGCATGATGTATCCCCTTTCATTGCTAACTGTCGAGAGGATTCGAGGGCCAATCTAGTATATCGGCAATTACTTGTATCCCACAAAGCATGTATAAAGGACACTGATCTGGTAAGAGCTTCAATTTCTATCGGAGGGGCAGCTAGTTCCGCTCGGATATGGTGAAGAGGGGGCGATCAACCCCGAGAGAGAGAAACGCAAGATATGGTGAAGAGGGGGCGATCAACCCCCCATGACTACCATGAGCAGAAGACCCTGTCAATACATCAGATGATCATTGTGATATGATGAGATTTGGAAGTGGGTACCCCCCTGGCCCTATAAATAGGTGCCCAAGGGGAGGTAGGGCAAGGCCTGATAAAAATCCCCACGACCCAACAGAAAAATGATATATGGAAATATATGTGGGCGCCCGGCCCAAGTACAACCTAGACTATGGGTGGCCAGCCCGGAGACATACTAGCCGTACAAGTATGCCCTAGACCTATGAAGCACCAGAGTGGTGTAAATTTAACACCTTGTTCATGTGTTAGGCATTGCAGGTGTTCTAAATCAAAGTCGAGGTGTCCACCAAATCATGAGCTAGTTCTTGTCTTCATTGCATCTTCCGTTGCCCAGTGTAACAAGGAACGAGGGGAACACAACCCAAACGTTCTGAAACGGCGTTCCGCACGAGTCCCGTTCCCGAAACGGAGATGGGAACGGAACGCCGTTCCGGAACGGGGTGTAACTGGTACGTTGTTCCGGAATGGGCGGAACATGAGGCGGAACGGACAAAAGTAGGCATTTGGGGGCAAAAAAGTTGGCTTTTTGGGACAGATTTGGAGCTATTTGGGGATTATCTTTGGTGCACTTTGAGGGTAGGTTAGGGGGTAGATTTGGGGGCAGTTTTGGGGTTGTTTAGGAGTTTATTTGAGACTAAGCTGAATCAAGGTAATTCAAGCCTTACTTTAGTGGACCGTTCGGCCCTGTTCCCGTTCCGGCCCCCTCCTCCTCCCCGTTCCCGTACTGTTCCGGACCCTCCCGTTCCCGTTCCCGTTCCCGTTCCCATTCCCATTCCGGGTAACTATGTCGTTGCCACCTTGACATGGTATCAGAGCCCTATGGTGATACGACCACCTTGGATGCTCGGATTTGGCTGATCCAGTGTTGTTTTGGACTTGATTGTGAGAGAAGAAGCTTGTTGTTTTTTCCTAGTTTTCTCCAAGTTTGGGGCAAATTTGGGTATGTGGAGCATAGTCACAAGGGACGCGTCAGAGGGGGGACGGGGCTCAAATAGATTTTGTGTAAAAAAGAGGATGGGACGGCAAGTGGCAATGTGAAGTCCAAAAATGGGTGTCCCCTATGACTATGATGTGGAGACCTTGGATCCTCCTCTTACCCCGGCCTCTCTTCACCGAGGGAAACATGATGGAGGTTGCATGATGTATAGTAGTGTTGGATTGCTTTGTTTTTTTACTAGATGGAATCATGTTACCGTGCCTCCCCACAAGGAAAGCAAGCATGCGGTTGTTGGATTCGGAGGGAGATCTATTCATTTCCAACTTCTTCTTCTAAGAAAAGTGTTTGAAAAGCAGTAGGATCTTCTTCGTACACTTCACGAGCACGTTTCTATGGCTGTGTTTTCTTCGAGGAGATGAATTGGCAGGTTTATTGTGTCTTTTGCAAATGCACGTCTTTTCTCGGAATTGTCAACGGAGCTACCTATCCGATGGATAGCAGGTTGATGATTCAATTGCACTTTTGCACCAGATTGTCGATTATGGATGACAAAGGGGGATCTCTTTCCTTCTAGAAGCAGAGGATACTCTTTGATTCTTCATTGTCCATCTAAGGATGGAAGTTCCAATTCCGACCTAAGGTGACTCATGTTCATCCGGTATGCAGTAGTTCAGGTGCATGTTCCAGTGCATGTGTTGGAGTTTGTTGTCACAGGCAGAGGGAGATATTTTTTTTATCTTCAGAACCACTTCTTGTTTGATCATCCGACTTTCATGGATGAGGTTTAGCGGTGGAGCATGTGGTGTCAGACCCTTAGTCGACAACGACAACAATTCGAGGAGGTTTTGCTGGAGTGTTGAGGTCTCCCTTCTCCATGTTCTCTCCTTCCCCATTGGTAGTGTGGCCCTACACATTTGGTCATTCCTTTGCCCTTTTGTTAGCTTGTCGGTACCAATTATGAAACATGTTTGCAACCTTTTATGGATAGTTTTCTTGATGATCGACAACAGATTTGTCCAGATCCTTAAGATAGCAGGTTTGCACGTAGTGTCGACAGTTAGTGGAGACATCTAGTTTCTACTCTCGCAGTTAGCAACAGTTGGATGCTTCTTCCATACATTCCTTTGGAGAGCTCCAACCTTGGGGCCCTTCAGGTGCAGATCTGGCCACAGCTGGCAGGTAGAGCAAGTTTTTTTCCTTCCGTTTTTTTGCTCAGCTTTTTGGCATGTTACGGACCAGCCCCAGTGTTCTTCACAGCTTGTACCCCAAGCCCGTTCCTTTACTTTTACCTCGAGTATTGGTGTCATGTTGTGTATTGGATATTGATTGCACAGTTCAATTGTGGGAATGTTCTCTTCAACACAAGTACAAAGGACAGTTTTGATAAAGATTTTAAGGAAGCAAGTTACAACAGTGGGAATACATGTGCTCTTCCGAGTTTGTAAGCAGTTTGGCATATTGTATGGATTGTACCTATAGGTTTGATCCTGGCAGATACACAGGAGTGGCAGACATTTGGTTTGATATCAAGAAGTTTGCTTGAGTAGCTAGATTCTTATTGGACCCCGACGACTTCTTTGGCAAACAAGATCCTCAGGTGACGACCTTCAGGTCTTCCTATTCTTAGCATGTTTACCGATGGTGTGATTCTCTTTAAGTCTCAAGTTCCATGAGATTCTAGTCTTGCTATTCAGTTACAGAGCAAGTGTGAGGTCCTCAACCCCAAGAAGATTGGAGCGACTTGATAGATAGCCTTCCTTTATTCTCCTTTTCCATTGACGACACCCTACTCCGTTTCCACAAAGTAGAGATACGAGCAACAGAAGAGAGGAAGTCCTCTATCCATCGTTTACGTGGTTATAGGGGTCATACGCCACAAGCCAGGTCGATAAATCTAGAATTAGAATGAAAACTACTTCCTAACATAAAGATGAAATCCCATTGACATATTTAGAATCCATAAACAACGCCTTTTTCCCCAAGTTTAAGAGGCACTGTCGCCATTCATAAACCCTGAATATGATATGAGTCATAGTCTAAACTAACTAGTAATCTTGTGAAAAGTATCAACTAACCAGGGTGCATAGCTTTCAAGGGCACGTATATTTGGAACCTCTCGACTCTTGGCACAACGAGTCTCTAATTTCGCTTCTCTTAATACGAGGGAGTGGAGAGTTTCTCGATTAATTGAGACCACCCATCCTTGACTAGCAACCTAAGCCAGCCCCCATTTTCCACCCCACACTCATACTTTTTATCTTGTTTTCTAATTACTATCACACTATTTCACATATACAAATAGTGTTCCTTAATTAATTCCAAACATAGATTCTTTTATACAGCCCTTCAAACAATACCAAAACAATTCAAACAAAGCCTAATGAAGACAATCCTATAATTTAACAAAAGTAACTTTTCCAATTTCTCATAAGTTGCCGCTACCCGCGGATTTTCTTTGTCTAACCAACAGAGCCTTTGCAAAAGATTTATTCACTAACCGCGAATTGCACAACCTTCCCATCTCGCTAACCGCGAGGCATCTTGCTAACCGCCAGGAATCCCGCTACTTGCTAGGCATCCCACTAACCGCGAGGCATCTTACTAACCGCCAAGCATCCCGCTAACCGCGAGGGATCTTGCTAACCGCCAAGCATTCCGCTACCTGCGAGGAACGAAAGAGAGCCGATAACCGCAACATAATCTCCGCTAACCACAGAATCATCTCGCTACCCGCGAGGAACAAGGTATATTCTTTCAACAATTCTTCTCTTTAAATGGTTCTTCAAACATGATCAACCAACTCTTCATATCAACCAGTAACAACTTATCAAACAATAACAATTATCAAGCAATAACAATTTTACAAACAGTGACAATTTATCAAACAGATCTTTTACTAATCTATAAAAACATATGCTTGTTTCTTGTGATAGAATCACGTTTCTTGGACGGTTTAAGGAATTCCCTATGCTTAGCTTCCTAAGTCAATATGAATAGCAATGCAGAATTATAAATTTGTCTTACCGGATTAGCGACATGTTCGATTACCTCCCGTATTTGAAATTGGACGATTTCACCTTCTTTCGGAGTTGATACCTTCGCTTGAGTTATGATTGAAGTAGATAATATCTTCTTTTGCACCTTCCGTGAAGATGGAACGACATGAGCATCCTTCGAGATTCGAGTCACTCGCTTCGGGGCCATCGTAACGATGTAGAGAAAAGGGAAAGAGAGAAAGAGAACTCAAGAATCCGAAGGGCAACACGACGATGGTAGAGAAAGACTCGGACATGGAGATAGCTTGAAGATAAGAGCTTGAGGGCGAGAGGTTGAGAGAGAGAAGGTAACTCCGACGTCAAGGCAAAAGAGCTTCCGCTTCTGAGAGTGTGTGTCTGTGTGTTTGAAAGTAAAGGGAGAAGGGTCTTTATATCATAGTTACCCGGAACGCGGAACGGGAACGGCAACGGGATCCCCGCGGAACGGGGGAACGGCTAGGGGTCCGGAACGAGAACGTCGCGGAACGGGAGGTATAAAAAACACCCAAATAGTGCAATTTTTAGCTCCTTGTGTTTAAATACAAGGAGTATTAGAGTGCTTTCACTCTAATACTCACAAAAAACTCGTTCTGAAGACCATTCAACCTTGCTATGACTAGATGATGAGAGAGAGAGAGAGATGGAGAGGGAGAGATTTGAGAGAGTGGAAGGGAGAGGAAGAGAGCTTGAAGGCTTGAAGCCTTGAGCCTTGAGAGAGTGAGTCTTGAGAGGGAGAGATCTTGAGAGTGAGAGGGAGAGAGCTTGAGCCTTGAGGATTAGCTTGTGAAGAGAAAGGGGGAGGGGGGTGCATTTTATGAGTCCTTGAGGCCTTGCACACTTTCAAAAGAAGCCCAAACATTTACTTCAATTTTTTCAATTTTTGCCAAATTTGTTTGTAGCCGTTGGCCGTTCCAGGGGCATTCCGGAACGGTCCGGGGGCGTTTCGGAACGTTCCGGAACGGCCGTTCCAGTTTGCATTGGCCACCCAGAACGTCAGACATTCCGGGACGTTCCGGAACGTTCGGGAAGGGAACTACCCCCCGGAACGCCGGAACGGGGGCTAGGGGGCGTTCCCCGGTAACTATGCTTTATATAGGCTCTCAAGGCCAGCTAAGAATAGAGAGAAGCAAGGAGAGATAAGTTCGCGTACATTCGCAGCTCTTTTTTTTTTTATCTTTTTTTTCCGGACACGGAATTCGATGCGCAATTTCGAACCTCTAAGAAGAAGCTTGGCTTCCAAGAAAAGAGCTCTTAACTAAACTCTTCCTCTCTTTCTTTCCTAAAACTACTCATTCTACTCCTTCTCTTCTAAAATTACTCCTCCTTTCCTAAAATTGCTCTCTTTTTCGTAAAAGGTCAACTCTTTCTTTAGTTACAGTCTTGAGGCTTAAGTTTTCCATCAACCTATTGTTCTCATGTGAATAAGTCATAATTAATAGTTCTAGAGTCCGATTTTAATCCAATCGTTCCGTTTGAACGCATTATGACTTAACAAAATGCGAACTTAAATATTTGCAAAGTGAATAAAATGCTTTTATTGAAAATGTTGGATACAAGAAGTTTTACTCCAAGTTGTCTCAGATTTCTCTCTAGTGGTATATATTATCTTTTCCCGGGATTGAACGGAAAGGAGGGGCTTCCTCTTTTCCCGAGATTGAACGAGAAGGGGGAGCTTCCTATCTTGGGGGGAGTTCTCCGCTTTAGCTCTGAAGCTTTTAATGACGTTGTTCGCTATGTTCCGACGTGGGATTGAGTCAGTTATTACCTCAGAGTGTACTTTTGAGAATACTTCTCTTTCAGACGGAAATTCGAAGTTATTATCTTCAATCGACATCGGTGCTCCATTCAACGGAGTACCATACACGGTGGAGGGGGGAATAGGGAACACACCCAGCACACAAAATATTTGTCTCTCTATAACCCAAGGATTCCACAGCACCCCTAACCTCTCTAATAACACCTTCAAATTGGCTAATTTGCACTAACAACTCCACTTTAGCATGCAGAACAACTGTCTCACACCTTGCAAAAAACACCTTACAACACAAACGCGCCCACACTGCCCAACTCACCCTTTCCGACTCACAAGCCACCCCGATTATGCCCTCTTGGTAACACCCTTCAAGCTGCAGGCAAAACCTCTGCAAGCACTAGAAAGTACACAAAGAGCGAGAGAAAAGGAGGGGGATGGGGAGAAGCAACACAAGAAATAGGGGCAAAGGTTTGGTAGTATTGCATAGGGAGGTAGTACAATCAAGTATGCAGCTCCAATGGCAAGCTTACAATACACAGGCTTACAAACCTCTAATAACTCTCTCTAGCAAAAAAAGCCACCTTAGTCAAAGACCCCAAAAAATGAACATCTACCTCCTTTTATAGGGGTGTGTTTAGGAGACCTAAAAAAGAAACAATGGGGAAGCTCCGATCTCGTGCACTTCACTCGCAGCTTCATTTGGAATTTCCTTGCATTGCTTGCACCTGGCATATTTCTCCTTTATTTGCTCCCCAAATTAGCCCATTATGGATCCTTCCTTGGCCTATAAACCGCATCAGTCATACACCTCCGCTACTACCTGTCAGCCCATGATCTTCCTAGCTGCTCCAACCTTTTGCCAAGCTTCTGCTAGCCTGCACATATCTGCCCATGCCACCTTCTAAGATCGACACACTTTGGTTGTACCATCATTGCCCACCCCCTAGTTGAGCATTTATGCTCAACCACATAAGAGCTTTATTTCATTTCTAACTGCAACACCTGAGCACATACTATGAGAAAACCAAAACCATATGTACACAGTTTTATTGCACCCTACTGCCAAACCTTCAAGTGGGTTGCCCCACCCCTTGCATCATAAAGCTTCCGCCTGGATCAAACACCTGCCGTTGATATCTTCCACCCATTTGTAACTGCTCACCATAGTGCCGTACCCCAGCATATAGACCACCATGTGTGTAGACTGTAGACTGTCCCTAGCCTACCTTCAGCACTCCTTGCATCTCTCAGCAAACTGCTTACTCCACACCAAGCATCATCAAGCATATCACCATCCAAAAAACATGTACTTGACACCAAGCTCCAACACATGTCTGACCCTCCCTCCCAACCAAATAAAGTGGAGGCCTTGAGCATCGACCCCTGTACCTGCTGAACCAGACTCCGCATAGTTGTATCTACCACCATATGCATCAACCATAGCTTACATACCTTCAATGGAAGCAAAGTCACTCTTTGGGATTCTTCTTTCTCCACCATTGGATATGTCTGCTGCATCGGAATCTCCTCCGTCTTTGGCATCACAACCTCCTCTTTGACCACACACTCAATTCCAACATCATCGAGCCCTTCCTCATCTACCGGCCCTTCAATGTCGATCAGCACCTCTTGCTCTTCAGCCTCAATCACCTGTTCTATCGCTGCATCATGCGCCACCAAGGAAGAGAGAAACTTGTTCTCTTTTGCATCCACCTCGACTTCCTCTATAGGCACGGCTGCTCTATCTCTTCAGGCAACATTCTGCACCTGTTGCACCACCATGGCACATTCCACCTCTACTTTCATCAGCATGGTCATTAGCATGGCACCACACACTACCTTTACCTGCATTCCATCATCTGTAGGCCTAAACCACACCACTTGGTCTTCATCAAGCATCTGGGCTTGCTTTGTTCCCTGCTCTTCTTGCACATGGGCTACTACCATATCATCAAACACATAAGAGGGCAACTTTACCTTTATCAGTTCAGGTTCCTCAGACTCTGTATCTCCGTCATAGGATGTGGACTCATCCGCTCCATTCTCCTCGCTTGTCTCCCAGCTACTCGAGCTTGTATCTTCATCATCATCGGCATTATATATCGACTTCGTATCAGTATCTGCATCCACTTGCTGCTCCACAAAAGCTTGACCATCATCCCGACTTTGCTCACTTTCTTCATCAGCTTCTGAACTCTCGGCATCTGCAACCTGATTGCATGCTGCTATCTTTTCATGCAAACTTTCCACAAGGACAGGCTTTACCTCTTCAACCCGCACCGGAACCTCCACATCTGCTACCGCTTTCGCGTCTTTGTTCACCTCAATATGGAGCTTCTACTCGTTGACAAACTCGTCCACCCTCGGCACAGGCACTTCACATGCTGGAAATCTCCAAGGAACATGGCCAATAGTAGGCCTTACCTCAACAGGCTTGGCACTCCGAGCACTTGGAACCGCCCTTGGCTGGACCAAAGAGCACTTCGCTACCTCTGCAACAACAGGCATATAATCTGTTGGCTTTAGCATGCCCAACTCCAGCTTCCGCTTTACCTTTCTGCTCTTTATCTTTGCCAGATAGACCATGCCTTCGTATGTATCTACGCCGTCTTCGACCTTTTCTCTAACCCTCGGATGTAAGCACTCCAGCAACTTTGACAGCTTCAAATACTGGTTGCTTTTCACCCCAGTAGCAACCTCTAACTGCTTCCAACAAGCTTCAAACTTCTCAATGAAAATGGAGAAATCTTTACTTACATCCTGGCATATAGCCTTCACTCTTGTACCGGCTTCTTCTACCGTAACCACTTCCCGAAACAAATCCAAAAATCGACTTTGCAATCTTTGCCAACATTCTCGATCACTGCTCTGTAAACCATCGAATCACACCTTGGCTCGTCCTCGCATCAACAGCGGCGTCATCTGCAACCTTTTTGCATCCATCAATATACGCATTGACAGCAGCCATAACTCGAAATCTGCTAACCAATCATCAGGATCTTCAATGCCCGTAAATATGGAGCCAAAACCTGGCTCCACCATCTCTGTCAGCTTCAAACTCGACCATCAAACACCTTGACCATCAACCAGCCGCTTTGTCGGCTAAAAAACACCACTTTCAATCGCAAATTGGAGCATCAGACAAAATCAAAATCACTAAATTTTACTAGAGAGAGAGAGCAGCGTAACCGCGAAACGTTTCAAGGCCAAAACATTTCACCCTGAAACGCGGCGTTTCACCACGAAACGTTTCAGTCCAAAATGAGAGCACAATGAAATGTGAGACCGAAACGTACGTTTATTGACTTTGAAACTAAAACTATGGTAACTTATTGTTAGTGAAACGGCTTGTGTTTCACTTGGTGAGCGAAACGTTTCAAGGCCCGAAACGTTTCACCTGTCCCGACCTGTCGAAACGCGTTTCATGGTGACGCTGAGAGAGAGAGAGAGTCGACACGGCACGACGAAGTTCGACGCCCAAATGTACTGGCCCCAAAGACTGTCATCCCTTTTGTCTCTTTATTATTATACTCGCAGCAGTACAACTCCCAAGGGTCCTCTGTTCTCAGACTCTGCGTCCAGATGCTCTACAGAGTGAGAGGCCCAAGGGATCTTTTAAACTTACAAGGGTTTCCCAAAAGAAGAGTCCCAAAAGTAGCAATTCAAAAAGCAATGCAACCCAAAAGCAATTGTTCTCAAAAGCTTGCGTAAAAACTGCCACGTCAGCAGCCAACGCCAAACGCGAAACTCCGTACACCTGCCACGTGGCTTCAGCAGCGCAAATCGCAGGATTCCATACAATCCTATCACGTGCCATGTCAATGCGTTTTACAGGCAGCTGCGCCAGAGATCAAGCTTTTGGTTCCTAGGGTTTAGGCCCCACAGTCGGTACTCAGAAGTTCTTTAAGTTGGTCGGCCCAATTTCTCTTGTCCACTTGCCCATTTCTCTTCCACTTGATCATGCCACGTCATCACTTTGTGACATTCTGCATGTTAATTCCTTGTAAGGCCACAATTACAACACAAGATATAGCACATTTGTTCATTGACCACTCATATCTCCTTTGTGGTTTTCCAAATTCGATTGTGCCAGATCAAGATGTAAGAAAGCAAGTTGTCCATTCTTCATCTCTCATTTCTAATGTGCAAGCGAAGATTGAAAAGAATCTGGAGAAGAAGACTCTCTCAGTCTCTTCCTTTCCAAAGAATGACACACATGATTTACATGATAATGATAAGCATGATGATTTGCATGATCAAGATGTGATTATTCACGAGCATGATGATTTGCAAGAAGAAACTGTGATTGTTCACAAGGATGATGGTTTAGTTGATACTTTGTCTAGTGAAGCTAACCTCATTCCAGATTCGATCAATCACGAAGAACCGATCTTGGCTCTCGATCGAGGTCCAAAGAACCCCACAGAAAGTATTAGTCACCGTCCTCATGTGATCCCTTTTCATACGCATGACATATCGTACGATGAGCACGATTCCATGTCTCTTCCTTGGCATGACACAGTATCAGAAAGAGCACAAGCATCAAGCATCGGCATTTCCATTGTGTTTTGCCACAATTGATTGATTTAGATCGGAAAGTCGACCCCATTGTTTGCATGTGTTTGATGAACGGTTTGGCACTCCGTCACTTTGTTCATCTTCATTGCATGCACAGTTTTTTCGAAGGAATAGTATTTTTCCAATCACTTTACATGGAATGGGTATGTTCATATTTTTGTGTTAGAAGTGGTTTCAGGAATTTTCATTCTCTAAGATTCTTAAAGAAGGTAGAAGCATGACTATAGACGAAGTTGAAGCATTGAAGGAGCCACAGATGACTTTGTGTCGCTTTTGGCGCAGCCCAAAGAAGCAAGCGTTGCAGACCTTTATGAAGTTCAAGTATCGCATGACCCACGCATCAGAGTGGGCCGGCGAAGAGTCCTTCCCACGATTCCAGACCCTGTTGGCGATCTCCCTCGACGCCATACAGTTCGGTACCAGTACCTCACTTTGAAAAGGAGGGGATGTCACGTGCACATCTAACCCTATGTGTACGTGCACAAGCTACTTCATGACATGGGTTGGGTTCAGTTCAGTCAGCCTAGATTAAAAAGTGATCTGGCACTTTTGTGAGTCTGTTCGCAGACCGTGCATGTTCAGACACTTAGAGTAGATGCATATCCTTTGGTTTCACACAGCATGATCATCAGATTTCCATCAGAACCCATCAGGAGCATTTTTATAGCGCATAGATCTGTTTTTCCTATTTTAGCCAATTTTCACTTATTATTTTTAAGTGACTTTTGTTGGGAAACTGGGTAGGGCAAAATGAGCAAGCATGTATATAAGGAAACCTAGCGCTAGCACTTTTGGGCAGAAGAGGCAGCAGGACCTGACATCCAACAGTGCACCTTCTCAGCAAGACCCCCCCCCCCTCAGGCAGGAGACTCAACGTTTTCAGCCAAGAACAGCCAGCGTTTTCTTCAATTTGCAGATCAGCCTAGCGTTTTGCAACTTGCAGTAGCCTGGTCACAGAACAGTAGATCAGCCCTAGCGTTAGCAGAACAGCCCAGATCAGCCCTAGCGTTTTTGGTTTGCAGATCAGCCTCGGCAATTTGCAGATTCATCGCGACAAGATCACCAATAGCATCAGCGTTTTCAGTTTTCAGCATCAAGACTCCGCAGTAGAACCCCCGAACCTCGGAGATCTTAACTTCCCGCAGCAAATCCTCGCCGCACGGTCAGATCCAGTGTAGTTTGCAGATTCAGCCCGGAAAATGCAGATATCAGCATCTGCGTTTTCAGAGCGTCGTCGTTGCATCGTCGGCGTCGGCGTCGTCACTAACATAGAGTCAAAATTCAGCAGATAAAGATTTGCAGATTTCAGCCATTAGCGTTTTCAGATTTCAGCCCCGTCTCGTCGTCGTCAACATCGTCGGCAAGTCCAAGCATTGTAGAGATTTGTCCAATCAACAATAGACAGCTCTCGCCATAGAGTGGGGCCTTCGGAGGAGGGTTTGACAACAATCTGGTGTCGTATTCTTCTCTCTCTCTCAATCTTAGCACCTTCATTCACAGTGTTCACCACTTTGTTTGTGTCCATTGCACTCTCTCACTAAAGGAACGGAAGGCTCTCCCTTCCGTAAGTAAAAGGAACCCTTGAGCACAGTTCGGAGCACTCATCTTGAGCAAAGTTCAACATTCACTTCCGTTGCACTTGACATGCTAGAGATCAAAACATCAAAATAGTGTCTCGAAAGCTTGAAAAAGTATCAAACTTCAGGGCCCGTCCACCTTCCTTGAAATCTTCAATCTTCTTGCTCTCGTCCTCAAGAAAATCATATTGGTTGGCTTTGTAAAAATGCTTTCTCTTGGAGTAAAACATCTCCTCGTTGTAGTCTGAACTCTCGGAAGAGGATGAGTCCTCCTCAGAACTGTCTGAAGATTTCCGAGATCTTCGGTGGGATCTGCTCTTCTTAGCCTTCTTGTTCTTGTTGTGTCTTTGGGTCTTTCTTTGTTTTCTGCTTTTTCTGTCCTCATCATTCAAATCAAAAGGAGAAAGAGCTATCCGAACTATTAGAAGGGGATTAGGATGAGCTGGAAACACCCTAAAAGCGTGCGCGCTTCTTTGTCTTTTGAGTATTTGCAAAAGCAGACTTGTAACCCAAGTAGCCAGGGTAGCCTGTTGCTCAACTGCATCTTCTCGGATGCTTCTTGGTCTTCATGAGTTGGTTGACTCCCCTTTCTACTAGTTGTCATACGTAGCCACATATGTTACATCTGCTTAATCGCATAAGTCAATGCACATAACCTATGATGAATCCACTCTCGAATCCTGAGAGTCCACAAGAATGCATACATCCACAAAGTGTTCTCAACGTGTGCA
Organism: Adiantum capillus-veneris; assembly: GCF_014529385.1. Lineage (NCBI taxonomy): Eukaryota > Viridiplantae > Streptophyta > Polypodiopsida > Polypodiales > Pteridaceae > Adiantum > Adiantum capillus-veneris. The sequence continues at coordinate 68,307,138 of NC_140945.1, forward strand.
CATAAATTTATTAAAAATCTCAACCCACACTCTCTTCACTAAGAGAAAAACATCAATGCGCAAAACAAGAGAATGACAAAGCTCGATCCGAGCTCTCCGAATGTAGCAAATCACCATAATAGGCATACATAATCTTCAACTTTCCAAACACCTTGCAGCCAGTCAGTCAATATCTCTCAAACCGTTCAAAATTTGCAGAAACTTCTTTCTACAAATTGGTAGATCTCGAAAAAACGGTCAAGGAACGCGAGAATGGACATGAAATGGGTTGTTTTTACTTTTCATAGCTTCACCGGAATCTCCGCCACAATGTCGCCATGCTCTCCGTAATCACCATAAGCTCTAATACCAATTAAAGTGCGCAAGCGAGAACGTGTGAGTGTGTGCAGCAATGAAGAAGAGAGGAAAAGAGGAGACCTTGTGTTTGTAGGGACTAAAACTCACTCTCAATATATGAGCCCCCTTATTCTATTATGTAGATAATGAATAAGTATAGTGAACGGGCGCCTAGCCTAGCCGGCCACATGGGGCTTTACCCAAACACCAAGAATCACAAAGGTACACAAGTAGTGACGATTACACTATGAGACTGCCCTCTCCCCCAAAAAACCATGTCTTACTCGGGACGACCCCCTCTCATTCAAAAACATAATTTCATCTCTTTTTCCTTTATATCCTGGCTGTAATCCTTTCTTCTTTCTGCAAATACAAAGGTTTTAACTCATTTCGGGATTCCCAAAATCTCATGCACATGAGGTAATGTATCCCTAAAAGTGCTTATGATTGCACACATGCACGAGAGAAGAACGATAAAAACCAATGACTACAATCTGTTAAAAAAGACCTGATTATGTGCCCCTGAAGAGAAAACCTCACATGAAGCAACATATAAGTTGATTCACTGAAAGTGGAGGACAAAAATGCACAAACTTTGTCAGCAATTCTCTCAAAGAAGATGGTTCATCACAGTCTCAAAAAATCAAGAGCTCAGAGGAATCTATCACCTGCCTGCAATCCAATAGTTGAGAGCTTCAAAGCGGCTGTTCAAAGCTTCAAGGATATTGTATGCTTTGTGATCTCTTCTGTGCATTTTTGAAGGTAGCACAATTGTAAAATCCCTTGTGACATACATGAGCACTAAAAATGACACCTGCTCTACTCTTCTCTTTGGCTGTAGCTTACAACAAAACAACAGCTTGTTACCTGGAACTCCATCTACAAAAAAGTTATTCGTCTAGGCCCACGGCCAGACTACGGCAACTCATGATCAGCAGAGCCAATTAAACAAAATTCAGAGTCTTGATATAAATACAAATTCAAAAAAGCGGATTCGCATCAAGACTGAAACAGTTACCAAAAGCCAAAGCGGAATTCCATGTAGAATAAACCATTACTAGATATATGTCCCCTTTACCAATGATAAGTCCATTAAAAAATAAGCTGTCGACAAAATTAAAACGTAATGCTTCGACTCAGACCCACAGAATAAAAATAATTGAATAGAATGGAAGGCTTTACATTAAAGCCAGAAGAGTGGCTAATAATAAAATAAAAAAGTGGAGGAGATTAACATGCCAGAGTACAAACTATGGCCATATATTCAATGATGCCCACTGTAGAGTCGAGAGGTAACCAGTTTTGGGCACCCGGTATCCACTTAAGAACCACACATAAATACCAAGTTTCAAAATTCTGAGAGCTCATACAATTACACCCAGAGGCCCAAGTAGAATTATGAAATCAGCATTGCTACACTCGCATAGACAAACCTAGATTATCCACACAGCAAAAGGCAAACTAACTTAATGATTATAAGAACATATCACACTCACAAATTATCAACCCATGCCAAAGAAAACGACAAGTTAATCAAGCAAACCATCATATCCAATGGTAAATATATCCGCAAAGAAGGTACACTCACACAATCTTGTGTTCTTGATCAAAAAGAAGAAAACAGGACATTGACTGTACTCAGCATAGGCATGTGATGTTCAGTTGCCTCATGTGTACCAGCCATAGAAAGACGGAACTACATAGACCATACTTTACACACAAGAGGTCTTGACTTTCATAAACTGCTCCGCAAAACTACTCTTGGGCTCTTCTCCTATTCATAGATCCTGAGCTACCTTCAAACAGAGCATTTATGTGTTCCTCCACTTCCTCTGGTGTGTACTTAACATACCTTTCTCTATTCTTCACAACATCAAGGTGATTTTGAAACCTTCCCAAAAAGTTTCGGTAAGCAGGAAGGATCATCTCCGTGATAGAGATTTGAAGTTCTGCGCATAGCTGAGAATCTGAGACAATCCAGCTAGATTGTGCTTTCACATTCTCCTCGAATGCCATATTGAAGTTCTTAAACCTTTCCTTGAGCAAATTCCTTGTTGTACCACTGACAGATCCACCACTAACACTAATCCCATCATCCCTGAGAAAACTTAAAACCTTTGTCCAGGCAGTCCTTCTGTAATCAGTATGATACTGATGCAACTTCCCACTATGTCGTTTGATCCATTCATCCCCTATCAGTTTTCGCACCTCTACATCTTTTGACTTCTGCACAATGTAATGCAAATTGTTCATCAGAAAAAGCAACGTGAGGGCAGGATCCTTGTACAGTTTTGATTTCACATCCAAGTTCTTCTCTAGAAGCTCCAAAAGGGAGAGGGTGACCATCGAGAGAGGGCCTCTACTGGCCGCTTCAGACCTGCTATTGAAGCTTCCAGATTGGTCTACTGTCCTATCCTTCAGAAGGTGATTCAATGTATCTGCATAATCGGTGAAAAACCTTATGTAGTTCATGACATAGCGAGTGAGGGGATGCACTGCACCTCCAGGTACTGGATTGCGAGAGGTCTCATGTTGCACTGCATTCTCAAACTCTGCAAAAGTACCACGTGCAGCATCCCCTAACCGCACCAAAATGGTATTTGCCTCCGCTCTCAGACTTGCACTGGTTTCCCCCACAAAAAGACCCTCAATTGAGGGACTCAAATCTCTCAAAGACTCATACATATCTAGTATCTTGAACAGCTTCTCGGGCGCTCTCCGCCCAATAGCTACAGCTTCACCAAAATTGAGCAATTGTGTCATTGGTCCTTTAGCAAGCTCATAAAAAGTTGCATCTACAAAAGACGTATCTTTTTTGAAGACACTCTCACAAAGTTGTTTCTCACTCCGAAACAGGACTCCGATGGTTAGCTTCATAATCCGAGTCCATTTGAAAATCTCACTCTCCAAAAAATCCCAAGGCATTCTCTGCACATCCTCAATTGTAAGCCTTTCAAAGCCAAGTCTCTGCAAGTTCTCTTCAAGAACAGTTTTTCTGTTACACATAAAGACCTGCGTGCATTCTGTCTGATAGCCAAAACTTACCATTCGTGTGGCAATCTCATAGATGTCAGTCACAATTTCTTCAGGAAAAAGATCAATTGTCAAACTTTGGAAGCTCTTCTCTTCTTGCTCAAGCTCTGAAGAATCACGCTTTTCATCACCATTATTGTATGCCATTTCCTGGAGCAAATCAGGGTCAATGGATTCTCCATATTTCTCCATCAGGTTGCGGAGCTCCTCTTCGAGCCGCAGCATCGCAAGCTGGAGGGCATTCTGCACACGATCCAATGCTGAAGGGTCAACACCTGAAGGCGGATTTTCGAGAAAGACTTGGATGGAGTCAATGGCGCTCAAGTAAGGGCCAGCCTCATCAGGGTCATCTGTCCATATAAATGTTTGGCGAGCTGATTCTGAGGAGCCAAAGTCCCAGGTGTGGATCAAGTCAAGAGCTTTCTCTAGAGCCGCATCCCCTGTCTCCGCGCTGCATACAGCAGAAGGTAAGGGAACGGCTGGAATCCCCTCTTCATCACTTCCATTGTTAGGGAGAGAGAGGCTGAACCTGGAGAAGCGATCATCAAATGTGGAGAGTATCCGGAGCATGTCGCTTGCATTGTCAGAACCCAGCGTTCTGATGATGTGATGGGCAGTGGCCATCACTCGGTCATCACCATTAATGTCCTCCATTGCAATCAGTAACCAACCGCAAACCACCACAACACAAGAAGCACAGATGGGTAGATGTAGCTAAGTCAATGAGAGCATTCTTCCTGCTTTCTCTGTGGCCAACGATTGTGTAGATGATGAGCTGCACACCGAGCATCTAGAGTTTTGATGACAAGAAGGTGTTCGCCATGGCTGTAGAAAAAGAAGGGCCGCTAAAACACCACGCGCAGGGAGGCATAAATCCAACAGCTACAGCGATGGCTGAAGAAAAGGGCAGATATATTCGGGCGAGGGAGATGAAGAGGTTGACCTTGACATGGCAAAACAAGAAGGGGACGGGCGCAGCAGGGAGGACGAGGCAACGGGGGAGGTCAAAAAGGGGGAACTGGAGGCCGAGTCAAAGGGGAGTGAGGATGGAGGTAAATTCTGTTGAGAGAGAGAGAGAGAGAGAGAGAGAGCGAGCTCGTGTAAATGGCAAAGGCTTTTGCTGCAGCAAAGCTTGAAGGACGCCCCTCGATGATAAAGGGCCTGGAGGGGAGGCTCTCTGCTAGGTCTGTTGGTGCGTGTGTGTGTGTGTGTGTGTTCGGGAAAGGGAGGGGAGGGAGCTTAGCTGCTGGGACGCGCTTCCAACGTTACGCGCAACTAACGAGTTCTCCCGCAATTCATTTTGCTGTTGTTTATTCAATTAGAGGCTTATCCTCCAAATTAGAAGGCTTATCCTCCAACTCCCTCATGGTTTTTACCTTGATTTTGTAGATGCGTTCTCTCTTTTCTTTTTGTCTTTAATATAAACCCCAACTAGTACGACTAGCCATCTCTCTCTCCTTCTTTATCGCGTGCAAAGGGACTTGTTTTTGTTTTTGATTTTAGCTTCCAGATTGCAGATTGCGACACGTGTAAAGGACTCCCCCTTCCGCCATATTATGTTAGTACAATATATTGTGTTAGTAGATAAGCTGTTGTTAAGTGGCACAACTCTCCTTGCAGGGTTTCCAAAGGAGAGAGCGAGCGAGTTACTGCTAAGGGGCAGCAAAAGCGATGGCAGTGTCACAAAGCATGTCTTGGAACTTGCACAAGACGAAGTGTTGATATGTGTGGTCGATGTGCATGCCAAATGTGGTGGACTTGTCTGAGCGGCTGCATTTATGCATATTGCCGATGAGAGAGAGAGAGAGAGAGAGTACTGTTAAGGGCAGTAAAAGCGATGGCAGTGTCACAAAGCATGTCTTGGGACTTGCGCCAAACGAAGTGTTGATATGTGTGGTCGATATGCATGCCAAATGTGGTGGACTTGTCTGAGCGGTTGCATTTGTGCATGTCGCCGAAGAGAGAGAGAGAGAGAGAGAGAGAGAGAGAGAGAGAGAGGAGAGCTACAGCAATCACTCTAGCCCCTTCTACCTTCACCATCGCATGTGTGGCGATATGCATGCCAAATGCGGTGTTCGGATCCCTAAACGCCTTGGACCGTCAAATGTGTCGAGTTACTAAAGCTAGCTAGGTTTTAAACTCGAACATGTCCTTTCTCTCCCCTGTACCATAATATGTGCATGCAGGTGGAGTGGTTAGCTCACAAAGCTCTTAGTGGAACATTTTGATTTCAATAACGTAGAAGTGTTCCTGTCATAATAATCAATATCTAATTCTCCTAAATGATTTTCTCATGTTAAACTGATCATTTAATATGGGGAAGTGCCAGGGGAGAAAAAGCTAGAATATTGGTTAAGCTAGCAACACCTAGAGTAGGGATCCAAAGGAGGGAAAATAGGGATCCAAAGGGGGTGCCATCTATAAAAGAGCCATGTGCAACAATGGGCTTAAAAGACCCTAAGGTTCAGCTCATTAAGACTTCCAAAATGCTAAGGTTCCAAAATTCAAAGGTTGTGTCCAAAGGTCAAACATTGGGGGAATTGGATGCTTTGTGTGTGTCCCAAAAGTCTTTAGCAATCCCTACATAGGAGGGGGAAGCCTTGCAAGTAGGGGATGAGAGAGAAACTCACACACACACAAGGTCCCTTTACACAAAGGGAATGAGGGACACATGTCGGCTCCCTAGCCTAGATGCCCACAAGGTGTACCCAATTCCTATTGAATGGCCTTGGAGGTGGACCAATGAGAATTAGGCTAGAGTAAATTTAATTTAATTAATTTAAAAACACTTAATAAAAGAACCAATAAGAATTAAGCTCTCTAGAAGACTATTGGACAGTCTCCCAAGGGGACCAATGAGCATTCAGCAGCCCAATGGCTTGCTTGATTCCTATTGGCCAGGAGGCAAAGGGGTCAAATGAGAGTTTAGTTGCATTTATTAATTACCTAAAGCTCTCACAAAAGGGGAAAGGGAGACACATGTCAAAAGGCTATCACTTATGCTGCTTAATTACCATTGGCTAAGCCTGGGGAGGTCCAATAGGATGCTACGAAGAGCAAATAGCAAGAGGGGTCGACCAAGAGAGAGAGGGGGACTTATTTTTGCAAGGCATTATCACACACACACACACTCGCACAATCTCATGTGTGAAGTAAACAAGACTCTCTCTCTCCTTCTCAAGCTTTAATGGAAAGCTTATCACCTACTCCAAGCTTGTGAGAAGGAAGGCCTACACCAACAACTCTTGGCTTTGTGATGCAAATCCAACCAAGAGCCAAGCTTCAATGCATGCTCCTCTCCTCTACCATGCTAATTAGTAAGCTAAGTTATGCTAATATGAGTGATTATGTGAGGAGATGTACATCTTTCTCGTAAGAATACTCCTTCTTCCTCTCAATCTACTCTCATACCCCGTTAGCTCTCACCATCTTCGAAGGTGTGTGAGGTCTTTGGTCTGAGACCGTGAAGGAATTGATGTTGTGTTTGATAAGTGTTTTGCGTAGTGCATGAAGTTTCCATCTTCATTGCACTAGCTAGTATTGAAGGAACACGAGAAATTGTATTGTAAAATGTCTCTCTTGATGGGAGAAACCATAATACAAAGCCTTTTGGAGGGGGGACCGGCTCCATGCACATCCGGTCCTCAATTGTTGTCAAATTGCTTAATTTTTCTCTCTTTTGAAGTATTGTTCATGCTATCTAACTAGGTGTTATGCTTTTTGTTGCTCTCTCCACCCAAACACTCTTGTTAATCTCATCAGGAATCTATTCTAATGAAATGCTCACTATGTTCATGCTATTTTCCGCTACACACAAGTTACTAGGCCATTAAATGTTACATTGGTATCATAGCACAAGGTTTCTCTTTTCTTGCTAAAGAAGGGAGGTCCTCAAGCTGGCTATAAATGTTTGGTACTATTAATTGCATGTGAGTAAGTAGAATAGGGATTTTTCAGCCTTGCAGTGCGTCTGCCTTTGTGCAGTTAACGGGGAATCACCGTCGAGAGCTATGGTCTTAACAGTGGAGTCCTACAGGGCTTTCCTGCGGCTTAACCACTATTGAGCTATTAGAAGCTTGATAGGAGCCGATGTTGTTTTGGTGTTGAACTACCCTCTCTTCTATTCCTTGTAATTAATGGTATTCGAGCCGCGGGTACAGTAGCTTGAGTGCTTTTTCTAAAGGGGTAAAGAGGAGTAGCAACTAGGGCTTGAAGTGTCAAAGTACACCTAAAAGTTGTTAGAATGGTTGACAATAGTAAAGAGAGTGAAATTAATGTTGATAACTTTGATTTTGCTAATGAGCAACCTACTAATGATGCCCCGATGCTTGTTAACTATCTTGTTTCTAGGCTTCAAGAAGACATGGGCAATCCATCCCTCCAAAGTGAAGGGCAACGGCAGCTTCGTGCTCATGGGATTCTCCAAGCTCCCCACCATGATGAGAGAACACCTAGGAAGCCTCCTTGCGAGACTTCCAAAAGAGGTCTCCCGATTCGGAAAGAAGAAAAGGATCCCTATGAAGGGCTCAGAAATTTGCTCCTTGATGACGCATCTCCTTCTTCAAGGAGAATTCAAGAGCCTCCACCGAAGGAACGAGAAAGAATTGAGTCTCCCGCCACCTCGACGGAGATGGCTCCACGAAGACGGCGGGCTAAACGCTCTCCATCACCTCCAAAACGGAGAAGACCATCGCATACTTCTCCACACCATACTTCAAAGAGAGATGACAAAAAGCAAGAGAAGAAAAAGGCGAAAAAGAGGACACCCTCTTCTCCATCTTCTTTGTCCTCTTCCTCTTATGAAAGTGATGGTGAAGACAAAGAAGATCAAGGAAAGAAAAAGGTGAGAAAGAGGTACCCTCTTCTCCATCTTCCTCAAATTCTTCATCTTCTGAAGAAAGTGATGGTGCAACCTTTGAACCATCAAAAAGAAGAGGCCATAGGAAATCCTAGGCCGCGTAGAAGAGGTCGTCCAAGCTCAAGAAATTCAAAGAGGGAGGGAAGAGAATCTCTTTCCTTACCTATGATGGCACTTTTGGTGCTACAGACAAAGTCTTGGCCTTTATCCAACAATTTGATGCGGCGTTCGGAGATGAGGGCTTCAAGGAGTCCTCTAAGCTACGCCATGTAGCTATGCACTTTCAAAAGTCCGTCAGACAATGCTGGTCTAGCTTACGGGCCAACGATGAAGCTCCACGAACATGGAAAGCTTTTAGAGCTTCCATTATGAAGCAGTTTTTTGCCACCGATGCCAAAGACAAAGTACTCACCGAATGGCAAAGCTTGAAGCTCTCTCCCTATGAATCCATCCACAAATATGTAGACAAGTTTTTGATGGTTAGTTGAGAAGGGCATGGTTAGGCCTAGCTCATCTCCATTTTGTTCTCCTATGCTACTAGTGCAAAAGAAAGACGACACATATCGTGTGTATGTCAACTATAGAGCACTAAATAGGACCACTATCAAAAATAGGTTTCATGTTCCACGGGTAGAAGACCCATTTGATATGCTACAAGGCTCCACCTACTTCAGTAGGATTGACCTAAAAAGTGGCTATCATCAAATAAGGATAGTTGATCAAGACATTGTAAAGACCGCATTTCGCACTACGTTTGGTCTTTATGAATACATTGTCATACCTTTTGGCTTGACCAATGCACCAGCCACATTCAACCGCTTGATGGAGAAGCTATTTAGGCCTCACTGAACCTTTACTAGAGTGTTCTTTGATGATATCATCATCTACTCTAATTCATTAGACGAACACAAGCGACACCTCCAGGTAATATTTCAAGTTCTAAGAGAGAATAAACTTTATGTTAATCGAAAGAAATGTGAATTTTTCTTACAAGAGATTCAGTATTTAGGTCACATTATCTCTCAAGATGGCATCCAAATGGATCCATCAAAGTTAGAGGTAATAAAAGGATGGCTTAAACCAAGGAATCTTCATGAGTTAAGAAGCTTTATAGGTATGTGTGCATACTATAGACGCTTCATAGAAAAGTTATCACTAATAGCAGGACCATTACATGACCTAACAAAGAAAAATGTTAGGTACACATGGTCTGCCTATGAGAACAATGCTTTCGAAAAGCTTAAAGAAAAGCTTATCTCTCAACCTGTGCTTACACTACCGGATCTCTCAAAGCCATTTGAGTCCAATGCGATGCTTGTGGTGATTGCCTTGGAGTTGTTTTGCTTCAAGAAGGGCACGCCATAGGCTATGAAAGTCGAAGGCTCAACCCTGTTGAGCAAGCTCTAGGCATAAATGAAAAGGAACTCCTCGCAGTTCTACATGCCTTAGACTCATGGAAGCACTATTTATTGGGGACTCCTTTCATTCTGCAAACAAACGGATCACCAAAGTCTTAAGTACTTCATGACGCAGACCAAGCTCTTCGACAAACAAATGAGGTGGGAAGATTTCCTTTCGTAATTTCATTTTCATATTGCTCACATTGCTGGCAAGCATAATCAAGTAGCCGATGCACTCACAATGATCTATCTTCTATGATAGATGAGTATACTATTGATCTCGATTTTAGAGATGTGATTTCAGCCCTTGCCCTAGGGAAGAAAGAGGAACCATTTACTTTACAAGATGGTTATCTTCTCTATGGCAATAGACTATGCGTTACTAGCTCACTACGTGAGAAATTAATGTATGAATCTCATGCTCCTCCTTATGCAGGGCATAGAGGGATTCAGTCTACCCTAAAGGGGATTAAAACATATTTCTATTGGCCTACCATGAAAGCAAACATACAAGAGTATGTTTCTAAATGTGTGGTATGCCAAAAGACGAAGTTTGATAGAGGGAAGCAACTTGGATTGCTTCAACCTTTGCCAATCACTAATTCACCATGGGAGAGCATATCCATGGATTTTATCTTTGGATTGCCTAAGTCTATCCTTGGGAATACGGAAATATGGACGATAGTAGACAGGTTCAGTAAACAAACTCATTTTATACCTGTCAAAAAGACTATCAAAGCCCATCAAATGGCAACCCTCTTCATTTCACAAATCTGCAAGTACCATGGCTTGCCAATGTCCATAGTGTCGGAGAGAGATCCTAGAATGACCAATAATTTCTGGAAGGGTCTCTTTGAGAATTCAGGAACAAGGCTAAACTTCTCTTCGGCCTATCACCCGCAAACGGATGGCCAAAGTGAAAAAGCTAACCTAACAATTCTCGATCTACTAAAAGCCTATGTAACGGAAGTAGATCAAAGATCCCAATGGGAGAAGTACTTACCGTTAGTGGACTATGCATATAATAACACTGTACATACTTCCACGGGAAAAGCACCTTCTGAGGTAATTGAGGGAAGATCAAAAAGTCCCTTGCTACTTAAGGTACACGGGAAGATCTTCGCTACAGATGAGTATAGCCGAGACCTATAATAATCTTTCCAAAAGATTAAGGATTCTATCTCTATCTCACAACAAAGGCAAAAGGCTGCTGCAGACAAGCACAGAAGAGCCCAAGCCTTTAAAGAAAATGATTGGGTCTTACTCAAATTTCCCAAGGCTCGATTAAGGCACACGACGGGCAAAAATCCTACGGGACACCAAAAGTACTATGCTAAGTTAGCAAAAAGGTACTATGGTCCCTTCCAGATTCTTAAGCCAATCAATGAGATGGCCTATCAACTCAAGTTGCCCAACCATTGGCTCATACACAATGCTTTCCATGTGAGCCTACTAAAGCCTTACAAAGGAGAGCCACCTCAAGAACCAACTTTTGAAGACACACCGGAGATCGATGACCAAGAAGAGGTGCTGCAGCCCGAGTCCATTCTCCGACATGAAGACAAGGTACTAAGAGGCGGTAAGACTATCCGACGATATCTTATTAAGTTTAAGAATTATCTTTTTGAAGATGCTAGATGGATGCAAATCATACAATTAAAGGATAACCTAAACCTTGTCAATGCTTACAATGCTTCCCTAGAGTAAGTAAATGTACAAATGTTTAAAATGAACAAAGTTTTTGTCTTATAAGACTCTCTTCTTCTTTATTGTGCACAAAAATGAAGTAGTATGCATGCTTAGATCAAGTTTGCGGAGACGACGTCTCTCAAACACCAAGTAGAGCTTGTCACTCTACTATGGAAGATGATAGGACTAATGTGCAGACATGCTTGCGGCAGCCTTAGGCTCTCAAGCGCCAAATGGATTAGTCATCCATTGTGGAAAGATGTCGTACGGTAACATAGGGATTCTCTACCCGCTAAGCAAAGGACTAATGAATATGCTTTATCTTCTCTACCCTGTAGTCGAGGACGAGTATGATTTCAAGAGAGAGGTCATGTCATAATAATTAATATCTAATTATCCTAAATGATTTTCTCATGTTAAACTGATCATTTACTATGGGGAAGTGCCAGGGGAGAAAAAGCTATAATATTGGTTAAGCTAGCAGACCGGCCACAGTAGAGATCCAAAGTAGGGAAAACAGGGATCCAAAGGGGGGCCCATCTATAAAAGAGCCATGTGCAACAATTGGCTTAAAAGACCCTAAGGTTCAGCCCATTAAGACTTCCAAAATGCTAAGGTTCCAAAATTCAAAGGTTGTGTCCAAAGGTCAAACATTGGGGGAATTGGATGCTTTGTGTGTGTCCCAAAATTCTTTAGCAATCCCTACATAGGAGGGGGCAAGCCTTGCAAGTAGGGGATAAGAGAGAAACTCACACACACACACACACACACACACACACACACACACACACACACACACACACACACACAAGCTCCCTTTACACAAAGGGAATGAGGGACACATGTCAGCTCCCTAGCCCAGATGTCCACAAGGTGTACCCAATTCCTATTGGATGGCCTTGGAGGTGGACCAATGAGAATTAGGCTAGAGTAAATCTAGTTTAATTAATTTAAAAATGCTTAATAAAAGAACCAATAAGAATTAAGCTCTCTAGAAGACTATTGGACAGTCTCCCACGGGGATCAATGAGCATTCAATAGCCGATTGGCTTGCCTGTTCCTATTGGCCAGGAGGCAAAGGGGTCCAATGAGAGTGTAGTTGCATTTATTAATTACCTAAAGCTCTCACAAAAGGGGAAAAGGGGACATATGTCAAAAGGCTATCACTTATGCTGCTTAATTACCATTGGCTAAGCCTGGGGAGGTCCAATAGGATGCTAGCAAGAACAAATAGCAAGAGGGGTCGACCAAGAGAGAGAGGGGGCTGATTTTTGCAAGGCATTATCACACACACACTCGCACAATCTCATGTGTGAAGTAAACAAGACTCTCTCTCCTTCTCAAGCTTTAATGGAAAGCTTATCACCTACTCCAAGCTTGTGAGAAGGAAGGCCTACACCAACAACTCTTGGCTTTGTGATGCAAATCCAACCAAGAGCCAAGCTTCAATGCATGCTCATCTCCTCTACCATGCTAATTACTAAGCTAAGCTATGCTAATATGAGTGATTATGTGAGGAGATGTACATCTTTCTCGTAAGAATACTCCTTCTTCCTCTCAATCTACTCTCATACCCCGTTAGCTCTCACCATCTTCGAAGGTGTGTGAGGTCTTTGGTCTGAGACCGTGAAGGAATTGATGTTGTGTTTGATAAGTGTTTTGCGTAGTGCATGAAGTTTCCATCTTCATTGCACTAGCTAGTATTGAAGGAACACAAGAAATTGTATTGTAAAATGTCTCTCTTGATGGGAGAAACCATAATACATAGCCTTTTGGAGGAGGGACCGGCTCCATGCAAATCCGGTCCTCAATTGTTGTCAATTGCTTAATATCTCTCTCTTTTGAAGTATTGTTCATGCTATCTAACTAGGTGTTATGTTTTTTGTTGCTCTCTCCACCCAAGCACTCTTGTTAATCTTATTAGGAATCTATTCTAATGAAATGCTCACTATGTTCATGCTATTTTCCGCTACACACAAGTTACTAGGCCATTAAATGTTACAGTTCCAAGCACCATCACCTTTTGATCGGGCTTAATTTTCCTTGAGGGACCAACATAGCGTTGTTGATCCCCTTGCATGTGAGTAACTTAGTGTTGTAGCATCTCATCCATGGTAAGGAAATACACCAATCACATTGGCATTAAAGCATGTTACTTTGAGAAGTTGAAATTTCTCTCCATCTCATTGTCAATTCCTAAGTGAAAACACAAAGTGATTACTTCATGAGGTGTATGTTGTTGTTTTTAAACTTATACGTATACACAAAAGAATATAACGATTCAAAAGACAGCTAGCTTTAGACAAAAGACAATGATTAGCACAAAAACAACTCAGTCTTTGATTCATTTTTGTACAATGTGAGAATGAGGTATCATTCTAGTGTTTTGTATATAAAATAGTCAAGAACAACTTATTCTAAAGTGAAAGAAGCTAGGTTCGACAGTGATGAACAGCAGCTAAGCCAAAAAGATCATAGGTAAAGATAGAGTCCTCACCTGCATCCATATAAACAAAACAACAAATTTATTAGCCTTGAATATGTATTACAGGTGTCAAAGAATCTATCAGTTGTTATCCATGTTCTACTTAAAACCTTTTTAACTTATACCTACCATCCATGTAGTGTCCAATATCAACAAGTATCCATTCTTAGAACAGTAAGTTTGCAAATGAAAGTGACACATGTGTATGTGTATGCGCGTGTCCGCCCTAACCTTGGCACCATACTCAATGAGTTGGCAGTAGACCCAATGAGTATAGGCCTACTGCCTCATCAAGTTGATAAAACTAGAATAGTCAAGTCTAAAGCCAAAGAGCTGTATCATATCGGGAAAAACCATGAGTCTCATCAAAGCTATAAGCGATAATGTTAACAAAGAGAATTATATTCCAGTGGGAGTTTTAAGGCTTTGTTAGCCAATAGAGAATAGTATGGATGTCATTCATAGTCAATGTAGAAGTTTTCCATGCTTTAACTAGTTTCTATGGTGGATAGTCCTCAAACGAACCGTCCATCCAAGAGTAGTTCGTTTATAGGTAAAATGTTTCTGAAATAATAAGAATTGAAATAATTGCACAACAAGGGTAAGTAATTTTGGATTAACCTGAAACCTTAAACCAGCGAAGTCAAAGACTACAATAGCTGTGAGCAGGAATCCGATCTATAGACAAGAAAAGACCATCTAACACCTGTCAACCTAACAAGGAATTATAGACAGTGAGTCCATCAAAGCCTATAGACAAAAATCTTCAAAGCCAACGTCTTGGTTCCCCAGCTTTTTAGGAGAACCTTCTGTTTAGGATGTGTGTGTTGCTATTTTTAAACTTATAGTTATACACAAGAGAATATAATAGCTCAAAAGATAGCTGGCTTAAAACAAAGAACAATGACTAGCACAAAAACTACTCAGTCTTTGATTCATTTTGTACATCATAGTGAGAATGTGGTATCCTTCTAGTGTTATGTATATAAGATAGTCAAGAATAACTTATTCTGAAGTGAAAGAGGCCAAGTTCGACAGTGATGGACATCAGCTAAGCCAAAAAGATCCTAAGTAAAGATAGAGTCATCACCTGCATCCATATAAATAGGACAATAGATTCATTAGCTTTGAATACATATTACAGGTGTCAAGAACCTATCAGATCCGTGTCCTACTTCAAACATTTTTAACTTATACCTACCATCCATGTAGTGTCCAATATTAGCAAGTATCCATTAATGGTAAGCCACATATGAAAGTAATGTGTGTGTACGTGTGTGTGTGTTTGTGCACATGTGCGTGCCCGCCCTAACCCAAGCACCACACTCAATGAGTCGGAAGTAGGCCGATTGAGTATGGGCCTACTACCTCATTAAGTTGATGAGAATAGAATAGTCAAGTCTGAAGCCAAAGAGCTGTATTATAGCAGAAAATCCATGAGTCTCATTGGAGCTATAAGTGACAATGTTAATAGAGAAGGTTATACTCCAGTCGGAGTTTTTAAGGCTTTGTTAGTCAATAGAGAATAGCATGGATGCCTTTCATAGTCAGTCGTAGAAGTTTTCCATGCTTTAACCAGTTTCTATGGATTTTAATCATCGGAA
Source organism: Adiantum capillus-veneris (assembly GCF_014529385.1). Lineage (NCBI taxonomy): Eukaryota > Viridiplantae > Streptophyta > Polypodiopsida > Polypodiales > Pteridaceae > Adiantum > Adiantum capillus-veneris. The sequence continues at coordinate 68,322,543 of NC_140945.1, forward strand.
TTACAACAGGCAAAGGACAATCCAGGATCTCTCTTAATCTTCTTGGCCCGAACATAAAGACTATGCGTTGTTGGAAAAAAATCTTCCTGGACACATGAACATTTATTTGGATTCTTTGTGTTAAATGAAAAGGAGTGAATTGAGGGTCATTTTGATCATCCATTATAGTCAACCATGCAGCTCCCAAGAAAGCACACCTGTCTTATCCTCTGATTTTGTCAGAATTTCAGCAACATAACATCATAAATGGCTCAAAAGACCAAAAAACTAGCCATCATAACTTGGAAAATTTTTGACAGAGTTTCCCCAGAAGTAGAGCAGTAGGAACCCAAAATATAGACTATATATGTATGCATAAACTGTCAACAATAGAACCCGAGCATCAAATAGGACTCACTAGTACATAGCCTATGGCGAGGTCATGAAAAGGGTGCTCCAGCTACCTGTATCACCGAAAGGATCTCCACATTTGAGAATCCCCCAGCTCAATAAAACCTCACGCTATCGACCCTCACATGAAGGCTAATGCAAATCGCGTATAGTCAAGTCTCAGAAATGACTATCTTCCAGACCAAGTCTCACAAATGGCTGGGACTGCCAAATAAAACCAAGTATGGTTCCACAAAGGCGTACAATGGTAGTTTCCACAAGTAACGTACAATACCAACAGACAATGCGCTCAAACAGGCGCCAACTGATGCATACCCACGGCCACTGCAAGTGACTCCCACTTGCCAATGTATCACTGAACTCCAGCTATCTGTACCTGTGTGAATCACCTGTACCTGTAATGTGTAACCTGTAATCTGCAACCTGTAATCCCAAATCTCGAAGCTCGAAGCAGAAGGTACTCGAAGAAGATCCTCAGTGGGGGCACCAAAAGAATATGAGCGGGATGGAAACACACAGAACGCCTCTATAATGACCCGACACACACTCTTGGAATGATACACACACACACACACACTATGGGGCACCACTCGGCTTACACAACCCACCTGGCCGAGACAGGGAACACACCGATGGAGTGAGAGGAGAGAGTCTACCCGTTTACCCACTCCACACAGACACACACACACACACACACACACACCCAAAAACCTCAGCTCAAAAGAGGAGAATTTCTGTTGTTTAGATTCAATAGAGCTTGGGCCAACACCAATGGAGCAAATAGCTCACACAATATGGGTAAAATGTACCAGATACAATCACAAATTGGAGCAGAAGCTTCGCTCATAGGAGAAACTTACACAGCCAAAACAGCAGAAAAAGAGCGAGAAATTTGGCAAAATGGACAACGCCATCATGTCTGGAACGGCCCAAACCTCAGTCTACAATGTCAAAGTGCTCAAATCCGACCTCGGATGAGCAGTTTACGGCCAAAACAGGCTCCAAAAACCCCAAAAACACAGTTGCGGCTGTTCCTCCTCTCTTCTCCACGTTTTTTCTGGTCTTCTCTCAAATTTTTCAGTTCCCACACTTAGCTTTATTAGTTGGGCACCCTTGGCCTTTTACATGACCTCAAACGGACCCCGAACAAGCCAAAAACTAACCTCGTAGTGCATAGTTGTCACCTTTTTGCATCATCCGCATACCTGGCACTCAGCTTTTTTCAATAATGCATCCCGCAAACACGTGAATTGGCCCCAAAAGATGGTCCTCATGATGACATTTCTGCATAATTATCACAAGAAAACATCCACGTTGTGTCCGTACTCATCCACGTGCAAGTATTGACCCCATTCGACGTCTTGACGCCACTAGATGCCATCTGACGCACCTGCTTACCTCATGTCGTCGGCCTGCGGATAGCTTACTCAAGAAGTTTTACGTGCTACCAACTCCTCATTATTGTAGAAAAAACACACTGGTACTGGTAACGATGAAAATCGATACACTATGTACATGCTGTCCTACCTGTACACATGTGGGCCCCACGTAACCACCTGGCTATGGAAAATGGGCAATCCTTTATTTGATGCATCATGCATGTGTATGAACATATGCGCAATCCCTTGATCCAAAAAACTCATGACATCGCGCGCGCACTTTTAAGAGTGCAAACAGGATTCGATTTTGCCATTGGCAAGTTCAGCTTTCCGAGAGCGTTTCCACCAGGCGTCCGAGGGTTTTACCCCCCTTTCGGAGCCATTCGAGCCATCAGAAACCCCATTTGAGCTACGGTTCAGGAGATGAAATTTTCAGCCCTCTTGTGGTAGTTTGTGCTGCAGTGCTTCCATAGCCAGTATAACAGGTACCATTGTTGCAGTCTCTTCCATCTACGAGAGCCCACGGCTCATTCGAGAGTGTGTAGCCTCTTTCGGAGTGGCCTTATACACATACATAGAGTGGGAGCTTGACAGCATTGTCTTCTTTTACTACAGGTACATGTACATGTACAGGTACAGGTATAGGTACAGGTTTGAGTGCTTGCGATATTATGGTTCCAGTGGGAGTAGTTGTTTATACGTACATGCATATGTTGACACTTTTGATAGTGTTTGAGCTCTTTTGAGAGTGGATTGACTCCCCGCAGGGATGTTTAGTTGCAGGCACATGCTTTTGACGCCTATTTGAGCGTCTTGACAGACTTGTATGTCTTTGTGGATACTGCCATTGTACGCTTTTTTGGAGCTATCTTTTGGCTAGTACGACAGTCCCAACCATTTCTGAGACTTGTTCTGGAAGATAGCCATTTCTGAGACTTGGCTATACGTCTTTGTTGCATAACCTACGGTGTTGAGGGTCGATGGCATGAGGTTTTCATTGAGCTGGGGTATTCTCAAATGTGGAGATACCTTCAGAGATACAGGTAGCTGGAGCATCCCTTATGAGGCCTCGCCATAGGACATGTATAGAGTGGTATAGGTGCTTTTGACACCGAGTTGGCGGTCTATGGTCAGTTTGACTATTTATGCGTCTTAGTTGGTCTCTATACAATGTGCTTTTGAGAGGCATTGCTCTCTTCTATGCTTTGAGAGTGACATACTTGGTCATTTTTGTCTTGTATTTTGGTTGACATAGTCCCAAATACAAAGGAGACTGCCAAAATTTTCCCAGAATCTTTTGGTAGTTTTGTCACCATGTCTACTAGCAAATACCGTGACATTTATGACATAAAGAAGTTTGATGGCACTAATTTTCAGCTTTGGAAGAACCAAATGCATGATGTGCTTGTCCAAAAGAAGCAAAAGTTGCCTATTACCTATGTGACTAGAATTGAAGATATGCACATGACTCAATTTCAGTGGGAGGAGCTTGATGAGCTATGTAGGTCTACGATTAGACTGCACCTTGGAGAGTCGGTGTACTTTCCAGTGCTAGAATGTGAATCTGCCTATGCTTTATGGCAAAAGTTATGCAACACTTATGAAAAGGATACGGCAAGTAATAAGGTTTTCATGATGCAAAAATTGTTTAACCTTCGCATGAAGGAGTCAGCCAGTGTTGCCAGTCATATTAATGACTTTGATTCTCTATTTGCCCAGATTCGCGCACAACGGATGACCATTGATGATGAGATGAAAGCAATCTTTTTGCTTTGTTCGTTGCCACCCTCTTGGGATATCTTTTGCACAGATGTTAGTAACTCTGCTCCTAATGGTACGCTAGTGTACATTGATGTCACTAGTTCTCTTTTGTCTGAGGAAATGCGTCACAAGGCTATGGATAGCTCGCATCATGCGAAGCTCATTATGTGCAAAAGGATGGAAAACAGCGTAAAGGTCGTTCTTGGAATCGTGAATCCAAGAAAGAGGGCAATAGAGATGCTTCAAAGGGTAGATCAAAGTCTCTTGGTCGTCGAAATGTTCAATATCATTATTGTGATAAGTTTGTTCACATAAAGAAGGATTGTTATGCTTGGAAGCGTGACAAAGGTAAAGGCAAAGGCAAAGACAATGATGATAAAGAGGAGAAACCAAAGAGTTCGGTTAAGATTGAAGAACTGAACATAGTGCAAGATGATTGTGATGCACAAGACATCAATATGTTGACTGAAACTAATGATGTATTTTATGATGCACAAGAAACTCTATCTTTGCAAAGTTCTATGCCATCAGAGCTACTTGTTAGTGGTGAAGTGTCCATACATGGATTCTTGATTCGGGCGCTTCGTTGCCTGTCACACCTCATAGGCATTGGTTTACTACATATGAGGAAACCATTGGCACTGTTACGCTAGGTGACAGCTACTCTTGTGACATTGTGGGCATCGGTGATATTTCTATGGTTATGGCAAATGGGGTGAGGTTTACCATACATAATGTGCGCCAGGTTCCAGCTTTGACACGAAATTTGATTTCGGTTGGACGTCTTGATGACTTGGGTTACAAAGTCACTTTTCATCAGCAGTCTTGGCGTATTGCGAAAGGTCATCTTATTTTAGCCCATGGTTCTAAAGTTGGTACACTTTATCCTCTTTATGTATCTAACGAGAATAATGTTCTTTCTATAACCGAGCTGCCAACTGTTGCTTTGTGGCATAGCCGGTTAGGTCATATGTCAAAGAAGGGAATGGAAACTCTTTCTCGTTTGGGCTACTTACCGTCTTTATCATTTTCCGATTTTCCCTTTTGTGAACACTGTCAATATGGTAAGCAAACACGTGCACATCGTACACAGTCTTTTGACAAAGAAAGAAATCCCTTAGAGCTTGTGCATAGTGATTTATGTGGGCCTATGCCTTCTAAATCCCATGGCGGTGCATCTTATTATGTTACATTCATTGATGATGCAACACGACATGTTTGGGTTTATGCCATGAAGTCTAAAGATGAGACTTTTTCTTGTTTCAAAAAGTTCTTATCTAGTGTGGAAACTCGATCTAAACATAAATTGAAAGCTTTACGCTCAGACAATGGTGGAGAATATGTCTCCAAAGAGTTTGCAGACTTCTGTTCAAGTAGGGGAATTAAGCGCGAGTTTACAGCTCCTTATACCCCTGCACAAAATGGTGTTGACGTACGAATGAATAGGACCATCCAAGAGTGGATTATATCTATGTTATCACATGCTAATTTACCACAAGCGTTTTGGGCTGAAGCATTATACATTGCTGTGTATTTGATCAATAGATCACCATATGCTTCATTACAGTTTCGTGTACCTTTGCAGTTATGGTCAGGACATAAGTTGTCTCATGAAAAACTCCGTACATTTGGTTGCGAAGCTTATGCACATGTACCCAAGGAGTTGCGTGCTAAGCTTGACCCTAAGTCCAAAAAATGCATCTTTATTGGCTATGGTGTGGATGATCAATTTGGCTATCGTTTATGGGATCCGGAAAGTCGATACGTAATCCGTAGCAGTGATGTTGTCTTCAATGAGACCTAGATGAATAGGCAGCCAACAAAAGAGGTTGAATTCCAAAAAGTGACGTTTTCCGATGTATCACCTCCTGCACAGATAGCTCCAGAGCCAATTACTACACAGGCTAGTACAAGCTCTGATTAGCCGAGGAGATCTCAAAGAGTCCCACATCCTCCAGAACGATTTGTTCCAGGCGTGGACTTTGTGTTGCTGACAGATAGTGGTGAGCCTTCTTGTTACAAAGAGGCTATGCAAGCCAATTATAAGGTTCAGTGGGAACATGCTATGAAGAGGGAGCTATCCAGTATTGCAAATAACAAAACATGGGAACTTGTTCCATTGCCAAAAGGTAGGAAAGCTTTGCCTTGTAAATGGGTTCACAAGAAGAAGATTGCATCCAATGTTGAGAATTACAAAGCTTGTTTAGTGGCCAAAGGTTTCAAGCAAGAATATGGTGTAGATTTACAAGAAATCTTTTCTCCAGTGGTGGTCAAGATGACGACACTAAGTATGTTGTTTGCTTTGGTTGCCACTGAGGATATGGAGCTTGATCAAATGGATGTCATTATAGCTTTCTTACATGGTGATCTCGAGGAAGAGATTTATATGCAGCAACCTGAAGGGTTTGTGCTCAAGGGCAAGGAACATTTCGTCTGTAAGCTTCTTACATGGTGATCTCGAGGAAGAGATTTATATGCAGCAACCTGAAGGGTTTGTGCTCAAGGGCAAGGAACATTTGGTCTGTAAGCTTCTGAAAAGTCTCTATGGCTTGAAGCAATCATCCAGACAATGGTATCAAAAATTTGATGCATTTATGTGTTCCCTAGGCTATAAGCACAGTAATGAGGATCCATGTCTTTACGTGAAGAGACAACCAAATGGACAACTTATTATGCTTATCCTTTATGTAGATGACATGCTCATTGCTGGTCATTTTAAGAAGGACATTGCTGACTTGAAAACCAAGTTGAAAAGTCAATTCGACATGAAAGATTTGGGTGAAGCCAATCACATTTTCGATATGCGCATTACTCGTGATCGTAAAAATAGGTTGTTGTACCTTTCTCAAAAAGAGTATGTGCACAAGGTTCTTGATCGTTTCAACGTGCAGAAGGGGAAGGCCTTGAGTACTCCATTGCCTGCATATTTGAAACTTAGCAAGAATGATTGTCCCAAATCTGTTGAGGAAAAAGCTACGATGGCTAAAATTCCTTATGCTTCAGCTTGTGGTAGTCTCATGTATGCCATGGTGGCTCTACAAGACCTGACATTGCACATGCAGTGGGAGTTGTCAGCAGATTTATGTCTAACCCTAGTAAAAAGCATTGGGATGTTGTCAAGTCGATTCTCAGATACTTGAGTGGCACTGCAGATAGACAATTATGCTATGGTCGTGGAGAGTCATCCATTCAGGGATTTGTAGACAGTGACTATGCAGGCTGTGTTGACAGTCGTAAATCAACAACAAGTTCGATTTACACATTTGCTGGTTCTGTTATTTCTTGGAGATATGTTCTTCAAGATTGTACATCCATTTCTACCACAGAGGCAAAGTATGTTGCATTGAGTGAAGCATACAAAGAAGCTATTTGGCTTGCTCGCCTAGTGAAAGGTCTTGGATTGGAGCAGTGTACACCAGTTCTTCATTGTGACAGTCAGAGTGCTATTGCCTTGGCTAACAATCCAGTGTTTCATTCTAGAACGAAACACATTGATGTGTGTTATCACTTCAGTCGTGAATGTCTGGCAAACAAAATCCTTGATTTAGTGAAGATTCCTACATCAGAGAACACAGCAGATGCACTCACTAAGAGTCTCTCCAGCCATCAGTTTCAACACTGTCGTGAGTTGATGGGCATTGGGTGAAGAGTGGTTCTCTTCCATTTTTATAGTCTCCCACATTGGCCATCAAGTGGCAGAATGTTAGGTTTAATGGCCATGTGGCCGATCGCCCATCACTAACTGCCACTAACCCTAAGTGTACAGCTATACACTTGTGTGAGCCACTAACACTAAGTACAATGTGTATTATACCTTAGTGCATAAGATAAGAGAAGAAAGAAAGGGGGCACACAGTATGTTGCTCTCCCCCTTCAACCTGTGTGTGTGGCTATGGTGGTGTGTGTGTGAGTGTGTGCGTGCGTATTCATCTTCCGCTGTGCTCTCAACTCCTCCCCTTCAACTGTTGTTGGATGCCTCATTTATGTATGCAATATGAGGCCGGATATTCAGTTTGCAGTCTCACAGGTCAGCAAATTCATGCATAGCCTAGGGTCTAAGCATTGGCAAGTTGTCAAGAGGATTTTTCTCTACTTGAGTGGCACTTTACATCTTGGCTTGTTTTATCCCAAGGGGGGATCATTGCCGCCAGATTTGCATGCTTTTTCGGACTCAAATTGGGCTGGTTGTTTTGACACACAAGTGTCCCACAAGTGGTTTTTGTTTCATGCATGGCATCTCAAGCATATCATGGTTGAGCAAGAAGCAACTTATTGTGGCCACTTCCAGTTGTTGTGAGGCTGAGTACAGGGCAACAATCTTCACAGCTACGGTTGAGTGTGTATGGCTCAGACGCCTTATGGCTGATTTGGGTGTTGGACAGGACACTGACAGTCAGAGTGCATTGGGAGTTGTGAGGCTGAGTACAGGGCACTCTTCACAGCTACGGTTGAGTGTGTATGGCTCAGACGCCTTATGGATGATTTGGGTGTCAGAGCACATTAGCAGTTGCGAGGAACCCAGTTTTTCACACTCTCAAAAGCACATTGAGGTGCATTACCATGTAACATTTAATGGCCTAAAAACTTGTGTGTAGCGGAAATTAACATGAACATAGTGGGCATTTCATTAGAATAGATTCCTAATGAGAATTACAAGAGTGCTTGGGTGGAGAGAGCAACAAAAAGCATAACACCTAGTTAGATAGCATGAACAATACTTTCAAAAGAGAGAGAAATTAAGCTATTGACAACAGTTGAGGACCGGATTTGCATGGAGCCGGTCCCCCCTCCAAAAGGCTTTGTATTATGGTTTCTCCCATCAAGAGAGACATTGGACAATACAATTCTTTGTGTTCCTTCAAGACTAGCTAGTGCAATGAGATGAAAGCTTCATGCACTAAGCAAAACACTTATCAAACACAACATCAATTATCCCCGGTCTCAGACCCAAGACCTCACACACCTTCAAAGATGGTGAGAGCTAGTAGGGTATGAGAGTAGATTGAGAGGAAGAAGGAGTAGTCTTACGAGAAAGATGTACATCTCCTCACATAATCACTCATATTAGCATAGCTTAGCTTAGTAATTAGCTTGGTAGAGGAGATGAGCATGCATTGGAGCTTGGCTCTTGGTTGGATTTGCATCCACATGCCAAGAATGTGTCGATGTAGGCTTCTATCTCACAAGCTTGGAGTAGGTGATGAGCTCTCCATTAAAGCTTGGGAAGAGATAGTCTTTTTTTTACTTCACACATGAGATTGTGTGAGTGTGTGTGTGATAATGCCTTGCAAAAATCAGCCCTCTCTCTCTCTTGGGTGAGCCCTCTTGCTATTTGCTCTTGATGTCCTCTCATTGGACCTCCCTAGGGCTAGCCAATGACAATTAAGCAGCATAAGCGATAGCCTTCTGACATGTATCCCCCTTTCCCCTTTTGTGAGAGCTTTAGGTAATTTAATAATTCAACTAAACTCTCATTGGACCCATTTGCCTCCTAGCCAATAGGAATCAAGCAAGCCATTGGGCTGTTGAATGCTCATTGGACACCTTGGGAGACTGTCCAATAGTCTTCTAGAGGACTTAATTCTCATTGGTTCTTTTATTAAGTGTTTTAAAATTAATTAAACTAGATTTACTCTAGCCTAATTCTTATTGGTCCACCTCCAAGGCCATCCAATAGAAATTGGGTACACCTTGTGGGCATCTGGCCTAGGGAGCTGACATGTCTCCCTCATTCCCTTTGTGTAAAGGCAGCTTGTGTGTGTGTGTGTGTGTGTGGCTTTCTCTCTCATCCCCTACAAGCTAGGCTCGCCCCCTCCTTAGTAGGGATTTGTAAAGACTTTTTTGACACACACACAAAGCATCCATTTCCCCCATGGTTGACCTTTGACAACCTTTGAATTTTGGAACCTTAGCATTTTGGAAGTCTTAATGGGCTGAACCTTAGGGTCTTTTTAGCCCATTGTTGCACATGGCTCTCTTGCAGATGGCCCCCCCTTTCGATCCCTATTTTCTCCCTCCTTTGGATCCCTACTGTGGCCGGTCTACTAGCTTAACCAATATTCCAGCTTTTTCTCCCCTGGCACTTCCCCATATTAAATGATCAGTTTAACATGAGAAAATCATTTAGGAGAATTAGATATTGATTATTATGACATTACCTCTCTCTTGAAATCATAGTCGTCCTCGACTATGGTGTAGAGAAGATAAAGCATATTCATGAGTACTTTTCTTAGCGGGTAGAGGATCCCTATGTTACCCTACGACATCATTCCACAATGGATGACTAGTCCATTTGGTGCTTGAGAACCTGAGGCTGCCGCAAGCATGTCTGCACATTAGTCCTATCAATCTCCCATAGTAGAGTGACAAGCTCTACTTGGTGTTTGGGAGACGTCGTCTCCGCAAACTTGATCTAAGCATGCATACTACTTCATTTTTGTGCACATTAAAGAAAAAGAGAGTCTTATAAGACAAAAACTTTGTTCATTTCTAACATTTTGTACATTTGCTTACTCTTGGGAAGCATTGTAAGTATTGACAAGGTTTAGGTTATCCTTTAATTGTATGCCATGCATCCATCTAGCATCTTCAAAAGGATAATTCTTAAACTTAATAAGATATCGTCGGATAGTCTTACCGCCTCTTAGTACCTTGTCTTCATGTCGGATAATGGACTCGGGCTGGAGCACCTCCGCTTGGTCCTCGATCTCCGATGGGTCTTCAGTAGTTGGTTCTTGAGGTGGCTCTCCTTTGTAAGGCTTTAATAGGCTCACATGGAAAGCATTGTGTATGAGCCAATGATTGGGCAACTTGAGTTGATAGGCCATCTCATTGATTGGCCTAAGAATCTGGAAGGGACCATAGTACCTTTTTGCTAGTTTAGCATAGTACTTTTGGTGTCCCATAGGATTCTAGCCCGTCGTGTGCCTTAATCGAGCCTTGGGAAACTTTAATAAGACCCAATCATTTTCTTTAAAGGCTTGAGCTCTTCTGTGCTTGTCAGCAGCAGCCTTTTGCCTTTGCTGTGAGATAGAGATAGCATCCTTAATCTTTTGAAAAGATTCTTGTAGGTCCCGGCTATACTCATCTGCAACGAAGATCTTCCCATGTACCTTAAGTAGCAAGGGACTTTTTGATCTTCCCTCAATTACCTCGAAAGGTGCTTTTCCCGTGGAAGTATGTACAGTGTTATTGTAAGCATACTCCACTAAGGGTAAGTACTTCTCCCATTGGGATCTTTGATCTACTTCCGTTACATAGGCTTTTAGTAGATCGAGAATTGTTAGGTTAGCTTTTTCACTTTGGCCATCCGTTTGTGGATGATAAGTTTAGCCTTGTCCCTAAATTCTCAAAGAGACCCTTCCAGAAATTACTGGTCATTCTAGGATCTCTATCCGACACTCTGGACATTGGCAAGCCATGGTACTTGAAAATTTGTAAAATGAAGAGGGTTGCCATTTGATGGGCTTTGATAGTCTTTTTGACAGGTATAAAATGAGCTTGTTTACTGAACCTGTCTACAATCGTCCATATTCCTGTATTCCCATGGATAGACTTAGGCAATCCAAAGATAAAATCCATGGATATGCTCTCCAATGGTGAATTAGGGATTGGCAAGGGTTGAAGCAATCCAAGTTGCTTCCCTCTATCAAATTTTGTATTTTGGCATACCACACATTTAGAAACATACTTCACTTTCATGGTAGGCCAATAGAAATATGTTTCAATTCCCTTGAAGGTAGACTGAATCCCTCTATGCCCTGCATAAGGTGGAGCATGAGATTCATACATTACTTTCTCACGTAGTGAGTTAGTAACACATAGTCTATTGCCATAGAGAAGATAACCATCTTGTAAAGTAAATGGTTCTTCTTTCTTCCCTAATGCAAGGGCTGAAATCACATTTTTAAAATCGAGATCACTAGCATACTCATCTATCATTGAAGATAGATCATTGTGAGTTGCTATGGAAACCGCATTCACTCTCGGCCGTCTTGAGAGTGCATCAGCTACTTGATTATGCTTGCCAGCAATGTGAGCAATATGAAAATGAAATTGCGAAAGGAAATTTTCCCACCTCATTTGTTTGTCGGGGAGCTTGGTCTGCGTTATGAAGTACTTAAGACTTTTGTGATCCGTTTGCAGAATGAAAGGAGTCTCGAATAAATAGTGCTTCCGTGAGTCTAAGGCATGTAGAACTGCAAGGAGTTCTTTTTCATATATGCCTAGAGCTTGCTCAACAGGGTCGAGCCTTCGACTTTCATAGCCTATGGCGTGCCCTTCTTGAAGCAAAACAGCTCCAAGGCAATCACCACAAGCATCACATTGGACCTCAAATGGTTTTGAGAGATCCAGTAGTGTAAGCACAGGTTGAGAGATAAGCTTTTCTTTAAGCTTTTCAAAAGCACGGTTCTCCTTAGCAGACCGTGTATACCTAACGCTTTTCTTTGTTAGGTCATGTAATGGTCCCTCAATTTGTGAGAATTTTTCTATGAAGCGTCTATAGTATGCACACATACCTATAAAGCTTCTTAGTTCATGAAGATTCCTTGGTTTAGGCCATCCTTTTATTACCTCTAACTTTGATGGATCCATTTGGATACCATCTTGAGAGATAATGTGACCTAAATACTGAATCTCTTGCAAGAAAAATTCACTTTTCTTTCGATTAACATAAAGTTTATTCTCTCTTAAAACTTGAAATATTACCTGGAGATGTTGCTTGTGTTCGTCTAATGAATTAGAGTAGATGATAATATCATCAAAGAACACTCCAGTGAAGGTTCGATGAGGCGTGAACAGCTTCTCCATCCAGCGGCTGAATGTGGCTGGTGCATTGGTCAAGCCAAAAGGCATGACAATGTATTCGTAAAGACCAAATGTGGTGCGCAATGCGGTCTTTACAATGTCTTGATCAACTATCCTTATTTGATGATAGCCACTTTTTAGGTCAATCCTACTGAAGTAGGTCGATCCTTGTAGCTTATCAAATAGGTCTTCTACCCGTGGAACGGGAAACCTATTCTTGATAGTGATCCTATTTAGTGCTCTATAGTCGACACACATGCGATATGTGCCGTCTTTCTTTTGCACTAATAGCACAGGTGAGCAAAATGGAGATGAGCTAGGCCTAACCATGCCCTTCTCAACTAACTCATGCACTTGCCGCATAATCTCCTCTTGTTGTGCTTGAGAAACTCTATAAGGAGGTTTGTTAGGCGGTGAACTTCCTGGAAGAAGTTCAATTGCGTGGTCATCATTACCTCGTTTAGGAGGTAGCTCACAAGGGATGTCGTCAATAAAGACATCTTGAAATCCCTTGAGAAAATTGGATAACTCTAATTCCTTTTGGTTGCTTTTATTTTCTTTTGCTAAAGCATTAGGTTCATTTTGAGAATCTTTAACAAAAATCATGTACACGGAAATAGAGCTCTTTATTGACTTGTTGAAAGCTGGTGTATGTACAATGGGGATAGTGTCACCCATTTCCTTAGCATCTATATACATGTCTATTTCCCTGAACTTAAAGGAGATTCTGCTTTCAGGGAATTTAACATTGGCAGCCAGGCGATCAAACCATGGTGCCCCTAGGATTACATTCTCATGCTTGAGAGGAGAGATAAAGAAGTCCTCTTTGTCCACATAGCTTTGGACATGAAGCCTCAATTTCTCGATTAAGCGAGTGACTGAAGCTTCTTGCCCCTTGAAAGCACTGTCTGCGGGTAGGACATCTCCCATCTCGTAGGCTTGTATGCCTAGCTTGGTGGCCAACTCTATAGATATAAAATTGTGGGTAGAACCAGGGTCAAAGAGAATAAAAGCATCATGGTCTCTTACCTTTCCCCAAGCATGGCATAGAGGAGATCCTTTGTGGTGAGTTTGGTGAGTCTCCTCCTCTTGGATTTCAACCAAGGTAGCTCTAGGAGGATCTTGGCGGTTGTTCTTTTGCGGACAAGCGCGGTACGCATGCACTTGTTCGCCGCACTTGAAACACCGGTTATCCTTGCGATAACGCTCAAGCTCTTCAGGAGAGAGTTTGTTTTTACCTTTGTAAAATCCCTTCTCTTTAGCTTTGTTGGAGTTGCCCTTAGGAGACTTTTGGACATTGTCCTTCCCCTTAGGCGCGTTGGAACCCTTGTTTTCCGTGGGCTTATTATTTCTTTTAACCCCCGTTTGGAAATTGATTCGAGAGGCTACCATAGTATGGTGTATTACCGCCGATATGGTACGTGGCCTTTGGCGGTTGACATACTCCACCATTTCTTCGGTTAAACCCGCACAAAATTGTTGCTTTTGCTCTCCAAAATCCAACTTTTTGAAGACAGTGGCTTTGAGTTGTAGGTCTCAAAACTTGTCTACATATTTGTAGATGGATTCATAGGGAGAGAGCTTTAAGCTTCGCCATTCGGTGAGTACTTTGTCTTTGGCATCGGTGGCCAAAAACTGCTTCATAATGGAAGCCCTTAAAGCTTTCCATGTTCGCGGAGCTTCACCGTTGGCTCGTAGGCTAGACCACTATTGCCTGGCGGACTTTTGAAAGTGCATAGCTACATGGCGTAGCTTAGAGGACTCTGTGAAGCCCTCATCTCCAAACGCCGCATCAAACTGTTGGATAAAGGCCAAGACTTTGTCCGTAGCACCAAAGGTGCCATCATAGGTAAGGAAATAGATGCTCTTCCCTCCCTCTTTGAACTTCTTGAGCTTGGATGACCTCTTCCACGTGGCATAGGATTTACTATGGCCTCTTCTTTTTTATGGTTCAAAAGTTGCACCATCACTTTCTTCAGAAGATGAAGAATTTGAGGAAGGTGGAGAAGAGGGTGACCTCTTTCTCACCTTTTTCTTGTCTTGATCTTCGTCGTCTTCACCATCACTTTCATAAGAGGAAGAGGATGAAGAAGATGGAGAAGAGGGTGTCCTCTTTCTCGCCTTTTTCTTCTCTTGCTTTTTATCATCCCTCTTTGAATTATAGTGTGGAGAAGGGTGCGATGGTCTTCTCCGCTTTGGTGGTGATGGAGAGCGTTTAGCCCGCCGTCTTCGTGGAGCCATCTCCGCCGAGGTGGCAAGAGACTCACTTCTTTCTCGTTCCTTCGGTGGAGGCTCTTGAGTTCTCCTTTGGGAAGGAGATGCATCATCAAGTAGTAAATTCTTGAGCCCTTCGTATGGATTCTCTTCTTTTTCCCGAATTGGAGAGAGACGTCTTTTGGAAGTCTCACAAGGAGGCTTCCTAGGTGTTCTCTCGTCATGGTGGTGAGCTTGGAGAATCCCGTGAGCACGGAGCTGCCGTTGCACTTCACTTTGGAGGGATGGATTGCCCATGGCTTGTTGAAGCCTAGAAACAAGATAGTTAACAAGCATCGGAGCATCATTAGTAGCTTGCTCATTAGCAAAATCAAAGTTATCAACATTAATTTCACTCTCTTTACTATTGTCAGCCATTCTAACAACTTTTAGGTGTACTTTGGCACTTCAAGCCCTAGTTGCTACTCCTCTTTACCCCTTTAGAAAAAGCACTCAAGCTATTGTACCCGTGGCTCGAATACCATTAATTGCAAGGAATAGAAGAGCGGGTCGTTCAACACCAAAATAGCACCGGCTCCTGTCAAGCTTCTAATAGCTCAATAGTGGTTAAGCCGTAGGCAAGCCCCATAGGACTCCACTATTAAGACCATAGCTCTCGACGGTGATGCCCCGTTAACTGCACGAAGGTAGGCGCATTGCAAGGCTGAAAAATCCCTATTCTACTTACTCAAAGGCAATTAATAATACCAACCATTTATAGCTAGCTAGAGGACCTCCCTTCTTGAGCAAGAAAAGAGAAACCTTGTGCTATGATACCAATGTAACATTTAATGGCCTAAAAACTTGTGTGTAGTGGAAATTAGCATGAACATAGTGGGCATTTCATTAGAATAGATTCCTAATGAGAATTACAAGAGTGCTTGGGTGGAGAGAGCAACAAAAAGCATAACACCTAGTTAGATAGCATGAACAATACTTTCAAAAGAGAGAGAAATTAAGCAATTGACAACAGTTGAGGACCGGATTTGCATGGAGCCGGTCCCCCCTCCAAAAGGCTTT
This sequence comes from Adiantum capillus-veneris, assembly GCF_014529385.1. NCBI lineage: Eukaryota > Viridiplantae > Streptophyta > Polypodiopsida > Polypodiales > Pteridaceae > Adiantum > Adiantum capillus-veneris. The sequence goes on from NC_140945.1 coordinate 68,338,154, forward strand.
GTATTATGGTTTCTCTCATCAAGAGAGACATTGTACAATACAATTCTTTGTGTTCCTTCAAGACTAGCTAGTGCAATGAAGATGAAAGCTTCATGCACTAAGCAAAACACTTAGAAAACACATCCCAGGTCTCAGACCCAAGACCTCACACACCTTCAAAGATGGTGAGAGCTAGCAGGGTATGAGAGTAGATTGAGAGGAAGAAGGAGTAGTCTTACGAGAAAGATGTACATCTCCTCACATAATCACTCATATTAGCATAGCTTAGCTTAGTAATTAGCTTGGTAGAGGAGATTAGCATGCATTGGAGCTTGGCTCTTGGTTGGATTTGCGTCCACATGCCAAGAGTGTGTCGATGTAGGCTTCTATCTCACAAGCTTGGAGTAGGTGATGAGCTCTCCATTAAAGCTTGGGAAGAGATAGTCTTTTTTTACTTCACACATGAGATTGTGTGAGTGTGTGTGTGATAATGCCTTGAAAAAATCAGCCCCCTCTCTCTCTTGGGCGAGCCCTCTTGCTATTTGATGTTGCTGTCCTCTCATTGGACCTCCCTAGGGCTAGCCAATGACAATTAAGCAGCATAAGTGATAGACTTCTGACATGTGTCTCCCTTCCCCCTTTTGTGAGAGCTTTAGGTAATTTAATAATTCAACTAAACTCTCATTGGACCCCTTTGCCTCCCAGCCAATAGGAATCAGGCAAGCCATTGGGTAGCTGAATGCTCATTGGACCCCTTGGGAGACTGTCCAATAGTCTTCTAGAGGACTTAATTCTCATTGGTTCTTTTATTAAGTGTTTTAAAATTAATTAAACTAGATTTACTCTAGCCTAATTCTCATTGGTCCACCTCCAAGGCCATCCAATAGAAATTGGGTACACCTTGTGGGCATATGGCCTAGGGAGCTGACATGTGTCCCTCATTCCCTTTGTGTAAGGGAGATTGTGTGTGTGTGTGTGTGTGTGTGGCTTTCTCTCTCATCCCCTACAAGCTAGGCTCGCCCCCTCCTTAGTAGGGATTTGTAAAGACTTTTTTGACACACACAAAGCATCCAATTCCCCCATGGTTGACCTTTGGACACAACCTTTGAATTTTGGAACCTTAGCATTTTGGAAGTCTTAATGGGATGAACCTTAGGGTCTTTTTAGCCCATTGTTGCACATGGCTCTTTTGTAGATGGCCCCCCCTTTGGATCCCTATTTTCCCTCCTTTGGATCCCTACTGTGGCTAGTCTGCTAGCTTAACCAATATTCTAGCTTTTTCTCCCCTGACACTTCCCCATATTAAATGATCAGTTTAACATGAGAAAATCATTTAGGAGAATTAGATATTGATTATTACGACAACCACTAGGTCAGGGAGAGGCTCTCAGTAGAAGAGATCAGCTTGGCTTATGTGCCAACACAGGACAACCTTGCAGATCTTTTCACAAAGGCATTGTCTCGTGAGAATTTTGAAGCTTTTCTTAAAGCTTTGGCTTACTCTCTTTTGTGGATTGATCATGCCCTCAGAGCATGGCACTTCCCTTTACTCTATGTGCCAGCTCTCGTTCACCGCATCACTCCAGGGGAGATTTGTTACCATATACATGTGGTAGTGATGTGTGCGAACACACTTGGGATTGTCGGGGTATTTTTCCCTCACTAGGAGGTTTTTTCCCTCGTGCATTGTATATATGTCCATCACTTTAGGGCTAACTTATCTTTCCATTGTACACTAAGTAATACACTCTTCTCCAAACTGTGTGTGTTTTCTTGCTACCCTAATGCCAACACGACTAAGGTAAGAAGTCAATTTGCCCATGTTTCTTGGTCATCTAGTGCCCCTTTGCCATGAAGCCGCATTGTTGGAATGTTGAGCTCGATAAGCTGCAAGGCCTCTTGACCATAGACCAAGTGAAATGGTGTGAAGTCTATGGCTTCCCTATATGTGGTTCGATACGCCCAAAAGTTACCATCCAAGAAGTCATCCCACAACTTTGTCTTGTTTTGTATCATCTTTCTAATGATGCCTGCAATGACACCATTAACCTTCTCCACCAAACCATTTGATTGTGGGTAGTAGGGTGTGCTATGACGATGTAGAATGTAAAGCTCTTCACAAACGTCCGTGAGTAAACCCTTCTTGAACCCTGGACCATTATCAGAAACAATCTCCAAAGGTGTGTCAAATCTGTAACAAATATTAGTGTAAACAAACCTGCCCACTGTTTTTCCATTTATCCTTGTCACACTTTGAGCCTCTACCCACCTAGTCATGTAATCTACATCCACTAGAATGTAAAGTTTACCATTTTTTGTTCTAGGTAGAGGACCCATAGCATCAATGTCCCACTTTTCAAAGGGTCCATTTACAAGCACAATTTGCCTTGGACCATGTATCAATCTTCTATTTCCATTTACCTGACAGTTGTGACAACTTTTACACCAATGTTAGACATCCACATGCAGGCTTGGCCAAACATAACCTACAAGAAAAATCTTTTTCATAGTTAACTCTTGGGCAAAATAGCCACCACGTGATTCTTCATTCAAACCTCCTAGAATGGCTGGAATTTTCTTCATTGTTGGTACTCTTCTACACACATGGTCTTTTCCTCTTTGATAGAGGGAGCCTTCTAGGAAGAGATAGACACTTGCCTTCTTTATGAGCCTCCTCTTCTGAGCCTTTGTAAAGCCTTGTGGGAACTCACCTTCTAGAATATAGCTCACGATAGGAGCCAAGGAATCCATCCCTTAGTACCTTGGTTGCTTTACCACTATAGCTTCCATGATAACATGCACTTTTTTATCAACACATGCAACTGCTTTCTGTGCAAGAAAGTCAGCATCTTCATTTTTTTTTCCTACAAATATGATACAGTTGCTCTTCTTGAAACCAATTAAACAACCTACAAATGGCATGAACTTTTATCCTTATGCTTTCATTCTTGCATGCCCAAATGCCTAAAATCTGCTTCACAATGAGAAGTGCATCCCCGTTTACCATGAGACGTTGTATACCTTGACTAATGTGCATCTTCAAACCATGAAGTAGTATGTCATACTTTGCTTCATTGTTGCTTATTGAACATGGTAGATTGACCTTGTCTTTCATGACCACCTCTCCACTTGGGTTGAGCAACACCAGCCCTCCCCCTGCTTTACCTTCGCTCGTCGAAAAGCTCCATCAAGGAACAAGGTAAATGCATTAGGGATACTTTTAGGTGGTGGTAATGGTAGGAGCTTTACTTCAGGCACTTTAATCTCCTTCTCATGCACCCTATAAGTGAGAATCCGTGCCAACTATGCACTCACACTATCCTCTACCTTGAAAGAGTATTGAAACTCTTGCAATTCCATAATCCACTTTGAAATTATAGTACTAAGGTTCATTTGAGATGACACCCAAGGAAACAAATTTTCTGCAGTGAGAATGACAAAAGGTTTTGGTAACAGGTAGGATCTAAATTTTCTCACTGCAAACATGAGAGAAAGCATCATGAGTTTTGCTTATGTGTAGCCTTTTTCCAAAGCATTCATCATGACCCTAGTAGCAAAGTAGATGGGTTGCATCCTGGTACTGTGAGGATCTTGTTGTAGCAAAACAACACCAATTGTTTCTTTCCCAACACTAGAGCTAACAAAGAATGTGTACTCCCAACAAGGAGGCACGAGTGTTGGTAACTCTGAAGAATGACTTTAATGCTACAAAAGTACTCTTCAAGTTCATCAGACCATGCAAATTCTACTTGTTTTGTCAACTTTTGCAAAGAATGAAGTAACTCCGAGACTAAGTCAATGAAATGGGACGTATACTTCACCTTTTGAATGAATGAGATGACCTCTTTGAGTTTCTTGGGTGATTGTAACTCAATAAGAGCCTTTGCCTTTGAAGGATCCACCTTAATACCTTGATAGGACTTGTGACCAAGCAAGATCACCTCGTCCTCACCTATATTGCATTTGTCAGGATTGAGCTGACCCCCTATGTCGTACAATTTCATCAAACCTTCTTCTATCCACTGTAGGTGCAATGATTTTGAATGATAAATGCTTTGGAGAGTTTTGTCTATACGCTTTGATGGACTCATTACCAATACTTCCTTGTTAGGTTGACAGGTGTTAGGTGGTATTTTCTTTTCTACAGATCGGATTCTTGCTCACAACTACTGTAGTCTTTGACTTTGCTAGTTTTAGGTTACACATTAATCCAAAATTACTTACCCTTCTGCAATTAATTCGATTCTTATGAATGCAGGACTACTGTTGGATGGACGGTTCGTTTGAGGACTATCCATAGAAACTAGTTAAAGCATGGAAACTTCTACTACTCACTATGAACGGTATCCATACTATTCTCTATTGGCTAACAAAACCTTAAAACTTCGATTGGAGTATAATCTTCTTTGTTAACATTGTCACTTATAGCTCCGATGAGACTCATGAATTTTTTGACATGATACAGCTCTTTGGCTTCAGACTTAACTATTCTATTATCATCAACTTGATGAGCACGAGGCCCATACTCAATGGGCCTACTGTCGACTCATTGACTATGGTGCTTCGTTTAGGGCGAACGCGCGCACACACACACACATATGTCACTTTCATATGTGGCTTACTATTCTAAGAATGGCTTCTTACTAATATTGGACACTATATGGATGGTAGGTATAAGTTAAAAAGGTTTTAAGTAGGACATGGATAACATGTACTCAAGGCTAACAAATTTTCTGTCTTGTTTATATGGATACAGGTGACTCGCAGGTGAGGACTCTATCTTTACTTAGGATTTTTTGGCTTAGTTGTTGTCCATCACTATTAAACTTGGCCTCTTTCACTTTAGAATAAGTTGTTCTTGACTATCTTATATACAAAACACTAGAATGATACCTCATTCTCACTATGATGTACAAAAATGAATCAAAGATTGAGTTGTTTTCATGCTAATAATTGTCCTTTGTCTAAAGCCAACTGCTATGTTCTTTTGTCTATAAGTATACGTCTAAAAATAGCAACACACATGTCCTAAACACAAGGTTCTCCCAGAAAGCTGGGAACCCAGGACGTTGGCTTGAGATTTTTGTCTGTAGGCTTTGATGCACTCACTCTCTATACTTCCTTGTTATGTTGACAGGTGTTAGGTGGTCTTTTCTTGTCTATAGATCGGATTCATGCTCATAGCTATTGTAGTCTTCTATTCTCTACTGGCTAGCAAAGCCTTAAAACTATGACTGGAGTATAATCTTGTTTGTTAACATTGTCCCTTATAGCTCCGATGAGACTCATGGATTTTCTTATATGATATGTCTCTTTGGCTTCATATTTGACTATTCTATTCTTATCAACTTGATGAGACAGTAGGCCCATACTCAATGGGCCTACTGCTGACTCATTGAGTATGGCGGTTGGGTTAGGACGGGCACACACACATATGTCACTTTCATCTGTGGCTTAGTGTTCTGAGAATAGATACTTGCTGATATTGGACTCGACATGGATGGTAGGTATAAGTTAAAAAGGTTTTAAGTAGGACATGTTTAACACCTGATAGGTTCTTTGACACCTGTAGTATATATTCAAGGCTAACAAATCTGTTATCTTGTTTATATGGATGTAGGTTAGGACTCTATCTTTACTTGGGATCTTTTTGTCTTCATTAATTAACTGTGGCAAAAAGGCTTAACTCGTCAAGAAAACAAAAGGTCGTGGTAGCAAGTAATGACGAAATCGTCGACAAGCAAATATTACACTGGCCATCACTAGCTCTACTTCCGAGAACTTTCTCTCTGCTACCAACTTCACTCGGCTTGCACAATACACTGGCCTCATATAATGGCTGCCCTTCCCCTTTTGCAATAGCATGGCCCCAATGGCATCATCCCCTATTGATGGATTTACATAAAACACTTGCTCCCAATCAGGAGCCTGCATGGCTGACAACCCCCCTAACACCTCTTTCACCTCTTGAAACACTTCTTCACACTTGTCATCCCATTGCAATGGATCATGCTTTGCCACTTGTTGTAATGGATAAAGGAGCTGGGAAGACAATGGAATAAACCGTGCCATGTACTTTACTTTGTGTATAAAGGTTGCCAATTGCTTTGTACTCGTAGGTGATGGAAGAAGGATAATAGACTTAACCTTGTCTGGATTAGCCTCAATGCCATTTTCTGACACCATATGGCCCAATAACTTCCCTCTTGGCTGCGCTAGATGACATTTCTTTGGATTTAGTTGTCCTCCACATTCATCATATCGAGCCAATACCATCTGCAGCTTCTCATGGTGTTCAACCCTACTGCTATAGACACAGAAGTCGTCCATAAAAGCTTTAACACAACTACTTATGAATGGTGCCAATACCCAATTTGCTCTCTCTTGATAAAAGGATGGTACATTTGTCAACCCAAATGGCAATACCGTGTAACAATAGCAGCCCCATGGCGTAATAAAAGCTGTCTTGTGCGGTCTTTAAGAGAAATCTTCAATTGAAAATAGCCTGAAAAACCGTCACACACACTGTACCTCTCATAACCTGCCACACTGAATCCAAGATCTAATCAATGAATGGAAGAGGATATGGGTTCTTCTTAGTGGCTGCGTTTAAGGGTTTAAAATCTACACAAATCCTCCACTTTCCATCCTTCTTTGGACTGACTACTATTGGACTCACCCATTTTGTGGTCTCCACTGGGACTATGAACCCTGCCTTCAATAGCTTGTCCACCTCTTCCCGCAAGGCTTCCATCTGCTCTTGGCCCATCCTTCTTAGCCTTTGCCACACTTGTTAAAGAATATGATGTTAAAGAATATGTCCATTGTGCTATGGGCTGCGGACACTGACTATACTATGTTGTAAATATACTTTGGATAATAGTTCAAAAAGAGAAGAAGAGAAGAGCAGCTCATTGAATGGCTGCTGCAGGGTAACGATTGTGTGTGTGTCTCGATGTGTGTTGGTGTGTGTGCGTAGTCTTCTTTTCTACCTTCTCCATCACCTGCGCTCTCTACAAAGTGGTATCAGAGCTCAGTTTAAGGAGCTACAATCAATACACAGGTTTCCGCAGCTCTGGAAAACAACCAAAAAGAGAGGTTTTTTGGTCATAACTCCCTCACCCAAACTCGGAATACAGTGATCCAGGAGTCTATCTTTATGTTTTTGGGCATTCCGGACGCATTGGCATACTCAGATTTTCCAAAATCTACAATTTTCTGTAGCAAACAGCCAACTCATACAAGCATAGGAGATGTCCAGTTTTGCACTCGGCAGTAGATTTACAGGTTATAGGTGAAGAATTCAGCATTTACACAAGTTTTGGAGAGCGACATAGAGCTTTTGCATCATGATATTGTGTTATCGAAGATTATGTTTGATTGTTGTGGGTCCGTTATGGACAGCCGCCTATGTAAGAAAGGTTGTGGGAAGAAGTTGAGGTGGTTATATTGTCAGATTGAGTACTTTGTGGTTATGTATGGATATGCGGTCAATGTATTTTGGAAAACTGCAGCCTTTGTGAGGGTCGAGTGAGGTTTTTTGAAGCCTTGCCTTGGGAGCTTTGGTACCTTGGCAAGGTGGATTAAGTACTGGAGCGAACCCCCGACTGGCCCCGCGAAAGACCTCATATGTCGTTTACGACTATGGGAAGACGGTGGATGTATGGATATGTGGTACATGACAGCGTATGGATTGCATTTGCATACAGGTCCATGTGGACATTGTTTTAGAGTATTTATGCATAGTACTGAGTCAGTCTGTGGCAAAGTGAGTCAATGGATTTTCCCTTGGCAGTGAGAGATTTTCTGTCAGTGTTTATGAGCACTTTGGTTGAGATTGTCACTTGAGATAGTGTCCAAATACAAACGAAACTCTGCCAAAATTTTTTGGAAGAAATTGAGAGAGTGAAGATGGCAGAAAGTTCAACTCAAGTCACACAGATTGTTGGAGAGAAGCTGACCAGAGAGAACTACATCATATGGTCTTACAGGATGGAGAAATTTATCATGGGCAAAGGTTTATGGGATTACATTACAGGTGAACAAGAGTGTCCCGAGGTTGGTTTGGAACCAAATAGAGAGAATGTTGAAGCACATAAAACATGGCAAGCAGGAGTAGAAGCTTACAAGAAGTGGATCGAGAATTCAAGGAAAGTGATGCATTGGATTTCACTATGCATTAGTGACTTCTTTATACCACATGTGAAGAAGGCTCAATCTCCAAAGGAAGCATGGGAGATACTAACAAGAATGAACAGCTCCAATACAGAACCACAAAAAGTTCACTTGAAGCAAAGGTTACATTGTGTATGGCGAGGAAATAGATCCATATCAGATTATGTGACAAAGATAAAGCAAATACAGGAAGATCTTGCGAGCATTAATGTTGAAGTTCCAGATGATGACTTAGTTTCAGTGACATTGAATGGTTTGGGACCGGAATACAAGTCATTGGATACATCTATATCTGTTCGAGGACACATGCCTGATTTTGAAGAGTTAGTAAACCTTTGTTTGCAAGAAGAGGTGAAGTTAGGTAAGTCAGGTCCTTCTACATCAAATAACAATTCCAGAGATCAGGTTTTTTACTCTAGAGGTCGTGGAAACAATAGAGGTGGAAGAGGAAACTATGGTCGTGGAAACAATGCTGGCAGAGGTCAATGGCAAAACCAACAAAGTCAAAGTTACAATGATTATAGCCAAAGAGGTAGGGGGAGAGCCCGAACTCATGGACGTGGAGGTGGACGATTTGTACATCCTCAAAGAGATGGATATTGTCACAGATGTGGCATTTATGGTCACTTTGAAAGAGAATGTTACACAAGGCTAAATCAAAATCGTGATCATGATGGTGGAAGAGGCTGAGGTTATGGCAGACATGGAGGAAACTTTGCTAGATACGATCCTCATGATCAAAATATATATGACAATAGATCGAGTGGACATTTATTTCCTATGGAGCATGTTGTTGGAAGCATGGTTGAGCCACATCATACAGATGATTGGTATTTAGATAGTGGTGCCACAAATCATATGACATATCATGGTGAATGGTTTGACAGAAAAGAGAAGTTAGAAGAGGATGAGTTTGTCGCTACAGGTGATGATACTATGCATCGGATTACGCATGTTGGTTCAGTTCCATTGCTAGAAAAAGATGGGACATACAACACATTGGGAGATGTTCTATATGTGCCTTCAATAACAAAGAATTTAGCATCAGTTGGACAAATGACAGATCAAGGGTTGCAAGTCCGTTTTAATCGTTATGGATGCTTCATAGAGGAGTTTCACAAAGGCAGACCAGGCAAGATATTGGCACGTGGAAGAAAGAAAGGTCGCTTGTTCTCATTGGAAGCTGGAGATCCATGTTTACACAGTGGTATGTATGCAAACAAATCAGCCACTCAAGATGATTGGGCAGAGTTATGGCATAAGAGGATTGGTCATGTCAATTTTAGAAGACTAAAGCATATGCAATCAAATCAAATTGTACATGGATTACCAAAGTTTGGCAGATTGAATTTTGATCATGTTTGTGAAGCTTGTCAATTTGGAAAGCAATCTCGTTTACCATTTCCAAAGAGGGGGAGAATTAGCCAAAGTCCTTTGGAAATTTTTCATTCAGATATTTGGGGACTTTGTGATCATGCTACACCAAATATTTGTCGATATCTTATCACATTTATGGATGATTACAACAGAATGACATGGGTTTACTTTCTAAAGGCAAAGTCAGAGGCATTTGAGGTATTCTTGGAGTTCAAAGTTATGGTTGAGAAAGAGAATGGTTGTCAAATTAAATGCCTACGTACAGATGGAGGGGGAGAGTACATGTCACACAGTTTTGACGATTACTTACATGAACAAGGCATAAGAAGACAGATTACTTGCAGATACACACCACAACAAAATGGAGTTGCTGAAAGAAAGAATAGAGTCATAGCAGAGATTGCAAGAGCCATGATGAATGAGATGAATATGCCATTAACATATTGGGCTGAAGCAGTTCATACAGCAGTACACATTATGAATCGAACACCAACAGCTTCCATTCATGAAATTTCACCTTATGAGAGACTTTATGGGATCAAGCCAACAGTTTCCTACATGAAAGTTTTTGGATGTGTTTGCTATGTTCATGTGCCAAATGAAGCAAGAAAGAAGATGGAGCCAAAGGCAGTGAAGTGTATATTCTTGGGCTACCCAATTGAAAAGAAAGGTTACAAGTGCTATGATCCTACGACAAGACAAGTTTATGTCGGTAGAGATGTCAGATTTTGTGAGCATGAACCATGGTACAAACCAAAGCCAGTGATGATAGAAGATGAGTATGAAGAGCAAGAGAATGTGTGTCATGTTGTTGATAAGCCAGGACCATCAACAAGAACTATTTTAGGACCACATATGGCAGAGGAGAGTACAGGAAGTGTCAACCCATGGAGCGGTCGTGTGCGAGATAAGAAGCAAGACGAGAAAGGCAAGAAGAAAGTGGTTGAAGAGAGTTCTGGAGATGAAAGCCTCGATGAAGAGCATGGTTTACCACATTTGAGGACACCTGGCAGTAAGCATATTGAGAAATATGTACCCCCATATGCAAGAGTTGAAGAGAAGAGTGCACCACAGTTGAGAAGATCAGAGAGGGTGCGTTATCCAGTTGATAGATTGACATACAACGGTTACATGCGTACACATTATGCAAACATGGTTTCATGTGTGCAACATAAAGAGCCTACATGTTTTCAAGAGGCGATTGGAAAATCAGAATGGGAGTCAGCTATGGATGATGAGATGGATGCTCTTGTGAAGAATGACACTTGGGATTTGGTTCGCTTGCCAAGTGGAAAGAAAGCAATTGGTTCAAAATGGGTATACAAAGTCAAGAGCAAGTCAGATGGTAGTGTGGAAAGATACAAAGCGAGGCTTGTTGCTAAAGGTTATGCACAAACAAAAGGTCTTGATTATGATGAGACATTTAGTCCAGTTGCAAAGATAACAATAGTCAGATTGGTGATAGCAATGTCAAGTATGTTCGGTTGGAAGTTACGACAAATGGATGTGAATAATGCATTCTTGAATGGTGACTTGGAAGAAGAAGTTTATATGATACAGCCAGAGGGTTATCAACATCCAGAGTTTCCATATTATGTGTGTAAGTTGAAGAAAGCATTGTATGGTTTGAAGCAAGCATCTAGAGCTTGGTGTGAAAAGATAACCAGATTCTTGAAGAAGATTGGATTTAAACAGTCTACTGCTGATCACTCATTGTTTTTGAAGCATGTTGATGGAGAGATCGTCGTTATTGTTATCTATGTTGATGACTTGATTCTCACTGGAAGTCATGATGAGCAAATTTTGCATGTCAAGAAGAGTTTGTTGAAAGAATTCAACATGAAGGACCTTGGTAAGTTGAGATATTTCTTGGGAATTGAAATTGTCAATACATTATCAGGAATTTGGATGATACAAAGACAATACGCATTGGATATGCTTGAGAAGTATGGAATGACAGCATGCAAACCGGTTGATACACCTCTTGATCAAAATGTGAAGTTGTTTGATGATGGACATTACATTGAGGATGTCACTATGTACCGCAAGATGGTTGGAAGCCTTATTTACTAGACAATAACAAGGCCAGATTTGAGTTATGCAGTGGGTGTTGTGAGTCAATTCATGCAAAAGCCATGTAAAAGTCATCTTGATGCAGTGAGACGGATTATGAGATATGTGAAAGCCACTGTCAATTATGGAATGTTTTATGAAAAGAATGGGAAGCTTTGTCTTTATGGTTACACAGATGCAGATTGGGCAGGAGATTTTATGGATAGAAGATCTACAAGTGGTTATGCATTTTCCATTGGCAATGGTATGATAAGTTGGAGTAGCAAGAAGCAATCAACTGTAGCATTATCAAGTACAGAAGCTGAATATCGTGGAGCAGCTTTGGCAGCATGTGAAGAGTCATGGTTGAGAGTACTTATGGTAGACTTTGGTTTTGACTATCTTGACAGTGTCATTATATATTGTGACAATATTAGCAGCATCATGTTGGCAAAGAATCCAGTCTACCATGCTCGCACTAAACACATTGAAGTACATTATCACTTCATTAGAGAAAAAGTTTTGGCAAATGAGATTGATTTGGTGTATGTGAAGACAAATGATCAAGTTGCGGATATATTCACAAAAGCTCTTGGAAAGGAGAAGTTTTGCTACTTTCGTGAAGCATTGGGAATCCATCATATGCAAGCTCACTCTGAGCTTGAGGGGGAGTGTTAAAGAATATGATGTTAAAGAATATGTCCATTGTGCTATGGGCGGGCGGACAATGACTATACTATGTTGTAAATATACTTTGGATAATAGTTCAAAAAGAGAAGAAGAGAAGAGTAGCTCGTTGAATGGCTGCTGTAGGGTAACGATTGTGTGTGTGTGTCTCGATGTGTGTTGGTGTGTGTGCGTAGTCTTCTTTTCTACCTTCTCCATCACCTGCGCACTCTACAACACTGACTTAGCACCTTCTTTCAACTCTCTATGCATCTCTTCGCCCTTGAACCCTCTGATCTCTTCATATGAAGTAATGAACAAATCAGGAAAACTAGCCAACATGTGCAAATATATCTCCTTCTCCATAGCTGAGAGGTCTCCACTGATCATTTGTGTCATCAATTCCTGCTTCTTTGACAATTCAATATTGGTTTTCATCAGCCCTTCAATCACTTCATAAGGCCTTTCACTTTCATCTTCAACTTCATTCGCAAATGCAACTAAACCAGACTCCTGGATTTCTTTGTCCATCAAAAGAAATGCAACATCAACATCCTCATCAGTGCTGGTAGTACTATCACTGTCCTCATCAGTCACTGTGGAATAGTCTTCATCACTAGACTCATCCTCATCTTAATAAAGCTCCTCCAATCGTTTCCTTGTGTCCATATTATAAAGCTTCTTAGCACCTGTCTTTCCATAGAGGCTAATCGTACCACGTCGCCAATCTTGAACAGCTCCCACTGCACGTAACCATGGTCTGCCCAGTATAATAGGATATGCTCCCAACCCCGCTGGCATCACATGAAAATCAACCACCACCTTTGCATCATATGCCTCCACTTCTAAGCTCTTTACAACACCCAAACATTTTACTTTTTGATGGTTGGCCAATCTAATCCGGAAACCTGACACCCCAGTCACTGTAAGACCCATCTTCTCAACGCATGAGTGTGTTATGTCACATATTTGGGCTCCGCCATCAACATAACCTTGTCCCATATTTTTTCTTTTATGCCACACATCTACTATTGGACAAATGTCTGGTAGCTCGTCCATTGCCAACACCTTTATTGAACCTCTCTCTGGCTCTTTCTCCATTGGGTTAACCATTCTCTTCCATTGTCGCTTTAACTTTGGCACAATCTCTATAAGCTGCCCAAAAGTAACATCTGCCTTCCTGCTTGTCAGATCCTCCTTTAAGTCATAGTTTAATTGCCCATCCCCTAGTGGAAAATCTGAAACATGAAACTTGCGACGAGCCCTCCTTTTCCTCTTGGCCTTGACATCCTCGCCTTCATGGCTTTTTCCCTTCTTCTTACTAGGACCTGGGGCACTTCTTCCTTCCTTGTCCTCTGTGGTCCTCTTCCCAATAGGCATCACTAATGTATCCTCTAGCTTTGATGCCTTCTCCAAGGTGACTACACTTATCAATTTTGTCTTTCCCTTTTTCTCCTGGGTTAATCCGCTGGTTCCTTCATCTCCCTTATTTTGGATGCCATAATCATGCAACCTAGTTAGCACCTGTTTTGGCAATGGATACATGTCTCCCCCCATCCTTGGTGGTTTATCACCTTGCGGGCTGATGTGACCCAACTCTCCACAATTATAACATGTGGGCGTCTGCCTCCAGAACCTACCATTGCTTTGTCCAACACCATTCCTAGGCCTTTCTTCACCTCCTGACAGATTTGCAAACCTCCCTCGACCTCGATTATTTCCCACTTGACCTAGCATGTTTAGGCTGAGATTCTTCATTAAGTCTACCACTTGCCTCATATCTTGCCTTAACACATCATCTTGCACTGCTGTAGTGACCACTGCTGGCATAACCTGAGGAGTAACAAGAACCACTGGTTCATGATGAACCCCTGGCATGCGACCTGGCAAAGAATCCATAGGCTGAAATTTAGACCTCATGGGCAAAGACTCCACTCCTAACTGGCTCATTTTCCTTATCTTTCACTCTTTGTTCCTTGCTACCTCTAGTGCATCTTCATATGTTCTAGGCTTCTTTAGCTCCACTCTCCAACGTATATTGTCCCAAAGACCAGCCAAGAACCTGTCCTTCTTCATCATGTCAAGCGGGGGTACTTGTGGTGCTAAGGCCTTCCACATCCGCTCCCATGCCAATGAAAACTTACGTGTGTACGCATCTAATGACTCACCTTCCTTTTGCACCAAACCTTGTACTTCTTGCCACACTTTGTCAGGATCTTCTATCTTCACAAACTCTACTTCCAATCCATGCCTTAGATTGTCCCAACTCAATCTTGCAGGTGGATCAGCCACACGCAACCCCTCTTCAAATGCTTTGGACCAAACTTGTGCATCACTCTTCAAACAGATTTGGAGAAGGCGTAACATCTGTGCAGGGTCATGAATCTGGTTGCTAATGCAGGCAACCTCCATCCTTTCCAAAAAGTCTTCCACATCTTCATCACTTCTTCCATAAAACTCCGGATAAGAGAAAGCCATGGCTACCCAAGTTACAATGCTTTGAGAACCCCTTCGAACACACGTACGTTCAAGAACCCAAAACTTTTGACTGACTCAATTCCCAGAACTTCAATGGAGCTCAACTTTAGATAAGGACAGACACATGCACATCAAATGAGTTTTCATAAAAGGTGATGCCTTGTTAGTTGTGAAGCAAGTGCTGGGTGTGTGGAAGAGCAAGAACACCTCATTGAAGGAAATGTGCTTCAGAATTAAAAGCCTGTTAAAAAAGTTTGAAGCATGAAGCATCAGACACATTGAACGTGCTCTAAATGGCGAGGCACATGAAGCAGCTCAAAGCATGATTGGGGAGCTATTTGTGTTGAGGACCAACTTACCTCTTTATCATGGCCGGGAAATTTTGGCTCAAGAAGAGGAGTTTTTGTTCACAGGAATCATTCCAAAGGAGATTCAGAAGTCTAAGAAGTATGGTTTTGTGCGTAGAGCATACAGGTACAAATTGATTGGTGATGTCTTGTACATGACAGGGGCTGATCTCGTGTTGAGATGTGTACCTTGGCGGGAGGAGCTTTACAGAGTGTTGGAAGAGAATCATTGAATGGCATAAAATGGTAACCATCTTTTTGCAACATTTTTCAGCCTACTCAACGTCCTCTTCCTCATATGTGTATATATTTTTCTACGCTATTAAGTTATCTAGAGTAAATTCCCCCTCTTCGTTTAACCTTTGTGGCGATACATACCTTGTACTCTTCCCAAAAATGTCACCTTAGTCATATATTTATATTACCACCCTTTTCTTTTTTGCTTTGTAAATAAAATTAAGCATACAATAACCAACTATCTACCCCCAAACTTTCTTACCTCTTGTGAATTAGTAGTAGGAAAATAATATATCCATCTTCCATCCCATATAGATAAATTACCATGAAAACTCAACTCTTCACTTGTCTTTACCAAAGATTATGGTCCATCTCTACAAGTCTTCTATGCCCCCTACATAGGTGGCCCAATATCTCTTAAGAATATACATATAGTTTTTCTCCTTTCAAAAAGACTCAAATTGTATATTCTTTTCACAAAAAAATAATATTGGGCCCTCCTCTATTTGTTTAAGCATCATACCCTTTTGAAAAAGCATGATTCCCCTTGGATGCATACAAGCAAAGGGCCCATACAAGAAGACTTGGAAGCAAAATGTTCCCTAGCCTAGTGTGGACCTTCCAAACCGAATTCCTTGGTGCATGGGCATGAAGAATAGTCCAAATTCATATCAAACATGTTGAGAAGGTCAAATTTGCCTTTTGAAGCATGTCATTCTGAGCTACAGGTAAAAAGTTATGGTCAAAATAGTGTAAATCTGTCAGATTCGCAGCAAAAGGGAACTATAAATCAAGTAAATCAAGAGGATGAGATCTTATTTTTCCCCTACTCATCTTCTAGAAGAGCAATGAGTGTTCAAGGTCACTTGCATGTGATGGGACCAACCTAAAGATGCTTTCTAAATGCCAAGACAGACAAGTTGAGATACCTCGCAGGAGCCACCCGTAGGGCCTAATGGTGGGGCCCACCTACATTATGCACCCCTATGGAGCCTTCACGGTCTAAAATGATATTTTTGGTGAATAAATAGTCCCTTTTATGTCCAATATTCAATGAGTGGTCAAAGGACACTTAATTAGGGCTAATCACTCACCCTAATTAAGTGTAGCATAATCCCACTCCTACACAACTATAAATAGCCCCCCTTGGAGAGACTCAAGGACACACCTATATTTTCAACTTCATGTTGTTCTTGATCAATAGTAGAGAAACCCCCAACTCTCCCTCTTTCACATCCTCCCTCCTAACCCTCCTCTTTGGAGGAAGTGCAACTCTATCCTCCACTCTTTCTATTCTACAATCTCTTACTCCATCAACCCAATAAATCATTGTAGCACCTCAATAACTTGTAAATACGTCATGATCTCTCTCATGGTTATGTTAATGATCATTAAATCATATTCAAACAATCAAGTGTTGCAATTCGTGATGGTTAGCCAGCGTCTGTCTACCCCTTAAAAGGTGTGCGAGAAATCAAGTAAGTGTTCTACTCTCAATTTACCATTGGTTTGTTACTCCACACTTATTCAATCAGTCTAAAGAAAATTCTCACTCCAACTCTCTTTTGCTTCATTACATATGCATGTGGCTACCTCTCATGGTGATTTTATTTGTCACGGCATTGCATAGATGGAGATGAGCTCTCTATGCAAAGTGTGTTAGTTCGATGTAGGAGATTCTCTTGTGTGTTTGAGAGGCATGGCTTGTGCGCTGATTTTTTGATGAGTGCTTGAGAGAGGAGGAGTTTGGATGTATCATGGGTATTCTTATGGGGAGAAGGTGAATGCTATTCCACAAATTGCATATTTACATTTGAATCACGGCATTGGGTTGCATAATCGTTGATGGTGTCAAGTGTCCAAAGTGTACATAGAGTAAGGGTTCTCAAAGTGTGTTGCTTGAGTGAGTGAGTGCAAATGTTATTTTGATTGGTTTCCTTCTCCACTCCCAAAAGAAGGTGGTGCCCCAAGTAGTGTGCGTACCTCTTTACGAACATTTTGTGAGGGTAGGCCCATTGGTTTGGGTTTAGAGGCCCCATTTCAAAAAGCTCGCCCTGATAAAGTGGTGCCCCCACTGAGGAACATATTTCCAAGTTACCTTCAAATTTTTAGTGATGAACAATGGAGTCCCCATCTATCCATTTCATTTTGCACAACACATTAGAGTAAATGTTCACATAGATAGAAAAGTCTTTTTCCAGCAACGCATTGTTTTTATGTTTGGTGCAGAAAGACTTAGAGAAATACTGGCATCACCCAATCCAATTATACTTCCAATCATCAATTATGAAACTTCTTTTGATGTTCACGTGTTCATTTTGTTTTATAGGCAGGAACAAGGAGTGGTGAAGGGGTGCTCAAGGGCCATATGAAGGAACGAGGTCTTCAAACCAACAACGAGGAGTAGCACATGGATCACGATCAAAACAATGAACCTTTTAGGCCTATTGCTCGGCAATCCATTCATATAATCATTGCAACTAAGTTTAGGTTTCAATCTATCATAAGGAGGATATTTGGATCCACTCGTCTCAATGAAATCAATGCTTCAATTAATCCATTTATTCTACCTATGATAAAGTACGAATTAACAATGGATGTGTACATCTTCACTTTAATGTAATCAGATTTATAGTGTCAACAATCTTGTGCGGCCCGTAAGAGACAAGTTTCTTTAAAAAAAAAATTTCAAAAAGTCTAAACAAAATTTCAAGTTCTTTTCCCACGTTCTATGCAAGAAGTGGGGAAGATGCGCAAGAGTTTCTTGACAACTTGGAGATGGCACATCTCATATCCGGGAGAGATGAAGAGGAAGTAAAGCTACGAGCCTTCCCGTTGGTTCTAAAAGCAGGAGCTAAAGCATGGTATGAGACCTTGCAACCCCAAATCAAGTCCAACTGGGAGAGACTGCGAGCAAGCTTCCTCTCCAAGTTCGGGCAAGGAGATACTTCTGAAGGACTATGGAAATGTCTTATTGGACATAAGCAGGTATCACTTGAAGTTTTACCCTCTTATGAAGCAACCTTTGTCAATCTATGGGGTAGGTGGGAGGCTACATGAGAAAATCATGGTGGTGCACCTAACTTTCTAAAAAAAGAGAGATTCATGATTGGCTTGTATCCACTTTTAAAGGCTAAAGTAGAGCTAAAATTCCCATCCACCTTCGAAGAAGCACGTGAGGTAGCCATCATCAAGTTTAGAAAACTACACTTCCAAGCACATAGAGCAAGGGGTTTGAATGAAGTGAGTGAGAGGGAGTCTTCACAAACCATGGAAGCACCAATTAGGGCCCCTCTTGCACAATCTTCACGAATAGGAGATAACTCTCAACAAGAGGTTTTACAAAGGCTAACACAATAGCTTGAGAACCTCACTCTGAATCTAGTACAGGGCCTACCTCAACAACGACAACCAAGAGAAGGGAATCGCAATCAACGAAGACAAGCTCAAGAGTTGCGATGTTGGAATCGCAATGAAATGGGCCATGGAATGTACAATTGTCCACATCCAAGGCGACTTCCGGGAGACATATACCCCCCTAGACTGCCTCCTCTCACTGTGCAGCCAGAACTAGCTCAAGGCCCACAAATCCTTCGTCGTCCACCACCACCAGCAAATATACCTCCCGTCCCACATGAGGAGGAAGAAAGAGGAGTCAACATCATCAAGCTAGAAGAGGTAATAGATGAGCATACTCTAAACTTTGATGTTATGCCACAGAAAAATACACAAGAGCACATGATAAGGATGAAGACATGAGAAGTGAAGGAACAAATTCAGCCAGAAGGGACAAGAAGAAGAAGTCAAAGATGGAAGAAGCTGAAAGTAGCAGGAAGAAAAGATCAAGGCGAAGGGAAATTGGTATCAACGACTTCTCATCGGGAAAGGAGCTAGAGCCCTACAACATCCTGGAGGATTTACAAACCCGAAAGCCAAACATTTCATGGCCTCAACTTCTACACCTATCAGCCAAAGTAAGAAGGAAATGGCCAAAGTTGGTAAGTACAAGAATTCCAAAAAAGAAAGCAAATCTTTCCATTAAGGTTGTGGCCTCAAAGCTACAAAAAGATGTGGAACCCATTGTGGATGCTTACATAAGGGGTAAAAAGGTGTCTAATGTATATGTTGATGGTGGAGCTCAAATGTGTGTGATCACGGAAAAATCAATGAACAGGTTAGGGCTTGAAATTACAAAGTCCTCTAATTGTCAAGCTAGGCTAGCCAACAACTCAAGTGTGAAGTGTTTGGGGATCATTGAAAATGTAAAAGTCTCTGTATGTAACATAGATGCACGAGTGGATATGTATGTCATGCCAGCTAAGGGGGAGGGCTATCCCATCATCCTAGGGAGGCCTTGGCTCATTGCTGTGAATGCACTTCAAAAATGGGGAAGTAGTCATTTGATTCTTAAGAAGGGTCAACATGTGGTGTATGATCGGCGAGAAGGAAAGCAACTAGATATCAACTATGAAACCACGGCAGATGAAGAGAGCGAGGAGGAGAGTCCTTACTCAAGTGATGAGGAAGCATCAACCAGTGCATCAACCAGTGAAGAGGAGTCTTCTTTGGAGGTAATGGGAATTGTATTTAACGCCAACACCCAAGATGTTTCTGTAGAAGAAAAGCCAACAGACAATCACACACGAGGGGATGAAAGATGCCACCACCTTGAAGAAGGATTTGAGAAGATGCTTGCAAAAGATCTTACTTGTGAGGAGAAGAGGTCCTACATCAATATGTTAAGGAGGTATCCCAATTTGTTTATCACTGACTGCTCACAAATAAGAGGTGTAGATGTAATAGAGCATCAAATTGAATTGAAACCAGGGACCAAACTTGTGGCTCAAAAGTTAAGGCGACTAGGTTCTGTGCAACAAAAGGCCCTCCTACAAGAAGTGAATCGAATCTTGAAGGCTGGCTTCATCTATCCAGTATCCAACTCCGAATGGGTATCACCTATTGTAGTCCTCCCAAGAAGAATGGTAAGTGGAGGGTCTGCGTGGATTACAAACCCCTCAATGCTGCGACAAAGAGGGACCACTTCCCTCTCCCTTTCCAAGATGAAATTTTGAATGAAGTAGCAAGTCATGAATGCTACATTGTGTGTGATGGGTATTCAGGATATTTTCAAATTAGGATAGCAGAAGAGGACCAACCAAAAACCACCTTCATCACCCCTTGGGGATGTTTTGCATTCAGAGTAATGCCTTTTGGGCTCACCAATGCTCCTAGCACCTTCATGAGATTCACAATATTTGTATTTCAGCCATTCTTTGGAAAATCTATAAGAGTCTTTATGGATGATTTCTGTATTCATAGTTGTAGATCACTTCACTGCCAAAAGGTTGAAGAGGGGCTTAAGAGGCTCCATCAATTTGGGGGACAACTCAACCTAGAGAAGTGTCATATCGGTGAATCTCAAGTGGTTTTGCTAGGCCATGTGGTTTCTTCACAAGGACTTCAAGTGGATCCCTCTAAAGTAGAGGCCCTTTTGTCATTATCTCCACCAACAACAACAAAGGAGCTAATGACCTTCAATCACAAAGTGAGGTACATGTCTCGCTTCATCCATCTCCTAGCAGAAGCCATCGCCCCTTTGCATAGGTTGCCAAACCAATCTACATTTGAATGGGGGAGGGAACATGCAAAATGTTTTGAGGAAGTGAAGGGCATTCTTAGCTCTCTCCCAATCCTAATGCCACCAGATCCAAAGGAGACCTACTATGTCACTCCAAGTGTAGGTTTCGAAGCAATTGGTGTTGTTTTGATGCAAAAAGATCCTTAAACATCATACATGAGGCCGATCTATTTTGCAAGCAAGGTGATGACTCCGGCCGAGAAGGGATACACTGAAATGGAGAAAGTGGTCTTTGCAATCTTGTTTCCGGTAAGGAAGTTTCGATCGTATCTTCTCCCTGTGCCATTTGTTTTTCTCACCTTAGAGCACAATCTACCATATGTAGTACAACACATGAGCATCTCATCTAGAATAGCAAGGTGGGTGCTTGAACTCCAAGAATTTGAATACACTTTCCTTGTAGAAGATAGCACAAGAGCAGGACTTGCAGACATTCTCACCTACAAAGTGAGAGAAAGGGAAGGATCACGACTACAAAGAGAGGAAGGCTCAAAACAGTTCAAAGTGAAGGAGATTGATAATGCCCATACTTTATGCTGTGACGGAGCTTATCAACGCCAACAAGACAAAGCAACAGGGGGGATCATAATTTTGAACCCACAAAAGGAGGTAATGGTTAGAAAAGGTATCACTCTACCCAATGTTCACTCCAACAATGAGGCTGAGTATGCTGCTCTAACCCTTGGGTTAGAAGAATGCAAAGAATTAGGCATACAAAGACTTATTATAAAAGGTGATTCTTTACTAGTGGTCAGGCAAATCCAAGGGACTTGGAGGTGCAAGAATCGTACATTGTTTGAGTGGCTTAGTAGTGTAAGAGCTTTGATGAAGGGTTTTAAAGCAACACAGGTACAACACATTGTGAGAACTCATAACAAGGAAGTAGACTTACTCGCAAATGAAAAGCTTCAAATGGCGGTAGGAGGTGTGAAACTATATGAACCCAAATATCAAGGTCAAGAGGAGCTAAAAGACATTATTTTCATTCTACAAGCAGGTGAGTGCCCCAAACACTTAGACAAGGTGCAAAGACATAGACTAGTTAAGAAGGCCACACCTTACCAGTTGATTGGGGACGATTTATATCACAAAGGGAAAGATTTGGTCTTGAGGAGAGTACTAGGTGTGCAAGAGATAGAGAGAATTCTTCTTTCATGTCATGATGATGTCTGTGGTGGTCACTTTTCTCAAGATATTACAAGTAGGAAGATTTTACAAGCAGGGTTTATTTGGCCGAGCTTACATCGTGATGTCCAACATTGGTGTAAAGCATGTAAGCAATGCCAAATTGCTGGGGATAGATGACTAACATATGAGCCTCGAGTCCCAATAATATCTTATGGCCCTTTTGAAAAGTGGGGTGTGGATGCAATAGGTCCCCTACCTCGTACTTCTACAGGGAAGGTTTTCATCATCATGGGTGTTGACTACATGACACGATGGGCGGAAGCAACAAGCACAACCCGAATCATAGCTGAAGAGGTATCAAAGTTTTTTTTTGATCATATTTGTAGTAGGTTTGGAACACCCCTAGAAATCTTATCAGATTGAGGCCTGGGTTTTAGGGTTGACCTTCTGAATGATCTCTTGAGGAGGTTAAAAGTGAAACACCTGCATTCCACACCCTACTATCCTCAATGCAATGGATTGGTGGAAAAAGTGAATGGAATGATATGTAAGATCATTTCTAAGCAGGTTGTGGACTGGCCTAATGATTGGGATCGCCATTTGACGGCTGCTCTTTGGGTGTATAGGACATCTTTCAAGGTATCTACCCAATTCAACCCTTTTCATCTAGTTTATGGACATGAGACACTTCTCCCATTGAGGTAGAGCTCTCAAGCTTGCACGTTCTTGCAAGAGTGGCAAAAAAACCAAAAGAGGTTCTACATGAAAGGATCTTAGATCTCCAACGGCTTGAGCTAGATAGAGAAGAGTCCATTGATCACTACATCACCAAAGCGACAAAATCAACAAGAAGCTCAAGGGGAAAGGATTGAAGGAAGGTATGTTGGTTCTTCGCTATGATAACCGACTTGATACTCGACTTGACAAAAAGTTTTTGCAAAGATGGGAGGGACCTTTCATGATAAAAACAAAGTTTGGGAATGGCAGTTATAGATTAGCAGATTTATCAGGAAAACTCCACAAGACCAGAGTCAATGGATGGAGATTAAAGCCCTACTTTCAACGTATCAATCCGTTGATAGGAAGTCATCTATCTACATCTTCTAAGCTCCAAATTGGCGTGGCTCCCTTTGGCTTGGCAAATGCTCCACCTATTTTTAAAGCTTTGATGTGCAAAAAAGAACCAGCCTTGGAATCTGAACATACCCAAGGCAACCCTCCCATCTCCGATTTATGGGATTGAGGTAATGAAAAGCAAGTCTAATGGAATAAAAGAGTGCATGTTGCTCCTCCTATTAAAAAAAAAAAAAGGAAAAGAAAAAAAGAGAAAAAAAAGAGAGAAAGAAACAACACCGTCCTCCTAAAGATATGAATATCTCTAGGCTTGGGGGAGGGCTAATATGAATGGCATAAAATGGTAACCATCTTTTTGCAACATTTTTCAGCCTACTCAACGTCCTCTTCCTCATATGTGTATATATTTTTCTACGCTATTAAGTTATCTAGAGTAAATTCCCCCTCTTCGTTTAACCTTTGTGGCGACACATACCTTGTACTCTTCCCAAAAATGTCACCTTAGTCATATATTTATATTACCACCCTTTTATTTTTTGCTTTGTAAATAAAATTAAGCATACAATAACCAACTATCTACCCCCAAACTTTCTTACCTCTTGTGAATTAGTAGTAGAAAAATAATATATCCATCTTCCATCCCATATAGATAAATTACCATGGAAAATCAACTCTCCACTTGTCTTTACCAAAGATTATGGTCCATCTCTACAAGTCTTCTATGCCCCCTACATAGGTGGCCCAATATCTCTTAAGAATATACATATAGTTTTTCTCCTTTCAAAAAGACTCAAATTGTATATTATTTTCACAAGCAAATAATATTGGGCCCTCCTCTATTTGTTTAACACTAGGTTGGTAATGGGACACTTTTATGTCCTGGGACATTTTTATGTCCTGTTAAGTGACCATTTTCCTTGAATTATGTCAAGAGTTTCAAAATGGATTTTGAGGTGCTATCTGTCTAGAAAGTTGTCTCATGAGCTGAAAAAAACTTGACATTTTTTTGGAATATCAATTCCATCTTTAACATTGTCCTTGCACAACATTTCACAACCTAAACTGTGTGAAAAAATGGGTCCTGTTTTTGTCTTTTTCAACTTTTTGCAACTATACCACTCTAGAATTCATGTTTGTGAGGTCTATAATGCTAGAGAACTATGTAGGGACCAAATTACAAAAATTGTCAAATCCTGTTTTTTAGCCAATTTTAGCCCTTCTATTATTTTTTTGGTGGCTTTCATGATATCCAAATACAGTTTTGATTTTCTATGTCGCATATTGTAACATAGAGCTAATATTCCTTGAGTTTTGGGGCACCTAATACCCTATTTTGCATAGTAGACAACGATGGTTGATTTTTTCAATTATAGAAGAAAACAAAACATTCTAGTATATCAAGTATAGCTTTTTCAATATTGCTAGTTTCTTGTGCCAACTACATGCATTTTGTAGGTAGTAACCATATCTAGTCATAAGGATCAAATTTGGCTAGATATTGAATAGTTTCTATGGGATTCTACAACTCATAATGTTGAACCCAATTTTTTCATGTTTGTTGTATTTAGCACTTCATCTTTGTCCCCAAGATTCCCCTTGGTAAGAGATGTATTATTCTTTTGACATGCTCCATGGCTCCTTATGAACCTAAAGGACAATAGGGAACTAAGAAAACATGAATATAATATTTGTATTGAGCGTGGCTATAGAAACTTTGATGATAGGTTTGTAGAATGGTAAAAATTCAACTTTTTTGTACCTATTTCTTTTGGCAAAACAAAAAATAGTGAGTGAGAAGCAATCATATGTTCTGATCACCAACCCATTGAAGTTAACTAGGGAATTTATCTCAAGTCCTACAAAAATCCCTAATCGTATTTTTATGCAACAAAACGTAAGAAATGACTGTTTTGATGAAAATGTACTGGTCCATCAACTTTAGAGGCTTGGTGTGACCAAAAGATGAGAAATTTTACAAGTTTCTTATTTTTTCCATGTGTAGTAGGCCTTGAACTATAACCTCATGAAAGGATTTTACAAAATGAGTGGATCTACTATGGTTTTGGAGGTTTTTTTCAAAACCCTGAAAGGACACTTTTATGTCCTGTTAGGTTACCAACCTAGTGTTAAGCATCATACCCTTTTGAAACAGCATGATTCCCCTTGGATGCATACAAGCAAAGGGCCCATACAAGAAGACTTGAAAGCAAAAGGTTCCCTAGCCTAGTGTGGACCTTCCAAACCGAATTCCTTGGTTCATGGGCGTGAAGAACAGTCCAAATTCATATCAAACATGTTGAGAAGGTCAAATTTGCCTTTTGAAGCATGTCATTCCGAGCTACATGTAAAAAGTTATGGTCAAAATAGTGTAAATCTGTCAGATTCGCAGCAAAAGGAAAATGTAAATCAAGTAAATCAAGAGGGTGAGATCTTATTTTTCCCCTACTCATCTTCTAAAAGAGCAATGAGTGTTCAAGGTCACTTGCATGTGATGGGACCAACCTAAAGATGCTTTCTAAATGCCAAGACAGACAAGTTGAGATACCCCGCAGGAGCCACCCGTAGGGCCTCATGGTGGGGCCCACCTACATTATGCACCCCTATGGAGCCTTCACGGTCTAAAATGATATTTTTGGTGAATAAATAGTCCCTTTTATGTCCAATATTCAATGAGTGGTCAAAGGACACTTAATTAGGGCTAATCACTCACCCTAATTAAGTGTAGCATAATCCCACTCCTACAAAACTATAAATAGCCCCCCTTGGAGAGACTCAAGGACACACCTATATTTTCAACTTCATGTTGTTCTTGATCAATAGTAGAGAAACCCCCAACTCTCCCTCTTTCACATCCTCCCTCCTAACCCTCCTCTTTGGAGGAAGTGCAACTCTATCCTCCACTCTTTCTATTCTACAATCTCTTACTCCATCAACCCAATAAATCAGTGTAGCACTTCAATAACTTGTAAATACATCATGATCTCTCTCATGGTTATGTTAATGATCATTAAATCATATTCAAACAATCAAGTGTTGCAATTCGTGATGGTTAGCCAACGTCTGTCTACCCCTTAAAAGGTGTGCGAGAAATCAAGTAAGTGTTCTACTCTCAATTTACCATTGGTTTGTTTCTCCAAACTAATTCAATTAGTCTAAAGATAATTCTCACTCCAAATCTCTTTTGCTTCATTACATATGCATGTGGCTACCTCTCATGGTGATTTTATTTGTCACGGCATTGCATAGATGGAGATGAGCTCTCTATGCAAAGTGTGTTAGTTCGATGTAGGAGATTCTCTTGTGTGTTTGAGAGGCATGGCTTGTGCGCATGATTTTTTGATGAGTGCTTGAGAGAGGAGGAGTTTGGATGTATCATGGGTATTCTTATGGGGAGAAGGTGAATGCTATTCCACAAATTGCATATTTACATTTGATGCACGACATTGGGTTGCATAATCGTTGATGGTGTCAAGTGTCCAAAGTGTACATAGAGTAAGGGTTCTCAAAGTGTGTTGCTTGAGTGGGTGAGTGCAAATGTTATTTTGATTGGTTTCCTTCTCCACTCCCAAAAGAAGGTGGTGCCCCAAGTAGTGTGCGTACCTCTTTACGAACATTTTGTGAGGGTAGGCCCATTGGTTTGGGTTTAGAGGCCCCATTTCAAAAAGCTCGCCCTCATCATGAAGGCACATGTGGCAGCCATTTTGCTCTAAAGATCACCTTGCATAAGATCTTGCAAGAGGGGTATGTATGGCTTAGTTTGCACAAGGATGTTCACCATTGGTGTAGGTCTTGCAATAGGTGTCAAGCATTTGGTAAGAGAGTGTTGAAACTAGAGCTACCAAAAAGCATTATGGCATTTGATGTGTTTGAAAAGTGGGGGTTTGATGCAATAGGCCCGTTACCTATCACAAGCAGGGGCAAAAGCTATATTTTGATGGTAGTGGACTATCTCTCTAGATGGGCAGAGGCTATAGTAGTAAAACAGATCACTGCAAAGGATGTGGAAAAATTTGTGTATGATGAAATATGTTGCAAGTTTGGGGTGCCATTAGAGCTACTTTCGGACAAGGGGCCAGGATTTAGAGCTAAACTGCTAGACTTTTTATGCGCAAAGATGAAGATTAGGCACCAGCATACCACTCCTTATTACCCACAGTGTAATGGCTTAAATGAAAGATTCAATGGTGAGTTGGTACAAATCCTTTCGAAAGTGACAGAGCACTTAGGAAAGAATTAAGATTTGGAATTGCCTAGTGCATTATGGGCTTACCGTACTTCGGTGAAGACAGGTACAGGGTTTACCCCATTTCATTTGGTATATGGAAAGGAAGCCTATTGCCTGTGGAGGTAGAGTTGCCTGTGGTCAAGATGTTAGAGAAGTTGCTTGGGCCGCCTAGTGATGCATTCAAATAGAGGCTCTTGCAGTTACAAGAGGTTCAATTGGATAGGATGAGCGCATTGGAGCATTATGGGCAGATGCAAGATAAAGCTTTGGCAAAGATAAATGAAAAGTTCAAAAGTAAGGGTATCAAGAAGCATGACTTGGTTTTGCGCTACAACAGTAAGCTGGACAACACCTTCCAAAAGAAGTTTCAAATTAAGTGGGAAGGCCCTTTCAAGGTAGTGGAGTGTTTTCCAAATGGTACATATCAGCTGACTAACCTGGATGGGATTTTACATAAGTCAAGGGTAAATGGATTGCGTCTTAAATTATATCATGCCAGGTTAATGATGGTGGAGCAAGATGAGCTGTCTATGGATCAAGCGGTGTTGGTGAAGGATGAGGAGACTTGTGACGCAGCGAGTCTCATATCTCTTTTTGCTGCTGTTGATCATGAATGATCTAGCAGGCTAGGGGGTGGGCAAATTATGTCAGGAGTTTTTTGGATCAAGGGATTGTGCATATGTACATACACATGCATGATGCATCAAATAAAGGATTGCCCATTTTCCATAGCCAGGTGGTTACATGGGGCCCACATGTGTATAGGTAGGACAACATGTACATAGTGCATCGATTTTCATCGTTACCAGTACCAATGTGTTTTTTCTATAATAATGAGGAGTTGGTAGTGCGTAAAAGTTCTTGAGGAAGCTATCCGCGGGCCGACGACATGAGGTAAGCAGGTGCGTCAGATGGCATCTAGTGGCGTCAGGACGTCGAATGGGGTCAATACTTGCACGTGGATGAGTACGGACACAACGTGGATGTTTTCTTGTGATAATTATGCAAAAAGGTCATCATGAGGACCATCTTTTGGGGCCAATTCACGTGTTTGTGGGATGTATTATTGAAAAAAGCTGAGTGCCATGTGTGCGGATGATGCAAAAAGGTGACAACTATGCACTGCGAGGTCAACTTTTGGCATGTTCGGGGTCCGTTTGAGGTCATCTGAAAGGCCAAGGGTGCCCAACTAATAAATCTAAGTGTGGGAACTGAAAAAACTGAGAGAAGACCAGAAGAAGAGAGGAGTAACAGCCGCAACTGTGTTTTTGGGGTTTTTGGAGTCTGTTTTGGCCGTAAACTGCTCATCCGAGGTCGGATTTGAGCACTTTGACATTGTAGACTGGGGTTTTGGGCCGTTCCAGACACGATGGCGCTGTCCATTTTGCCAAATTCCTCACTCTTTTTTTTCTTTTTTGGTTGTGTAAGTTTCTCCTATGAGCGAAGCTTCTGCTCCAATTTGTGATTGTATATGGTACATTTTACCCATATTGTGTCAGCTATTTGCTCCATTGGTGTTGGCCCAAGCTCTATTGAATCTAAACATAAAAAATTCTCCTCTTTTGAGCTGAGGTTTTTGGGTGTGTGTGTGTGTGTGTGTGTGTCTGTGTGGAGTGGGTAAACGGGTAGACTCTCTCCTCTCACTCCATCAGTCTGTTCCCTGTCTCGGCCAGGTGGGTTGTGTAAGCCGAGTGGTGCCCCATAGTGTGTGTGTGTGTGTGTGTATCATTCCAAGAGTGTGTGTCGGGTCATTATAGAGGCGTTCTGTGTGTTTCCATCCCGCTCACAGCGAAAACAATTTCGGGAATGAAATAAGCTTTGATACCAGATGAAGGGGAGGAGCTAAGAGCACAACGGAAGAGGAATACGCACGCACACACTCACACACACACCACCATAGCCACACACACAGGTTGAAGGGGCAGAGCCAACGTACTGTGTGCCCCCTTTCTTTCTTCTCTTATCTTATGCACTAAGGCACAATACACATTGTACTTAGTGTTAGTGGCTCACACAAGTGTATAGCTGTACACTTAGGGTTAGTGGCAGTTATTGATGGGCGGTCGGCCACATGGCCATTAAACCTAACAACAGTTTGGTAAAGAGTGACATCTGCAGGATCATCATGATCATGAAGACTCAATTTCAAACCCGTTTGCATGGGAGTGGCAATAGGTTTGCAATCCTCAAGTTGAAACTTACATAGCAAAGTCTCATGTAACTTTTTTGACACAAGGCAATACCACCATTGCACTGCTTTAATTGTATACCCAAGTAATGATGAAATAGCCCCAAATCTTTCATCTTGAAAGAGCATTCAAATCAGCCTTAAATTCAACAATATGTCTCTCATTTTGTCCAGTGATCAGCAAATCATCCACGTAGAGAACCACAATGAGAATTACATCACTCTCATGCTTTACATACAATGTGCTTTCTGTTGGACTATTTATGAAAGCCTTGTTTGACCAAATGAGTGTCAGCCTTCTCATATCAAGCACGAGTAGATTGTTTCAACCCATACAAAGCTTTTTTACATTTGCACACTTTATCATCTTGTCCTTTCTTGACAAAACCGCGAGGCTGCATTACATAAACTTCCTCAAATATGTCTCCTTTCAAGAAAGCATTAACAATGTCTGATTGATGTACATCCTAACCAAAATGAGATGCCAATGCACATAGAAAATGCAACAGTAGTCATATGACAAGTGGGAGCAAAAGTCTCTTCATAATCTATGCCTTTTTGCTGTGCATAACCCTTTGCAACAAGTCGAACCTTATAGCGATCAATCTCATCATCCGGCTTGCATTTCAACTTGTAAACCCACTTCATACCAATGGCCTTTTTGCCAGAGGCAAATCACATAAGGTCCATGTGTCATTTTATATAAGTGCATCATATTCTGATTGCATGGCAACCATCCATCTTTTTGAATTTTGTGCTTCATCAAAAGACAGAGGTTCCTCAACATCATGTAAGCTAGACATAGCCAAAGCATAATGATTTGATGCATAAGATGCATGGTGAGAGCCTGAACGAGTGCGACTAGACAAAGGTGCATCCAATTTACTGTCAAGCAATGTATGCACCAACCATTTTGACATACCTCTAGCCTGCTCATTTTCAGCCCTTTCCTCATCAAGTACATCATGTACATCTGCATCAGTAATAATAGGCTAATCTGTAACATTTTTAGAAACCCCCACATGCTGTACATTTGCCTCATTGGAATTTACATTCAAACTTCCACCACTGAAAAGAGGCAACAAAGTGTCATAAATGTCTTGTGAGCTTACATTACTGTCTCTAGTACATGACAGTAAGGGCTGAACAGAATCTTTCACAAACACAACATCACCTGAAACCAGAATACGGTTTGTTTGTGGATGATACAACCTGTAACCTTTGCTTTCAGCACTATAGCCAATAAAAATACATTTGACAGTCTTATCATCAAAATTTTTGCGCTCTCTTTGTGGCACCAAAGCATATGCCAAACAACCAAAAACACGCATGTGCTCACTAGAAAGCTTTCTATCATGCCATGCTTCACATGGAGTCATAGACTGCAAAGCTTTTGTAGGACACCTGTTAAGTACGTAAGTGGCACACATGATGGCCTCAAGACAAAAAGAAAGTGGCAAAGCTTGAATTTTGACCATACATCGTGCCATTTTTGTAAGTGATCTGTCTTTCTTCTCAGCAACACCATTTCGTTGAGGCGTATAAGGCATTGTATATTGGTGTTTTATCCCACAACTAGCCAAAAATGCATTGAATTCATGAGATATATACTCCCCCCCTCGATCAAAATGGAGGGTGCCCGTAGTACATGTCGAGACATTTTCAACCATAGCCAGAAATTGTTTGAAGCACATAAACACTTCAAACTTTTCCTTAAGCGGATACACCCATGCATGTTTGGAGTAATCTTCAATAAAAGTCACAAAGTAAAGGTAATTGCCCAAGGACGGAGTTTGCATGGGCCCACAAACATCACTATGCACAAAATGTAACCTGCATGTGACCCTAACTAAACCATCCTTTGGAAACTTAGAACACTGCATCTTACCCAAAATACAACCTTCACAGACATGTTTGACATGTCCTTCAAGAGACGACAAAGAAGCAACCTTATCAGATTTTTGTAAACGTAGCAAAATTCAAATGACCAAAACGTGCATGCCAAAGTTTTTCACTTGAAATAGCCTTTGAATCCACAACTGCATTTGCAAAATTTTTCCTATCATACAAATTGGGCTTATGCACCCCACATCATAAAATGCCATCAAAAATTTCATCACCAAAACTGAAATCATGGATTGTACATCTGTCATCCACAAATTTGACTACAAGACCAAGTCTAGCAAGTGCAGATACAAACAAAAGATTCTTCTTAATCCTAGGTACATAAAGTGCATCAACAAGTATAAAAGAGCTGCCATTTGTAGCAATAAGCACAATCTTTCCAACTCCTTGAACTAGATAAGAGGTATTGAATTCCCATGAGGGACAGACTCAAGAGATGTGAACAAATCACGATTTGAGGTAATGTGCTTTGTAGAACCACTGTCAAAATACCACACATGTAAATCTGCAGCATTTGACGTGCAAGCATCATGGACATTGGGATTATAAGTGCACTCTTCACTAAAAGCCCATTCTGCATCAACATTAGCATCACATTCTTCTTTCACAGAAGACTCAACAATAGCTGCATTTGTAGTGGAACCAACATTAGTAGTGGAACCAACCTCTTTCTTCTTAGCTTCTTTGGCCTTCAACTTAGGACATTTCTTGATCAAGTGATCATTAGGTTTACAACACATCTTCTTTTTGACCTTATCATCAGAATTTTCGGACAAATTGCTGCCAGCAGAAGCATTAGGAACATGTAATTTTTCACTCGTAGAAGAACCATGAGAAGTGGCGCATTACTGTTACCACCTTTTATTTGTGCAACAATAAAGGCCTGTTCAACTACACACTATCTAGTCCTGTTTTTTTTTGGAAAGCGACTTGCTACAACAATGTGCATAATGCATCAAACTTGACAGCTTCAGGATTTCCTTGGGTCATAAGTTTCCAAGTACCGACAAAAGTCTGGTAAGAATCTGGCAAGGCATCAAGGATAATCTGCACAAGGAAACTATCTGAAATGGCTTCACTTGCAGAATTAAGTTCCTCATTGGTATCCTTCACACCAACAAGGAAAGTGTCCATATCATCTTCCTCATGCATAATCTCCGACTCTAGCTCTTCATGTAGCAATGCAATTTTCGTCTCATTGCGACTTGCATAAAAACTAGCTAGAATATCCCAAGCCTGTTTTGTAGATTTTGATGAACAAATGTGAGGAGTAATAGTGCACTTCACAGACAACACAATCAATACATGAGTATGTGCATCTTTTACATCCCAACGAGCTCGTTCTGTCGAAGGAAAAACAACTCTAACAACAGCAATCCTTGCAGCAAGACCTGCAACATCCTCACAACGCCTACATCCTTAGAACAAGGACATACATCAATGCCGTACACAATATTCTAGACACCCTTTGACACAAGAACATGTTGCATCATGTAAGCCCACATAGGGTAATTGTCCCCATCCAATCTGTCCTCAGCAACAAACATCTTGAACACATCCGTGTTGTTGTCGTCCATGATGAATGCCTGCACCTGATGTGAAAACTGCTTGAAAAGAGGAGAAACAAAGCGGGAACAACACATGCTATATATCACAAGCCGTAGAAGACTGACTGTAAGGGACCTGTTATGTAGAAAACGACAGTGACAAAAATTCTGCACAAAATGACAAAACAGGCTGCACAGTGCTGCCTATAGTGGAAACAGAGGCCGAAATGAGCCCGAATCAAAAATCTAACCAGACCAAGCTCTTTGAGCACTCCCAAATATTTTTTGACCTACGAACGCTCGCCAAAGCTCACAGAATTTGGAGAAAGTGAGCAGGCGTGTGTTGGAGCTATTGGCAACTAAGCCCAGAGGACGCAATCTGCTCTGGTATCATTTGTTGAAATTAGGGTTGCAGGAAAACACACAAAACGTGGAGAAGATGAAGGAAGCTCAAGGCACACAACAAGAGTGTATTACTTAGTGTGTAGTTAGCCCTAGGGTGATGTGCGTATATACAATGCACGAGGGAAAAACCTCGTAGCGAGGAAAAAAATGCCTCGACGGTCCTAAGTGTGTTCACATGTGGTAGTGATGTGTTCACACACATCACTACCACATGTATATGGTAACAAATCAAACTTGAGTAAAAGAGAGAAGCGACTTATGAGTGCTATAAGAGGAAAGCTATACAAGCAAAAGAAAAGATCGACAAGAAACTGAAAGACAAAGGCATCAAGGAAGAAGATCTTGTGCTAAGGAATGACAATTGACTTGATAATTGTTTTGATGCCAAGTTTGAAACTAAATGGCAGGGACCATATATTGTCAAGAAGGATTTCAATTTAAGCTATTACCAGCTCATGGACTTGAATGGTAAAGATCACTCCAAGAAGGTAAACGGGTATTGGCTAAAGCTTTATTTGAGTCACCTTCAACCAAAGGATCTACCAAAGAGCTGTCAAAGAGAGACTATCTCAATGTAAGTTTTGTTGCATGATGCATGAGTGTAACTCCAACCAAAGTGACAAGGAACCACACGATGAAAATTTTGCTAAGATACCAACTATCCCGAAGGACTCAAAACCACTCTCTTTGGAAAGAATACCTTATGATGGTACATGAACATCATCCTGGGGAAGGGCTGATGATAGCCATTTTTGGCTATCTGAAATTGCCATAGTGCGCTATCTCACCCTATGAAAATCACTCAAACAGTGTGGCTATCCTCACACTTTCACTGTATATAGACGTGTGTGAGTTAGGGGACTTTTCCCATATCTCCTTAAAACCCTCAGCTAGCTAGTCATTGGGCTAGTTGAGCTAAAAAAAGTAAATAAAAAATATATATTATTATTTTATATTTATTTAAATATTTTACCTATGTGTTTGTTATTTACCTAAGTATGTTATATATATATTGACTCACCGTTATCGTAATTCTCTTACCACTACATACTCTTTATTATATAAATAAATACTTTCATGCAAGCCTCTGTAAATCTTGGTGTAAACCCACTCCGAGAAAAATCACGAAAATGCCTTTCACCTAGTCATTCTCTTTTACTAAATTATTCTTTTTACTTCTTGTAAATAGTGCTAAATCAATAAAAAAAAGAGGATCCCTTCATTTGATTCTCTATATTTTTTTTTCCTTTTTATATTTATATACAACTTACACTATTCTAGATTCCATGAATTATTTATAAAGTAACCTGTTTTTTTCCATCATATCCATATATCATATTTGAGAATAATCATGATCCATGCATATTTTTGAACCCTCGAGAATCTATTAGGTCATGCTCTCATGCAAGGAGGGGCTTACTCTTGGAGGATTATGCAAATTCAACAAAAGGGGGGACCATTGAAGACTTTTGTAGGAGGGAAAATAGGCATTTTGGTGGATTTTTTTGCGTTCACCTCTACTCTGAATTTGAGGGACCAAAATGAAAAATTTAGCTCACAAGCTGAATAATCACCTCAAAATTTTTCATAATTTTTGAAGCTTCCAACGATGAGATATGATTTTTTTGGTGGACCCTAATCTACCCACTTTTTCTCACAAGTCACCCTAGTCTTCTCTCACTTTCCTTAACACTTCCACACACACACACACACACACACACACACACACACACACACATTTTCCTCTCCATCTCTCACTCAAACTTGCACCTTCCATGGTTTCTTTCACCCTTTTCATCATTAACCTCCCCTCTCACTTCCATAGCTCTCATATGAACTCTACATGTACATACACCATCTCTATGCCTCTCGCTATTACCTCTAAATCACAATTCCTTTAACCTCTTCTCTACATACATAAAATCTAGGATGTAAAACCTTGATTAATCTCCACAAACTAAGGGATTCTCATTAACCAACATCGTCACTTTCATCATGGTGTTCAACCTTTGCGGCTATGACGTAAAAAGAGAAGAAGAAGAAGAAGAAGAAGAAGAAGAAGAGGATCGGTAGTCATTTTTGAGAACTTACACAAGTAAGTTCAAAACTTCTTCAAAGCTTCACCAACCCAAGGATTCCCTCACTTCATTCAACCATCTTACTTCGACCATCCACCTCATTCTACGATTGTAAATATATCATTAACTTTTTAGTGATTACTAACATTAACCACCACTAACATACTAACACAAAATATTCAGTGAAGCAACCATAAAAGACACCTCACCTCAAGACATGTACATAAACTCTCTCTCTCTCTCTCTCTCTCTCCACTTTCTTAACTCTCTAGTTTCACCCTATCTACCCCATCAATAATGCCTCTCTCTTGAGCCCTCATCCATAACTCAAGCAGACAAAGAAGGCCCGCAAAATTTTGATATTAAAGAGAAATCCTAATCTTGATTTGATTAATGTGTAAATAAGGTTATCAATAAACTTAATGAGGGGTCTCCAACCTATAAATAGGCCTCTCTGCTTCTTGTAAAGAATCCCCAAGCTCTCACATAGCACCCCAACACTATAGACGTGAGGAGCGACTTCGGTGTAGCAACCACTTTGTTGTTAGGAAATAAGACGTAGCTAAATAGATAATTGACTAGATTACTTAATGGAGATAGATAGATTTACATACACAAGATTATAGAGGAGAGAGAGAGAGAGAGAGAGAGAGAGAGAGAGAGAGAGAGAGAGTACACACGATATACGTGGTTCACCCAATGTGGGCTACGTCCACGGGAAAGCAGCCACTCAATGGCTTTAGTACTTCAAAACAAGAAGTAGTTTACAAAGGGATTATACCCTTAATGGAGCTCCCGCCTTGCTTCACTCTCACCACCTCACACTCACCTTGTTGCATCAACGTCACACTCTATGAAATGTGTGTAGAAATGGCCTCCTTTTATAAGCCAAAAGGGCTGCCCTCTCTCATGAGAAGTAGCCATGTGTAGCCGCCCTTGTGTAGATAAGTCCAAATCGGACCCTTCAATCCGCCCATGTGTGGCTACCCTTGAGAAGACAAGTCCGCTTTTGAATTTGGCCACCAGCCATTGGCCATTGAGTTCCGACCACCGGCCAAATGACCGGTTGTTTTTCGACCACTTTCCGACCGCCGTCCGGCCATAATATTCCAGCGAAGGAAAAAAAAAGTCTCGTGGGCTTCCGCCCTCGAGGCCCGTAAAGTTGGCCCTGATTTTTGGCCGTGAAAATTTTGGTTTCCGGCGAGTGATTTTTCTTCACGCACGATGGCTTCTCCTCATAATGGGGGCCTTACAAATGTGCGCTTTTACCACAGAAGATTACAAGGTAAATCAGGCTCCATACTTAACATTTGTGACCCTCACACTCGACATGAGAGAATCTTTGGTGGTACACATAGCAATTGAGAGAGTGTGAGTTCTAAAATCTCAAAACCACTGTTATATATGCTCTTCCATTTTCAACAACTTGAGGTTTTGGTGCTTCAAAGACGTATCTTGGTTCTAGAATTGTCGTCCTTTCACTTTTGCCGTGTGGTTTGGTGAATGCAAAGTGACTCGAATCTTTTAAGTTCCGTCATTTGAGCTTGTTTGAGAAAGTGTTTAGTGTATTTTCATTGCCAAGTTTCTTGTTCTTTGTAAGAGGGTTTTGTGGTGAGAGGTTTCCCACACCCTAAGACAGTGCCTGTGTGCTAGCAATGTTTACCATTCACTAATTGTTGGTTTAGGTTATGCAAGCTCCATGATAGTGTGATAGTAAACAACCTTAGCTTGCAAGTTGTCAATCAGTTATTTGCACAAACTCCATTCCTCTCTCTCTCTCCCCTTTGCTTTGGCTATCTCTGTATTCAAGGCTATTGAATCTATTGTCTTGTTTATATGGATGAAGGTGAAGTTGTTCTTGACTATCTTCTATACAAAACACTAGAATGATACCTCAGTCTCACTGTGATGTAGATAAATAAATCAAACACTGAGCTATTTTTGTGCTAATCATTGTCCTTTGTCTAAAGCCAGCTATCTTTGAATTGTTATGTTCTTTTGTGTATAAGTATAAGTCCAAAAACATCAACACACACGTTCTAAAGATAAGGTTCTCCCACAAAGCTGGAAAACAAGGACAATGGCTTTGGATATTTTTTATCTATAGGCTTTGATGGAGTTGAGGTGGTCCGGGGCAGGCAACAAGAGAGGCGACCTCTAAACACCCCTCAAGGCTCCTGTGTTGTTCAATTGGGGCTGCGGAAACCACAAGCAAGAGAAAGAAACAACAAATCCACAACCAACAAGTGAAGGGGCACCACCTAGTTTTGGTATGCAAACTAAGACGCAAGAGAGATTTTGTCAAGACCAAGAGGAGGCACAACAAAACACACACAAACAATATCACACCAAGACACACCAAATGGTGCAAGTATAGAGGTGTCAAAGAACCTATGAGTTGTTATCCATGACCTGCTTAAAACCTTTTTTACATTATACCTACCATCCATATAGTGTCCAATATCAGCAAGTATCCATTCTGAGAACAGTAATCCACATATGAAAGTGACATGTGTGTGTGTGTGTGTGTGTGTGTGTGTGTGTGCCTACCCTAACACAAGTACCATACTCAATGAGTTGACACTAGGCCCATTGAGTATGGGCCTACTTCCTCATCAATTTGAATAGAATAGTCAAGTTTGAAGTCAACAAGCTGTATCATATCAGAAATTCCATGAATCTCATCCGAGCTATAAGTGACAATGTTAACAAAGAAGATTATACTCCAGTTGGAGTTTTAAGGCTTTGTTATACAATAGAGAAAAGTATGGATGCCATTCATAGTCAGTCATAGAAGTTTTCCATGCTTCCTCAAACAAACCGTCCATCCAAGAGTAGTTCGTTTATAGCTAAAATGTTCCTAGGATCATAAGAATCAATTTAGATGCACAAGGGTAAGTAATTTTGAATTAACCTGTAACCTAAAACCAACAAATTCAAAGACTACAATAGATGTGAGCAGGAATCCGATCTATAGACAAGAAAAGACCACCTAATACCTGTTAACCTACAAGGAATTATAGAGAGTGAGTCCATCAAAGCCTACATAAAAAAATCTCAAAAGGAAATGTCCTAATTTTCAAATTTTTGGGAGAACCTTATGTTTAAGAAGTATGTGTTGCTCTTTTTAGACTTATACTTACATACAAAAGAGCATAACATTTCAAAAGACAATTGGCTTTAGACAAAGGACAATGATTAACACAAAAGCAACTCAGTCTTTGACTCATTTTTGTACATCATAGTGAGAATGAGCTATCATTTTAGTGTTTTGTATATAAGATAGTCAATAACAACTTATTCTGAAAGGAAAGAGGCCATGTTCGATAGTGATGGACATCACCTAAGCCAAAAAGATCCTAAGTAAAGATAGAGTCCTCACCTATATCCATACAAATAAGACAACAAATTTGTTAGCCTTGAATACGTATTACAAGTGTCAAAGAACCTATCACTTATTATCCATGTCCTACTTAAAAACTTTTTAACTTATACCTACCATCCATATAATGTCCAATATCCGCAAGTATGCATAGAACAGTAA
The DNA here is from genome assembly GCF_014529385.1 of Adiantum capillus-veneris. Lineage (NCBI taxonomy): Eukaryota > Viridiplantae > Streptophyta > Polypodiopsida > Polypodiales > Pteridaceae > Adiantum > Adiantum capillus-veneris. The sequence continues at coordinate 68,377,197 of NC_140945.1, forward strand.
GCCACATACACAAAAGAACATAACAGTTCAAAAGATAGCTGCTTTAAACCAAGGACAATTATTAGCACAAAAACAACTCAGTCTTTTTTTTTGTACATTATAGTGAGAATGAGGTATCATTCTAGTGTTTTGTATATAAAATAGTCAAGAACAACTTATTCCGAAGTGAAAGAGACCAGGGTGGAAAGTGATGGACAACAACTAAGCCAAAAAGATCCTAAGTAAAGATTGAGTCCTCACATGCATCCATATAAACAAGACAACATATTTGTTAGATTTGAATACGTATTATAGGTGTCAAAGAACCTATCAGTTGTTATCCATGCCCTACTTAAAATGTTTTTAACTTATACCTACAGTCCATGTAGTGTCCAGTATCAGGAAGTATCTATTCTTAGAACAATAAGCCACAGATGAAGGTTACATATGTGTGTGTGTGTGTGTGTGTGTGTGTGTGTGTGTGTGTGTGTGTGTGCACGCACATCCGTCCTAAACCAAGCACCATACTCAATGAGTTGACATTAGGCCCATTGAGTATGGGCAGAATAGTCAGTTTTGAAGCTAAAAAGCTGTATCATATAAAACAATCCATGAGTCTCATCAGAGCTATAAGCGACATTGTGAACTGAGAAGATTATACTCCAGCCGGAGTTTTAAGGCTTTTTTAGCCAGTTGAGAATAGTATGTCATAAAAGTTTTCCATGCTTTAACCTGTTTTTATGGATAGTCGTCAAATGAATCGTCCATCCAAGAGTAGTTTGTTTATAGGCAAAATGTCCTGAAATCGTAAGCATCAAAATAATTGCACAAGGGTAAGTAATTTTGGATTAACCTGCAACCGAAAACTAGCAAAGTCAAAGACTACAATACCTGTGAGAAGAAATTATGTCATAAAGTCTTATATCTAACCAACCCGAATGATTTTCTCATATTAAATTGATCATTTAATGTGGGAGAATAGACGAGAACAAGGGTTAGAATATAGACATGTGCTTACGGGTCTATCTCGACATGGGGCCAATGGTAAAGGGGTCTAAATGAGAGAAGATATGTCGCAACTCTAGCCAATGGAGCTTAAAAGACCGTAGGGTTAGCTTCATTAATAACCTCCAAAGGTTAGTGTTAAAAGTCCTTTGACCTTAGGTAAGCTAGGGCTGAGCTTGAGATGGGAACTTGGCCCAAGCTTGAGGTGCTTGTCGTGCTTGATGAGTAAGGTGCTTGTCGTGCTTGCTGACTAAGATGCTTGAGGTGCTTATCGTGCTTGCCGACTAGGGAGCTTGAGGTGCTTGTGGGAACACCACCCAAGATTGAGGTGCTTTGCTGTGCTTGCTGACTAAGGTGCTTGTGTTCCACAAAGTCAAAGTATCCCTACACAAAGGGCGGCAAGCCTTAAAGCTTGGGGGATGAGAGAGAACACACACACACACACACACACACACACACACACACACACACACACACAGACACACATACACTCACAAGGTGAGCCCAAGCTTCAAGAGGCAGCACAGACACATGTCAAGCCCCCATGTTGCCCTCATGGTGTGCCTAAAGCCTATTGGTTGTCCTCGCAAGGGGTTTAATGATAAATTAGTTAAATTATTTTGCATTTATCAAGTCCTCTCTCTCAAAGAGGAAAGGGGGACACTTGTCCCAAGGCTACTCTTGTTGCTTGATATGCCTTCTGCATGTGATTGGCTAGGCTTGGAGGGGTCCAATGAGCTTCAAGCATGAGCTACAAGCAGGGGTCAACCAAAGCAAGAAGGGGGACTGCTTGGGGGGTATACTCTCCCACACACACTCACACACTCTCTCATTGTGTGAAGTGCAAAGTGCAAGAGCTCCATCTCCTTCTCCAAGCTAGTAGATAAGTTGAGAGCCTACATCAACACTCTTAGCTATGGAATGCAAATTCAATCAAGAGCCATGCTTCAATGCTTAAGCTTGCCATCTTCTCCACCTTCATCACTATGCTATAATGTATGCTAGCAAGAAGAGTGATGATAAGTGAGGAATCATTTATTTTTTCCTATGGAATGTTTCTTCTTCCTCTTCCCTACCCTCATTCCCCGCTATCTCTCTCCACCTTCGAAGGTGTTTAAGGCCTTGGGACTGAGGCTTGGGATAGTTAATGCTTTTTGCAAAATTTATGCAGCTATGCTCTTGATGCATGAAGCTTTCCATCTTCATTGCATCACCTAGGTCACAAGGAACACAAAGATTGTATTGTACCAAGTCTCTCTTGATAGGAGAATCTATAATACAAAAGCCTATTGGAGAGGGGACCGACTCCACATAAATCCGGTCTTCAACTGTTGTCAAGTTCTCTAAACTCTTTCTCTTGCAAAAGTATTGTTCATGCCAAGTTAACTAAGCACTATGTTTATGTTGCTGCCATCAATTAAGTTCACCCTCTATGCTCACAAAGTAATCTCACAAAAATGCTTTCTCTAATTTTCCTTTTTTTGCTACTCTCAAAGTTCATAGGCCATTTACATTACATTGATATCAGAGCATTTGGTTTCTCTTTTCTTGCTTAAGAAGAGAGGTCCTTAAGTAGCCTATTAATAGTTGATTTTGTTAATTATATTAGGGTAAGTGGGACTAGGATCTATTATTGATTTTGTTGAGCCCACTATGTGAGATATGGTGCACACCTTGAGAGCTTTGGTCTTAATAATGGAGTCTTTTTAGACTTGCCTACGGCTTTACCATTATTGAGCCATAAGAAGTCTAAAAGGAGCTATCACTCGGCAACTCTGCAATATTAGACCCACTCCAGTACTCTCTATAATTAACCAATTTGAGCCGTGGTTGTAGATACTTAAGTGCCGATTTTCAAAGGCTAAGAGGAGTAGCAACTAAGGTTTTGAATTGCAAAAGAATACACTAAGTAAGCACACAATTTTGTTAACATGATTGACAATAACCAAGAGAGTAGAATGAACATTGATAACTTTGATTTTGCACATGAAGGTGCTAATAATGATGCCCCCATGTTTATCAATTATCTTGTTACTAGGTTGCAGCAAGCTATGGGCAACCCTGCTTTGTAAGCCGAAGTCACTCAAAAACTTTGCGCTTATGGGATTTCCCTTCCTCTCCAAGAGGAGAGAGAGCTTAGGAGGCCTCTTGAAGAGACCCCCAAAAGAAGACTCTCTCCCATACGAGAGGAGGAATCCAAAGAGCAAGAAAGTAATGAATCTTTAAGTTCCTTTGAAGATGTGTCTCCACGAAGACAACGGTCTAAACGATTGCCAACTTCTCCTAAGAGGAAACGGTCAACCCATAGTCCTTCTCCTTGTCACTACAAAAGGGAAGAGAGGAAACAAAGGAAGAAAAGGGCAAGAAAGAGGTCACCCTCTTCTCCTTCTTCTTCACCTTCCTCCTCTTTCGACTAAAGCTATGGCTATTCTCCTAGATAATACAAGAGGGGAGGACATCGCAAATCATACACTGCATGGCGAAGGTCACAAAAGCTAAAGAAGTTCAAAGAGGGAGGAAAGAGTATCTCTTTTCTCACCTATGATGGCACCTTTGGTGCTACCGACAAAGTATTGGCCTTCATCCAGCAATTCAATGTGGCCTTTGGAGACGAGAGCTTCACGGAGTCCTCCAAGCTATGCCATGTAGCTATGCACTTCCAAAAATCGGCTCATCAATGGTGGGCTAGACTTCATGGATACGACGAATCCCCAAAGACATGGAAAACTCTACAAGTTTCCATCATGAAGCAATTCCTTGCAAGCCATGCAAAGGACAAAGTGCTTACCGAATGGAAAAGTTTGAAGCTTCTCTCCCATGAGTCTATTCACAAATATGTGGACAAGTTTTGGGATTTACATCTCAAGGCTACTGTATTTCAAAAGATAGATTTTGCCGAGCAAAAGCAACAATCTGTGCGGGATTACCTGAAGAGATGGCCGAGTACGTCAACTCTCAATGGCCTGGTTCTATCACCAAAGTAATCCACCACACCATGGTTGCTTCACACATCAATTATCAACAAGGGGCTAGATGGACTGTCAAGCCCATAGAAAACAAAGACAAGAGTGATGCAAAAGGGAAAACCAATGCCCAAAATTCTTCCCAAGGCAATTCCAACAACAACAAAAACAACAATAATCGGTCCAAGGAGAAGGGAGTTTACAAAGGTAAAAAAAAAACTCTCTTGTGAAGAGCTTGAAGCTTTTTGCAAGGACCATAAATGTTTTAAGTGTGGGGAGCAAGGACATGGCTATCGTTCTTGTCCCAAGAGAAATGTTTGTAATGAGACTCCTAGAGCTTCCACTATCAAAGCTTCAAAAGAGGATGCTCATTGCAAAGGATCACCTCTCTCCTATGCTTTGGAAAAGGTAAGGGAGCACGATGCCTTCATCTTGTTTGACTTGAATCTACTCACAACTTCATATTAATGGAGTTGGTCACCAAGTTGGGCATTCAAGATTTGAAGTTGGGAGATACTGTAATGGCTGACACCGCTTTCAAGGGACAACAAGCCTCTGTTACTCCCTTGATTGGGAAGTTGAGGCTTTATGTACAAAGCTATGTCGACAAAGAAGATTTTTTCATCTCTCCTCTCCAACATGAGGATGCTATCCTAGGGGCACCATGGTTCAACCGAATGGCTGCCAACATGAAGTTCCATGAAAGGAGAATCTACTTCACCTTACAGGGAAAAGAACATGTATATAGATGCTAGTGAGTCTGGTCGTACTATACCACTTGTAAATCCTCTTGATAAATCAATGAAGAGCTCAATTTTTGCGTGCATGATTTTTGTCAAAGAGTCCCTAAAAGATCCTAATGTTTCATCAAATGTAAATGGTAGGAATCAAGAAGAATTAGACTGTCTAATTTTCTAAAAGGATTCCAAAATATGTTCGTCGATGATATCCCTATGGACTTACCTCCAAAACGAGGGGATGATGACCATCGAATTGAGCTCCTACCAGGAAGCTCACCACCTAACAAGCCTCCTTATCGAGTTTCCCAAGCTCAACAAGAGAAGATCATGAGGTAAGTACAGGAATTGGTAGACAAAGGGATGGTGAGGCCTAGCTTTTCTCCCTTTTGTTCTCCAATCCTTCTAGGGCAAAAGAAAGATGGTACATGCCATATGTGTGTGGACTATCGAGCACTAAACCATATCACTATCAAAAACAAAGTTCCTGTGCCTTGGGTAGAAGATCTATTTGATAAGCTACAAGGCTCTACCTGCTTCTATAAGATTGGCCTTTAAAGTGGCTATCATCAAATAAGGATAGTGGATGAAGATATCCTAAAGACTGCGTTTGCACAATGTCTGGTCTTTATGAATATCTAGTCATGTCCTTTGGCTTGACTAATGCACCGGCCACGTTCAATCGATTAATGGAGAAAATGTCAGACCCTTCCGCAAGTTCACTGGACTGTTCTTTGATGATATCATTATCTACTCCAAGTCATTGGAGGAACACTAGCAACATCTCCAAGTGATTTTTCAAGCACTAAGGGAGAACAAGCTTTTTCTCAATCAAAAGAAAAGCAAAATTTTCATTTCAAGATTTTCAATACTTAGGTCATATTATCTCTCAAGATGGTATCCGCATGGATCCATCAAAGTTAGAGGTAATAAAAGCATGGCCTAATCCAAGGAATCTACATGAGCTAGGAAGCTTTATTGGTATGTGTGCATACTATAGATGCTTCATAGCAAAATTTTCTCAAATAGCAGGACCATTACATGACTTAACAAAGAAGAACGTTAAGTATTCATAGACTGCTAAGGAGAAAATTTCTTTTGACAATCTCAAAGAGAAGCTTACCTCCAACAATCAGTTCTCATGCTTCCAGATATCTCAAAGCCAAATGAGGTCCAATGTGATGCTTGTGGTGATTGCCTTGGAGCAGTCTTGCTTCAAGAAGGGCATGCCATAGCATATGAGAGCCGAAGGCTCAATATGGATGAACGGGTCTTAGGCATTTATGAGAAAGAGCTTTTAGTTGTTCTACATGACCTAAACACATGGAAGCACTATCTATTGGGGACGCCATTCATTTTACAAACAAACCATCAGAGTCTCAAGATCAAAGTCTCAAGTACTTCATGACGCAAACAAAGCTTTCCAACAAACAAATGAGGTGGGCAAATTTTCTTTCGCAATTTATTTCTCATAATGCTCACACTGCTGGTAAGCACAATCAAGTGGCCGATGCACTTTCATGACGACCAAAAGTTAATGCAGTGTCTATAGCCACTTACAGTGGTTTATCTTCAATGATAGATGAGTATGCTACTGACCCTGAATTTAGAGACATAATGTAAGCCCTTGCTTTGGGGAAGAAAGAGGAACCATTCACCTTGAAGGATGGTTATCTTCTCCACGGAAATAGGCTATGTGTTACTCACTCCCTTCGTGAGAAAGTAATGCTCCTCCCTATGCGGGGCATAGAGGCATTCAACCTACTCTCCGAGGAGTAGAAACGTACTTCTATTGGCCTACCATGAAAGTGGACATACAAGAGTAGGTTTCAAAATGTGTAGTATGCCAAAAGACCAAGTATGATGAAGGGAAGCAACTTGGAATACTCCAGCCATTTCCTATCCCAAATTCACCATGGGAGAGTATATCCATGGATTCCATTTTTGGATTGCCCAAGTCTATCCATGGAAATGTGGGAATATGGACAATAGTCGACATGTTTAGCAAGCAATCACACTTTATTCCTGTCAAAAAGACTATTAAGGCACACCAAATGACAACTCTCTTCATATCACAGATTTTCAAATGCCATGGATTGCCAACATACATAGTGTCAGATAGAGATCCTAGAATGACCAGTAATTTTTGGAAAGGTATCTTTGTTGAAAATCTAGGTACAAGATTGGATTTCTCTTCGGCCTATCGCCCACAAGTGGATGGCCAAAGTGAGAAGCCAATCTTACGATACTCGATATACTAAAAACTTATGTTACCAATGTAGATCAACACTCACAATGAGAAAAATACTTACCTCTTGTAGAGTATATGTACAATAATATTGTACATACTTCTACGGGAAAAGAACCTTTTGAAATCATCGAGGGAAGACCTAAAAGTCCCTTGCTACTTAAAGTACATGGGAAGACCTTCGCTGCTGCTGATGAGTATAGCCGTGACCTACAAGAGTTGTAATTGAAAACAGTTGAGGACCGGATTTGCATGGAGCCGGTCCCCCCTCCAAAAGGCTTTGTATTATGGTTTCTCCCATCAAGAGAGACATTGTACAATACAATTCTTTGTGTTCCTTCAAGACTAGCTAGTGCAATGAAGATGAAAGCTTCATGCACTAAGTAAAACACTTAGCAAACACAACATCAATTATCCCCGGTCTCAGACACAAGACCTCACATACCTTCAAAGATGGTGAGAGCTAGAAGGGTATGATAGTAGATTGAGAGGAAGAAGGAGTAGTCTTACGATAAATATGTACATCTCCTCACATAATCACTCATATTAGCATAGCTTAGCTTAGTAATTAGCTTGGTAGAGGAGATGAGCATGCATTGGAGCTTGGCTCCTGGTTGGATTTGCATCCACATGCCAAGAGTGTGTCGATGTAGGCTTCTATCTCACAAGCTTGGAGTAGGTGATGAGCTCTCCATTAAAGCTTGGGAAGAGATAGTCTTTTTTTTACTTCACACATGATATTGTGTGAGTGTGTGTGTGATAATGCCTTGCAAAAATCATCCCCCTCTCTCTCTTGGGCGACCCCTCTTGCTATTTGCTCTTGATGTCCTCTCATTGGACCTCCCTAGGGCTAGCCAATGACAATTAAGCAGCATAAGTGATAGCCTTCTGACATGTGTCCCCCTTTCCCCTTTTGTGAGAGCTTTAGGTAATTTAATAATTCAACTAAACTCTCATTAAACCCCTTTGCCTCTTGGCCAATAGGAACCAGGCAAGCCATTGGGCTGCTGAATGCTCATTGGACCCCTTGGGAGACTGTCCAATAGTCTTCTAGAGGACTTAATTCTCATTGGTTCTTTTATTAAGTGTTTTTAAATTAATTAAACTAGATTTACTCTAGCCTAATTCTCATTGGTCCACCTCCAAGGCCATCCAATAGAAATTGGGTACACCTTGTGGGCATCTGGCCTAGGGAGCTGACATGTGTCCCTCATTCCCTTTGTGTAAAGGGAGCTTGTATGTGTGTGTGTGGCTGTTTCTCGCATCCCCTACAAGCTAAGCTCACCCCCTCCTTAGTAGGGATTTGTAAAGACTTTTTTGACACACACAAAGCATCCAATTCCCCCATGGTTGACCTTTGGACACAACCTTTGAATTTTGGAACCTTAGTATTTTGGAAGTCTTAATGGGCTGAACCTTAGTGTCTTTTTAGCCCATTGTTGCACATGGCTCTTTTGCAGATGGCCCCCCCTTTGGATCCCTATTTTCCCTCCTTTGGATCCCTACTGTGGCCGATCTACTAGCTTAACCAATATTCTAGCTTTTTCTCCCCTGGCACTTCCCCATATTAAATGATCAGTTTAACATGAGAAAATCATTTAGGAGAATTAGATATTGATTATTATGACATTACCTCTCTCTTGAAATCATAGTCGTCCTCGACTATGGTGTAGAGAAGATAAAGCATATTCATGAGTCCTTTTCTTAGCGGGTAGAGGATCCCTATGTTACCCTACGACATCATTCCACAATGGATGACTAGTCCATTTGGTGCTTGAGAGCCCGAGGCTGCCGCAAGCATGCCTGCACATTAGTCCTATCAATCTTCCATAGTAGAGTGACAAGCTCTACTTGGTGTTTGGGAGACGTCGTCTCCGCAAACTTGATCTAAGCATGCATACTACTTCATTTTTGTGCACAATAAAGAAAAAGAGAGTCTTATAAGACAAAAACTTTGTTCATTTTTTACATTTTGTACATTTGCTTACTCTTGGGAAGCATTGTAAGTATTGACAAGGTTTAGGTTATCCTTTAATTGTATGCCATGCATCCATCTAGCATCTTCAAAAGGATAATTCTTAAACTTAATAAGATATCGTCGGATAGTCTTACCGCCTCTTAGTACCTTGTCTTCATGTCAGAGAATGGACTCGGGCTGCAGCACCTCCTCTTGGTCCTCGATCTCCGGTGGGTCTTCAATAGTTGGTTCTTAAGGTGGCTCTCCTTTGTAAGGCTTTAATAGGCTCACATGGAAAGCATTGTGTATGAGCCAATGATTGGGCAACTTGAGTTGATAGGCCATCTCATTGATCGGCCTAACAATCTGGAAGGGGCCATAGTACCTTTTTGCTAGTTTAGCATAGTACTTTTGGTGTCCTGTAGGATTCTTGCCCGTTGTGTGCCTTAATCGAGTCTTGGGAAACTTTAATAAGACCCAATCATTTTCTTTAAAGGCTTGGGCTCTTTTGTGCTTGTCAGCAGCAGCCTTTTGCCTTTGCTTTGAGATAGAGATAGCATCCCGGCTATACTCATCTGCAGCGAAGATCTTCCCATGTACCTTAAGTAGCAAGGGACTTTTTGATCTTCCCTCAATTACCTTGAAAGGTGCTTTTCTCGTGGTATGTACAGTGTTATTGTAAGCATACTCCACTAAGGGTAAGTACTTCTCCCATTGGGATCTTTGATCTACTTCCGTTACATAGGCTTTTAGTAGATAGAGAATTGTTAGGTTAGATATTTCACTTTGGCCATCCGTTTGTGGATGATAAGTTTAGCCTTGTCCGTAAATTCTCAAAGAGACCCTTTCAGAAATTACTAGTCATTCTAGGATCTCTATCCGACACTATGGACATTGGCAAGCCATGGTACTTGAAAATTTGTGAAATGAAGAGGGTTGCCATTTGATGGGCTTTGATAGTCTTTTTGACAGGTATAAAATGAGTTTGTTTATTGAACCTGTCTACTATCGTCCATATTCCCGTATTCCCATGGATAGACTTAGACAATCCAAAGATAAAATCCATGGATATGCTCTCCCATGGTGAATAAGGGATTGGCAAGGGTTGAAGCAATCCAAGTTGCTTCCCTCTATCAAATTTTGTATTTTGGCATACCACACATTTAGAAACATACTCTTGTATGTTCACTTTCATGGTAGGCCAATAGAAATATGTTTCAATTCCCTTTAAGGTAGATTGAATCCCTCTATGCCCCGCATAAGGTGGAGCATGAGATTCATACATTACTTTCTCACGTAGTGAGTTAGTAATACATAGTCTATTGCCATAGAGAAGATAACCATCTTGTAAAGTAAATGGTTCTTCTTTCTTCCCTAATGCACGGGCTGAAATCACATCTCTAAAATCGGGATCAATAGCGTACTCATCTATCATTGAAGATAGATCATTGTGAGTTGCTATGGAAATCGCATTCACTCTCGGCCGTCTTCAGAGTGCATCAGCTACTTGATTATGCTTGCCAGCAATGTGAGCAATATGAAAATGAAATTGCGAAAGGAAATTTTTCCACCTCATTTGTTTGTCGGAGAGCTTGGTCTGTGTCATGAAGTACTTAAGACTTTGGTGATCCATTTGCAGAATGAAAGGAGTCCCCAATAAATAGTGCTTCCATGAGTCTAAGGCATGTAGAGCTGCAAGGAGTTCCTTTTTATATATGCCTAGAGCTTGCTCAACAAGGTCGAGCCTTCGACTTTCATAGCCTATGGCGTGTCCTTCTTGAAGCAAAACAGCTCCAAGGCAATCACCACAAACATCACATTGGACCTCAAATGGTTTTGAGAGATCCGGTAGTGTAAGCATAGGTTGAGAGATAAGCTTTTCTTTAAGATTTTCAAAATCATTGTTCTCCTTAGCAGACCATGTATACCTAACACTTTTCTTTGTTATGTCATGTAATGGTCCCGCAATTTGTGAGAACTTTTCTATGAAGCGTCTATAGTATGCACACATACCTATAAAGCTTCTTAGTTCATGAAGATTCCTTGGTTTAGGCCATCCTTTATTACCTCTCACTTTGATGGATCCATTTGGATACCATCTTGAGAGATAATGTGACCTAAATACTGAATCTCTTGCAAGATTGAGAGGAAGAAGGAGTAGTCTTACGAGAAAGATGTACATCTTACGAGAAAAATGTACATCTCCTCACATAATCACTCATATTAGCATAGCTTAGCTTCGTAATTAGCTTGGTAGAGGAGTTGAGCAAGCATTGGAGCTTGGCTCTTGGTTGGATTTGCATCCACATGCCAAGAGTGTGTCGATGTAGGCTTCTATCTCACAAGCTTGGAGTAGGTGATGAGCTCTCCATTAAAGCTTGCGAAGAGATAGTCTTTTTTTAACTTCACACATGAGATTGTGTGAGTGTGTGTGTGATAATGCCTTGCAAAAATCATCCCCCTCTCTCTCTTGGGCGAGCCCTCTTGCTATTTGCTCTTGATGTCCTCTCATTAGACCTCCCTAGGGCTAGCCAATGACAATTAAGCAACATAAGTGATAGCCTCCTGACATGTGTCCCCCTTTCCCCTTTTGTGAGAGCTTTAGGTAATTTAATAATTCAACTAAACTCTCATTGGACCCCTTTGCCTCCTGGCCAATAGGAATCAGGCAAGCCATTGGGCTGTTGAATGCTCATTGGACCCCTTGGGAGACTGTCCAATAGTCTTCTAGAGGACTTAATTCTCATTGGTTCTTTTATTAAGTGTTTTTAAATTAATTAAACTAGATTTACTCTAGTCTAATTCTCATTGGTGGTCCACCTCCAAGGCCATCCAATAGAAATTGGGTACACCTTGTGGACATCTGGCCTAGGGAGCTGACATGTGTCCCTCATTCCCTTTGTGTAAAGGGAGCTTCTGTGTGTGTGCGTGTGGCTTTCTCTCGCATCCCCTATAAGCTAGACTCACCCCCTCCTTAGTAGGGATTTGTAAAGACTTTTTTGACACACACAAAGCATCCAATTCCCCCATGGTTGACCTTTGGACACAACCTTTGAATTTTGGAACCTTAGCATTTTGGAAGTCTTAATGGGCTGAACCTTAGGGTCTTTTTAGCCCATTGTTGCACATGGCTCTTTTGCAGATGGCCCCCCCTTTGGATCCCTATTTTCCCTCCTTTGGATCCCTACTGTGGCCGGTCTGCTAGCTTAACCAATATTCTAGCTTTTTCTCCCTTGGCACTTCCCCATATTAAATGATCAGTTTAACATGAGAAAATCATTTAGGAGAATTAGATATTGATTATTATGACAGTTATAAGACTAGTTCTCTTTTTATTGTGCACAAATTTAAATACTATGCATGCTTAGAATCATGTTTGTGAAGACGACGTCTCTCAAACACCAAGTAGAATTTGTCACTCTACTTGGGAGAATGAAATGGACCAAAGAGCAGACATGCTAGCAATAGCTATGTCTCCCATGCAACAAATGGATTATTCATCTATCTTGGAAAGATGTCGTAAGGTAAAAAGGGATCCTCTACTTGCTAAGCAAGATTGACTAATGACTAAGGCTTTATCTCTTCTACCTCATAGTCGAGGAGGACTATGATTTCAAGAGAGAGGTAATGTCAAAGAATCTAATATCTAACCAACCCAAATGATTTTCTCATGTAAAGGGGTCCAAATGAGAGATGACTTGTCAAAGAGCAAGGCTAGCCAATGGAGCTTAAAAGACCTTAGGGTTAGCTTCATTAAAACCTCCAAATGTGACTCTTGAAAGTCCTTTGACCTTAGGTAAGCTAGGGATGACCTTCAGGTGGGAACCCAGCCCAAGCTTGAGGTGCTTGTCGTGCTTGATGACTAAGGTGCTTGAGGTGCTTGATGACTAAGGTGCGTGAGGTGATTATCATGCTTGCTGACTAAGATGCTTGAGGTGCTTGTCGTGCTTTCCGACTAGGGAACTTGAGGTGCTTGTGGGAACACCACCCAAGCTTGAGCTGCTTTGTCGTGCTTGCTAACTAAGGTGCTTGTGTTCCACAAAGTCAAAGTATCCCTACACAAGGGGGGGCGAGCCCCAAAGCTAGGGGGATGGGAGAGAACACACACACACACACACGCGCGTGCGCACACACACACACACACACACACACACACACACACACACACACACACACACACACACACACACACACACACACACACACACACAAGGTGAGCCCAAGCTTCAAGAGGCAGCAAGGACACATGTCAAGCCCCTACCCATGTTGCCCTCATGGTGTGCCTAAAGCCTATTGATTGTCCTCCCAAGGGGTCCAATGATAAATTAGTTTTTTTTTTTTTTTTGTATTTATCAAGTCCTCTCTCTCAAAGGGAAAAGGGGGACACTTGTCCCAAGGCCATCCTTGTTGCTTGATATTCCTTTTGCATGTGATTAGCTAGGCCTGGAGGGATCCAATGAGCTACAAGCGGGGTCTACCAAAGCAAGAAGGGGGACTGCTTGGGGGGTATACTCTCCCACACACACTCACACACACTCTCATTGTGTGAAGTGCAAAGTGCAAGAGCTCCATCTCCTTCTCCAAGCTAGTAGAGAAGTTGAGAGCCTACACCAACACTCTTGGCTATGGAACGCAAATCCAACCAAGAGCCATGCTTCAATGCTTAAGCTTGCCATCTTCTCCATCTTCATTACTATGCTATTATGTATGCTATCAATAAGAGTGATGATAAGTGAGGAACTATTTATTTCTCCTATGGAATGTTTCTTCTTCCTCTTCCCTACCCTCATTCCCCGCTAGCTCTCTCCACCTTCGAAGGTGTTTGAGGCCTTGGGACTGAGGCTTAGGATAGTTAATGCTTTTTGCAAAGTTTATGTTATGCTCATGATGCATGAAGCTTTCCATCTTCATTGCATCACCTAGGTCACAAGGAATACAAAGATTGTATTGTACCAAGTCTCTCTTGATGGGAGAATCTATAATATAAATGCCTATTGGAGGGGAGACCAGCTCCACATACATCCGGTCCTTTCATACTGTCATGTTCTCTAAACTCTCTCTCTCGCAATAGTATTGTTCATGCCAAGTTAACTAAGCACTATGTTTATGTTGGTACCATCAATTAAGTTCACCCTCTATGCTCACAAAGTAATCTCACAAAAATGCTTTCTCTAATTTTCCTATTTCCGCTACTCTCAAAGTTCATAAACCGTTTGCATTACAAATTCGATCAATAGACAAGAAAAGACCACCCAAAACCTATCAACCTAGGAAGGAATTAGAGGCAATGAGTCCATCAAATCCTATAGACAAAAATCTCAAAAGCCAACGTCTTGGTTTCCCAGCTTTTTGGGAAAATCTTGTGTTTAGGACATGTGTGTTGCAGTTATAGGATTTACTTATACACAAAAGAATATAATAGTTCAAAAGACAGCTTCTGGCTTTAGACAAAGGACAATGATTAACAATAGAAACAAATCAATCTTTGATTCGTTGATGTACATCATAGTGAGAATGAGGTATCATTCTAGTGTTTTGTATATAAGATAGACAAGAAAAAGTTATTCCGAAGTGAAAGAGGCCATGTTCAACAATGATGGACAACAGGTAAGCAAAAAAGATCCGAAGTAAATATAGAGTCCTCACCTGCATCCATATAAACAAGACAACATATTTGATAGCCTTGAATACGTATTACAGGTGTGAAAGAACCTATGAGTTGTTATCAATGACCTACTTAAAACCCTTTTAACTTATACATATGATCCATGTAATGTCCAATATCAGCAAGTATCCATTCTCAGAACCGTAAGCCACAAATGAAAGTGAGTGACATATGTGTGTGCCTGCCCTAACCCAAGCACCATACTCAATGAGTTGGTAGTAGTCCTATTGAGTATGGGCCTATTGACTCATCAAGTTGATGAGAATAGAATAGTCAATTATGAAGCCAAAGATCTGTATCATATCAAGAAATCCATGAGTCTCATCCGAGCTATAAGTGACAATGTTAACAAAGAAGATTATACTCCAGTCGGAGTTTTAAGGCTTTGTTAGCTACTATAGAATAGTATGGATGTTGTTCATAGTTAGTCGTAGATGTTTTCCATGCTTTAACCAGTTTCTATGGATAGTCCTCAGACGACTCGTCCATCCAAGAGTTGTTCGAGAATAGTATGGATGTCATTCATAGTTAGTCGTAGAAGTTTTCCATGCTTTAACCAATTTCTATGGATAGTCCTCAAACAAACCATCCATCCAAGAGTAGTTCGTTTATAATTAAAATGTTCCTGAAATTTTCAAAATCAAAATAATTGCACAAGGGTAAGTAATTTTGGATTAACCTACACCTAAAACCATCAAAATCAAAGACTATAATAACTGTGAGCAGGATCCGATTTACAGACAAGAAAAGACCACCTAACACCTTTCAACCTAACAAGGAATTATAGGCAGTGACTCCATCAAAGCTTACAGACAAAAATCTCCAAAGCAAGAATTTAGGATGTGTTTGTTGCTATTTTTAGACTTATACTTATAAACAAAAGAACGTAACAATTCAAAAGACATGTGGCTTTAGACAAAGAACAATGATTAGCACAAAAACAACTCAAACTTTGATTCTCTTAGGTACATCATAGTGAGAACGATGTATCTTTCTAATGTATTGTATATATGATAGTGAAAAACAAGTTATTCTGAAGTGAAAGAGGCCAGGTTTGACAATGATGGACAACACCTAAGACAAAAAGATCCTAAGTAAAGATATAGTCTTCACCTACATCCATATAAACAAGACATAAGATTTTTTAGCTTTGAATACGTATTAAAGGTATCAAAGAACCTATCAGTTGTTATCCATGTCCCACTTAAAACTACCATCCAAGTAATGTCCAATACTAGCAGGTATTCATTCACACTAACCCAAGCACCAAACTCAATGTGTCGGCAATAGGCCCATTGAGTATGGGCCTACTGTCTCATCAAGTTGATGAATAGAATAGTCAAGTCTGAAGCCAAAGAGCTTATCATATAAGAAAATCCATGACTCTCATCGAAGCTATAACTGACAATGTTAACAGAGAAGATTATATTGAAATTGGAGTTTTAAGGATTTGTTAGCTAGTAGAGAATAGTATGGATGTCGTTCATTGTCAGTCGTAGAAGTTTTCCATGGTTTAATCAATTTCTATGAATGGTCCTCAAACGAACCGTCCATCCAAGATTAGTTCCTTTATAGGTAAAATGTTCCTGAAATCATAAGAATCAAAATAATTGCACAAGGGTAAGTAATTTTGATTAACTTGCAAGTTTAAACGAGCAAAGTCAACCAGCAAAGTCAAAGACTATAGTAGCTGTGAACATGAATCCAATCTATAGATAAGAAAAGAGCACCTAACACCGTACAACCTAACAAGGAATTATATGCAGTGACTCCATTAAAGCGTATAGACAGAAAATCTCCAAAGCCAAACTCTTAGTTTTCTAGCTTTCTGGGAGTTCCTTGTGTTTAGGACGTGCGTGTTCTTGCTTTCAGACTTATACACAAAATAATATAATAGTTTAAATGATTGCTCGCTTTTTAAACAAAGGACAATGATCAGCACATAAACAACTCAATCTTTGATTCATTTTTGTACAACATAGTGAGAATGATGTATCATTCTAGTGTATTGTATATAAGATAGTCAAGAAAAACTTATTCTGAAGAGAAAGAGTCCAAGTTTGACAGGGATGGACAACAACTAAGCCAAAAAGATCCTAAGTAAAGATAGAGTCCTTATTTGCATCCATATAAACAAGACAATAGATTTGTTAGCCTTGAGTACATATTAAAACATTTTTAACTTATACCTACCATCCATGTAGTATCCAATATCAACAAGTATCCATTCTAAGAATAGTAAGCCACTTATGAAAGTGACATATGTGTGTGTGTGTGCCCGCCCTAACCCAAGTACTATACTCAATGAGTTGAAAGTAAGCCCATTGAGTATGGGCCTCCTGACTCATCAAGTTGATGAGAATAGAATAGTCAAGTTTGAAACCAAAGAGCTGTATCATATCAAGAAACTCATGAGTCTCATCGGTGTTGGAATTAGGGTTGTAGAGAAATACACACATCTTGGAGAAGACGAAGGAAGCCCAAGGCACACAATAGAGAGTGTGTTACTTAGTGTGCAACGGAAAAATAGATAGCCCAAGGCACACAATAGAGAGTGTGTTACTCAGTGTGCAACGGAAAGATAGATAGCCCTAGAGTGATATACAATGCTCAGGAGAAAAAACCTCCTAAAGACAGAAAAAATGCCCCGACGGTCTTAGTGTGTTCACACACATCACTACCACATGTATATGGTAACAAATCCTCCCTGGAGTGATGCGGCAACGAGAGCTGGCACATGAGTAAATGCGAAGTGCCATGCTCTGAGGACATGATCAGTCCAGAAAGGGGAGTAAGCCCAAAGCTTTGCGGAAAGCTTCAAGCTTCTCACGAGACAATGCCTTTGTGAAAAGATTTGCAAGGTTGTCCTATGTTGGCACATAAGCCAAGCTGATCTCTCTTGCTCAGAGCCTCTCCCTGACATAGTGGTAATACACCTCAATATGATTTGTGCGAGCATGAAAAACTAGGTTCCTTGCAATTGTCAATGCGCTCTGACTGTCAGTGTAGATAGTGTTGGCAGTGTCCTGTCCAATACCCAAATCAACCATAAGGCTTCTGAGCCAAACACACTCAACCGTAGCTATGAAGACTGCCCTAGACTTAGCCTCACAACTCAAAGTGGCCACAATAGGTTGCTTATTGCTCAACCATGATATACATGAACTGCCAAGCATGAAACAAAAACCATTTGTGGACACTCGCGTGTCAAAACAAGCAGCCCAATCTGAATCCGAAAAAGCATGTAAGTCTGGCGGCAATGATCCCCCTTGGGATAAAACAAGCCAAGATGTAAAGTGCCACTAAGGTAGCAGAAAATCCTCTTGACAGCCTGCCAATGCTTAGACCCTGGGCTATGCATAAATCTGCTGACTTGTGAGACTGCAAACTGAATATCTGGCCTTGTGTTGCATACATAAATGAGGCAGCCAACAACAGTTTGGTAAAGAGTGACATCAGTAGGATCGTCAGCATCATGTAGACTCAACTTCAAACCTGTTTCCATGGGAGTGGCAATAGGTTTGCAATCCTCAAGTCCAAACTTACATAGCAATGTCTCTATGTAACTTTTTTGACACAAGGCAATACCACCATCACTTTGCTTAAACTGTATACCCAAGTAATGATGCAACAGCCCCAAATCTTTCATCTTGAAAGTAGCATTCAAATCAGCCTTAAATTCAACAATATGTCTCTCATTTGGTCCAGTGATCACCAAATCATCGACATAAAGAACCACAATGAGAAGTACATCACTCTAACGCTTTACATACAATGTGCTTTCTGTTGGATTGTTACGAAAGCCTCGTTTTACCAAATGAGTGTCGGCTTTCTCATACCAAGTACGAGGAGATTGCTTCAACCCATACAAAGCCTTCTTACATCTGCACACTTTGTCCTCTTGTCCTTTTATGACAAAACCGCGAGGCTGCGTTACATAAACTTCCTCAAATATGTCACCATTCAAGAAAGCACTAACAATGTCTGATTGATGTACATCCCAACCAAAATGAGTTGCCAATGCACATAGAAAACACGTAGTAGTCATACGACAAGTGGGAGCAAAAGTCTCTTCATAATCAATGCCTTTTTGATGTGCATAACCCTTTGCAACAAGTCGAGTCTTATGGCGATCGATCTCACCATCTGGCTTGCGTTTCAACTTGTAAACCCACTTTGTACCAATGGCCTTTTTGCAAGGAGGCAAATCACATTAAGTCCATGTGTCATTTTCTATAAGTGCATCATATTCTGATTGTATGGCAGCCATCCAATTTTCTGAATTGTGGCTTCATCAAAAGACAGAGGCTCCTCAATTTCATGTAAGCTAGACACAACCAAAGCATAACAATCTAATGCATAAGATGCATGGCGAGAGCCTGAACGAGTACGACTAGACAAAGGTGCATCCAATTTACTGTCACACAAAGTGTGCACCAACCATTTTGGCATACCTCTAGCATGCTCATTTTCAGCCGTTTCCTCATCAAGTACATCATGTACATCTGCATCAGTAATAGGCTGATCTGTAAAATTTTCAGAAACCTCCATAGGCTATACATTTGCCTCATTGGCACTTACATTCGTATTTCCACCACTGAAAAGAGGCAACAAAGTGTCATAAATGTCCTGTGAGCTTACATTACTGTCTCTAGTACAAGACAGCAAGGGCTGAATAAAATCTTTCATAAACACTACATCCTGTGAAACCAAAATACATTTTTTTTTGCGGATGATATAACCTGCAACCTTTGCTTTCAGCACTATAACCAACAAAAAGACATT
Source organism: Adiantum capillus-veneris (assembly GCF_014529385.1). Classification (NCBI taxonomy): domain Eukaryota; kingdom Viridiplantae; phylum Streptophyta; class Polypodiopsida; order Polypodiales; family Pteridaceae; genus Adiantum; species Adiantum capillus-veneris. The sequence goes on from NC_140945.1 coordinate 68,396,536, forward strand.
TGACAACCTTATCATCCAAATTTCTGTGTTGTGTTTGTGGCACCAAAGCATATACCAAACAACCAAAAACACGCATGTGCTCAATAGAAGGCTTTCTATCATGCCATGCTTCATATGGAGTAATAGACTACAAAGCTTTTGTATTTTGAACTAAAAGAGGCCAGGTTCGATAATGATGTACAACAACTAAGACAAAAAGATCCTAAGTAAAGATAGAGTCATCACCTGCATCCATATAAACAAAACATCAGATTTGTTAGCCTTGAATACGTATTACAGGTGTCAAAGTACTGATCAATTGTTATCCATGTCCTACTTAAAACCTTTTTAACTCATATGTGCGCACTTGCCCTAACCCAAGAACCATACTCAGTGTGTCGGCAATAGGCCCATTGAGTATGGGCCTACTGCCTCATCAAGTTGATGAGAATAGAATAGTCATGTCTTGAGCCAAAGGGTTGTATCATATAGAAAATCCATGAGTCTCGTCAAAGCTATAAGTGACAATGTTAACAAAGAAGATTATACTCAAGTCGAAGTTTTAAGGCTTTGTGAGTCAGTAGAGAATAGTATGGATGCCGTTCATTGTCAGTCGTAGAAATTCTCCATGTTTTAACCAATTTCTATGAATGGTAATCAAACAAACCGTCTATCCAAGAGTAGTTCGTTTATCGGTAAAATGTTCTTGAAATCATAAGAATCAAAATAATTGTACAAGGGTAAGTAACTTTGGATTAACCTGCAACCTAAAACTAGCAAAGTCAAAGTCTACAATAGCTGTGAGCCGGAATCCGATCTATAAACAAGAAAAGACCACCTAACACCTTATAATCTAACAAGGAATTATATGCAGTGAATCCATCAAAGCCTATTGGAAAAAAATCTCCAAAGCCAACGTCTTGCTTTACTAGCTTTCTGGAAGTACCTTGTGTTTAGGACGTGTGTGTTGTTGGTTTCATACTTGTACTTTTACACAAAAGAACATAACAGGTCAAAAGATAGATGGCTTTAGACAAAGGACAATGATTAGCACAAAAACAACTCAGTCGTTGATTCCATTTTGGTACATCATAGTGAGAATGAGGTATCAGTCTAGTGTATTGTATATAAGATAGTCAAGAAAAACTTATGCTGAAGTGAAAGAGGTGAGGTTCAACAGTGATGAACAAGAACTAAGCCAAAAAGATCCTAAGTAAAGATAGAGTCGTTACTTGCATCCATATAAACAAAACAACATATTTGTTAGCCTTGAATACATATTAGATGTGTCAAAGAACCTACGAGTTGTTATCCATGTCCTACTTAAAACCTTTTTAACTTAACCTACCATCAATGCAATGTCCAGTATCAGCAAGTATCCATTCTCAAAATACTAAGCCACAGATGAAAGTGACATATTTGTGTGTGCTTGCCTAATCCAAGCACCATACTCAATGGGTAGGCCCATTGAGTATGGGCCTATTGCCTCATCAAATTGATGAATATAGAATTGTCAAGTCTAAAGGCAAAGCGTTGTATCATATCAGAAAATCCACGAGTCTCATTGGAACTATAAGTGACAATGTTAACAAAGAAGATTATACTCTAGTTGGAGTTTTAAGGCTTTGTTAGCCAGTAGAGAATAGTATGAAAGCGGTCCATAGTTAGTCGTAAAAGTTTTCCATGCTTTAACCAGTTTCTATGGATCCTCAAACGCACCATCCATCCAAGAGTTGTCTGTTTATAGGTGAAATGTTTGTGAAATCATAAGAATCAAGATAATTACACAAGGGTAAGTAATTTTGGATTAACTTGCAACCTAAAACCAGCAAAGTGAAAGACTACAATTAGAAGATTATACTCCAATTGGATTTTTAAGCTTGTTAGCCAATTGAGACTAGTATGTATGCCATTCATAGTCAGTCATCGTAGAAATTTTCCATGCTTTACCTGTTTCTACGGATAGTCCTCAAACGAACTGTCCATCCAAGAGTAGTTCATTTATAGGAAGAATGTTCTCGAAATCATAAGAATAAAAAAAGTGGCCAAAAGACATGCATCATGACTAGATATTATAAAGGCCAAACATTGTACAATACGCGGTCTTTAGGATATCTTCAAGGATAAGTAATTTTGGATTAACCTGTGTAATGGAAATGGCCTATGAACTTTGTAAATAGCGGAAGGAGAATTAAAGAGAGCATTTTTGTGAGACTACTCTGAGAACATAGAGGGTGAACTTAATGGATGGTAGCAACATAATTGTTGTACTTAATTGACTTGGCACAAACAATACTAGTGCAAGAGAGAGAGTTTAGAAAACCCTAGAACAGTTGAGGACCGGATTTATGTGGAGCCGGTTGCTCGTCCAATAGGCTTTTGTATTATAGATTCTCCCATCAAGAGAGACTTGGTACAATACAATATTTGTGTTCCTTGTGACCTAGGTGATACAATGAAGATGGAAAGATTCATGCATCACGAGCATAACATAGACTTTGCAAAAAAAACATTAACTATCCCAAGCCTCAGTCCCAAGGCCTCAAACCTTCAAAGGTGGAGAGAGCTAGCGGAAAAATGAGGGTAGGGAAGAGGAAGAAGAAACATTCATAAGAGAAGAAATAGTTCTTCACTTATCATCACTCTTCTTGCTAGCATACATAATAGCCTAGTAATGAAGATGGAGAAGATGGCAAGCTTAAGCATTGAAGCATGGATCTTGGTTGGATTTGCATTCCATAGCCAAGAGTGTTGATGTAGGCTCTCAACTTCTCTACTAGCTTGGAGAAGGAGATGGAGCTCTTGCACTTTGCACTTCACACAATGAGTGTGTATGTGAGTTTGTGCGGGAGAGTATACCCCCCAAACAACCCCCCTTCTTGCTTTGGTTGACCCCCTCTTCTAGCTCAACATGGAAGCTCATTGGACCCTTGCAAGCCTGAACAAGGTTAGCCCTGGGACAAGTGTCCCCCTTTCCCCTTTGAGAGAGAGGACTTGATAAATGCAAAAACAATTAATTAAATTAAGTAAATTATCATTGGACCTCTCTAGGGATCAACCAATAGGCTTTGGACACTCCTTGAGGGCAACCTAGCTAGGGGCTTGACATGTGTCCTACTTGCCTCTTGAGCAAGGGTGCCTTTGGGAGAGATAGAGGTCAAGAAACCACCCCCCTACCTGCATGGCTCGCCCCCTCGTTGTAGGGATATTTGTTGACTTTTGTGACACCTCAAGCCCCTCAACCTTCGGCCCAATTCTCACCACAAGCTCGGCCCTTAAACCCCTCAAACTTAGGCCATGTTCCACCTCAAGTACAACCCTAAAATTGCAAGCATGACAAGCACCTCAAGCATCTCAAGCACTTCAAGCATCTCAGTCATTAGGCACAACAAGCACCTCAAGCTTGGGTCGGGTTCCCACCTCAAGCTCAGCCCTACCTAAGGTCAAAGGACTTTTAACGCTAGCATTTGGAGGTCTTTAATGAAGCTAACCCTAAGGTTTTTGCTCTTTAACAAATCATCTCTCATTTGGACCCCTTTACCATTGGCCCCGTGTTGAGATAGACCCGTAAGCACATGTCTCTATTATAAACCTCGTTACCGTCTATTCTCCCACATTAAATGATCAGTTTAATATGAGAAAATCATTTGGCTTGGTTAGATATTAGATTTTATGACATTATCTCTATCTTGAAATCATAGTTGTCCTCGACTATGAGGTAGAAGAGATAAAGCCTTAGTTATCAGTCAATGTTTTTTAGCGGGTAGAGGATCCCTTTTTACCCTACGACATCATTCCAAGATGAATGACCAATCCATTTGGTGCTTGGGAGACGTAGCTGCTGCAAGAATGTTTGCTCTTTAGTCCATTTCATTCTCCCAAGTAGAGTGACAGTTCTTTCTTGGTGTTTGAGAGATGTCATCATCACAAACATGATTCTAAGCATGCATACTACTTAAATTTGTGCACAATAAAAAGAGAACTCGTCTTATAAGACAAAAACATTGGTCATTTGAAAAAAAATTGTACATTTGCTTACTCTGTGTAGCATTGTAAGTATTGACAAGGCTCATACTATCCTTAAGCTGTATTCCTTGCATCCATCTAGCATCTTCAAAAGGATAATTTTTGAACTTAATAAGATACCGTCGGATAATCTTACCATGTCGTAGTACCTTGTCTTCATGCCAAAGGATAGCTTCGGGTTGTAGCACCTCTTCTTGGTCTTCGATTTCGAGAGGGTCTTCAATAATTGGTTCACTCGGTGGCTCTCCTTTGTAGGGCTTAAGTAGGCTCACATGAAAAGCATTGTGTATGAGCTAATGGTTGGGCAACTTGAGGTGATAAGCCATCTCATTGATTGGATTCAAGATTCGGAAAGGACCATAGTATCTTTTTGCTAGTTTAGCATAATACTTTTGATGGCCCATAGGATTTTTGCCCATCGTTTGCCTCAATTGAACCTTGCGAAACTTTAGTAAGACCCAATAATGTTCTTTGAACATTAAGGCCCTTCTGTGCTTGTCAGCAACAACCTTTTTCCTTTTTTGAGAAATGGATATAGCCTCCTTAATCTTTTGAAAAGATTCTTGTAGGTCACGGCTGTACTTATCGGCAACGAAGATCTTCCCATGTACTGTAAGTAGCAAGGGAGTTTTAGGTCTTCCCTCAATGATTTCAAAAGGTGATTTTCTTGTAGAAGTATGTACAATATTATTGTACTCATGCTCTACAAGAGGTAAGTACTTTTCCCATTGTGAGCATTGATCTACTTCTATAACATAAGTCTTTAGTAGATCGAGTATCGTAAGATTGGCTATCTCACTTTGGCCATTCGTTTGTGGGTGATAGGTTGAAGAGATATTCAATCTTGTACTTAGATTTTCAAAGAGACCTTTCCAGAAATTACTGATCATTCTAGGATCTAAATGTGACACGATGGATGTTGGCAATCCATGGTGTTTGAAAATCAGTGACATGAAGAGAGTTGCCATTTGGTGTGCTTTAATAGTCTTTTTGACAGGAATAAAGTGTGCTTGCTTGCTAAACCTGGCGACTATTGTCCATATTCTTGTATTTTTATGGATAGACTTGGGTAATCTAAAAATAAAATCCATGGATATACTCTCCCATGGTGATTTGAGATAGGCAATGGATGGAGTAATCCAGGTTGCTTCCCTCTATCATACTTAGTCTTTTGGCATATTACACATTTTGAAACATACTCTTGTATGTCCACTTTCATGGTATGCCAATAGAAATACGTCTCTACTCTTCAAAGAGTAGGTTGAATGTCTCTATGCCCCACATAAGGAGGAGCATGGGATTTATACATGACTTTCTCACGAAGGGAGTGGGTAACACATAGCCTATTTCCATGGAGAAGGCCATCGTGCAAGGTGAATGGTTCCTGTTTCTTCCCCAAAGCAAGGGACGACATTATGTCTCTAAAGTCAGGGTCAGTAGCATACGCATCTATCATAGAAGATAGATCATTGTGAGATCTATAGACACCGCATTAACTTTTGGTCGTCGTGAAATGCATTGGTCACTTGATTGTGGTTACCACCAATGTGAGCATTATGAAAATAAAATTGCGAAAGAAAATTTCCCACCTCATTTGTTTGTCAGAAAGCTTGGCTTGTGTCATGAAGTACTTGAGAGTTTGATGGTCTGTTCGTAAAATGAATGGAGTCCCCAATAGATAGTGCTTCCATGTGTCTAGGGCTTGTAGAATAGCTAAAAGATCTTTCTCATAAATGCCTGAGACCTGTTTATCCGTATTGAGCCTTCAGCTCTCATATGCTATGGCATGCCCTTCTTGAAGCAAGACTTCTCCAAGGAAATCACCACAAGCATCACATTGGAGCTCAAATGGCTTTGAGAGATCGGGAAGCATGAGAATTGGTTGGGAGGTAAGCTTCTCTTTGAGTTTGTCAAAAGCATTTTGATCCCAAGCAGTCCATGAATACTTAACGTTCTTCTTCGTTAAGTCATGTAATGGTCTTGCTAATTGAAAGAATTTTTCTATGAAGTGCCTATAGTATGCACACATACCAATAAAGCTTCTTAGCTCATGTAGATTCCTTGGGTTAGGCCATGCTTTTATTACCTCCAACTTTGATGGATCCATATAAATACCATCTTGAGAGATAATATGACCTAAGTATTGAATCTCTTGAAGGAAAAATTCACTTTTCTTTTGATTGAGAAAAAGCTTGTTCTCCCTCAATGCTTGAAAAATAACTTGGTGATGTTGCTCGTGTTCCTCCAAGGACTTGGAGTAGATGATGATATCATCAAAGAACACTCCAGTGAATTTGTACTCGGGTCTAGATATTTTCTCCATTAGACGGTTGAACGCGGCTGGTAAATTAGCCAAGTTGTTCTTAACTATCTTATATACAATACACTAGAAAAATATATCATTCTCACTATGATGTACCTAAATGAATCAAAGTTTGAGTTGTTTTTTGTGGCTGATCATTGCTCTTTGTTTAAAGCCAACTATCTTTTGACCTGTTATGTTCTTTTGTGTATAAGTATAAGTCTAAGAAAAGCAATAAACACGTCCTAAACATGAATTTCTCCTAAAAAGCTGGGAAACCAAGACGTTGGCTTTGGAGATTTTTGTCTATAGGCTTTGATGGAGTCACTTTCTATAATTCCTTGCTCCATCACTTTCTATAATCCTTGTTAGGTTGAAAGGTGTTAGGTTGTCTTTTCTTATCTATAGATCAGATTCTTGCTTACAGCTATTATAGTCTTTGACATTGCTGGTTAAGATTGTAGTTTAATCCATAATTACTTACCCTTGTGCAATTATTTCGATTCTCAAAATTTCAAGAACAGTTTACCTATAAACGAAATACTCTTGGATGGAGGGTTTGTTTGAGTACTATCCATAGAAATTGGTTGAAGCATGGAAAACTTCTATGACTGACTATAAACGACATCTAGACTATTCTCTACCGGCTAGTAAAGCCAATAAAATCCAAATGGAGTATAATCTTCTTTGTTAACATTGTCACTTATAGCTCCGATTGTTACCATATACTTGTGGTAGTGATGTGTGTGAACACACTAGGACTGCCGACACATTGTTTCTCTCTTTAGGAGTTTCTTCCCCCCGAGCATTGTATATACGCCCATCACTCTAGGGCTATCTATCTTTCCATTGCACACTAACATACTCTCTATTGTGTGCCTTGAGCTTCCTTCGTCTTCTCCAAGCTGTGTGTTTCTCTGCAACCCTAATTCCAACAATTGGTATCAGAGCACGTTACGTCCTCCTTGGCTTAGTCGCCAGTTGCTCCAACACACGCTGCCAAGAGTTTTTTGGAGCAAGTGATTGCGCATATGTACATACCCATGCATGGTGCATCAAATAAATGATTGCCCATTTTGCAAAGCCAGGTGGTTACGTGGGGCCCACATGTGTACAGGTAGGACATTATGTACATAGTGCATCGATTTTCACTATCACCAGTACCAGTGTGTTTTTTCTAAATAATGAGGAGTTGGTAGCGCATAAAACTTCTCGAGGAAGCTATCCACGGGATGACGACATGAGGTAAGCAGGTGCATCAGATGGCATCAGAAGCTTGAATGGGGTCAATACTTGCACGTGGATGAGTACGGACACAACGTGGGTGTTTTCTTGTGATAATTATGCAGAGAGTTCATCATGAGGACCATCTTTTGGGGGCCACTTCACGTGGTGGTGGGATGCATTATTGGAAAAAGTTGAGTGCCAGGTGTGCGGATGATGCAAAAGGGTGACAACTATGCACTGCGAGGTCAGTTTTTGGCCTGGTCGGGGTCCGTTTGAGGTTATCTAAAAGGCCAAGGATGCCCAACAAAAAAATCCAAGTGTAGGAACTGAAAAAACAGAGAGAAGACCAGAAAAAGAGTGCAGAAGAGAGGAGGAACAGCCGCAACTGTGTTTTTGGGGTTTTTGGAGCCTGTTTTGGCTATAAATTGCCCATCCGAGGTCGGATTTGAGCACTTTGACATTGTAGACTGGGGTTTTAGGCCATTCCGAACGCGATGGCGTTGTCCATTTTGCCAAATTCCTCACTGATTTTCTACTGTTTTGGATGTGTAAGTTTCTCCTATGAGCGAAGCTTCTGCTCCAGTTTGTGATTGTATCTGGCATATTTTACCCATATTGTGTGAGCTATTGCCCCATTGGTGTTGGCCCAAGCTCATTTGTATCTAAATATCAGAAGTTCTCCTCTTTTGAGATGAGTTTTTTTTTGTGTGCCTCTGTGTGGACTGGGAAAGTGGATAGTCTCTCTCCTCTCACTCCATCGGTGTGTTCCCTGCCTCGGCCAGGTGGATTGTGTAAGCCGAGTGGTGCCCCATAGTGTGTGTGTGTATCTTCCCAAGAGTGTGTGTCGGGTCATTATAGAGGCATTCTGTGTGTTTCCATTCCGCTCACATTCTTTTGGCGCCCCCACGGAGGATCTTCTTTGAGTACCTTTTGCTTTGAGCTTCAAGCTTCGAGATTCAGGATTACAGGTTGCAGACTACAGGTTACAGGTTACAGGGACAGGTACAGGTGATTCACACAGGTATAGGTAGCTGGAGTACAGTGATATACTGGCAGTGATGTCACTTGCAGTTGTCGTGGGTGTGCATCATTTGGCGCCTGTTCGAGCGCATTGTCTGCTGGATTGTACGTTACTTGTGGTTGTACGCCTTGGTGGAGCCATATTTGGTTTTATTTGGCAGTCCCAGCCATTTCTGAGACTTGACTATACGCGATTTGCATAAGCCTTCGTGTGAGGGTCGATAGCATGAGGTTTTATTGAGCTGTGGGATTCTCAAATGTGGAGATCCTTTCGGTGATACAAGTAGCTGGAGCACCCTTTTTGTGACCTCGCCATAAGCTATGTACTAGTGATTGCTACTTGATGCTCGGGTTCTATTGTTGGCAGTTTATGCATACATATACAGTCTATATTTTGGGTTCTCACTGCTCTATTTCTGGGGAAACTCTGTCAAAATTTTTCCTGGGGTGTCAGGTTTCCGGATCAGATTGACAAACCATCAAAAAGTGAAATGTTTGGGTCTTGTAAAGAGCTTAGAAGTGGAGGCGTATGATTCAAAGGCAGTGGTTGATTTTCATGTGATGCCAGCAGGGTTGGGAGCATATCCTATTATACTGGGCAGACCATGGTTACGTGCAGTGGGAGCTGTTCAAGATTGGTGACGTGGTACGATTAGCCTCTATGGAAATACAGGTGCCAAGAAGCTTTATAATATGGACACAAGGAAATGATTGGAGGAGCTTTATGAAGATGAGGATGAGTCTAGTGATGAAGACTATTCTACAGTGACAGATGAGGACAGTGATAGTACTACTAGCAGTGATGAGGATGCTAATGTTGCATTTCTTTTGATGGACAAAGGAATCCAGGAGGATGGTTTAGTTGCATTTGCGAATGAGGTTGAAGATGAAAGTGAAGGGCCTTATGAAGCCATTGAAGGGCTGATGCAAACCAAGGTTGAATTGTCAAAGAAGCAGGAATTGATGACACAAATGATCAGTGGAGACCTCTCAGCTATGGAGAAGGAGATATATTTGCACATGCAGGTCTATGCCAAAGTAATTGATGGTTTTCTTGATGTAAGGTTGATATATGGCATGTCTACAGGTTTTCCTTGGGAACCAGATGGAAGCTTGATTAAGCTTTTGATGCAGGGAATGCAAAGTGTTTTTGTGTGGGATCCAGGTGGAATGAATATCTCTTTTTGCTGCTGCTGATCATGAATGATCTAGTAGGCTAGGGAATGGGCAAATTATGTCAAGAGTTTTTTGGAGCAAGTGATTGCGCATATGTACATACCCATGCATGGTGCATCAAATAAAGGATTGCCCATTTTCCAAAGCCAGGTGGTTACATGGGGCCCACATGTGTACAGGTAGGACATCATGTACATAGTGCATCGATTTTCACTATCACCAGTACCAATGTATTTTTTCTATAATAATGAGGAGTTGGTAGCGCGTAAAACTTCTCGAGAAAGCTATCCGCGGGCCGACGACATGAGGTAAACAGGTGCGTCAGATGGCATCTAGTGGCGTCAGGACGTCGAATAGGGTCAATACTTGCACGTGGATGAGTACGGACACAACGTGGATGTTTTGTTGTGATAATTATGCAGAAAGGTCATCATGAGGACCATCTTTTGGGGCCAATTCACGTGTTTGCGGGATGCATTATTGAAAAAAGTTGAGTGCCAGGTGTGCGGATGATGCAAAAAGGTGACAACTATGCACTGCAAGGTCAGTTTTTGGCCTGTTCGGGGTCCGTTTGAGGTCATCTAAAAGGCCAAGGGTGCCCAACTAATAAAGCTAAGTGTGGAAACTAAAAACCCCGAGAGAAGACCAGAAAAAACATGGCGAAGAGAGGAGGAACAACCGCAACTGTGTTTTTGGGGTTTTTGGAGCCTGTTTTGGCCTTAAACTTCTCATCCGAGGTCGGATTTGAGCACTTTGACATTGCAGACAGGGGTTTTGGGCCGTTTTGGATGCGATGGCACTGTCCATTTTGCCAAATTTCTCACTCTTTTTTTCTGCTGTTTTGGCTGTGTAAGTTTCTCCTATGAGCGAAGCTTCTGCTTCAATTTGTGATTGTATCTGGTATATTTTACCCATATTGTGTGAGCTATTTGCCCCATTGGTGTTGGCCCAAGCTTTATTGTATCTAAACATCAGAGATTCTCCTCTTTTGAACTGAGTTTTTGGGTGTGTGTGTGTCTCTCTGTGTGGAGTGGGTAAACAGACAATCTCTCTCCTCTCACTCCATCGGTGCGTTCCCTGTATCGGCCAGGTGGATTGTGTAAGCCGAGTGGTGCCCCATAGTGTGTGTGTATAGCATTCCAGAGTGTGTGTCGGGTTAGTATAGAGGCGTTCTGTGTGTTTCCTTCCCGCTCACAACGCCTGCTCACTTTCTCCGATTACAATGAGGTTTGGCGAGCGTTCGCGCAAGTCAACAAATATTTTGGGAAAGCTCGTAGTGCTTAGTCTGCTCAGATTTTGATTGGCTCATTTCGGCCTCCGTTTCCACTACAGGAAGTTCTGCATAGGGAATTTCGTCATTTTGTGCAAAATTTCTGTCAGTTCTGTTTTTTGCATAACAGGTGCCTTACAGTCTTCTATGGTTTGTGCTATATAGCACGTGTTGTTCCCGCTCTGTTTCTCCTATTTTCGGGCAGTTTTCACATCAGGTGCAACATTTACCATAGCTGACAACAACAAGATGTCTTCAAGATGTTTGCTGCTGAGGATAGGTTGGATGGGGACAATTACCCTATGTGGGCTTATATGATGCAACACGTTCTTGTGTCAAAGGGCATTTAGAATATTGTGCACGACATTGATGTACGTCCTGGTTCTGAGGATATAGGCGATGTTGCAAGGATTGCTGCTATTAGAGTTGCTTTGCCTACAGCAGAACAAGCTCGTTGGGATGTAAAGGATGCGCAGGCTCATGCATTGATTGTGTTGTTTTGTGAAGTGCACCATTGTTCCTCACATCCGTTCAACAAAATTTGCAAAACAGGCTTGGGATCTCCTAGCAAGTCTTTATGCAAGCCGCAATGAGGCTAAAATTACTTTGCTCCGTAAAGAGCTGGAGTCGAAGATTATGCATGAGGAAGATGATATGGACACTTTTCTTGCTGCTATCAAGGATATCAACGAGCAACTTATTTTTGCAGGTGAAGTCATTTCAGATAGCTCCCTTGTGCATACCGTTCTTGATGCCTTACCAGACTTTTGCTAGTACTTGGAGACTTATGACCCAAGGAAATCCAGAAGTTGTCAAGTTTGATGCATTATGCACATTGCTGTTGCAAGAGTCACTTTTTAGAAGAAACAGGACTAGACAGCGTGCAGTTGAGCAGGCTTTTATTGATTCTCAAAGAAAGGGTGGTTAGAGCAATGCAGCCACTTCTTATGGTTCTACTGTGAGTGGCAAAACTTCTGCTCCTAATGCTTCTGCTGCCAGCAATTTGTCTGGAAATTTGGTGATAAGGGCAAAAAGAAGATGCGTTGCCATTATTGTAAAGCTAATGAACACTTGATCAAGTCGTGTCCTAAGTTGAAGGCCAAAGAGACTAAGAAGAAAGAGGGTGGTCCCATTGCAAATGCTGGTTTCACTACAAATGCAACCATTGTTGAGTCTTTTGTGAAAGAAGATCGTGTTGCTGATGTTGATGCAGAATGGGCTTTTAGCGCAGAGTGCACTTACAATCCTGCTATCCATGATGCATGCTTGTTAGTTGCTACAGATTCACATGTGTGGTATTTTGAAAGTGGTGCTACAAAGCACATCACCTCACATCGCGAATTGTTCCTCTCTCGAGTCTGTCCCTCATGGGAATTCAGTCACTTGTGTCAACAATGTCTCTTATCTGGTTCAAGGAGTTGGAAAGATTGTGCTTACTACTGCAAATGGAAATTCCTTCACACTTGTTGATGCACTTTATATACCTGGGATCAAGAAGAATCTCTTGTTTGTATCTGCACTTGCTAGACTTGGACTTGTATTCAAATTTGTGGATGACAGATGTACAGTTTATGATCTCAGTTTTGGTGATGAAATTGTTGCATCTCCACTTGCTAGACTTGGACTTGTAGTCAAATTTGTGGATGACAGATGTACAATTCACGATCTCAGTTTTGGTGATGAAATTGTTGCATCCGGCCTTTTGTGCCATGGGCTTTATAAGCTTACTTTGACAAGTGTGGACATAATTTTGCAAATGCTGTTGCAGATTCAAGGGCTATTTCAGATGCAAAACTTTGGCATGTACGCTTTGGTCATATGAATTTTTCCAGTTGGCTGCGTATGCAGAAATCTGATATGGTTGCTTCTTTGCCACCTCTTGAAGCACTTGTCAAACATGTTTGTGAAGACTGTATTTTGGGTAAGTTGCAACGTTCTTAATTTCCAAAGCATGGTTCAGTCGGACCACATGCAGGTTGCAACTTGTGCATAGTGATGTTTGTGGACCCATGCAAACTCCGTCCTTGACCAATTACCTTTACTTTGTGACTTTCATTGATGATTACTCCATGCTTCATGGGTATTTCCGCTTAAAGGGAAGTCCGAAGTTTTTATGTGCTTCAAACAATTTTTGGTTATGACTGAAAATGTCTCGAAACATACTATAGACACCCTCTGTTCCGATCAAGGGGGGGAGTATATGTCTCATGAATTCAACCAATGTACAATGCCTTATACATCTCAGCAAAATGGTGTTGCTAAGAGGAAAAATAGGTCACTTACGTAAATGGCACGATGTATGGTCAAAAGTGAAGCTTTGCCACTTATGTACTAAACTATCCTTATTTTATGATAGCCACTTTTAAGGTTAATCCTACTGAAGGAGGTAGGGCCTTGTAGATTATCAAACCGATCTTCTACTTGAGGCACAAGAAATCTATTTTTGATAGTGATATGGTTTAGTGCTCGGTAGTCCACACACATGCGGTATGTACCATCTTTCTTTTGCACTAAAATGACTAGAGAACAAAAGGGAGAGGAGCTAGGCTTCACCATCCAGCTTCTTGGTAGGAGCTCAATTCACTAGTCATCATCCGCTCATTTTGGAGGTAAGTCCATAGGGATATCATTGATGAACACATTGTGGAATCCTTTTAGAAAATTAGACAACTCTTCTTGATTTTTACCATTTACATTTGATGAAGCATGAGGATCTTTTAGGGACTCTTTGACAAAAATCATTTACGCAAAAAAGTAGGAGGATTTAAAAGTGGTATAGTACGACCAGACTCACTAGCATCTATATATATGCTCTTTCCCCTGTAGGTGCAGTAGATTCTCCTTTCAAGGAACTTTATGTTGGCAGCCATGCGGTTGAACCATGGTGACCTTAGGATAGCATCCTCATGTCGGAGAGGAGAGATGAAAAAGTCTTTTTTGTCGACATAGCTTTGGACATGAAGCCTCAACTTCCCAATCAAGGGAGTAATAGAGGCTTGCTGTCCCTTGAAAGTAGTGTCAGCCGTTACAGTATCTCCCATCTTGAAAGCTTGAATGCCAAACTTGGTGACCAACTCCATTGACATGTAGTTGTGAGTCGAGCCAGGGTCAAACAAGATGAAGGCATCATGCTCACTTACCTTTCCCCAAGCATAGGAGAGAGGCGATCCTTTGCAGTGAGAATCCTCTTTTGGAGCTTCGATAGTGGAAGCTCTAGGAGTCTCATTGCAGGCATTTCTCTTGGAGCAAGAACGATAGCCATGTCCTTGCTTCCAACACTTAAAAAATTTATGGTCCTTGCAAAAAGCTTCAAGATCTTCAGGAGAGAGTTTGTTTTTACCTTTGTAAACTCCCTTCTCCTTGGACCAATTGTTGTTGTTGTTGAAATTGCTTTGGGAAGAATTTTGGACATTGATTTTTCTCTTTGCATCACTCTTGTCTTTGTTAAACATGGATTTACAGCACACGCCGACCAATGCATATGAAGACAAGAGCCTCTCCTTTCACATTTAAAGAACACAAACCCACAACTTCAACATCAATTCCACAATTCATAGATACATGCCCTCCGAATCTATCTGCACACAATTTGCCACAAGGCTGCCATAGCCATAACCGTGCAGAGAACTAGTCGTAACCTGAAGAGCACAACTCCAATTGGGGCACTTTAAAGCTTGAGGGAAAGATTGAAAAATGACTCGCGAGAAAGCTGAAGATGACTAAATTTGAATCTACATACTGCTACATGCAAAATTGATGCGAACAGGGAGCTATCCCGACACGACTACACATAGAGTAGGCAAGGCGGGGACAAAAACTACAACAAAAACCATCAAAGAGGTGCAACGAGCTCAAACCTGCAAAATTCTGAACTTTTGGCTAAATTTTTTTAAGTTTGTACATGAATTTAAGTTATATACAAGTCTTGCTTTAAAAAACTCACTCACGGACACTTACAATAACCCGACATCTGGCGTTAGCCTAGCGACTTGCAGTGCATGTACATATGCTTGCTAAAACAAGCTAAAAATTTCACAAAAAGAAAGCCCACACACACGTTTGACATCAAGTGTCATGTCCGTACGTACAAATTTACAAAAAACAAGGTATCAGAAATGCACCCAACATAGTTTGCCAACCCACCAATCTGCTAGAGCATTCATGCTCAACAGTAGTATAACAATCTTGCCCACCTGGATCAAAAGGCCATACAACATAAGCACAAAATGTATGAAGAAACACCAGCCATATCAATTTTCCCACTCCTAATATGAAAGCACAAACCATGTGTAGAATCCAAATCCTCTTTAGGCATAAAGTTCTCTCAATAGATACAACAAAGAGAGACCCTTTCATCACTAAAGCATGCAAATAAGCCTTTAACATCTCATCCAAAAGGACTTCAATATTTACCTCAACCATTTGCATATCCTCATGGGGATCCATCTCATTCTCCCCACACTCCATTAACCATTCATCCAATTTATCTATATCATGCTTGATAGGTAAGACATCTTCTACACATAGCTTCCTATCCTCAGCATAAGGATCAAGCAAGGAAACATCAACCATCTCCATGTGAGGCATAGAAAGAGCATCTTCATCACTTTGCATATCCACTAACTCCTCAATATTCTCTTTATCAATCAAGGGATGGCCACATACATCACTACAAATGCAATCACAAGAGTCCTCATGGACAATCTCCTCATTAATAAGATCCACTACATTTTCAATAGCATCATTATTTATTGAAAAAGACTCAACAATATCATACATTTGAGAGAGCTCTTCATTCACATCATTCACTTCCATATAAGTATATACCTAGATGAATCCAGGATATACCCAGATTCACCCTTGAAAGAAAGTGCAAGGTATAGACTCATGGTAGTCACCCACGAGACAATATAACCATCAGCTCCATCATGCATAGTATTGACTAAATACCACGACATCCCCACTTCCATATAAGTATCCTCATTGACTCATAAATCATTCTCAACTACTTCACATAAAGAGAAGGATACTCAACATTCACTTTCACATCACCCGCATGCTCATCTTTCACATTGGACACATCAACAATGGCATCTGCAGCTTTATTCTCATCATGATCATTCTTTAAGACTTCATTTATTGCATTCTTTTCCTTCTCATTAACTTTTTCTTCGGTAGAAACATCATTGTTGGCATGTGAAACACCATTGAATGTCATAAACAACGATGATGGCATGATGGGAGCCCCAAGGGATTCACTATTAGTAATGGGGGGATGTCACTTGCGTGCATCAAAATTAGAGAAACCCCCCTATGTACGGTATCTTACATGCTAACCTATCCCTCTACATACGGACAAAATACGAACGTTCTCGCAATGAGTCATCTCCCCTCATACGGATTTCGTACGGAATGTAATGACCCACTATTTTATATATACTAATAACATAACAATTTTATAAGGACATGCTTTTGCAAAAATACATGTTGAACTGCAAATGAATAGAAGTGTACATTGTAATGTGTTTTCATTTGCAATAAATGTTAAGAGAAAAAAACATGAAAAGCAATAAATATAATGAATATTAATTTAAAATAAACCAATCGTTTCAATGTAATTTATCAAAAAACGAATAACATTTGCCTTACAAATCTCAATCTCAAAACATATGATACTAGCCACCTACTTAGTAGACTTCCCACATGGGATTTAAGACACATATGAAATGGATTGTTCTCTAAATAACAAATAATGCATACTCTTAAACAACCATGAGACTATATTTGTAATTATATGCAAAATAATGACATTATGTATGTGTGACATACAAACCCAAGGTATACTAGACATGTCTTGACAAGAAACTATAGCTCAAGATCAACACACCCGATCAAGCCATATGACCTTTTGAGAAATTGAGACTATAGAACTTGTAACTACAAAGAAAAGAAACTAACAATCTCAAAATCTATAACACTTTATATTGTAAAAAGAGGCACAACTTAACATTAGGTAACAATAGATAGCTAGAAGAACTAAAGGTAAAAATCGATAGCTCAAGATGACACACCCGGTCAAGCCATATGACCATGTGACAAATTGAAACTATATTTGCAATTATATACAAAATAAAGACACTGCCTATGTGTGGCACACATAGCCAAGTTATACTAGACATGGCTTGGGAAGATAGCTCAAGATGGCACACCCGGTCAAGCCATATGACGATGTGACAAATTGAGACACAACCAATCAAATCATATGACCATGCGATGAATTGATATTATTTTAATTGTAAATCCATTCCAATTTTGGGTTGTCCAATAATCTGCATGTACATTTACAATAGGTAATTGTCGCTTATAGCTAAGGCAACACTTTACAAGAAGAAACTCTTTAGACTTTAATACATTTTGGTCTACACACAAAATGGCCGCTTTTGCTACTTCAAGAAAACTTGAAAAGACAAGATCTTTGAATCTTCGAAAAAAAACATACGATGTCACACACTAAGCTTGAACATATGATGTCTCATTCCTTTTTTTGTTGAACACCTAGTCCTACATAATACAAACTCTATACTTAGCTAGATAAATATTGAATCTTTCACTAAGAGTCAAGAGTCTTTCACTATGCTAGATGAAGTCGTTATTTAACAAAAAATCAACATACATTACATATACATAGTCCACATTTTTGTGGAGAGTTGAACTCTTTAATGTACATTAAAAATTGAAATAATAAATTCTAATTTCTATAGGTTATCACTGACTTGCAAAACCTTGGCTAGGTTTTGAGCTTGCCATGATAAAAGTTGCCAAAATCTAGCAAGATTTAGTGTAATTACCGATGGATACTTCAAACTGCGATCTAAAAACGGGAATAGTTTTAAGTTTATTATTTGTCTCTATTTTCTTCGGATAGGAAAAATGATTATGGCAAGCTTTGCAATGTGCACCAACCCTTAAGGGTGATTCAACTTTGACGTAACTACAATTTTACTCCTAACTTAACAATGTTAGCCTCTATTTGGGATTTTGTGTTTTTTAACCGACTAATATCGTGAAATCCCGGTTAGATTTTGAGCTTGCCTTGAAGAGAACCAAGAGATTTACACAAGTTTTAATGTGTATACCGGACAAACCCTTCAAGTTTTGACCTAAAAAATAGAAGAATTCCAACTTGCCCTGGTTTTCTTTTGGTTGAAAAAATACAAAGAGTCTCGACTCCCAATTTCCCACAGCCTACAAGGCCACAAGGGGCCACAAACTAACTATGGTCTTCACAGTCAATCACAATGCACATTGCACATTAAAGTTTCAACTCTAGGGAAGCTAAAAACAGAGGGCAAATGAATTAAACAACAAGCAAATTACCTCACGGGCAGAAAGACTCCTTAGACTTGGAAGTTGGACGAGTTTCATTTTTGGCTGCAGGACGCGCAGGCGGCAAAAGCTCCAGAGACGCAGCAGCAATGGCTCTTGCATATTCCCTTAAGTCTGAGATTAACATGAGCACAAATTCATGCTTTGATAGGCTAGGTGTCAAAATCCTTGCATATTATACCAATCATGGCACAAGATTTTTGGTCACAAATTAAGCAGAAACTCTTCAAGTTGTATGGCAGTCGTGGGCTCTCTGGTGCAGTGGGTCTCTCTATGCGATATGCAGAAACCTCGCTAAATCGAAGACAATGTGAACATGAAAAGTAATAGCAATGAACTGGAATAGCACTAAGCTGCAATAAGATACAAGGTAGCACACAAGACTATAATTTAGATGGGAGCAGTAAACGAATCGCAATCCCTAGAATCTGGTACAACAATGAACTCACTATCAGCACAACCTGCTCTTGACAAAGGGCTAGTGAGTCCAAAACAAAAGGGATGTCGACCCTCAGCTAACACTGTTCATCAAGATGGTGCATTGCAAACTGTGTTGACGAGGACTTTGCTAGACTGACATGAGGTCATAACATATGCTATGAGATATCTCATCCCATGCCATACACCATTACTAAATCGGAAAATAAAAAATGCAAGTGGCACCCAAGCCCTTGGAGGGAAAAGGACTGCCAAAACCAATCTGATGAAAGTAAATAGCAGCCCGCCCAACAGATGAAGAGACTCTGAAGCAAACAAAACCGATGAAGGGAGACACTATCAGACAGAGCACCAGGCGGCAACAATTGTCGTAAAGCCAGCCTTCACTCAAATGCTGAGAAAAAAACTAGAGCTAGACTTCAAGAGCGATTTCAACGCAGTGAAACGAACATTGAAATCTGAATGTACTGTACTAACGCAAGAGCTGATCAGATTGCAGGGCTAAAAAGAACATTTGGGCTCCTCAAGGTCACCAAAGTTTCACCTAGTTTGGCCCTCCTTCTGGAGCTATCTACAGCGAAATCGCTTCTCAACCAGGTTGCACTGAGCAGGCGGTAGCACTGAGCAGCTGCATCAAAACTGCTACTCAACCGACTCGTGCCTCGGACTCGACAGCGAGCAGGTCGGAGACTCAGAGTGTCCGGACTCGTCACTCCATAGCTAAGCTTAGAGCAAGCGAAGATGAAGGCACTCGGGAGTCGGGAGCATGTGAAGTTTGCTAAGATGAAAATTTCAGTGCTCCAAAAAAACCTAGGTTTGGTGTAATCCCACCTACAAATTTTAAAATTTACCTCTGAATTTTATATTTGAAGGTGACAAAACCTACAAAATTTTGAAACAATTCATGTAATTTGGTGTAAAAGCCTTCAAATTTTATCAATTTACCTCTATTGTTTCAAATATGTAGGTTTGCCAAGTTTTTGGAAAAAAAGTTTTTTTCGAGCACTGGATGAAATGCTGGACCTTTGAAAATTAGTGGTTGTAATTTCTATATACTTTCAAACCCTACATGGCCATGGACATTGGACAAACCCCAAGGGCCAACACCCATCACCTAGACTTCAAGCTTCAAAAGTTGATCCTTCTTAAGCAAAATACCCCTCAAATTTCAAAAATTCACAAAATATTCCCAATATTTTTTAGTTCATTTGATGTTGGTTTTTGAAGGGCAATTGGATGGCTAGCCCTTCTAATGACGGATCGGACAAATTACTTTCCTTCGAAGTTGAAGGGCAACTTCAATTTGATCCCTTCAACTACAGGGTTTCTCACCAGACGACCCTTCCTACGCAAGGTTGATAGTCGTTTGAAGGGCAGAAGGGCGTAAAAAACTATCGCTGTCGCTAATGCCCACTCATGCCCTCTCTCTCTCTCTCTCTCTCTCTCTCTCTCTCTCTCTCTCTCTCTCTCTCTCTCTCTCTCTCTCTCTCTCTCATAACCGGTCTTGAGTTCAACTCTCCTCATCGGCTAGATCTTTAAGGTATTTTGGGATAGTTTCCTACGACGTTAAAACTCTCTTCTTCTTCTTCTTCTTCTCTCTCTCTCTCTCTCTAGCCAATGTGTGGCAGGACAGAGAGGAATTAGGATGTATTCTTGTTCTTCAATGATTGACATTTTGTTGATGACTACACTTATGTGCTATCTTTGTGGACATAATCGCCGGTTTTGTGAGGTAATATGTGACAAATTACATGCTAACCACTCAAAAATGCATCTCAATTGTCAAAAAGGAATAAAAATTAGAAAAGCTTGATCAATCCGACCAAGATAGATACATGGGTACTTTGGGAATTTTAAAAATTTGAAGGGTATTTTGGGAATTTTGACAAATTAGAGGGGTTTGAGCTTGGCTTTAAGAAAACGAGGAAATTTGCATAAGTTTTAGTGTAATTACCGACAAAAGCTTCTAATTTTGACCAAAAAAAGGAGAGAATTTCAAGTTTGCCCTTACTTTCACCACGCCATGAAAGTATTCATGATGCACACACACACACACACACACACACACACACACACACACATGCTTACTAATTTATTTAAGGTGGCTTAGGTAGTTGAATGTAGCCCCAATGTAACCACCCTCGTCCCCCCCCCCCCTCTCCTTTATGTGTACGGTATGAGTATGAAATAATGAGGGGCTACCCCTATCGTATACGCTTATGTACAAAATCCAAAAACCCCCCTATTGTACACTCACGGGGTACCGTACGGAAAAACACAGTGAATCCCCCGGGGATGAGAGCATTCTTCTTAGCCTCTTTCTCCTTAGTATATGCTTGACTCTTCTTCTCAAGAGAACCATCATGATATAATAATGCACTAGAGGCACTCTTTTTACCTACCTCAATGCATAAAGAAACCTTTGCTTCCACATCACCCTGCAATCCAAGCTCTTGCACTCTCTCTAACTTCCATTCCTTATGCTTTGGAGTCCTTACAGCATCCTCAAATGTAAGTGGCCTTTTAAGCTCAACATTCAACCTCAAATCAGACCTTAGACTTTGCATAAACATACACTTCTTAAGCATAAGAAGAGGAAAATCATTTCTCAAAGCAACACACCATCTCTTCCACAAAGCATTGAACTCCTTAACAAAGGCATCTACACTTTGACATCACCTTGCACAAGTCCTTCAATGGAGTGCCATACATTTGTTGGGTTCTCCACCTTACTAAACCTCTCAAGGAAAACCTTCTTGACCTCATGATAAGTCATCACTTGTGAAGGTTGAGATGATTTCCACCAAGACTCATACTCATCACACCATGTCCTTGCATCGTCTTTCAAGCAAAAGAACAAAATATTGTGCATAATCATTGGATCTTCCTTATTTGCAATCAAACAACAAAACTCCATCTTCTCATGAATGCATCAGCATCCTCACCTACATGACCATAGAACCTTGGAAACTCTGTCATCATAGCCATCAAAGTTGTCAATTGAAGGTCACTTGAAGAAGATCCTCGGTGGCGGGCACCAAAACACTGTTGGGGAACAAGCAAACTGGAACACCTCTATAGTGATGTCACCCAAGAGCGTTGAAAGAGAACTACAATACACCAAAATCTTTGAAAAATCCCTTTGAACCACCACAAGTCCAACAAGAGTAGTCCCTTGGGAATTCACTAGCCGTCGCCCACCCAAGAGACTATGTCCCATAGGAGCAAAACCCTGCCAAAGCATGGATTTACAGCACACGCCGACCAATGCATATGAATACAAGAGCCTCTCCTTTCACAATTGAACAACACAAACCCACAACTTCAACATCAACTCCACAATTCATAGATACATGCCCTCCGAATCTGTTTGCACACAATTTGCCACAAGGCTGCCATAACCATAACCCTGCAGAGAACTAGTCATAACCTGAAGAGCACAACTCCAATTGGGGCACTTTAAAGCTTGAGAGAAAGCTTGAAAAATGAATGGAGAAAAAGGTGAATATAACTAAATTTGAATCTACACACTGCTGCATGAAAAATTGATGCGAACAGGGACTGTCCCGACACGACTACACGTAGAGTAGGCAAGGCGGGGGCAAAAACTGCAATAGAAACCATCAAGGAGGCACAACGAGCTCAAACCTGCAAAATTCTGAACTTTTGGCTGAACGTTTTTAAGTTTATACATGAGTTTAAGTTATATACAAGTCTCGCTTTAAAAAACTCACTCCGGGCACTTACAATAGCCCGACATCTGGCGTTAGACTAGCGACTTGCAGTGCATGTACATATGCTTGCTAGAGCAAGCTAAAAACCCCACAAAAAGAAAGCCCATACACAAGTTTGACATTAGGTGTCATGTCTGTATGTACAAATTTACAAAAAACGGGGTGTCAGAAATGCGCCCAACAACGTACTCGGCCCTCTCTTCAGGTAATCCCACACAAAATTGTTGCTTTTGTTTGGCAAAGTCTATAATCTGAAAGACAATAGCCTTGAGATGTAAATCCCAAAACTTTTCTAGTTATTTATGAATAGACTCATGGAAGAGAAGCTTCAAACTTCGCCATTCGGTAAGCACTTTGTCCTTTGTATGGCTTGAAAGGAATTGCTTCATGATGGAAACTTGTAGAATTTTCCTTGGCTTTGGGGCTCTGCCGTTGCCACGAAGGCTAGCCCACCATTGATGAGCCAATTTTTGGAAAGCCCTCATCTCCAAAGGCCGCATCAAATTGCTGGATGAAGGCCAATACTTTGTCGGTAGCACCAAAGGTGCCATCATAGGTGAGAAAATAGATACTCTTTCCTCCCTCTTTGAACTTCTTGAGCTTTTGGGACCTTCTCCATGCAGGGTAAGATTTGCGATGTCCTCTCCTCTTGTATTCTCTAAGAGAATAGCCATAGATTTCGTCGAAAGAGGAGGAAGGTGAAGAAGAAGGAGAAGAGGGTGACCTCTTTCTTGCCCTTTTCTTCCTTTGTTTCCTCTCTTCCCTTTCAGAGCGACAAGGAGAAGGATTGTGGGTTGACCGTTTCCTCTTGGGAGGAGTTGGAGACCATCTAGACCGCCGTCTTCGTGGAGCCACATCTTCAAAGGAACTTAGGGATTCATTACTTTCTCGTTCTTTGGATTCCTCCTCTCGTATGGGAGAGGGTCTTGTTTTGGGGGCCTTATCAAGAGGCTTCCTAAGCTCTCTCTCCTCTCGGAGAGGAATGGAAATCCCATAAGCATGAAGTTGTTGAGTATCTTTGACTTGCAAAGTAGGGTTGCCCATAGCTTGCTGCAACCTAGTAACAAGATAATTGACAAACATGGGGGCACCATCATTAGCACCTTCATGTGCAAAATCAAAGTTATCAATGTTCATTCTACTCTCTTGGTTATTGTCAGCCATGTTAACAGAATTCGTGTGTTTAGTTAATGTATTCTTTGGCAATTCAAAACCTTAGTTGCTACTCCTCTTAGCCATTGAAAATTAGCACTTAAGCATCTACACCCATGGCTCAAATTGGTCAAATATATAGAGTAGTGGAGTGGGTCTAACATTGCAGAATTGCCGAGGGATAGCTCCTTTCAAACTTCTTATGGCTCAATAATGGTAAAGCTATAGGCAAGTCTAAAAAGACCCCATTATTAAGACCAAATACCTTGATGTGTGCACCATATCCGACATAGTGGTCTCAACAAAACCGATTATAGATCCTAATCCCACTAACCCTAATATAATTAGCAAAATCAATTATTAATAGGCTACTTAAGTACCCCTCTTCTTAAGGAAGAAAAGAGAAACCAAATGCTCTGATACTAATGTAATGGAAATGGCCTATGAACTTTGAGAATAGCGGAGGGAGAATTAAAGAGAGCATTTTTGTGAGACTACTTTAAGAACATAGAGGGTGAACTTAATTGATGGTAGCAACATAATCATTGTACTTAATTAACTTGGCATGAACAATACTTTTGCAAGAGAGAGAGTTTAGATAACTTGACAACAGTTGAGGACCGGATTTATCTGGAGCCGGTGCCCCCTCTAAAACGCTTTTGTATTATAGATTCTCCCATCAACAAATACTTGGTACAATACAATCTTTGTGTTCCTTGTGACCTAGGTGATGCAATGAAGATGGAAAGCTTCATACATCACGAGCATAACACAGACTTTGCAAAAAAAAAAACATTAACCATCCCAAGACTTAGTCCCAAGGCTTCAAACACCTTCAAAGGTGGAGAGAGCTAGCGGGGAATGAGGTTAGGGAAGAGGAAGAAGAAACATTCATAAGAGAAGGAAATAGTTCCTCACTTATCATCACTCTTCTTGCTAGCATATGTCGGGACACAGTTAAGGCCGGACTAGACAAGGGCAGGGCCGGGCTAGGCGGTGTGGGGGCAGGGCCAGGCTAGGCGGTGTGGAACGGGGAGTCTAACTAGGGCTTAAGGGCCAGGGGCTTGCCTATATAATGGGTGGTTGGGTGGTGGACTCTCAGGCTCTAGCTTCCCTTGTCTTACACTGGTATCAGAGCTTAGGTCTATTTTTGGGAAAGGGGGAAGGGCATGGAGCTTTCTAGCCACTCAAGGCTTGCATGTTGGGGTCATACAACAGTGGGGAGCACCCCTTAGCAAGGGAGACGACGAAGCCGCAGCCCGTGGGCACAGTATCTTGGCAAGGGAGGACCGCCGGGTGCAGGAGCACCAAAGCGGGTGCGCTGGAGATAACATCTGATAGAGGGCCAGGTTTTAGAGGCAATTTGGTGGGAGACCCGATGAGAAAGTTAGGCATCACATGCCGACACTCCACTCCATACTATCCAGAGTGCAATGGTCTAGTGGAAAAGGTAAACGGCATGATCTGTAAGATCATCCAAAGCATGTGAATAACCATGTAAGTGGTTGGGATAAGCATCTCATGGCCGCTCTTTGGGCCTACCGCACGACATTCCAAACATCACTAGGTTTCACCCCTTTCCATCTGGTATATGGAAAGGAGACCATTCTACCCATCAAGGTATAGATAGCGAGCTTGCAAATCATTGCTAGCCAGTTACAACACCCAATTTCCCATCTCCACAACCACATCTTGGATCTATAAAGGCTTCAGCTAGATAGGGATGCGATTAACCACTATACAATGCAAGCAGAGTGACGCCGACTCACATTCAATCAAGGGCTTAAGGAAAAGGGTCTGAAGAAAGGCATGTTAGTGTTGAGATAGGACAACAGATTTGACACAAGGAAAGATAAAAAGTTTTAGTCTAGATGGGAAGCCATACCATTCATTGTCAAAAAGCGATACGCTAATGGCAAATACAAATTGATGGAAGTAGATGGTCAAATTCACCAAACCAGAGTCAATGGATGGAGGCTCAAAAGGTACTTCTTAATATTTGATCCAGAGTTCATGCTAGATATTCCAGAGGAGGGAGAACCCTACAATTCCGCTGCTAGGGAATCAGAAGCAGAGCTAGAGGCATTCATGCCTCTAGCCAGAAGGGGAGGGCTAACGATGGCCGGCTTTCATAAGCCACGGCCACAAGAACCAACCCCACTCGGGGGGGGGAGCCTAATAATAATAAACAAAAGAAAAAAAACGTTTTTAACCTGCCACCCCGCCACCCTCTTTGCTCCCATGCTTGCATGCAGTGGGCCACCTCTCAGCTTGGCCACACTCTCTCCATCTCTCTTCCATTATCACTAGAGGACAAGCTCTCTCTCTCTCTCTCTCTCTCTCTCTCTCTCTCTCTCTCTCTCTCTCTCTCTCTCTCTCTCTCTCTCTCTCTCTCTCTCTCTCTCTCTTTTGCTTGGCTTTGCCAACCCGCCTCCCTCTCCCTCTCCTATGTTCCTGTGTCACCAAGCCCATATGGTGCATAGAATAAGTTTTATCCTTCTCATCGTCAACCCACGAGGGGCCGCCATGCATGGGACAAGGGTCTCTCTCTCTCTCTCTCTCTCTCTCTCTCTCTCTCTCTCTCTCTCTCTCTCTCTCTCTCTCTCTCTCTCTCTCTCTCTTTTCATTGTTCACACACACACACACACACACACACTCATACCTTCCTCTCGCATCTCTCCCCTCTCGTCCATACTCTCTCTCTCTCTCTCTCTCTCTCTCTCTCTCTCTCTCTCTCTCTCTCTCTCTCTCTCTCTCTCTCTCTCTCTCCATCTTGTTTGTCAACCAAGGCGGGCTGCCATGCATCTCACTCTCTCCCTCACCCACTCCCCCTCTCTCCCCATCACCCACTCTCCCTGGCCCACTATAGCCCCTCTCTCCCCTCTTGTCCATACCTTCCCTCTCTCTCTCCCTTGTTCAGCCCCACACTCCCTCCGTCGTTCCCATTGACATTCCCTCTCTCGTTCTCTTGTCGGCAGCCACATGGCGCAGCAGGGTAGCTCTCTCTCTCACACTACCTACACACACACACCCCCCTATACACACACCCCTATACACACACACATACCCCATCTTCCCCCCCTCACTCACCCCAGCTCTCCCTCTCTCCCCATATCTCACTCCCACCCTCTCTGTCTCTTCCCCTCGTATAGCCCATGGGGCGCATAGAAGAAGTATCTCTCTCTCTCTCTCTCTCTCTCTCTCTCTCTCTCTCTCTCTCTCTCTCTCTCTCTCTCTCTCGTTTTCCATACACACACACACACACACACACACACACTCACCCCAGCCCCTCTCTCCCCACCACACCCTAACACATGAAGTGTGTGTGCGAGAGCGTGTGTATGTGTGTGCATCAATGTAGAAGAGAGTAGAAGAGATGAGACACAGGTTTGGGTGGACTCCAAACACAATAGTGTTAGGGTTATGAGTCCTTATTCTTTTATGTAGAATGAATGGAAAATGTTAGTTCTTGGTTAGTCTTCGGTCACCCAACACTCAGGCATGGCACAATGGGCTTTACCACCCCAACAACCTCCCACTTTAAGGACAATGTGCCTTTAAGCTGGGGTGACAATGTATATATACATACAATATAGGTAGACAATGACCATGATCATCTACCCAATTCCCATGAGTGCCCGACAATGTGCAAACCGCTCTGAAGGTAATCCCTTTGTTAGAAGATGAGAAGGATTCACAATGGTGTGAATCTAGGTAAGATGCAATCGCTTGTCCTCAAGAACCTCACAAATGAAGTGATACTTCACATCCACATGCTTTGTTTTTGCATGAAACACTGGATTCTTTGCCAGTTGCATAGCACTTTGGCACTTTGGCTATCACAATGTAACAAAGGCACTTTGGCTATCACAATGTAACAAAGGCACTTTGGCTATCACAATGTAACAAAGGCTCTGAACATTGATTTCCAAGTCTCCCACCAGCCGACCAAGCCATATAGCTTCCTTGCAAGCTTCTGAAGCTGCAACATATTCTGCCTCTGTAGTAGAGAAGGTAACACAATCTTGCAAATGATATTGTCATGACACTGCACCTCCAGTGAATTAAAAAAAGAACAGTCTGAAGTGGACCTTCTCTTGCCCAAGTCTCCTGCATAATTTGCATCTATGGAACCCATTACACATGTTTCCTTGATTCCAAAGCAAATGCGCATGTATTTTGTACGATTCAAATATTGCATAACCCCTTTCACTGCCTCCTAATGTTTATTCCCTGGATTTGACACATATCTGCTAACAAATCCCATCGCAAAAGCAATATCAGGACGTGTAGCAATCATAGCATACATCAAACTCCGAGCTGTAGATGAATAAGCCACTTGTGCCATTTTAGCCTTTTCCTTTTCAGATTTACGACAATCATTTTTAGAAAGTTTCACATATGGAGGCAATGGAGTACTCAATGCCTTCCCCATCTTCATATTGAAACACTTGAGCACTTTAGCAATGTACTCAGATTGGACAAATAGACCAATTACTTGCATCTGTCTCGCTTAATGCGCATGCCAAGGATATGGATTGCTTCACCCGTGTCTTTCATTTTAAAGTTTGCATGTAACTCTGACTTCAAGGCTGAAATCTCATCCCTACATTTCTTGGCAGTTAATATATCATCCACATAAAGGACCAAAATCAACAAACTACAAAATAGATCTACAAAAACGTGATGCAATTTTTGCTGCTTCTCCGCCTGCCTCCCTGCTGAGCTCTAATGGTGCTCCCAATTTCTGAGCTCTGATACCAATTGAAGTGCACGTGCGAGAGTGTGTGTGTGTGTGTGCAACAATGGAGAAGAGAGAAAAAGAGATGAGACACAGGTTTGGGTGGACTCCAAACACAATAGTGTTAGGGTTATGAGTCCTTATTCTTTTATGTAGAATGAATGGTAGGTGTTAGTTCCTGGTTAGTCTCCGGCCGCTCAACATTCAGGCGTGGCACATTGGGCTTTACCACCTTAACAATGTGTTCTCCCTCACTCTCACTCACTCTCACTGTGTAGCCGAGCAAGCAGCACGTAAAAATATTAATAAATAAATAAATAATAAATACATATCCTATACTCTTGTTCACACACACACACACTCTTGCCGACCATACACACACCTACACACACACACACACACACACACATACAACCCCCACATACAACACCCACACACACTCATAGCACCTACACCCTCACACGATTACATACAGCCACACGCATTTACGCACTCACGAGCATTATGCACATACATACACGAGTACATGGCATGTGTACGCACAGATATCAAACAAACCCATCACGCCATATGCATGGACAAGAAAAAGAAATTTGGGAAGCTAGACAATCAACGCCCAACAGAAAAAGGAGAAAGATGACCAAATCACACGGTGATGACACCGAATCAAGAAATGACACCAAAGGCATGCCCCGACCAGTCCCAAAATTGGCGAACATGCTACTCCGACGCACCAGGGAAGCTCGTGATTCACCCGCATCTCGTGCATAACACATCTCCGTAGTAAATATCCATAGGGTAATCTATTTTCTCCGTTTTCAAGCCAAAAAAGATCTTGTATAAAAACCAATTGTATATTGCCACCTCTCTCTAGGTGATGGTCACAAAGGCCCACCTAGGAGATATCATTTTAAAAATTCTCCTAAGACAAAACAAGGGTCAACCATCTAGGACCCAACTCCTTGCTTTGTCTCTCTTGATTAGGGTTCTAACCTAATCAAATTATCCTAAGCTAATGCAACCTACACTTATAAAAGGGCACTGAGAGGTCATTATCGAGGGGGGGGCACTTGGGAGTCAGCACTTGAGAAGGAAGCAATGCACACACCCTGACTCCAAGGGTTACCACACACAAGAGTAGAATCTTCGTGTATATGGAATACTCTCTAGAGAACACACTATAGGCCCTCTATCTCTCACTATCTCTTTGTATCACCACAGTCGCCATCTCGCCAAAACTAAGGTTTTTATCAATATCGTTTTGAGTCAAGTTTCCCTCACATCCGGAGGGGTTTTTATCACCTACATCTCTCTCTCTCTCTCTCTCTCTCTCTCTCTCTCTCTCTCTCTCTCTCTCTCTCTACAGTGTGTAGTATTTGTGCTATTTTAAATCATCAATGTCCGCATCCTAGCCGCTCAAAGCTAGGTGGTGTCCCCTATTCATTTCCCATGACGAGCTTGGCGTGCACGGTCCTGGAGTAGAGTTCATTGGGGTCGTTTTGTGCTTTCCGCCTCTCAGTGTGTACAATCAATTGAAGCATACTTGAGTTTGGCGGAATTCACTATACAGGGTTTTCCTTAATTGTGTGTGTTAGAGATATGGGGTTATGGGTAGTTACCAAATGATAACAACTACAATTGAAAGATTAGGGATGAAGTAGATGCATGCACCTGAAGTACTCATCTTGTGGAGCAAATTGGTCTTTTCACCGGCAG
The DNA here is from genome assembly GCF_014529385.1 of Adiantum capillus-veneris. Classification (NCBI taxonomy): domain Eukaryota; kingdom Viridiplantae; phylum Streptophyta; class Polypodiopsida; order Polypodiales; family Pteridaceae; genus Adiantum; species Adiantum capillus-veneris. Next base: position 68,426,703 of record NC_140945.1, read on the forward strand.
TCAGAGTTTTGGCTGCCAATATATTACCGATTGAAGTTTCATCAGGGGCTATATTGGTCACCTCAATCAATGTGCCATCTGAAGGTTTTGCAGCCTTGCCAAGATTTGTACGGAAAATGTACGTTGTGTGAAGACCACAGGAATTTGCGACTCATCAATCAAAGTCCGGAGCAACGAGATATTGAAGGTTAAAGTTGGTAGTAGTTGCCACCCACAAGATACCAGGTGGATTTTTTTGGTTTTTGTCAGATCGATTGGAGGGCTCGACAAGTTTCAAAGGTAGCAAATTTTGCATCGCTCAAAGCTAACAACGTGAATTTTTACATGATTCTTTTGACTTGATAATCTTCTGACCATGAGGTAGGAAATGGCAAAACAGTGAAGTGGGGGAGAAGATGAGTTTTTTATTAATAAAATTTGAAGGGTTTATGGAGTTTGGAGGGCTTGGAGCGCCATGTGGCCAACTTGTTATCCCACATGGGATTTTTTGGGGGTGGGTTGTAATGCGGGGTTTATATATTGAACGCAAGCACTACCATAAGCAACGAGTTGGGGAGAGAGCTCTTCCTTGGAGCTTTGAGCCGAGCTTTGAGACCTTGGCTATGGTGCCGTGGCATGGGCGTAGCTGCGACAACCATGCCAAGAATTCTTGACGGAGTTGGTGGCACACGGTGGTGGTGTCGGCGCTGTTGTCAGCCAGTGGTGATGATGCAATGCCGTGTTGATGTGGAAATTGTGGAAACTTGCTCCCATGCACCCTATGAGGCCATCCTTTTATTGAGGAGGACTTTCCCAAGGGAGGTTGTCACGATGCTGTGGCAACCCTCTAGGGAGAGCTTACATGAAGACTTGACTTTCAAGCCAGCCGAGAATAGAAGGGGGTGATCACACATAAAAACTCGGAGCCAAAAATAAGGAGAGGAGACGACTCAAATAGTAGAGGCTTACATGCCCTTAAGGGCACAAAATTTTTTTGCATCTAGGAAGAGGTTTTTTTTTAAGAGCTGCAAGAGGATATTTTTTGACAATTGAAGGAAGGAGAAAGGAGCAACACAGAGAAGAGCTATACAAGCACAGGAGGCAGATCAACTAGAGGCAATAAAGATTTCCATCTCTCTCTCCACCATCAACATCAAAACCTCTCATACCTTATGCTCAAATAATCATCATTCCAAGCTTGCTTAGTTTTTTCAAGGAGCTTAACCTCCTTAATCCTTATGTAATTCAAGTGATGGTGCCGTTAAGAGCCAATTTTGGTTATGCACCTTGATACTTGTGTAGTCCAAGTTGTGGTGCCATTAATGACATGCTCTGGTTGTTGATTAAGCTGTACTCAAGGTTTATAATGAATATGGTGATTGCCAAAGCTATCTATGTTTGCTATTTTCTCTCTCTCACATCCAAATGCCTTGCGCCTTCTCGGCTTACCTTTTGAACACATATCCCTCGAAAATGTGTCTATTACCAGGACCAATACCACATTCATTAGGGAAAACTTGCGACTCCCAAAGGAGATTTGACTTTGCAACCCGGTGAAGTACATGAACGCTTTGTCAAAACCCTATCAACCAACTTATCATTGAAAATCCTTAGAAAGTAGGTTCTAAATCCCCAAACTTCGATAAATATGGAGTTGATTTGTAGAAGTTATGGCCTCCCCATCAAAGCTGAAAAGTGAGGAGAGATTTCATTTATAAGATGGAGTTGTCACATAAAAAAATAGAATCTTCTAGAATATAAGGAATTTGATGGCATGCTATATATCAATGGATAGATCTTGATAAGTACATTCTAAATCCAAAAGGTCCAACAAGTTTTAATTTCATTTGTAAAATTTTTATCGTGCTCCTGTTTTTGACAAGAGGGAGAAAATCAAAGTCCTTATAGGGTTCATTGAAAGTCCAAAATTTCCTTAATGTATATTTGTGCATATTACTGCTATACAGATACTCAAAAATAAAGATACTCATTTGAGCCATCTAAATTAGCTGTCCCAAATAGCATCTTTATTTTTGACCTGCAAAACACATATCAAATATCAATTTCATTTTGTAAATTTTGCAACAAAAAAAGATAATTAGAAACTTTTAAATTAACAACATACTCTAAATTACATGTCACACCTTGCCTGCATAATTTGAAGCGCAAAAGAGAAATAATTAAATTTATAAATAAAGCCAAAACATTGCACTTGTAAAAGAGGAATTCAAAAAACAATCAAATCTACGTTTTCCTCTTCCTCATCTAGAGGTACATAAGTGTGATCACTCTGACTTTACAACAACCAAATCAAATTAAAAAATCATTAACTCAAAATGATTATTAAAACATTTGTCAGCTATACTTACCATTTGTACAGATCCAATTGCAGAGTCGAACTACTCATGAGAGATATAGTTGTTTTTCAACAACCATTGCCAAGTATCAAACTCCATGTGTTTCTCTTGATACTTGACCATGTCTCTAGGACGAGTCAGAGTGATATTTTCATAAATTATAAGATACCCAAAAGGTTTGGATAAGTTAAAATATCTCGTATATAAAAGCTTGTATAATAGACAATCCTTGACATATTTGTCTTTCTAGGCTGCTCTACCGCTCAGACCACAGTGTGTGGGAGTTTGCTGGCACGAACTTTGCATTGTTTTCTATGGGATGAGCCTAATGCAAAAGGATTTGTTCTAGCTCTGTAACTTTGGATTCATTAATTATCTTCTGTTGTTCTTCATCTGGAAATTCTATGTGGAGGGTCACCTAAGACAATTTAATCAAAGAAACATGGAAAACATTATTCATTTAAGAAGGTGGTAAACATAACTGCATGGAAACATCATTACCCTTTTGAAAATAAGAAACAAACCATAGATACAAAATGAGAGTCTAGGACACCTCTTACCAACTTGCTTGAGATGTTGCTTCATGATCCTCAAAAACACACGATCACCTTCCTTGAATGAGACATTCTATCAAATGATTATTAGCATGCCTATAATAGGACTCTTGAAGCTTGATAAAGACAAATCGTAACACTCTTGAGTATCTCCACATAGGTTTGACTAACAGAATTAGACGCAAGCATAAACTAAAAGTGGTAGGCAATTCCAGTAGGTAGAAACATTAAATCTAGATGCCAATAGTAATGGGAGAGCTCCATGGTGTGGGCTTAGGAAAAAATCCTAACAATGCATCCATTACAAGGATTTGAACAAGATCAGCATCATGAACAAGTTTCCAATACCCAAGATCGATGATATACTTGATAGATTATAGGGTTCTACTGGCTTCAATAGGATTTATCTTAAAAGCGATTATCATCATATCAGAACCATTCTTGAAGATGTATATAAGACCATGTCCTAGATATTGCTGGATTGTATGAGTATTTGGTGATGCCTTTTGGTCTCATGAATGCTTCTAACATGTTCGATATGATGATGGGATGAATGTCTAGAGAGAATTGCTAGATTACAAGAACATTCTTCATTTTTTTTCTTCCAAACTGAGATGGAACACCATGATCACTTGTTGAAAGTATTTCAGGCTTTAAAGGAGCATGGATTGGCTATAAACATCAAGAAAATAGAGTTCTTTCTTTCAAAGACACAGTTTTTAGGGCACATTGTGACCATAGAGGGTGGTAGTATGGATCTAGCCAAGGTGGCTACAACAAGAGATTGGCCAATGCTTTGGAATGTGCTCAATATAAAGAGCCTGCTTGGATTATGCTCTTCCAATAGATGGTTCATGTGATAGTTTGTGGATATTGCTTTGTCATTGCATACCCTAACTCAAATAGGGGTTCCTTTCACATGGAAACCATTCACATATTATATCTTTTGAGAGATTGAAGCACAAGTTGACTACAAGACCAACGTTGAAGTTATCAAATTTATAGAATCCTTTTTAGGTCTACTATGAGGCTAAGTGGAGCAATATTAATGCACGATGGTTATGTCATAGTTTACAAAGCAGGATAGGTCTAAGATAGAGAGGGTTGCATAGATCTACAAGAAGGAGATCTTACTAGTGATAGAGTGAAAACATTACTTGCTCGATGTAGATATTGAATTCTATACAAATCGATAGAGCTTGAGATACTTCTTGTTACAGAACAAGATTTATAAGAAGCATATGAGATGGGAACTTTTTTTGTCACAGCTCCATCTCCAAATAATATATTTGAAGGAAGAGAAGAACATAAGGCCAACATCTTTTAACCTCCATCGGGAACTAATGTTTTTTCTTATGCACCTAGACACACTCCTTTATAACCTCATAGGCTACCTTCTTTGGAGTCCCTTGAACATACATGCTTATTAAGGGCCGTATCCCCTTGATCCTACTAGTGTCTTGACATTAATCCCCATTGCAGAATAATTTTTTTCCTTAAAAAAAAAAGTTGAATATGTATTTGTAAGAATAGTAATGTTTTCCTACTTGAGCTATACAATGATAATCAAGAATACTTGGAGGTTCATGCAGTTGAGAAGGAGTTTCAATGAAATCAATACAAACATCTTGAATGATAACATCTCAAAAGCAAAAGTGGAATATGCCATTTGAAGAATAGTAATGTTTTCCTATTTGACCTATACCATGATAATTAAGAAAACTTGGAGGTTCATGCAGTTGAGTGGGAGGTTCAATGAAATCAATAAAAACATCTTGAATGATAACATTCTTGTCCCTATGTAGAGTTTACATAAAAGCTAGATGAATACAAGAGTGTGTAAATTAGTTCTCTTACTCACTTGAGTATTAAGAATGGGTCACAATACCTAAGAGGTAACTAGATGGATGACCAATTGTGATGATTTTTGAAGGTTTTACAACATGTAGGTCGAGTACCTCTTCTTGACTTTCTGTGAAAGAGACTGATCGGTGTTTTTTTTCAATATAAATCTTGTTTTTATTTTGTGCTTCTTGAATAGTTTGATGAGCCATTATTAGCATATCCTTATGGTATAGGATAAAGTCCTTCACTTGCTAAATTTATCTCAGTAGCCACCCCCACCATACCTGGTGATCGAGTTTGAAAATTGTACAAAAGCATGAAGGGACTAAACCTAGTCATAACATGCTTTGCATTATTATAATAAAAATAAAAAATTGGGAGATCTTCCCAATTGGATTGCTTCTTGCTAATGCATGTTCATAGCATATCCTCTAATACATGGGTAACATGTTCTTTCTAGCCATCCGTCTTTCGATGAACCATAGTCCTACTATCGAGTTGTGTTTTGAACTATTTAAAGGCAACCCTCTAGAAGTGACAGCTAAACTTGCGATCACAATCACTTACAATATTGCATGGAAAAATCCATATAACCTATACAGATTGTCACCAAACAATGTGGCTAACTCTGGAGTTTTTATGGTGGACTTTGTTACAATAAACTATCTACAATATTCACCCATTTTGAGTCAGACCTTGTATGGTGGTTGGTAGACCAACAAAATTCAACAGTAATAGTGGACTTTTTGTGACTAAAATGCTTCACAATATTTCAAATACACAAATTTTTGTGCCTCTATAGATATGCCTCTACTAAACACTAGGGTCCATAACACTTAGTGTGTATGCACACTACAACTCGTAGTGCGACACTCAAATATGGAAATGTCTCGATGTCTCTACAGACGTCGCTATGAGCATCATGATAGTCTTTGTTATATAGCGACATTCATAACGATGCCTATAGCGACACCAACCCTGTAAAAATAATCCAAGAGCGCCAAAAACTTAAATCGGTAGATCTGAGTTTTGGTGCTCTCTACAAAAAAGGTATTATCCCCTCTCTCTCTCTCACGTTCCCTTCAGGGATTTAATATTTACGTGATCACTTAAAAATTTTACGTGATCACAAAGCATTAATTAACGTTAACAACCATATAAATTGGAGTTTTTCAAAATTGGTTTCTTCCCCTTTCATCTAATAGTATAACTGCATGACTTTGTCAACGTTAACAAAAGATTCACCTTACCAACTAGATGTTCACTCTAATGTCATTTTGAGTGATTACGTGAATTTTAAATCCCTGGTTCCCTTCCCCTATTTCTTTCTCTCTTCCATAGACACACACACAAACACACACACACACACACACACATGTGTGTGTGTGTGTGTGTGTGTGTGTGTGTGTGTGTGTGTGTGTGTGTGTGTGTATGGAAGAGCGAAATAAATAGGGGAAGGGAACGTGAGAGAGAGGGAGCATACCTGGCTCTCCCTCCTCTCCTTGTGTGTGTGTGTGTGTGTGTGTGTGTGTGTGTGTGAGAGAGAGAGAGAGAGAGAGAGAGAGAGAGAGAGAGAGAGAGAGAGAGAGAGAGAGAGATAGATAGATTGTATTATTGTCCACAGAGGTCAGATATGACCTATGGGACCAAAAAAACAAAACATTACAAGGGTGAGGGGATTGTGGGATACATCTCAGTTAAGGACTGAGGGTCCAAAAAGAAAGTGAAGAGAGAGAGAGAGAGAGAGAGAGAGAGAGAGAGAGAGAAATGAAATGAAATGTTATATTAAACGGCTTCAAAATTCCAAAATGATTTATGAAATCAATCCGATGAACTCCTTGTGGATGTAATCTAATGTTTACGTTGTCTGAGAAAGTCGTGCATCAGTCGGTGAAGAGATTTGTCAATGTCCGCCTTTGTAAATAGACATATTGGGTGTCCCCCATATCGCGCTAGAGTAGTCCAGATCCTGCCTTGATTGATTCCATGAACGTCTAGCTCTCTCGAGCTCAATGAATCTTTCAACTAATATATCTTTAGTGTAAGAGAGAGAGAGAGAGAGAGAGAGAGAGAGAGAGAGAGAGGAGAAGAATTACACACATGTAGACACAAACACACATACATTGAGAGAGAGAGAGAAGGAGAAAGAAGAGAGAGAATGAGAGATAGAGAAACATATATAGATAATGAGAGAGAAAAAGAGAGAGAGTCATAGTTTTAGGATTTAGTTTTTATATTTAAGTGAGAGTTTAGGTTTAGATTTAATATTAGAGCTTTGGGTTAAGGTTTAGGATTTAACTCTATATTTAAGATTTAGAGCATAGTTAGGGGTATTTGAAGATAGTTAGTGATTAGAGCTTAGGCTTGAGTTTAAGATTAGATTTTTGATTTAGTTTTTATATTTAAGTTTAGCTTTAGGATTGTGGTTTAAATTTAGAGTGAGGTTTATGGTTATGACGGAAGATATAGAGGCTAAGATCAATCGATTTTGCATGCTTTATAATCCAGTGGTGCAAAAGCGGATTTCACAGTACGAGGGTGCAAAGCAAGAGAAACAAAGGGCATGATTTGAGTGGAGATGGGGAAGACGACCATCAATGCATTATTCGGAGAGTCTTGAGAGCCTACCAACATTCATGAGCTTAAGATGGTTGCAAAACCAATTGAAAATCTCACAATAGCACAAAAAACGGGTGATTCAAGAGGAGTGGGAGTACTCGGGGGATTGAAGCCCCAAGGTATATTTGTAATGTTCAACTCATGGCTTTCTAGATATTAGGATGGCCATTCATAATTGCTGTTGGTTGTAGTATAATTCATACATGGCAGCATGATGTAAAGGTCGATATTGCAGGGTGAAACGAATCGACAAAAAACATTTTACACAAGATTACGGAATCATGGAAAAATTCAAAAAATCTACTCGAAAATGCAGTCTTGAGAGCCTACCAACATTCATGAGCTTAAGATGGTTGCAAAACCAATTGAAAATCTCACAATAGCACAAAAAACGGGTGATTCAGGAGGAGTGGGAGTACTCGGGGGATTGAAGCCCCAAGGTATATTTGTAATGTTCAACTCATGGCTTTCTAGATATTAGGATGGCCATTCATAATTGCTGTTGGTTGTAGTATAATTCATACATGGCAGCATGATGTAAAGGTCGATATTGCAGGGTGGAACGAATCGACAAAAAACATTTTACACAAGATTACGGAATCATGGCAAAATTCAAAAAATCTACTCGAAAATGGTTATCATGATGCAGATCTTGTGGTGGCATAACTCACTTACTTCGGCACGCTACAAGAAAGTTTGAGGATAGAATATAGATGATTTTTTGTGGACTTGTTCGACGTGCAATGGTTCAAGATAAACATGGAGGGTCGTAATGCTACTGTGCACAAAGGAGAGTTAGGTTTCCTTGAGGTGGACTCAACCAAAAAGTGGACCGACCTTCGAGACACTTTGGTACTATCCAAGCCTTGTGAACAATTAAGTTTATAAATATTTAACATCCAACTTTGGAGAACTGGTGGTATGGAAGCACTCATGTAATTAAGTTATGTAGCTCTTGGAGGTGGTATTCCATCCTTTAAAGTCTACACCAAACTGGTGGTATGTCATAGAGGTAGCCCCTCGGAGTGCACGGATGTATGAGGGCTACTATATGCCAATCACCTTGGCATCTGTGGAGGAGATTGGAGAGGATGCTAATGTAGAAGTTGCTGATGTAGTGCCAGACGAGCCTGGCGCTCTTACTCTCTATGGGATGCATGCAAGGGATCTACAAAATTAAACGAACAACATTTGCTTAGACAAAGAGCTCTATATAGACATAGGGAGTGATGATGAGGATGAGTTATATGAGGATGAGAGAGAGACCTCTTAAAGCCATGTACATTGTGCCTGAGCAATTTTTCTCCCTTTTGTTATATATATTGTATTTAGGTGGAGTTTTGCCCATCATTGTCTCTAGGCTAAACTTGTGAAACTCAAATTGTGAAAAAATTATTAGTTATTCAAATTTTCTAAGATGTGTTCCTGTATTTAATATAGGTATGGATGATGATTAGTTTCTTGCTTCCTTGGACCTCGAGCAGAGAAGGTGGTATGCGGACCACCACGACTCCAACTCACAGTCGTGTCATTCCACTCCTTTAGAGTCTATGTATGCTTCATAGTGATTAGCACGCTCCAAGAGTGCGATGTTGACTAGATGATCTAAACACTCCTCTAGGCACCGACACTCTAGTGGTGGGGACGGTTGTTGTGGAGGAGGTGCCACTGATGCTTCCACATTGCCTTATAGTCATTGAGGCTCCTTACCTCCCTCTTCTTTGACCGCCCCCACAAAAACCATGACATCACCCTCTACTCTAGGTTTTGCGTGGCTATCGATCGTTCCTAGCCACACACCACACGCTACTCCTGTGGGACTCACCCCACTAGACACTCCTCGCTTCGGGGCCTAGACTCCAATGGAGACACTTGCAGTTTGTACCCTCATCGAGACGCCACTCGAGATCCCTATCGAGATGCCTGTAGTGACACCCATGTTCACGTGTTACATGCAAGAGGGCTTGCCATACTCGATCGACATTAGTGGCAGCATCATCTTGGATGACGACGACAAGAAGGTATCTCACGCATACACGGCCTTTTCTCTTAGGTATTTTGGCACTACAAACTAAACACCTAGAGTGAAGTGGTGAATGAATTAAAAGACAGTCATCAGCATGTTGCATGACAAGTTTCTCATGTCAAATTGGGATGAGTGCTTCAATGAAGACTTGATGAAGGTGCGGATGTGCGAGTATTGCAAGCACAAGAGCTCTAAAGTGCAAAAAGCAATAAAGCATGGGTGGAGTAGGCCAAATTGGCTGGCAAAAGAAGATTGGAAGAATGAAAAGTGAGTAGTGTGCGAGAATTCCAACAAGTGGAAGCAAAAAAAGGAGACAGCTAGAGCACGAGTAGAATCAAGGAGCTCGCACCACTTGGGGAGTGGTGGATGGGCATCATTTGAGGCTGACTTTGTAAGTGTGTTTGCATTGTCCTTTAGGTTTGGTAGTTATGGGTGTTTATAATTTTAAATTCTAACATAACGCTTTCTTTGTATGTTTTGAACAGTGGTCGATGACTGGATGTGACCCCACACCGAACGAGTGCGAGTATACGGGCAAAAAGGGATTAAACACCCTTATCGACATTTTGAGTTCTCGCTCCGGCTTGGTTAGTATTTAACTTTACTCTCTTACATTTTTTGTATTTCAATAATAAGCTAAAAATTATATTGTTTTGTATTTATATGTTTATACTTACAAATTGCCTTATTCCTTTTTTTTTTTGTAGAATCCGACAGATACGCCGCTAGGATGTGATGAGACGTCAGCTTACTCGACATCAGACTAGCCGTAGCTAGATAACACTAGTTTTTTTTTCATAGCATGTATTAGAAGATGACATGTCTACTCTTATTTTGTATTTATTGGCCAATGATGTATTTTTCCAATAATAACAAATGTGTTGTAACTAGTACATTTTGCTCAAAGCTTAGCAAGCAAGTGATTTTGACTATATTGTGTATGATTTTGTCAATTGATTACTTTTGTCAATTCAGTTTTGTCAATATACTTTTTTCAATTTTGCATCTTAATTTTGGAAACTTTATGTTCAATATGGTCGATGGAAATTTTATTCTCTAGCATTGCTATAGCATCGCTATATGCGTCGCTATTTTTACACCTACAACGTCCCTATATGGGTCGCTAAATTAGGAACTGCAAAGTCACTATTTGTGCTGCTAAATGCATAGATATATATACATCGGTATATAGAACCGCAAATAGCGACATTCTCTTTGCAACGTGTATAGCGAGGCTTATAGTGATGCTGGGGGAAAAAATAGTTCCTTGTATTTTCATCCCTAAGGTCATCACAAGTGTGAAGAACCTCTTGTGGTGGTAGTAGCAAAACCTCATTCAGGCTTGCATATCCATGGTTAGAGTATTTTTTTCTTTCCAATTCTACTGGTTTAGTTTATTTTCATATTGTTTATGAAACTTGAGTGGATATATGTGTACAAAACTCTTTTAAGAAGAAATAAATACTTCATATCTTGAATCGTAGCAAAAATAGGCTATACATAACAATTATTAGATTGCCTTGCAGCTAAACAATTTGAACCATAATAGATGTGAACATAAACCACATCTAGATTAAGAAAATGAAATATTTTCATGGTCATGACATAGCCTTGCTATGTGCATAAGAGTTATGTGGAATGGAACCTAAAAAGCTAGAACAACGTCCATCCATTAATATTGTTTACAATACTTTTTATAGTAAAAAATCATAGTAGATAATCAACACTTATTTTTTACCATTGAATTGCTCTTGATACGACATGCTTGAAGTGTTATAATAAATGCAATTGATCAGCACATAGGGAATCTATTGTAACACATATATAAGAAAAAAGTGTTATTGTCGACACTAGAGAGTCATATTCTCCACATGTAGAATATATATCATACATTGATGACAGTAAATGTGACATCCATCAAGTACGATAACTATGTTTGTGTAGAGGTATCTAGAATAATCAACAACAAGAGTGAGAGGGACCCTCATAACCCTTGCCCCATATTCACTAACCAAACTCCATGAGTTTTGTGACCATGTTGTAGACCTTGTGAGTGACCATATGTCCCAAAGAATGATCCCCACCTTGTAAACTTATGATCTTCTTAAGAGAGGAGACCACAGAAAGAGTAGATTTAATACCTAGACTTGACCCTCAATTCTAGCATAAGAAAAATTGATTGGAGTAAGGAGAAAGTACTAGAGAAGATACCATGTACACTAACCTCTAACCTTCTGTAGTTGCTACCATCATGTAGGTATACATGACCATCTCACCTGCTTCAAAACAAGCTGTGCAACACTGCTGCATGTGTGCAACAACGTTGCCCAACCTAAAAATGCCCTTGGTTTCGTCTTGGAAACCTAAAACGTCATGTTCCTAAAATAAACTACTTAAACCACAAGTACATGGGTATCATCAAAGGCTACCTTGGTAACCAATAATGATTATAAGCAGTTTGGAAGAGTAAAATTATTTACTACCCCTTGTAGTTGAAAATTTATTTACTTGAAACCACAAGTCTAAAGAGTTCAATAAGTGACCATCAACACTTATTGACTGATTTTTCATTCACAAGCTGGGTTGTACCCAAAAACATTGTTCTTCTATAGACACGATTAGTCCTGTTGAATAAGCAAAACATCCTCTCAAGTCGTCAAGATTTGATCATTAAAGCAATTATGTCTCCCCACTGAAAGAAAAGATTCTCAGAGCCCAAAAGAAAGAATTCATACTCGGTATTCTTTGGTTTTGTTTCGTAAGATATGACTTGCATAGATTTAAGACCTTGAGGATTTCATAGAAGAGTCATATGATCACATGAACTGCTAGTTTTTTGATAGCCGGGACATGCTTGTCTACTATAGAAGAAAATCATTTTTTGTAGTGCATGCATCTTGTTCATAGATATGATGCAGCACTAGAGAACATAATAGATTGAGAGAAATAGAAATTGATAAGAGTACATAGAATAGATGGAGTAGAATAGAGAATCTATATTAATATTGTTGAATATAGAAGAAGCATAACTCGTATCATAATTTGTTAACCACCCCCGAGATATCTCCCTCTCAATTTCTCCTCATTCTCACTCCCAATCCCAATCACACACACACACACACACACACACACACACACACACCCACACACACACACACACTCACAATCACAATCTCCATCGCACTCACAATGACACTCCAACAACTTTCTTTGATGATATAGGCCATCTTGTAGTAGCTTCTATCACATGCACAAATCTTCCAAAATAGCTAGCCAAAAAGTGATTATTTTCATAGTCAACTCTAGTCTTTAAGTAAACCAAGGCAAAAAACCGATCGCAAGGAGGTATCCTATGGACAACCACAAAATGGCACTAAAACATTGAATAGATATTTTCAGCAGCAGCAGCCGAAAAAGGAGGTATTTTATGCGCAACCACAAAACGGCACTAAAATATCGAATAGATGTTTTCGATGGCTTGTAGCTCCCAATTGGCTCCAAGATTCATCTCACTCAATTTGATTTTCTTGACATGCACTTCAACCGTCATGTGACTCCAAGAAGTTAGATCCTTCTTGATTTCTCTAGAAATCAACTTGCAGTTTGCAATTTCTACAAAACTGATGTTATACATTTCTTTCTTTTTCCTTAATCTAAAACATTCAATGAGCATAAAAAACATGAAATCTTCAAAAACTCAAAGTACCAATCTTTTTTCTCATGATTGCATTTCCTACATACAAAACTTTCTCAAAATCTCTCCTTAACACCTTTAAAATTGGCTCCCAAAGACTGGCTTGGGTCAAAATTTTAAACTGAAGGAGAACTGTCATAATGAACTCCTAAATTGCGTACAAACTTTATAATAACCAAAATATTCTACAAATCTAATTTATTGTTAAAAATTTGTCATTGGGTCTTATTACAATAGAGCAAATAATATATATAGTATCCGCCCGATGAAACCATATGCAACAAGAAGAAGCAAATTTACTAGCCGCAATTGCTATTGAGTAGAAGGTTACAAATATGGATAAATCCTTCAACATCTGCAATAGAATAATTGTCATTAGAAATCACCGAAAACAAACAAGATATTAACTATTACTGAAGTGGCCATGTAACTCTAGTGCATACAAAGATCATCTTACTTTGAATCCATCTTGGTTATTATCAAGCAAATAACAAATTTGTAGGTGGAGAAAATGTCCTTGTTGATAGAGTATCCTGTATCGTAGTGGAAGAGTAGAAACTACTATAGTGAAATTAAGTCCACCTTACTAGCATGACTTACATGAAACTCATAAAGAGTAGATTGATAAGCCCTTTGCCACAACGATTTATCTGATTCTATATTTCTAGGTGATACTCTTAAGCACCTTGCACTATTTAGAACTATCGTTGATACCTTCAAGTACGATTCTTGGGGGGGGGGGGAGGGGGGGGGGGGGGGGGGGGTCACTATGTATAAATTATGTATATCATGTGCGTTCAATCTGTAAACTTTTATTCCAATTTCATTTCGTGGTACCCTTCTACTTCACCCACGTGATAGTCATGTAGTTATTAAGTGACCCCCCCCCCCCCCCCCGCCCGAGGTACGATTTGACCTTCTCGTACATAAAATGTGAACTTGTATTTCAAGAATGCTAATTCCACGATCCTAGTTCCCTTGAGAGATGCACTATCCAAAACTCCCCCTATACAACGTGTGTTCAACATGTAATTAAAAAATCTCTTTTCTAACATGTTTGAATGAATAAAATGACCCTAAAATGGAATATAAACCCCCATCTGTTAATGTATCTTTCTTAATTCTCCTAAAATGTTTGCATTAAAAAACCCCTCCTACTGAACTTAGGTGATACATTAACATGATTACATAGTGCACCCTTAGAGATGGTCCCCACTTGCCATATCATAGATCCTAAATAAACGAAGAGGGATTTGGAGCACGATAAAAGCCTTGTTTTCCAATGCTAGCACAATCTGATTCAGTGTCTAGAAGCAAATACTTTCTTGAGAAAAAAATTTGGATGGATTTGGGAGTCCCTACAATATAGTAGCAAGCACCAAGTCTAATTCAATAACCTTTGGATCTAAGTCATAGCCATAGTTTTTGAAGTACCTATCGATGAACCTAGATCTTAGCTATAAATTTTGATATACGTTGTTGTCCTATGTATCTTGTAAACCCCTTGGCTTGGACATGCCAACACACCTTGCATAACCAGTCATATACACTTGCAAATCCCCTCCAAGTGTGTATGTTGATAGCATATATCAAACTTTGAAAGCTATTAATCCATAGAACTATAAAATAGGAAGCCTTGCCTTAGGTAGCAGTATTTCGAAAACAAACCTTTGTGGAGTTTCTATGTTCAAAGGTTTTGGATTCTTCATTGGACACTCACATGCCATGCATGATAAAACTCTAAAAGGTCAAGCCGTGAGAGCCATACTATAAATTATGTCCTAACAACATTGAAGATGTACAGGCATATGCTAAAGGCTTAGCTCCTCATGTTTTACAAGATGCTAATAGTGGCCATCGAAACCTTATTATACAAATTGGACAATGTTTCACAATTTACATGTGTTGATATAAAAATGTAATAGGAATTTCGTACACCATTAGGTTTTTATTTTGACCTTTAAAGCTTGAGTTATGATGCCTCAAATGTTTGGTGCGATGCCTCAAATATGGCAACTTCAAACACTTGGTGTTTGTGGATGGAGTCCCTACGTATATTATAGGCAACATGCACGTATGGTGAAAGCCCAAAAATGTCCCCTTTTATTTTTCTCGAGGGAGAAATCAAAGTGGATAGAGTTGATTTTGCAATTTTTGTGGGTTCCCAACTTCCTATAGTGTCCTAGATGTGTGTTATGCACTTAGTATTAAGTTCTTTTGTGAAACTCAAGTTTCCTTCGAAAGTGATGTCTATGTTTGTGTTCTAAATAAGTGAAGTCTAAACAAGTCTCTAGTTCTAAACCTACTATAGTAAAAACTACTATAGTGGAATTAAGTCCACCTTACTAGCATGACTTACATGAAACTCATAAAGAGTAGATTGATAAGCCCTTCGCCACAATGATTTATCTGCTTCTATATGTCTAGGTGATACTCTGAAGCACCTTGCATTGTCTAGAACTATCCTTGATACCTTCAAGTACGATTCTCGCGCGGGCGCGGGGGGGGGGGGGGGGGGGGGGGGGGGGTGGCGGCGACGACGGGAGGGGGGGGTCACGATGTATAAATTGTGTATATCATGTGCATTCAATCTGTAAATTTTTATTCCAATTCCATTTTGTGGTACCCTTCTACTTCACCCACGTGATAGTCACATAGTTATTAAGTGACCCCCCCCCTCCCACGTCCGAGGTACGATTTGACCTTGTCGTACATAAAATGTGAACTTGTATTTCAAGAATGCTAATTCCACGGTCCTAGTTCCCTTGAGGGATGCACTATCCAAAACTCCGCCTATACAACGTGTATTCAACATTCATGTAATTAAAAAATCTCTTTTCTAACATGTTTTAATGAATAAATGACCCTAAAATGGAATATAAAACGCCCATCTGTTAATGTATCTTTCTTAATTCTCCTAGAATGTTTACATTAAAAAACCCCTCCTACTGAACTTAGGTGATACATCAACATTATTACATAGTGCACGCTCAGAGATGGTCCCCATGTGCCATATCATAGATCCTTAATAACCGAAGAGGGATTTGGAGCACGGTAAAAGCCTTGTTTTCCACTGCTAGCACAATCTGATTCAGTGTCTAGAAGCTTTGGATCTGGGTCATAGCCATAGTTTTTGAAGTACCTATAGATGAACTTAGATCTTAGCTGTAAATTCTGATATACGTTGAGCCGACTGTCCTATGTATCGTGTAAACCCCTTGGCTTGCATCATGCCGGGACACCTTGCATAACCAGTCATATACACTTGCAAATCCCCTCCAAGTGTGTATATTGATAGCATATATCAAACTTTGAAAGCTATTAATCCATAGAACTATAAAACAGGAAGCCTTGCCTTAGATAGCAGTATTTCAAAAACAAACCTTTGTGGAGTTTCTATGCTCAAAGGTTTTGGATTCTTCATTGGACAGTCACATGCCATGCATGATAAAAATCTGAAAGGTCAAGCTGTGAGAGCCATACTATAAATTATGTCCTAACAACATTGAAGATGTACATGCATATGCTAAAGGCTTAGCTCCTCATGTTTTACAAGATGCTAATAGTGGCCATCGAAACCTTATTATACAAATTGGACAATGTTTCACAATTTACATGTGTTGATATAAAAATGTAATAGGAATTTCGTACACCATTAGGTTTCTATTTTGACCTTTAAAGCTTGACTTATGATGCCTCAAATGTTTGGCGCGGTGCCTCAAATATGGCAACTTCAAACACTTGGTGTTTGTGGATGGAGTCCCTACATATATTATAGGCAACATGCACGTATGGTGAAAGCCCAAAAATGTCCCTAGTCTAAAGAAGTCTCTAGTTCTAAACCACACAATCCTGCCACTCAACTAGGCACAAAATGTTCTATCAAATGCAAATCTTGCATTTTTGTCAAATCTTTGCAATTTGATATCCTACTTCTATTCATGAAGCCAACAAAAGATGACTGCAAACTAAAAACACAAAACACGTTAAAAACTTAGAAGCACTTAGTTGGTCAAGGTGTACAACCAAATTCTCGTTATTACATAGTATTATTGCGTATTTAAGAGAAGCCTAAAAGCTAGGCCTGAGTATCGTTAGAGAGGTAGAAGCCCAACTGGTCTATGGCACCGGAGCTCGCACGCCCAAAGAAGCCCAATATGCGTGGGGCGAATGAAAGAACGTCATTAGCGGCGGGGTTGCCAGGCGGAGCAATAGTGTTGCAGGGGGCGGTGTCGAAGCCCAGAGCTACGACGCCGTAGTTGTTGTTGAAGTGGGCATTCTTGCCGATTGAGACGGTAGCACTATCTATCGCCTCACCGGCTCCAGGCTGGTCAACCAGCACCAAACCAAACCGACAAATCATCGTGCAGCATCTTATAATGTTCTTGACCAATGAATGCAGTACTGGTTACCTGAAGGGCCACCGAGGTGCCCACACGTGCCCCGTGCATCACCGTTGTTCCCTTCCCGTACACCACCTCGAGACCTCGCAGATAGTCATCCATATAATAGAGGGTCACACGCTTTATGCCTCCGGTGCTATATCCATCATCAAAGGCTGCGCCACCAGAGCCTCCCCACGGACCGAGAACGGCGGGGTTCTTCGACTGCACCAAATATATTACATCAGTCGGTATCATAATATTGTATATGTGGGTGCGCCGTGCTAGTGCAGCTAGAATGAAACCATTACTCTCTCTCTCTCTCTCTCTCTCTCTCTCTCTCAGCCAGGCATGAGGCCTTGCTAGCATATATCGTTCATAAGTACCGCCATGCTGCTGCTTGCAAAGCTTGCGCTACTTCGAGGAAGAGAGGCTGGACGTCTTGTAATGAAGCTGGGAGGCCAGAGCAGGCATTTTAAGGCCGCAGCAGGCCTTTCCCCGCGTCTTGCATGTCCAACATCTGTAGAATATTCTCCTGCACGGCAATTGCTGTAGCACCATCCTCATCTCCACAGCCTGGCGCGTGATATTTGTGATATTTAAATTGCAATGTACGTAACTCGATAAATATCAAGGTCTATGCTAGAAAAAAACCTAGGTTTTGTGTAATCCCACCTTCAAATTTTGATATTTGCCTTTAAAAATAAACTTTGGAGGTGAAAAAAACCTACAAATTTTAGGGGATTCTAGTGTATTTTTTTCAAAATACCTTCCAAATTAAGCCAGAAACCTCTTAGTTTTTGCACTTATAGGTTTTCTTAAGTGCTTGAAAATAATTTATTTCGAGCACTGATCAAGGTACACATGCCTTACAAAACTAATCCGTCGAGATCTTCCTTTCATCTTTTTATTTTGAAAAGACTTATTAAATATGTAAAGTTTAAACGCTCCTTCATTTAAAAGGGTTAGCACTTCTTTTCAACTTTTGATTGTAAAATGCCTATGTAAGACGACGTGATTTTGATTATGAATAATGTTTATTATTTGAAGAAAGAAGTTTTTTTTAATAAAAAAAATCCTTTCATTGAAGATTTGCCCGTGTGAGATAGTGCTGAGGATGGCACAATGGATCCCCATTATAGCATCATCATCATCTTGATTTTGATTCACTTAACTAGTATGGGATCCACGCGTTGCTGCAACTAATTAGAAGCAAGGTTAAACTCTATGACACTCTCCTCAGTCTCCTCCCTCACCTTTCCCCCAAGGTGGCAACATGTGCAAACATTCTCTATGCATCAATAAGGTAGTGCCAAATATATTTTTGGATGCTTCATTATCAAAATATCCCTCAAATTTCAAAAGTCCAAAAATACCCACAATCTTTCATCATAAATTTCCAACATACCCTTCAAATTTTCCAAAACTCCCAAAATATCAATTGTGAGATTAATATTTCAGAAGATAAACAGATTTGTAGCTTTTTATAAGAAGACTGATTGTCTATCGATACAAAATGCTAAAACTAGAATTTGAGTTGGTTATGTAGACTTTGGAGATGAATGGCTTCATTATTTTTAGACATAATTGCCTCTTTTTGCAAGGTAATTTTTTATAAATTACATGCTAAGCACTCAAAAATGGATCTCAATTGTCAAGAAGGAATAAAGATTAGAAAATCTTGACAATCCAACCAAAATAGATACAAGAGTATTTCGTGAATCTTTGAAGTTTAAGGAGTATTTTGGAAATCTCCACAAATTAGAAAGGTAATTTAGTCATTTTTCCAAAATAACAAGGTGAAGGTGCACATTGAACATTATCCTTTGAAGCCAAAATAAAATGAAAAAGAAAATAGTATTAAAAACAATAAAATAAAAAGATATAGTGAAAAACAAAACAAAACAATATTGTAATGCCTTCATAAAAAAGATAGATTCAATAAGCATAGAAAAAAATTAAACAATTTAATAAAACGAATATTTGTGAAGTCCTAAATGAAGGGCTCTTTACAAATCAAAAATATTAAAAAAGCTATTCAATACTTCACATCATGGATCTAACTCCTATGAATACACTTTTCATTCATTTGTTCTCTAAAGATTTTTCCGCAAAAAATGAA